>NW_028322235.1:5525625-6180000 GCF_059928025.1 Delphinapterus leucas
AGCCACATGAGCGACAGCATGCCAGCCGACTTGGTGCCTGCAGGCCAGACAGGATGGTCCTGGCCCTGGGTGCTCTTCTGGAAGCTTTCCATTTCCCTGCCTGAGATACCCCTCCTGTCCCGGCCCCCACTGCTTTCTTCCTTACTCACCTCTGCCCAGGGAGAAATTCCAGCGGCAGGTATGGGTGGCACATCCTCTTCTTTAGCAGGTGGCATCTTGGCAACTGCTGCAGAAAGTCCAGCAGAGCCCCACTCACACTGGGCAACCCACAAAGCCGTGGCCTCTCACTCCCTCCCACCAGTCCAGCCCCGAGACTGCTGACAGGGCAGAAAATGGCGTCAGGCACAGCTGCAGGTGCTCTTGCTGCCTGGAGCGGTGTTTATATTGATCTCAACCCAGGCACACCTTGGGAGGGATGGCCGGCATGGTCAGGCTTCCCAGGCCAGCCAATAATCACCCCTCAGGGGCTCACAGTTGCAGAAACTGGAACTTGCTGAATCGGCCAGGTCCAAGGAACAGGTGTGGGCTCCTGAGAGTCAGGATAGACAAGGGCCTGCAGCTCTGGCTTGTTTTCTAATTATATTATCTGGCCCATGAGTGGGAGACAACTTCAAGAAAACCATCTCCTAATGAGAAGTACCCAGGAGTCAGGGAGAGCAGGGGTGGGTGGTGGGTGGAGACAGAGGCCTGGTGCCCCGGGTGCAGTGGAAATCTCTGGAAGACCAGGTGGAGGGAGGCCACACAGAGTGATGCCCAGGGTCACAGACCTGTCGGAGCTGCTGTTTGTTAGTTCAAGTCCTGCTCTGAGGTGCTCTGTGTCAGATCTGAGTGACAGGTGAGCTGGGAGTGCTCTGCAATGAGGGCGATGTGCATGGCTCCTGTGTGCCCAGCCCTGCCACGGTACCTGAAAGGGTAGCTCTGTATCCTGGGAGGGGCCTGACCACGAGAGCCCCATGGGCTGCAGGGGAACCTGCCCAGGGAGCCCCATATCCTGGGAGGGGCCTGAACACGAGAGCCCCGTGGGCTGGGGTGGGGGTGGGGTACCTGCCCAGGTGAGCTCCATATCCTGGGATTGGCCTGACCTTGAGAGCCCCATGGGCTGCTGGAGTCCTGGTAAAAGATGTCAGGACAGTCAGTGAAGCCACCGAGGATATACCTCCAGTAGTTCCTAAACCCTACACCCTGCTGGTCATTCTACTAACCACCAGGACATGGTATTCTGTATTAGTCTTCAATGAAGCCTTCTTTTGTATTCTATTAGTCCCAGAGTCACAAGAAATTTTGGCTTGTGAGTGGCAGGACTCAACATACAACTAAAACAATACTTCCGGGCCATCTTGCCCCAAGGGTTCAAAAATTCCCACACCATCTTTGGGGAAAGCTCAGCTAAAGACCTAAAAGTTCTACCTCTGGAAAAGGAAACACTCCTTCAATATGCAGACGACATTCTGATCGCCAGCCCTACTAAGGAGACCTCTGAACTACCAAGCCAATAAAGGATACAAGTTGTCCAAGAAAAAGCTCAAATATCACAGACTATGGTGACCTGCGTGGGCTGCATTCTCACAGAAGGTCGGAGAAGCCCATCCCAGGAAAGGGAAGAAACGATTTACAGCCTTACCCATTTCTAAAACTAGAAGACAGCTTAGGGGTTCCTGGGGAGGCCAGGGTTTGCTGCTTCTGGATCCCTAACTACAGTCTACTAGCTGGGCCTCTATATGAAACACTGAAAGAAAAAGATGATGATCCTTTTGAATAGAATCCAGAAGTGGCCTTTCAAGAATGGAAAGAGCAGTCAATTCAGACCCTTGCCCTGGAACTCCCTAATTTAGCTAAACCCTTTGACCTTTACATTCCTAGTGAAATTTGAATGGCCATTGGAGTATTAGTGCAAAACCTGGGACCACTTGAAATGGAACAATGCAAGAATGCCATCCAGGTAGGATAAACTACGGTCACCAAGGGGCTTGGCCCACCGCCACATCTGGCCAAGATACTGGCAGTATCTGAAAACCTGGAAATCAGCAGCCCAAAAGGCCACCTCCCTCCTAAGGGAAAAGGACCCCACGTGGTGATCCTAACCCCCAACCATGCCCTGAAGTTGCAGGGTTTGCTCCGTGGGCACACTGACCTTGAGTGAGGAGGTCCTCCAACTCCAACCTCCAGAGAGATAACTGGGGCAAAGTGGCACCATGACGACTCATGTGACCATCACTTGACCTGGAGTTTCTCTCATAAAACAACAAGAGTGTGTCCCAAAAGAGTAGACTACTGCTTGCAGGACTTACTGCACCCAGAGGGGAGGTAATAATCTTGGCAGGGGAACCGTATATCACGCTGTCACCATAGAAAAGCCTACAGACACTGTGATGATGGTGGCCAATAAGACCGGCTGGACTCCTGTTTACTTCAAAAGGCTGTTGACTCAGTGGCCATCATGGTCCTTCATCACCACTGACCCTGGACTGTCTGGGAGTTGAGCAGTCAGGGTGCTGACACCTGGTGCTGTTTTTACGTTAATTCAGGGGCCTAACTGAAGAAAGCACAGACTACTGGTCAGAGCATCTAGGCTGGCAGAAACGGTCAGCCTAAGGTGGCCGAACAAATGTGCGGCGGGGTGAAACTGGACCTCACAGCGTCACTGCACATCTCCTTCCTGGACCCTTAAAGGTCATTAGAATCTATAACACTACCAATACTTGTGCTCAGGCGGACGAGCAGGGAGGCAGGAGGCCTGCGGACAATCAACGTCACCTGGAGGCTGCTGGGGAGAAGTTCAGACCCTCTCCCACGGGTATGAGGGCTCCTAACTCAGCACTCAGCAGTTACAGATGAAGGGTCTGCACCCTCAGCACTCTAAGAATGAGGAAGGGGACAAAATGCAGAAGAGGGGTTTGTCCCAGGCAAAGCCCCTTAAAAATCCCTGGGAGATAAAAATAGAATCTGGGCAATAAAATAAAGTCTAACCTTTTTTATCCTTTGTGCTTTGTCTAATTTCACGTGCTCCTAGGGTCCCGCATACAGAGGTTCAACAGCCGGCACTTCAGACCAGATTTTCTAGTGCAGAATGGCTGGGTCGACACTTCAGCTCCTGGAGCACAGTGCAGACTCCGCGATATAGAGCCTGAGCTGCAGCCAACAGGGCCCTCGAGAGCTCCGCCCCCTCCCTCCCACTGACTCTGACAGGATCTCTACACAGCAGCCCAGCCCACAGCCCACGGGGTAGCACATGCTCTCACCTCTGCATTCTCTGATCAAAATATAAAGTTTCCTTTGCTTCTGAACCAAACTCAGTCTCGATCTGTTGGCTCCAATGACACTGGGCAGGGGGACACTTGTTGGGGTCCACTCTGGAGGATCAGTAACAGAAATTGAGAACATTGTAACTTCAATGAACAGATGTGTGAGCCAAACTGTAATTAACATAGAACAGTGTATAAGGCTCGGGTAAAATAAGATGTTTCTAACACTTCCATTTGATATTTCCATCACTTTATTATAAGCAAGTTCAGTGAAAGGTTTGTCTTATTTGTCAGGTCAATACTAGAGAAACGAAGTGATTTCTTTCCAAGGATGTACATCTAATAATCTTGGTTAAAGCTTCAATCTTGTTTTAAATGCTTTTCCATTGAAAATGATACCTCTCTTTCAGCTCCCCCATTTCTGAGAAGTATAAAATCTTATAATTTATTATTCTAACGAAAGGGGAAAGGTGGGAGGAGGGATAAATTAACAGTTTGGGATTAACACATACACACTGCTATGTATAAAATCGATCATTAACAAGGAACTACTGTACAGCACAGGGAACCACACTCAATATTTTGCAATAACCTATAAGGGGAAATAATCTGAAAAAAGAATAGATATTTTTATTGACATCATCTATTAATGACAGTTAAAATGGAACCTAAGGGAAACCGGTGGTGAGTGCTTCTGACCCTGAAGACTTCAATCATCTAAAGTTTGGACTCTGCCTACTTCCCAAGGCCCTTAATGAACCTATGTGTAGCCGTAGCTTAAAAAATTCCCCAGTTTGGGTTGTGGAGAGACACTGATTTTGAAAAAGCCCTGGTGTTCTCCTCACATGAATGGGACACTTCCTACAGCTAAAATATGCCTGTCACACCCAGAAGATGGTATACCGTCTGATCGGGAAGAGTTTGGAAAAGGCATCTCATCTCCTCATCTCCTGGTGCTCGGGTTCACCCCTCCAGCGTCTTTACGAACAGTCTCCCCACTTGGAGATGTCAGCACTGTCAACATCCTGTTGCATACAGTTTGGAATTTGTCCAGAGGATGAAGCAGAAGGAGGAGGAACAATGAGAGACAAGTCCTAGGTGTTCGGACAGGCACATGTCACTCTAATTTCCAATCAGGAAGACGAATTGACTAAAAGCTAGGGTTGCCCATGGAAACAGAATAGGGCTTGAGGAAATCCCGCTGCTTTGTGGCCAGTTCCCATAAACACAAGTTGAAAAATGGAACTCAGGGCCGCTAAAATTCACGAAACTGCAGAGTTGAAAATATCTCTCACTGAAAAATGTCTTGAGGAAAGTCAGAGAAAAGGACTTGTAAGCAACGGAGAATGGCAGGAAAGGGATTGGAAGAGGTAGAAAGGACTCGCCATTAAGCACAAGAAAAGGGGCTGAACATTGCCAACATTGCAGTTGGCCAAAAAGGGTGTATGCGTCTTTTTCTGTATATATTCAAGAAAAGGGCATACACTTTTTTAGCCAACCAAACAGGTGCGCACTGGAAATCAGTACTACAAAACATATCACTTCGCATCAGTCAGAAGAGCCTTCCTCATAAAGTGTAAACACCAGAAATGCAGGACAGGGCAAGGAGAAAAGGGAGCCCTGTGAGGCTTATAGTGGAAATGTATATTGCCAATGGTCACTCTTGAGAAGTGTATTGTGTTTACTAAAGCATCTAAAAAATGAGCTACAGAGCACAGGGCACTTGCACTCATGGACGTATATCTTGGGAAAGACAAAAATGGAGAGGACACAGGCACCCCAATGTTTACCGCCTCTCTGTTTAAAAGATCCTCGACTAGGATATAATTTATATGTCTCTGGAGGGAAAAAATGGATAGAGGTGTGGCACTTATGTAGAGTGGAATATTACTCAGCCTGAAAATCAGTGAAATATAGCCAGTTGTAACAACCCCAGAGTAGTTACGTATGATCATTCAAAGTCACATAATTCAAAAAGAAAAAGACAAACAATATTACTAATACATGGAATGTAAACGTGGCTACAAATGACCTGAATTACAAAACAGAATGGGGTCTCAAATTTAGAAGACCAACTTATGTTTGCTTAAGGAAAAAGGAGAGTTGGGGAGCTGCATAAAACCAGAGATTGAAATTAGCACAGATACCGTTCCATAAGCCAAATATGTAATAGAAAAAACCTACTCCCTGGTCAACAAAATGGGCTCAACACGCCATATTCAACACCTACGAATACACCTGACTAGTAAGAATCTTCAAACTCATGGATTTATATGTCTCCGGAAGAGAATCAAGAGTGAGTACAGTGGCAGGAACGGAGCAGTGAAAATGCGATAAATCCCATTATCAAAATAAATTACAAAAACAAAACACAATGAGAGTGAAATAGAGAGCAATTCTTAAATAATTCATTCAGGGCTTGTGATGCAACCTGGATTTACCACATCTACACCCAGAGCTGAGTGAGACATAAGGTTGGGCACTTCGGGCTGATAGCATTGTTGAGGTTCAATGAGCAAATGCAGACCCTTTGAAGTCATACTGCATGGTACCCATTCCATGGGTCCCAACTCTCCAGGTTTAAGGGATTCTTTCTTCAGCTAAAACATGCATGGGAAACCCACAGTATGGTGCACCGTGTGACCAGGAAAGGTTTTCAAATGCATCTCAGTTTTCGTCCCCTTTTACTCGGGTTCACCATTCCAGAACGTTTACTAACACTCTCCCCACTTGGAGAGTCAGTGCCTTTAACCTCCTGTTGGGCACAGTTTGCAATTTCTGCGCAAGATGAACAGGAATAGGGAGAACCAATGAGAGACTAGCAGTAAGTGTCTGCACGGGCAAATTTAATGCTCATTTCCCACCAGGAAGAGGAATTAACCAAAGGATCAGCATGCCGTGCCATACCAGATTAGGGCCTGAAGCAATCCTGCGGGTTTGCGCCCAGCTCACAAGTTGCGAGTTGAAGAATGGAGCTCAGGGGCACTGTAACTCACAAACATGCAGAGTTATAAATGACAGCTATCGTCCAAAAATATATTGAAGGAAGGCTGTGAAGAGGACTTGAAAGCGGGGCAGAATTGCAGGAAAACGATTTCAGGGGGTAGACTGGAATTGCATTTAAAGCATAGGAAAAGAGGCAGAATGTCGACAATGATGCACTTGGCCAAAAAGTGCGTATGCGTTTTTTACTGAATATATTCAGGAAAAAACGCATACGCCCTTTTTGGCCAACCAAGCAAGCATGTTAAAGAAATCTGCACTACAATGAAGTCTCACTGCCCCCCGGTCAAAAGGGCCATCTGAAAAAAGTGTAAAATCCAGAAATGCAGCACAGGCCATGGAGAACAGGGAGCCTTGTTATGCTGATGGGTGGGATGTAAATTGCCAACACCCACTCTGGAGCAGTGTAGGGCGTTTCTGAAACACCTAAAAAACAAAGCAACGGAGCCTACGGCACTTCCCCTTATGGTCCTATAGCTTAGGAAAATTAAAATCAAAACACACAGCCACCTAAACGTCTCGGGCGGCTCTGTTTACAAGAACCTCGTCTACCGTACAAGTTAAATATCCCAGAATGTGAAAAATGGATAAACAAGTTGTGGTACGTACGTACAATGGAATATCACACAGCAATGAAATCTATGTCATCAGGCCCGTCGCGGCATAATGAGTGGATTCAGGTACGATGATTCTATGTGAAATAAGTCACACAGAAAATGAAACATCATAAGATATCACTAATACACGGAATGTAAACTTGGCTACACATGAACTGAATTACAAAACAGAACAGGGTCTCAAATTTAGAAAACCAACTTATGCTTGCTTAAAGGGGAAGGGTGTAGTTGGGGTGCTGCATAAAACCAGAGATAGAAATTAGCACAGATACCTTTCCATAAGCCAAATATGTAATAGTCAAGACCTACCCCTTGCTCAACGAAATGGACTAAACACCCCATATTCAACGCCTAGGAATACACCTGACTAGTAAGAATCTTCAAACCCATGGATTTATATGTCTCCGTAAGAGAATGAAGCGTGTGTACAGCGGCATGAATGCAGCAGAGAAAATCCGATAAATCCCATTATCAAAATGAATTACACAAACAAAACCCAAGGACAGTGAAATAGAGAGCAATTCTTAAATAATTCATTCAGGTCTTGTGATGCAACCTGGATTTACCACATCTACACCCAGAGCTGAGTGAGACATAAGGTTGGGCACTTCGGGCTGATAGCATTGGTGAGGTTCGATGAGCAAATGCAGACCCTTTGAAGTCATACAGCATGGTACCCATTCCATGGGTCGCAACTCTCCAAGTTTAAGGGATTCTTCCTTCAGCTAAAACATGCATGGGAAACCCAAGGTATGGTGCACCGTGTGGCTGGCAAACGTTTTCAAATGCATCTCAGTTTTCGTCCCCTTTTAATCGGGTTCACCATTCCAGACACTTTACGAACACTCTCCCCACTTGGAGAGTCAGTGCCTTTAACCTCCTGTTGGGCACAGTTTGCAATTTCTGCGCAAGATGAAAAGGAATAGGGAGAACCAATGAGAGACTAGCTCTAGGTGTCTGCACGGGCAAATTTAACCCTCATTTCCCACCAGGAAGAGGAATTAACCAAAGGCTCAGCATGCCGTGCGGGAACCAGATTAGGGCCTGAGGCAATCTTGTGGGTTTGCGGCCAGCTCACAAGATAGCGAGTTGAAGAAATGAGCTCAGGGGCACTGTAACTCACAAACCTGCAGAGTTATAAATGACAGCTATCGTCCAAAAATATATTGAAGGAAGGCTGCGAAGACGACTTGTAATTGGGGCAGAATTGCAGGAAAACGATTTCAGGGGGTAGACGGGAATTGCATTTAAAGCATAGGAAAAGAGGCAGAACGTCGACAATGATGCTCTTGGCCAAAAAGGGCGTATGCGTTTTTTCCTGAATATATTCAGGAAAAAACGCATACGCCCTTTTTGGCCAACCAAGCAAGCATGTTAAAGAAATCTGCACTACAATGAAGTCTCACTGCCCCCCGGTCAAAAGGGCCATCTGGAAAAAAGTGTAAAATTCAGAAAGGCAGCACAGGCCATGGAGAACAGGGAGCCTTGTTATGCTGATGGGCGGGATGTTAATTGCCAACAGCCACTCTGGAGAAGTGTATGGTGTTTCCCGGAACACCGAAAAAACAAAGCTACGGAGCCTACGGCACTTCCACTTATGGTCCTATAGCTTAGGGAAATTAAAATCAAAAACACACAGCCACCCCAAAGTGTCGGACGGCTCTGTTTACAAGAACCTCGTCTACGGTACAAGTTAAATATCCCAGAATGTGAAAAATGGATAAAGAAGTTGTGGTACGTACGTACAATGGAATATCACTCAGCAATGAAATCTATGTCATCAGGCCCGTCGCGGCATAATGAGTGGATTCAGGTACGATGATTCTATGTGAAATAAGTCACACAGAAAATGAAACATCATAAGATATCACTACTACACGGAATGTGAACTTGGCTACACATGAACGAATTACAAAACAGAACAGGGTCTCAAATTTAGAAAACCAACTTATGCTTGCTTAAGGGGAAAGGTGAGTTGGGGTGCTGCATAAAACCAGAGATAGAAATTAGCACAGATACCTTTCCATAAGCCAAATATATAATAGTCAAGACCTACCCCTTGCTCAACGAAATGGACTAAACACCCCATATTCAACGCCTAGGAATACACCTGACTAGTAAGAATCTTCAAACCCATGGGATTCAAAGATGTCTCCGTAAGAGAATGAAGCGTGTGTACAGCGGCATGAATGCAGCAGAGAAAATCCGATAAATCCCATTATCAAAATGAATTACACAAACAAAACCCAAGGACAGTGAAATAGAGAGCAATTCTTAAATAATTCATTCAGGGCTTGTGATGCAACCTGGATTTACCACATCTACACCCAGAGCTGAGTGAGACATAAGGTTGGGCACTTCGGGCTGATAGCATTGGTGAGGTTCGATGAGCAAATGCAGACCCTTTGAAGTCATACAGCATGGTACCCATTCCATGGGTCCCAACTCTCCAAGTTTAAGGGATTCTTCCTTCAGCTAAAACATGCATGGGAAACCCACAGTACGGTGCACCGTGTGACTGGCAAACGTTTTCAAATGCATCTCAGTTTTCGTCCCCTTTTACTCGGGTTCACCATTCCAGACCCTTTACGAACACTCTCCCCACTTGGAGAGTCAGTGCCTTTAACCTCCTGTTGGGCACAGTTTGCAATTTCTGCGCAAGATGTAAAGGAATAGGGAGAACGAATGAGAGACTAGCTCTAGGTGTCTGCACGGGCAAATTTAACGCTCATTTCCCACCAGGAAGAGGAATTAACCAAAGGCTCAGCATGCCGTGCCGGAACCAGATTAGGGCCTGAGGCAATCCTGTGGGTTTGCGGCCAGCTCACAAGATAGCGAGTTGAAGAAATGAGCTCAGGGGCACTGTAACTCATAAACCTGCAGAGTTATAAATGACAGCTATCGTCCAAAAATATATTGAAGGAAGGCTGCGAAGACGACTTGTAAGTGGGGCAGAATTGCAGGAAAACGATTTCAGGGGGTAGACGGGAATTGCATTTAAAGCATAGGAAAAGAGGCAGAACGTCGACAATGATGCTCTTGGCCAAAAAGGGCGTATGCGTTTTTTCCTGAATATATTCAGGAAAAAACGCATACGCCCTTTTTGGCCAACCAAGCAAGCATGTTAAAGAAATCTGCACTACAATGAAGTCTCACTGCCCCCCGGTCAAAAGGGCCATCTGAAAAAAGTGTAAAATCCAGAAAGGCAACACAGGCCACGGAGAACAGGGAGCCTTGTTATGCTGATGGGCGGGATGTAAATTGCCAACAGCCACTCTGGAGAAGTGTATGGTGTTTCCCGGAACACCGAAAAAACAAAGCTACGGAGCCTACGGCACTTCCACTTATGGTCCTATAGCTTAGGGAAATTAAAATCAAAAACACACAGCCACCCCAAAGTGTCGGACGGCTCTGTTTACAAGAACCTCGTCTACGGTACAAGTTAAATATCCCAGAATGTGAAAAATGGATAAAGAAGTTGTGGTACGTACGTACAATGGAATATCACTCAGCAATGAAATCTATGTCATCAGGCCCGTCACGGCATAATGAGTGGATTCAGGTACGATGATTCTAAGTGAAATAAGTCACACAGAAAATGAAACATCATAAGATATCACTACTACACGGAATGTAAACTTGGCTACACATGAACTAAATTACAAAACAGAACAGGGTCTCAAATTTAGAAAACCAACTTATGCTTGCTTAAGGGGAAAGGTGAGTTGGGGTGCTGCATAAAACCAGAGATAGAAATTAGCACAGATACCTTTCCATAAGCCAAATATATAATAGTCAAGACCTACCCCTTGCTCAACGAAATGGACTAAACACCCCATATTCAACGCCTAGGAATACACCTGACTTGTAAGAATCTTCAAACCCATGGATTTATATGTCTCCGTAAGAGAATGAAGCGTGTGTACAGCGGCATGAATGCAGCAGAGAAAATCCGATAAATCCCATTATCAAAATGAATTACACAAACAAAACCCAAGGACAGTGAAATAGAGAGCAATTCTTAAATAATTCATTCAGGGCTTGTGATGCAACCTGGATTTACCACATCTACACCCAGAGCTGAGTGAGACATAAGGTTGGGCACTTCGGGCTGATAGCATTGGTGAGGTTCGATGAGCAAATGCAGACCCTTTGAAGTCATACAGCATGGTACCCATTCCATGGGTCCCAACTCTCCAAGTTTAAGGGATTCTTCCTTCAGCTAAAACATGCATGGGAAACCCACAGTACGGTGCACCGTGTGACTGGCAAACGTTTTCAAATGATTCTCAGTTTTCGTCCCCTTTTACTTGGGTTCACCATTCCAGACCCTTTACGAACACTCTCCCCACTTGGAGAGTCAGTGCCTTTAACCTCCTGTTGGGCACAGTTTGCAATTTCTGCGCAAGATGTAAAGGAATAGGGAGAACGAATGAGAGACTAGCTCTAGGTGTCTGCACGGGCAAATTTAACGCTCATTTCCCACCAGGAAGAGGAATTAACCAAAGGCTCAGCATGCCGTGCCGGAACCAGATTAGGGCCTGAGGCAATCCTGTGGGTTTGCGGCCAGCTCACAAGATAGCGAGTTGAAGAAATGAGCTCAGGGGCACTGTAACTCATAAACCTGCAGAGTTATAAATGACAGCTATCGTCCAAAAATATATTGAAGGAAGGCTGCGAAGACGACTTGTAAGTGGGGCAGAATTGCAGGAAAACGATTTCAGGGGGTAGACGGGAATTGCATTTAAAGCATAGGAAAAGAGGCAGAACGTCGACAATGATGCTCTTGGCCAAAAAGGGCGTATGCGTTTTTTCCTGAATATATTCAGGAAAAAACGCATACGCCCTTTTTGGCCAACCAAGCAAGCATGTTAAAGAAATCTGCACTACAATGAAGTCTCACTGCCCCCCGGTCAAAAGGGCCATCTGAAAAAAGTGTAAAATCCAGAAAGGCAACACAGGCCACGGAGAACAGGGAGCCTTGTTATGCTGATGGGCGGGATGTAAATTGCCAAAAGCCACCCTGGAGAAGTGTATGGTGTTTCCGGAACACTGAAAAAACAAAGCTACGGAGCCTACGGCACTTCCACTTATGGTCCTATAGCTTAGGGAAATTAAAATCAAAAACACACAGCCACCCCACAGTGTCGGACGGCTCTGTTTACAAGAACCTCGTCTACGGTACAAGTTAAATATCCCAGAATGTGAAAAATGGATAAAGAAGTTGTGGTACGTACGTACAATGGAATATCACTCAGCAATGAAATCTATGTCATCAGGCCCGTCGCGGCATAATGAGTGGATTCAGGTACGATGATTCTATGTGAAATAAGTCACACAGAAAATGAAACATCATAAGATATCACTACTACACGGAATGTGAACTTGGCTACACATGAACTGAATTACAAAACAGAACAGGGTCTCAAATTTAGAAAACCAACTTATGCTTGCTTAAGGGGAAAGGTGAGTTGGGGTGCTGCATAAAACCAGAGATAGAAATTAGCACAGATACCTTTCCATAAGCCAAATATATAATAGTCAAGACCTACCCCTTGCTCAACGAAATGGACTAAACACCCCATATTCAACGCCTAGGAATACACCTGACTAGTAAGAATCTTCAAACCCATGGATTTATATGTCTCCGTAAGAGAATGAAGCGTGTGTACAGCGGCATGAATGCAGCAGAGAAAATCCGATAAATCCCATTATCAAAATGAATTAGAGAAACAAAACCCAAGGACAGTGAAATAGAGAGCAATTCTTAAATAATTCATTCAGGGCTTGTGATGCAACCTGGATTTACCACATCTACACCCAGAGCTGAGTGAGACATAAGGTTGGGCACTTCGGGCTGATAGCATTGGTGAGGTTCGATGAGCAAATGCAGACCCTTTGAAGTCATACAGCATGGTACCCATTCCATGGGTCCCAACTCTCCAAGTTTAAGGGATTCTTCCTTCAGCTAAAACATGCATGGGAAACCCACAGTACGGTGCACCGTGTGACTGGCAAACGTTTTCAAATGATTCTCAGTTTTCGTCCCCTTTTACTCGGGTTCACCTTTCCAGACCCTTTACGAACACTCTTCCCACTTGGAGAGTCAGTGCCTTTAACCTCCTGTTGGGCACAGTTTGCAATTTCTGCGCAAGATGAAAAGGAATAGGGAGAACCAATGAGAGACTAGCTCTAGGTGTCTGCACGGGCAAATTTAACGCTCATTTCCCACCAGGAAGAGGAATTAACCAAAGGCTCAGCATGCCGTGCCGGAACCAGATTAGGGCCTGAGGCAATCCTGTGGGTTTGCGGCCAGCTCACAAGATAGCGAGTTGAAGAAATGAGCTCAGGGGCACTGTAACTCATAAACCTGCAGAGTTATAAATGACAGCTATCGTCCAAAAATATATTGAAGGAAGGCTGCGAAGACGACTTGTAAGTGGGGCAGAATTTCAGGAAAACGATTTCAGGGGGTAGACGGGAATTGCATTTAAAGCATAGGAAAAGAGGCAGAACGTCGACAATGATGCTCTTGGCCAAAAAGGGCGTATGCGTTTTTTCCTGAATATATTCAGGAAAAAACGCATACGCCCTTTTTGGCCAACCAAGCAAGCATGTTAAAGAAATCTGCACTACAATGAAGTCTCACTGCCCCCCGGTCAAAAGGGCCATCTGAAAAAAGTGTAAAATCCAAAAAGGCAGCACAGGCCATGGAGAACAGGGAGCCTTGTTATGCTGATGGGCGGGATGTAAATTGCCAACAGCCACTGTGGAGAAGTGTATGGTGTTTCCCGGAACACCGAAAAAACAAAGCTACGGAGCCTACGGCACTTCCACTTATGGTCCTATACCTTAGGGAAATTAAAATCAAAAACACACAGCCACCCCAAAGTGTCGGACGGCTCTGTTTACAAGAACCTCGTCTACGGTACAAGTTAAATATCCCAGAATGTGAAAAATGGATAAAGAAGTTGTGGTACGTACGTACAATGGAATATCACTCAGCAATGAAATCTATGTCATCAGGCCCGTCGCGGCATAATGAGTGGATTCAGGTACGATGATTCTAAGTGAAATAAGTCACACAGAAAATGAAACATCATAAGATATCACTAATACACGGAATGTGAACTTGGCTACACATGAACTGAATTACAAAACAGAACAGGGTCTCAAATTTAGAAAACCAACTTATGCTTGCTTAAGGGGAAAGGTGAGTTGGGGTGCTGCATAAAACCAGAGATAGAAATTAGCACAGATACCTTTCCATAAGCCAAATATGTAATAGTCAAGACCTACCCCTTGCTCAACGAAATGAACTAAACACCCCATATTCAACGCCTAGGAATACACCTGACTAGTAAGAATCTTCAAACCCATGGATTTATATGTCTCCGTAAGAGAATGAAGCGTGTGTACAGCGGCATGAATGCAGCAGAGAAAATCCGATAAATCCCATTATCAAAATGAATTACACAAACAAAACCCAAGGACAGTGAAATAGAGAGCAATTCTTAAATAATTCATTCAGGGCTTGTGATGCAACCTGGATTTACCACATCTACACCCAGAGCTGAGTGAGACATAAGGTTGGGCACTTCGGGCTGATAGCATTGGTGAGGTTCGATGAGCAAATGCAGACCCTGTGAAGTCATACAGCATGGTACCCATTCCATGGGTCCCAACTCTCCAAGTTTAAGGGATTCTTCCTTCAGCTAAAACATGCATGGGAAACCCACAGTATGGTGCACCATGTGACTGGCAAACGTTTTCAAATGATTCTCAGTTTTCGTCCCCTTTTACTCGGGTTCACCATTCCAGACTCTTAATGAACACTCTCCCCACTTGGAGAGTCAGTGCCTTTAACCTCCTGTTGGGCACAGTTTGCAATTTCTGCGCAAGATGAAAAGGAATAGGGAGAACGAATGAGAGACTACCTCTAGGTGTCTGCACGGGCAAATTTAACGCTCATTTCCCACCAGGAAGAGGAATTAACCAAAGGCTCAGCATGCCGTGCCGGAACCAGATTAGGGCCTGAGGCAAACCTCTGGGTTTGCGGCCAGCTCACAAGATAGCGAGTTGAAGAAATGAGCTCAGGGGCACTGTAACTCACAAACTTGCAGAGTTATAAATGACAGCTATCGTCCAAAAATATATTGAAGGAAGTCTGCGAAGACGACTTGTAAGTGGAGCAGAATTGCAGGAAAACTATTTCAGGGGGTACACGGGAATTGCATTTAAAGCATAGGAAAAGAGGCAGAATGTCGACAATGATGCTCTTGGCCAAAAAGGGCGTATGCGTTTTTTCTTGAATATATTCAGGAAAAAACGCATACGCCCTTTTTGGCCAACCAAGCAAGCATGTTAAAGAAATCTGCACTACAATGAAGTCTCACTGCCCCCCGGTCAAAAGGGCCATCTGAAAAAAGTGTAAAATCCAGAAAGGCAGCACAGGCCATGGAGAACAGGGAGCCTTGTTATGCTGATGGGCGGGATGTAAATTGCCAAAAGCCACCCTGGAGAAGTGTATGGTGTTTCCGGAACACTGAAAAAACAAAGCTACGGAGCCTACGGCACTTCCACTTATGGTCCTATAGCTTAGGGAAATTAAAATCAAAAACACACAGCCACCCCAAAGTGTCGGACGGCTCTGTTTACAAGAACCTCGTCTACGGTACAAGTTAAATATCCCAGAATGTGAAAAATGGATAAAGAAGTTGTGGTACGTACGTACAATGGAATATCACTCAGCAATGAAATCTATGTCATCAGGCCCGTCGCGGCATAATGAGTGGATTCAGGTACGATGATTCTAAGTGAAATAAGTCACACAGAAAATGAAACATCATAAGATATCACTACTACACGGAATGTAAACTTGGCTACACATGAACTGAATTACAAAACAGAACAGGGTCTCAAATTTAGAAAACCAACTTATGCTTGCTTAAGGGGAAAGGTGAGTTGGGGTGCTGCATAAAACCAGAGATAGAAATTAGCACAGATACCTTTCCATAAGCCAAATATGTAATAGTCAAGACCTACCCCTTGCTCAACGAAATGGACTAAACACCCCATATTCAACGCCTAGGAATACACCTGACTAGTAAGAATCTTCAAACCCATGGATTTTTATGTCTCCGTAAGAGAATGAAGCGTGTGTACAGCGGCATGAATGCAGCAGAGAAAATCCGATAAATCCCATTATCAAAATGAATTACACAAACAAAACCCAAGGACAGTGAAATAGAGAGCAATTCTTAAATAATTCATTCAGGGCTTGTGATGCAACCTGGATTTACCACATCTACACCCAGAGCTGAGTGAGACATAAGGTTGGGCACTTCGGGCTGATAGCATTGGTGAGGTTCGATGAGCAAATGCAGACCCTTTGAAGTCATACAGCATGGTACCCATTCCATGGGTCCCAACTCTCCAAGTTTAAGGGATTCTTCCTTCAGCTAAAACATGCATGGGAACCCCACAGTATGGTGCACCGTGTGACTGGCAAACGTTTTCAAATGCATCTCAGGTTTCGTCCCCTTTTACTCGGGTTCACCATTCCAGACCCTTTACGAACACTCTCCCCAATTGGCGAGTCAGTGCCTTTAACCTCCTGTTGGGCACAGTTTGCAATTTCTGCGCAAGATGAAAAGGAATAGGGAGAACCAATGAGAGACTAGCTCTAGGTGTCTGCACGGACAAATTTAACGCTCAATTCCCACCAGGAAGAGGAATTATCCAAAGGCTCAGCATGCCGTGCGGGAACCAGATTAGGGCCTGAGGCAATCCTGTGCGTTTGCGGCCAGCTCACAAGATAGCGAGTTGAAGAAAGGAGCTCAGGGGCACTGTAACTCACAAACCTGCAGAGTTATAAATGACAGCTATCGTCCAAAAATATATTGAAGGAAGGCTGCGAAGACGACTTGTAAGTGGGGCAGAATTGCAGGAAAACGATTTCAGGGGGTAGACGGGAATTGCATTTAAAGCATAGGAAAAGAGGCAGAATGTCGACAATGATGCTCTTGGCCAAAAAGGGCGTATGCGTTTTTTCCTGAATATATTCAGGAAAAAACGCATACGCCCTTTTTGGCCAACCAAGCAAGCATGTTAAAGAAATCTGCACTACAATGAAGTCTCACTGCCCCCCGGTCAAAAGGGCCATCTGAAAAAAGTGTAAAATCCAGAAAGGCAGCACAGGCCATGGAGAACAGGGAGCCTTGTTATGCTGATGGGCGGGATGTAAATTGCCAACAGCCACCCTGGAGAAGTGTATGGTGTTTCCCGGAACACCGATAAAACAAAGCTACGGAGCCTACGGCACTTCCACTTATGGTCCTATAGCTTAGGGAAATTAAAATCAAAAACACACAGCCACCCCAAAGTGTCGGACGGCTCTGTTTACAAGAACCTCGTCTACGGTACAAGTTAAATATCCCAGAATGTGAAAAATGAATAAAGAAGTTGTGGTACGTACGTACAATGGAATATCACTCAGCAATGAAATCTATGTCATCAGGCCCGTCGCGGCATAATGAGTGGATTCAGGTACGATGATTCTAAGTGAAATAAGTCACACAGAAAATGAAACATCATAAGATATCACTACTATATGGAATGTAAACTTGGCTACACATGAACTGAATTACAAAACA
Organism: Delphinapterus leucas; assembly: GCF_059928025.1. Classification (NCBI taxonomy): domain Eukaryota; kingdom Metazoa; phylum Chordata; class Mammalia; order Artiodactyla; family Monodontidae; genus Delphinapterus; species Delphinapterus leucas. Next base: position 5,543,143 of record NW_028322235.1, read on the forward strand.
GAACAGGGTCTCAAATTTAGAAAACCAACTTATGCTTGCTTAAGGGGAAAGGTGAGTTTGGGTGCTGCATAAAACCAGAGATAGAAATTAGCACAGATACCTTTCCATAAGCCAAATATGTAATAGTCAAGACCTACCCCTTGCTCAACGAAATGGACTAAACACCCCATATTCAACGCCTAGGAATACACCTGACTAGTAAGAATCTTCAAACCCATGGATTTTTATGTCTCCGTAAGAGAATGAAGCGTGTACAGCGGCATGAATGCAGCAGAGAAAATTCGATAAATCACATTATCAAAATGAATTACACAAACAAAACCCAAGGACAGTGAAATAGAGAGCAATTCTTAAATAATTCATTCAGGGCTTGTGATGCAACCTGGATTTACCACATCTACACCCAGAGCTGAGTGAGACATAAGGTTGGGCACTTCGGGCTGATAGCATTGGTGAGGTTCGATGAGCAAATGCAGACCCTTTGAAGTCATACAGCATGGTACCCATTCCATGGGTCCCAACTCTCCAAGTTTAAGGGATTCTTCCTTCAGCTAAAACATGCATGGGAACCCCACAGTATGGTGCACCGTGTGACTGGCAAACGTTTTCAAATGCATCTCAGGTTTCGTCCCCTTTTACTCGGGTTCACCATTCCAGACCCTTTACAAACACTCTCCCCAATTGGAGAGTCAGTGCCTTTAACCTCCTGTTGGGCACAGTTTGCAATTTCTGCGCAAGATGAAAAGGAATAGGGAGAACCAATGAGAGACTAGCTCTAGGTGTCTGCACGGACAAATTTAATGCTGAATTCCCACCAGGAAGAGGAATTAACCAAAGGCTCAGCATGCCGTGCGGGAACCAGATTAGGGCCTGAGGCAATCCTGTGCGTTTGCGGCCAGCTCACAAGATAGCGAGTTGTAGAAATGAGCTCAGGGGCACTGTAACTCACAAACTTGCAGAGTTATAAATGACAGCTATCGTCCAAAAATATATTGAAGGAAGGCTGCGAAGATGACTTGTAAGTGGGGCAGAATTGCAGGAAAACGATTTCAGGGGGTAGACGGGAATTGCATTTAAAGCATAGGAAAAGAGGCAGAACGTCGACAATGATGCTCTTGGCCAAAAAGGGCGTATGCGTTTTTTCCTGAATATATTCAGGAAAAAACGCATACGCCCTTTTTGGCCAACCAAGCAAGCATGTTAAAGAAATCTGCACTACAATGAAGTCTCACTGCCCCCCGGTCAAAAGGGCCATCTGAAAAAAGTGTAAAATCCAGAAAGGCAGCACAGGCCATGGAGAACAGGGAGCCTTGTTATGCTGATGGGCGGGATGTAAATTGCCAACAGCCACCCTGGAGAAGTGTATGGTGTTTCCCGGAACACCGAAAAAACAAAGCTACGGAGCCTACGGCACTTCCACTTATGGTCCTATAGCTTAGGGAAATTAAAATCAAAACACACAGCCACCCCAATGTGTCGGACGGCTCTCTTTACAAGAACCTCGTCTACGGTACAAGTTAAATATCCCAGAATGTGAAAAATGGATAAAGAAGCTGTGCTACGTACGTACAATGGAATATCACTCAGCAATGAAATCTATGTCATCAGGCCCATCGCGGCATAATGAGTGGATTCAGGTACGATGATTCTAAGTGAAATAAGTCACACAGAAAATGAAACATCATAAGATATCACTAATACACGGAATGTAAACTTGGCTACACATGAACTGAATTACAAAACAGAACAGGGTCTCAAATTTAGAAAACCAACTTATGCTTGCTTAAGGGGAAAAGTGAGTTTGGGTGCTGCATAAAACCAGAGATAGAAATTAGCACAGATACCTTTCCATAAGCCAAATATGTAATAGTCAAGACCTACCCCTTGCTCAACGAAATGGACTAAACACACCATATTCAACCCCTAGGAATACACCTGTGTAGTAAGAATCTTCAAACACTTGGATTTATATGTCTCTGTAAGAGAATGAAGCGTGTGTACAGCGGCATGAATGCAGCAGAGAAAATCCGATAAATCCCATTATCAAAATGAATTACACAAACAAAACCCAAGGACAGTGAAATAGAGAGCAATTCTTAAATAATTCATTCAGGGCTTGTGATGCAACCTGGATTTACCACATCTAAACCCAGAGCTGATTGAGACATAAGTTTGGGCACTTCGGGCTGATAGCATTGGTGAAGTTCGATGAGCAAATGCAGACCCTTTGAAGTCATACTGCATGGTACCCATTCCATGGGTCCCAACTCTCCAGGTTTAAGGGATTCTTCCTTCAGCTAAAACATGCATGGGAAACCCACATATGGTGCACCGTGTGACCGGCAAACGTTTTCAAATGCATCTCAGTTTTCGTCCCCTTTTACTCGGGTTCACCATTCCAGACCCTTTACTAACACTCTCCCCACTTGTAGAGTCAGTGCTTTTAACTTCCTGTTTGGCACAGTTTGCAATTTCTGCGCAAGATGAACAGGAATAGGGAGAACCAATGAGAGACTAGCTGTAGGTGTCTGCACGGGCAAATTTAGTGCTCATTTCCCACCAGGAGGAGGAATTAACCAAAGGCTCAGCATGCCGTGCCTGAACCAGATTAGGTCCTGACAATCGTGCGGGTTTGCAGCCAGCTCACAAGATAGCGAGTTGAAGAAAGGAGCTCAGGGGCACTGTATCTCACAAACCTGCAGAGTAATAAATGACAGCTATCGTCCAAAAATATATTGAAGGAGGTCTGCAAAGACGACTTGTAAGCGGGACAGATTTGCAGGAAAACGATTTCAGGGGGTAGACGGGAATTGCATTTAAAGCATGGGAAAAGAGGCAGAAAGTCAACAATGATGCTCTTGGCCAAAAAGGGCGTATGCGTTTTTTCCTGAATATATTCAGGAAAAAACGCATACGCGCTTTTTGGACAACCAAGCAAGCATGTTAAAGAAATCTGCACTACAATGAAGTCTCACTGCCCCCCGGTCAAAAGGGCCATCTGAAAAAAGTGTAAAATCCAGAAATGCAGCACAGGCCATGGAGAACAGGGAGCCTTGTTATGTTGATGGGCGGGATGTAAATTGCCAACAGCCACTCTGGACAAGTGTATGGTGTTTCCTGGAACACCTAAAAAACAAAGCAACGAAGCCTACGGCACTTCCACTTATGGTCCTATAGCTTAAGGAAATTAAAATCAAAAACACACAAACACCCCAAAGTTTCGGACGGCTCTGTTTACAAGAACCTCGTCTTCGGTTCAAGTTAAATATCCCAGAATGTGAAAAATGGATAAAGTAGTAGTGGTACCTACATACAATGGAATATCACGCAGCAATGAAATCTATGTCATCAGGCCCGTCGCGGCATAATGAGTGGATTCATGTACAAAGATTCTAAGGGAAATAAGTCACACAGAAAATGAAACATCATAAGATATCACCAATACACGGAATGTAAACTTGGCTGCACATGAACTGAATTACAAAACAGAACAGGGTCTCAAATTTAGAAAAACAACTTATGCTTGCTTAAGGGGAAGGTGAGTTGGGGTGCTGCATAAAACCAGAGATAGAAATTAGCACAGATACCTTTCCATAAGCCAAATATGTAATAGTCAAGACCTACCCCTTGCTCAACGAAATGGACCAAACAACACATATTAAACGCCTAGGAATACACCTGACTAGTAAGAATATCCAAACCCATGGATTTATATGTCTCCATAAGAGAATCAAGCGTGTGTACAGCTGCATGAAGGCAGCAGAGAAAATCCGATAAATCCCATTATCAAAATAAATTGAAAAACAAAACACAATGACAGTGAAATAGAGAGCAATTCTTAAATAATTCATTCAGAGCTTGTGATGCAACCTGGATTTACCTCATCTACACCCAGAGCTGAGTGAGACATAAGGTTGGACACTTCGGGCTGATAGCATTGGTGAGGTTCGATGAGCAAATGAAGACCCTTTGAAGTCATACTGCATGGTACCCATTCCATGGGTCCCAACTCTCCAGGTTTAAGCGATTCTTCCTTCAGCTAAAACATGCATGGGAAACCCACAGTATGGTGCACCGTGTGACTGGCAAACGTTTTCAAATGCATCTCAGTTTTCGTCCCCTTTTACTCGGGTTCACCATTCCAGAACGTTTACTAACACTCTCCCCACTTGGAGAGTCAGTGCCTTTACCTCCTGTTTGGCACAGTTTGCAATTTCTGCGCAAGATGAACAGGAATAGGGAGAACCAATGAGAGACTAGCAGTAAGTGTCTGCACGGGCAAATTTAATGCTCATTTCCCACCAGGAAGAGGAATTAACCAAAGGATCAGCATGCCGTGCCGGAAACAGATTAGGGCCTGAAGCAATCCTGCGGGTTTGCGCCCAGCTCACAAGTTGCGAGTTGAAGAAAGGAGCTCAGGGACACTGTAACTCACAAACATGCAGAGTTATAAATGACAGCTATCGTCCAAAAATATCTTGAAGGAAGGCTGCGAAGACGACTTGTAAGCGGGGCAGAATTGCAGGAAAACGATTTCAGGGGGTAGACGGGAATTGCATTTAAAGCATAGGAAAAGAGGCAGAACGTCGACAATGATGCTCTTGGCCAAAAAGGGTGTATGCGTTTTTTCCTGAATTTATTCAGGAAATAAAGCATATGCGCTTTTTGGCCAACCAAGCAACCATGTTAAAGAAATCTGCACTACAATGAAGTCTCACTGCCCCCCGGTCAAAAGGGCCATCTGAAAAAAGTGTAAAATCCAGAAAGGCAGGACAGGCCATGGAGAAGAGGGAGCATTGTTATCCTGATGGTCAGCATGTGAATTGCCAACAGCCACTCTGGAGAAGTGTATGGTATTTCCTGAAACACATAAGAAACAAAGCAACACAGCCTATGGCACTTCCACTTATGGTCCTATAGCTTAGGGAAATTAAAATCAAAACCACACAGGCACCCCAAAGTTTGGAACGGCTCTGTTTACGAGAACCTCTTGTACGGTACAAGTTAAATATCCCAGAGGGCGAAAAATGGATAAAGAAGTTGTGGTTCTTACGTACAATGGAATATCACTCAGCAATGAAATCTATGTCATCAGGCCCGTAGCGGCATAATGAGTGGATTCAGGTACGATGATTCTACGTGCAATAGGTCACACAGAAAAAGAAACATCATAAGATATCACTAATACACGGAATGTAAACTTGGCTGCACATGAACTGAATTACAAAACAGAACAGTGTCTCAAATTTAGAAAACCAACTTATGCTTGCTTTTTGGGAAAGGTGAGTTCGGGTGCTGCATAAAAACAGAGATTGAAATTCGCACTGATACAGTTCCATAAGCCAAATATGTAATAGACAAGACCTACTGCTTGCTCGACGAAATGGGCTCAACACCCCATATTCAACGCCTAGGAATATACCTGCCTAGCAAGAATCTTAAAACCCATGGATTTATATGTGTCCATAAGAGAATCCAGCGTGTGTTCAGTGGCCTAAAGGCAACAGTGAAAATCCGATAAATCATATTATCAAAATAAATTTCAAAAACAAAACACAATGACAGTGAAATAGAGAGCAATTCTTAAATAATTCACTCAGGGCTTCTGATGCAACCTGGATTTACCACATGTACACCCAGTGCTGGGGAGACATAAGGCCGGACACTTCGCCCTGATAGTATTGTTGAGGTTCGGTGAGCAATTGCAGACCCTTTGAAGTCATACTTCATGGTACCCATTCCAAGGGTCCCAACTCTCCAGGTTTAAGGGATTCTTCCTTCCGCTACATCATGTATGGGAAACCCAGAGTATGGTCCACCATGTGATTGGGAAACGTTTTCAAATGCATCTCAGTTTTCGTCCCTTTATACTCGGGTTCACCATTCCAGATGCTTAACTAACACTCTCCCCACTTGGAGAGTCAGTGCCTTTAACCTCCTGTTTGTCACAGTTTGCAATTTCTGCGCAAGATGAACAGGAATAGGGAGAACCAATGAGAGACTAGCTGTAGGTGTCTGCACGGGCAATTTAATGCTCATTTCTCACCAGGAAGTGGAATTAACCAAAGGCTCAGAATGCCGTGCCGGAACCAGATTAGGGCCTGAAGCAATACTGCGGGTGTGCAGGCAGCTCACAAGATAGCGAGTTGAACAAAGGAGCTCAGGGGCACTGTAATTCACAAACCTGCAGAGTTATAAATGACAGCTATCGTCCAAAAATATATTGAAGGAAGGCTGCGAAGAGGACTTGAAAGCGGGGCAGAATTCCAGGAAAACGATTTCAGGAGGTAGACGGGAAATGCACTGAAAGCATAGGAGAAGAGGCAGAACCTCGACAATGATGCACTTGTTCAAAAAGTGCATATGCGTTTTTTCCAAGGCCCTCCTTAAAGAGGGTAGGGGGCTCCCAGCATGCTTCAGTGGCCAACAGAGGGCCCACATCGCCAAGGTGACGTGAGCCAGCCAGGCAGGAGTGACCTCACATCAGAGGGCCCACCTCACAGAAGGGTAAGGGACCCAGCCATTATCAGACTCTCACCAGAGGGCCCACATCAGCAAGGGGCTGGGAACCAGGCAGGAGTGTCTTCACACCCGTGGGGCCACATCATCGCAAGTTGAGGTACCCAGCACATGTGGCCTCAAACCAGAGGACCCACATCTCCATGGGTCTCGGAGCGAGGCAGGCAGGATGAACCTCAAAACACGTGGCCCATTGTATAAAAAAGGTGAGGAATCCAGCAGTTGGAACATCCCAGCAGGCGGCCCAGAGCACCGAGGCTATGGGATCCAGGCAATGATGAACTCACAACAGAGGGCCCTCATCATGAAACTGTGAGCAACCTAGCCATTGTGACCTCAGAGCACAAGGCCCACATCCCCATGGGGAAGCGAACCAAGCAGGAGTGTCATCGCACCAGTGGGCACACATCAGAAAATGTGGGGAGCCCAGCAGTTAGGGCCTGATGCCAGAGGGCCCTCATCACCGAGGAGAGGAGGCTACCAGCAGGCTCCAACTGCTACAAGAGGGCCAACGTCGCCAATGCGGGGTGTGCCAGCCAGGCAGGAGTGACCTCAGAGCAGAGGGCCAACCTCAAAAAAGTGTGAGGAACCCAAAGAGGATTAGACTCTCACCAGAGGGCCCACATCACCAAGAGGATCAGAACCAGGCAGGACTGTCTTCACACCAGGGTGACCACATCATAGAAAGGTGAGGAACCCAGCACATGTGGCCTAAACCAGAAGACCCACATCTCCAAGGGGCTCGGAGTGAGGCATGCAGGAGTAGCCTCACAACACAGGGCCCATAGAATAAAAAAGCTGAGGAATCCTGCAGTGGGAACCTCCCAGCAGGCGGCCCAGAGCACCGAGTCTATGTGATCCAGGCTGCAGTGAACTCACAGCAGAGGGCCCATATCATGAAACTGTGAGCAACCCAGCCATTGGGACCTCACAGCAGAAGGCCCACATCCCCATGGGGTTGGGAACATGGCAAGAGTGTCCTCGCACCACTTAGCACGTATCAGAAAAAGTGGGTACCCAGCAGTTACGGCCTGACGCTAGAGAGCCCTCATCACCGAGGGGAGGTGGCTCCCAGCAGGCTCCAACTGCCACAAGAGGGCCGATGTCGCCAAGGCGGGGTGTGCCAGCCAGTCAGTAGTGACCTCACAGCAGAGGGCCCACCTCACAGAAGGGTGAGGAACCCAGCCAGGATCAGACTCTCACCAGAGGGCCCACATCACCAAGGGGATAGAAACCAGGCAGGAGTGTCCTCACACCAGCGGGGCCACATCATCGAAAGGTGAGGGACCCAGCACACGTGGCCTCAAATCAGAGGACACACATCACCAAGGGGCTGGGAGTGAGTCAGGCAGGAGGAGTCTCCAAACAGAGGGCCCATAGAAGAGAAAAGGTGAGGAATCCCACAGTTGGAACCTCCCCGCAGGCGGCCAGGAGCAGCGAGGCTATGGGATCCAGGCCGGAGTGAACTCACACCAGAGGGCCCTCATCATGAAACTGAGCCACCCACCGTTGGGACCTCAGAGCAGAAGGCCCATATTCCCATGGGGTTGGAAACCTGGCAGGAGTGTACTCACACCACAGGGCGCACATCAGAAAATTTTGGGAGCCCAGGAGTTAGAGCCTGACGCCAGAGGGCCCTCATTACCGAGGGGAGGAGACTCCCAGCAGGCACCAACTCCCAACTGAGGGCCCACGTCGCCAAGGTGACGTGTGCCAGTCAGGCAGGAGTGACCTCACAGCAGAGGGCCTACCTCACAGAAGGGTGAGGAAACCAGCCAGGATAAGACTCTCACCAGAGAGCCCACATCACCAAGGGGACCGGAACAAGGCAGGAGTGTCCTCACACCAGTGTGGCCACATTATAGAAAGGTGACGAACCCAGCACATGTGGCCTAAACCAGAGGACCCACATTTCCAAGGTGCTCCGAGTGAGGCAGGCAGGAGTAGCCTAACAACACAGGGCCCACAGAATAAAAAATGTGAGGAATCCAGCAGTAGGAACCCCCCAGCAGGTGGCCCAGAGTACGGAGCCTATGTGATCCAGGCCACAGTGAACTCACAGCAGAGGGCTCACATCATGACACTGTGAGCAATCCAGCTGGTGGGACCTCAGAGCAGAAGGCCCACATCCCCATGGGGATGGGAACGTGGCAGGAGTGTACTCGCACGACAGGGCACATATCAGAAAATTTTGGGAGCCCATGAGTTAGGGCCTGACGCCAGAGGGCCCTCATTACCGAGGGGAGGAGACTCCCAGCAGGCACCAACTCCCAACTGAGGACCCACATCGCCAAGGTGATGTGTGCCAGCCAGGCAGGAGTGACCTCACAGCAGAGGGCCCACCTCCCAGAAGGGTGAGGAATCCAGCCAGGATCAGACTCTCACCAGAGGGCCCCCATCACCAAGGGGATGGGAACCAGGCAGGAGTGTCCTCACACCAGTGGGGCCACATCAATAAAGGTGAGGAAACCGGCACATGTGGCCTCAAACCAGAGGACCCACATCACAAAGGGGCTGGGAGTGAGTCAGGAAGGAGGAGCATGAAAACACAGGACCCAAAGAATAAAAATGGTAAGGAATCCAGCAGTAGGAACCTCCCAGCAGGCGGCTCAGAGCACAGAGTCTATGGGATCTAGGCCTGAGTGAACTAACACCAGAGAGCCAACATCCTGAAACTGTGAACAACACAGGTGTTGGGACCATAGAGCAGAAGGCACATGGGGATGGGAACCTGGCAGGAGTGCCCTCACACCACTTAGCACGTATCAGAAAATGTGGGTAACCAGCAGTTAGGGCCTGATGCCAGAGGGTCTCATCACTGAGGGGAGGAGGCTCCCAGCGGGCTCCAACTGCCACCAGAGGGCCGACGTCGCCAAGGCGGGGTGTGTCAGCCAGGCAGGAGTGACCTCAGAGAAGAGGGCCCACCTCACAGAAGTGTGAGGAGCCCAACCAGGATCAGACTCTCACTGGAGGGCTCACATCAGGCAGGAGTGTCCTCACACCAGTGGGGCCACATCTGCGAAAGGTGAGGAACCCAGCACATGTGGCCTCAAACCAGAGGACACACATCACCAAGGGGCTGGGAGTGAGGCAGGTGCCTGGAGGGGCACATTTAACTCTAATTTCCCACCAGGAAGAGGAATTAACCAAAGGCTCAGAGTGCCGTGCGGGACCCTGATTACGGCCTGAAGCAAACCTGCGGTTCTGTGGCCAGCTTTCAAGGAAACGAGTTAAGAAAGGAAACCACAGGCACTGTAATTCACAAACCAGCAGAGTTATAAATGACAGCTATTGGCAAAAATATATTGAAGTAAGTCTGCACAGAGGACTTGAAAACGAGGCAGAATTGCAGGAATCATATTTCAGGAGGTAGATTGGAATTGCATTTAAAGCATGTGAAAAGCGGCAGATCTTTGACAGTGATGCACTTGGACAAAAAGTGCGTATACATTTTTTCCTGAATATATTCAGGAAAAAACGCATATGCCCTTTGTGGCCAACCAAGAATTCGAGCAATGGAAATCCGCACTACAATGAACTCTCATTTCCCATTCGTCAAAAGAGCCATCTGAAAAAAGTGTAAAACCCAGAAACACAGGACAGGCCATGGAGAACAGGGAGCCTTGTTATGCTGATGGACGGATTGTAAATTGCCAACAGACACTCTGGTGATGTTTATAGTGTATGCTGAAACATCTAAAAAACAAAGCTACAGAGCCTAGGGCACTTCCACTTTTGGCCCTATAGCTTAGGAAAATTAAAATCAACAAGACACAGCCAACACAATATCCAGGGCTGCTGTGTTTACAAGAACCTTGAGTCCAGTACAAATTAAATATCCCAGAAAGAAAAAAATGGATAAAGGAGTTATCCTACTTACGTACAACGGAATATCACTCAGCAATGAAATCAATGTCATCAGGCCTGTAGCAGCAAATTGAGTGGATTTAAGTATGATGATTCTAAGAGAAATATGTCACACAGAGAAACATAATTATCATAAGATATCACAAATAGAGGGAGTGTAAACTTGGCTACACATAAACTGAATTACAAAACCGAGCAGAGTCTCACATTTAGATAAAAACTTATGCTTGCTTAACGGGAAAGTTGAGTTGGGGTGCTGTATCAAACCAGAGATTGAAATGAGCACACATACCGTTCCATAAGCCAAATATGTAATAGACAAGACCTACTCTTTGCTCAACGAAATAGACTAATCCATGGTGTATCACCTCACACCTGTTAGAATGGGCATCATCAGAAAATCTACAAACAACAAATGCTGGAAAGGGTGCGGAGATAAGGAAACCTCTTCCACTATTGTTGGGAATGTAAATTGATGCAGTCACTGTGGAGAACATTATGGAGTTTCTTATAAAACTAAGAATAGAATTACCATATAATACAGCAATCCCACTACTGGGCATATACCCAGACAAAACCATAAAACGAAAAGAGACATTCACCGCAATGTTCATTGCATCACTATTTACAATATCCAGGTAATGGAAGCAACCTAAATGCCCACAGACAGACGAATGCATAAAGATGAGGTACATATATAAAATGGAATATTACTAAGCCATAAAAAGGAATGAAATTGGGTCATTTGTAGAGACGTTGATGGATCTAGAGACTGTCATACAGAGTGAAGTAAGTCAGAAAGAGAAAAACAAATCCTGTATATAAATGCATATATGTGGAACCTAGAAAAGTTGTACAGATGAAGCGTTTTGCAAGGCAGAAATAGAGCAACAGATGTAGACAACAAACGTATGGACACCAAGGGGGGAAAGCTGTTAGGGGGGTGGTGGTGGGAGGAGTTGAGAGATTGGGATTGGCATGTATACATTTCTATGTATAAAATAGGTAACCAAAAAGAACCTGCTGTATAAAAAAATAAAATAAAATTCAAAATTACAAAAAGTAAAACAGAAAAAATATTCTTCCCTTCACATACATGTATTTATATGAATAAATTATTTCTATGCTTATATCTGTAAATACAAAAAAGAGGAATAAAATCTACCTTGAACCAAAAACGAAAAAAAGAAAAAAAAACAGAACCCACCAGTTACACAGAGGAAAACCGTATCAGGGCCCTTGCTCCAGTTGTAAACAATTCTGAAGTTGGTCAGTGGTGGGGAATCATCTCCCATTCAGCCAGCATGCCCCACGCAACAAGCGTCCTCATTGCAAAGCTGGGGGCCCGTGCCGAGGCATCTGTGAGTAAACGTGGGCCGAGCCCCAGGCCAGCTGCTGCTGAAATGTTCCCACCCTTCCCAGGTAAAACACCTGAATATGTACAAGGACTTGAAAGCCTAGAGGAAGGGCCATGGAGCCACATGAGCGACAGCATGCCAGCCGACTTGGTGCCTGCAGGCCAGACAGGATGGTCCTGGCCCTGGGTGCTCTTCTGGAAGCTTTCCATTTCCCTGCCTGAGATACCCCTCCTGTCCCGGCCCCCACTGCTTTCTTCCTTACTCACCTCTGCCCAGGGAGAAATTCCAGCGGCAGGTATGGGTGGCACATCCTCTTCTTTAGCAGGTGGCATCTTGGCAACTGCTGCAGAAAGTCCAGCAGAGCCCCACTCACACTGGGCAACCCACAAAGCCGTGGCCTCTCACTCCCTCCCACCAGTCCAGCCCCGAGACTGCTGACAGGGCAGAAAATGGCGTCAGGCACAGCTGCAGGTGCTCTTGCTGCCTGGAGCGGTGTTTATATTGATCTCAACCCAGGCACACCTGGGGAGGTCTGGCCGGCACGGTCGGGCTTCCCAGGCCAGCCAATAATCACCCCTCAGGGGCTCACAGTTGCAGAAACTGGAACTTGCTGAATCGGCCAGGTCCAAGGAACAGGTGTGGGCTCCTGAGAGTCAGGATAGACAAGGGGCTGCAGCTCTGGCTTGTTTTCTAATTATATTATCTGGCCCATGAGTGGGAGACAACTTCAAGAAAACCCTCTCCTAATGAGAGGAACCCAGGAGTCAGGGAGAGGAGGGGTGGGTGGTGGGTGGAGACAGAGGCCTGGTGCCCCGGGTGCAGTGGAAGTCTCTGGAAGACCAGGTGGAGGGAGGCCACACAGAGTGATGCCCAGGGTCACAGACCTGTCGGAGCTGCTGTTTGTTAGTTCAAGTCCTGCTCTGAGGTGCTCTGTGTCAGATCTGAGTGACAGGTGAGCTGGGAGTGCTCTGCAATGAGGGCGATGTGCATGGCTCCTGTGTGCCCAGCCCTGCCACGGTACCTGAAAGGGTTGCTCTGTATCCTGGGAGGGGCCTGACCACGAGAGCCCCGTGAGCTGGGGTGGGGGTGGGGTACCTGCCCAGGTGAGCTCCATATCCTGGGATTGGCCTGACCTCGAGAGCCCCATGGGCTGCTGGAGTCCTGGTAAAAGATGTCAGGACAGTCAGTGAAGCCACCCAGGATATACCTCCAGTAGTTCCTAAACCCTACACCCTGCTGGTCATTCTACTAACCACCAGGACATGGTATTCTGTATTAGTCTTCAATGAAGCCTTCTTTTGTATTCTATTAGTCCCAGAGTCACAAGAAATTTTGGCTTGTGAGTGGCAGGACTCAACATACAACTAAAACAATACTTCCGGGCCGTCTTGCCCCAAGGGTTCAAAAATTCCCACACCATCTTTGGGGAAAGCTCAGCTAAAGACCTAAAAGTTCTACCTCTGGAAAAGGAAACACTCCTTCAATATGCAGACGACATTCTGATCGCCAGCCCTACTAAGGAGACCTCTGAACTACCAAGCCAATAAAGGATACAAGTTGTCCAAGAAAAAGCTCAAATATCAGACTATGGTGACCTGCGTGGGCTGCATTCTCACAGAAGGTCGGAGAAGCCCATCCCAGGAAAGGGAAGAAACAATTTACAGCCTTACCCATTTCTAAAACTAGAAGACAGCTTAGGGGTTCCTGGGGAGGCCAGGGTTTGCTGCTTCTGGATCCCTAACTACAGTCTACTAGCTGGGCCTCTATATGAAACACTGAAAGAAAAAGATGATGATCCTTTTGAATAGAATCCAGAAGTGGCCTTTCAAGAATGGAAAGAGCAGTCAATTCAGACCCTTGCCCTGGAACTCCCTAATTTAGCTAAACCCTTTGACCTTTACATTCCTAGTGAAATTTGAATGGCCATTGGAGTATTAGTGCAAAACCTGGGACCACTTGAAATGGAACAATGCAAGAATGCCATCCAGGTAGGATAAACTACGGTCACCAAGGGGCTTGGCCCACCGCCACATCTGGCCAAGATACTGGCAGTATCTGAAAACCTGGAAATCAGCAGCCCAAAAGGCCACCTCCCTCCTAAGGGAAAAGGACCCCACGTGGTGATCCTAACCCCCAACCATGCCCTGAAGTTGCAGGGTTTGCTCCGTGGGCACACTGACCTTGAGTGAGGAGGTCCTCCAACTCCAACCTCCAGAGAGATAACTGGGGCAAAGGGGCACCATGACGACTCGTGTGACCATCACTTGACCTGGAGTTTCTCTCATAAAACAACAAGAGTGTGTCCCAAAAGAGTAGACTACTGCTTGCAGGACTTACTGCACCCAGAGGGGAGGTAATAATCTTGGCAGGGGAACAGTATATCACGCTGTCACCATAGAAAAGCCTACAGACACTGTGATGATGGTGGCCAATAAGACCGGCTGGACTCCTGTTTACTTCAAAAGGCTGTTGACTCAGTGGCCATCATGGTCCTTCATCACCACTGACCCTGGACTGTCTGGGAGTTGAGCAGTCAGGGTGCTGACACCTGGTGCTGTTTTTACGTTAATTCAGGGGCCTAACTGAAGAAAGCACAGACTACTGGTCAGAGCATCTAGGCTGGCAGAAACGGTCAGCCTAAGGTGGCTGAACAAATGTGGGGCGGGGTGAAACTGGACCTCACAGCGTCACTGCACATCTCCTTCCTGGACCCTTAAATGTCATTAGAATCTATAACACTACCAATACTTGTGCTCAGGCGGACGAGCAGGGAGGCAGGAGGCCTGCGGACAAACAACGTCACCTGGAGGCTGCTGGGGAGAAGTTCAGACCCTATCCCACAGGTATGAGGGCTCCTAACTCAGCACTCAGCAGTTACAGATGAAGGGTCTGCACCCTCAGCACTCTAAGAATGAGGAAGGGGACAAAATGCAGAAGAGGGGTTTGTCCCAGGCAAAGCCCCTTAAAAATCCCTGGGAGATAAAAATAGAATCTGGGCAATAAAATAAAGTCTAACCTTTTTTATCCTTTGTGCTTTGTCTAATTTCACGTGCTCCTAGGGTCCCGCATACAGAGGTTCAACAGCCGGCACTTCAGACCAGATTTCCTAGTGCAGAATGGCTGGGTCGACACTTCAGCTCCTGGAGCACAGTGCAGACTCCGTGATATAGAGCCTGAGCTGCAGCCAACCGGGCCCTCGAGAGCTCCGCCCCCTCCCTCCCACTGACTCTGACAGGATCTCTACACAGCAGCCCAGCCCACAGCCCACGGGGTAGCACATGCTCTCACCTCTGCATTCTCTGATCAAAATATAAAGTTTCCTTTGCTTCTGAACCAAACTCAGTCTCGATCTGTTGGCTCCAATGACACTGGGCAGGGGGACACTTGTTGGGGTCCACTCTGGAGGATCAGTAACAGAAATTGAGAACATTGTAACTTCAATGAACAGATGTGTGAGCCAAACTGTAATTAACATAGAACAGTGTATAAGGCTCGGGTAAAATAAGATGTTTCTAACACTTCCATTTGATATTTCCATCACTTTATTATAAGCAAGTTCAGTGAAAGGTTTGTCTTATTTGTCAGGTCAATACTAGAGAAACGAAGTGATTTCTTTCCAAGGATGTACATCTAATAATCTTGGTTAAAGCTTCAATCTTGTTTTAAATGCTTTTCCATTGAAAATGATACCTCTCTTTCAGCTCCCCCATTTCTGAGAAGTATAAAATCTTATAATTTATTATTACCAAAGGGGAAAGGTGGGAGGAGGGATAAATTAACAGTTTGGGATTAACACATACACACTGCTATGTATAAAATCGATCATCAACAAGGAACTACTGTACAGCACAGGGAACTACACTCAATATTTTGCAAAAACCTATAAGGGGAAATAATCTGAAAAAAGAATAGATATTTTTATTGACATCATCTATTAATGACAGTTAAAATGGAACCTAACGGAAGCCGGTGGTGAGTGCTTCTGACCCTGAAGACTTCAATCATCTAAAGTTTGGACTCTGCCTACTTCCCAAGGCCCTTAATGAACATATGTGTAGCCGTAGCTTAAAAAATTCCCCAGTTTGGGTTGTGGAGAGACAGTGATTTTGAAAAAGCCCTGGTGTTCTCCTCACATGAATGGGACACTTCCTACAGCTAAAATATGCCTGTCACACCCAGAAGATGGTATACCGTCTGATCGGGAAGAGTTTGGAAAAGGCATCTCATCTCCTCATCTCCTGGTGCTCGGGTTCACCCCTCCAGCGTCTTTACGAACAGTCTTCCCACTTGGAGATGTCAGCACTGTCAACATCCTGTTGCATACAGTTTGGAATTTGTCCAGAGAATGAAGCAGAAGGAGGAGGAACAATGAGAGACAAGTCCTAGGTGTTCGGACAGGCACATGTCACTCTAATTTCCAATCAGGAAGACGAATTGACTAAAAGCTAGGGTTGCCCATGGAAACAGAATAGGGCTTGAGGAAATCCCGCTGCTTTGTGGCCAGTTCCCATAAACACAAGTTGAAAAATGGAACTCAGGGCCACTAAAATTCACGAAACTGCAGAGTTGAAAATATCTCTCACTGAAAAATGTCTTGAGGAAAGTCAGAGAAAAGGACTTGTAAGCAACGGAGAATGGCAGGAAAGGGATTGGAAGAGGTAGAAAGGACTCGCCATTAAGCACAAGAAAAGGGGCTGAACATTGCCAACATTGCAGTTGGCCAAAAAGGGTGTATGCGTCTTTTTCTGTATATATTCAAGAAAACGGCATACACTTTTTTAGCCAACCAAACAGGTGGGCACTGGAAATCAGTACTACAAAACATATCACTTCGCATCAGTCAGAAGAGCCTTCCTCATAAAGTGTAAACACCAGAAATGCAGGACAGGGCAAGGAGAAAAGAGAGCCCTGTGAGGCTTATAGTGGAAATGTATATTGCCAATGGTCACTCTTGAGAAGTGTATTGTGTTTACTAAAGCATCTAAAAAATGAGCTACAGAGCACAGGGCACTTGCACTCATGGACGTATATCTTGGGAAAGACAAAAATGGAGAGGACACAGGCACCCCAATGTTTACCGCCTCTCTGTTTCAAAGATCCTCGACTAGGATATAATTTATATGTCTCTGGAGGGAAAAAATGGATAGAGGTGTGGCACTTATGTAGAGTGGAATATTACTCAGCCTGAAAATCAGTGAAATATGGCCAGTTGTAACAACCCCAGAGTAGTTACGTATGATCATTCAAAGTCACATAATTCAAAAAGAAAAAGACATACGATATTACTAATACATGGAATGTAAACGTGGCTACAAAGTACCTGAATTACAAAACAGAATGGGGTTTCAAATTTAGAAGACCAACTTACGTTTGCTTAAGGAAAAAGGAGAGTTGGGGAGCTGCATAAAACCAGAGATTGAAATTAGCACAGATACCGTTCGATAAGCCAAATATGTAATAGAAAAAACCTACTCCCTGGTCAACGAAATGGACTCAACACGCCATATTCAACACCTACGAATACACCTGACTAGTAAGAATCTTCAAACTCATGGATTTATATGTGTCCGTAAGAGAATCAAGCGTGAGTACAGCGGCATGAACACAGCAGTGAAAATGCGATAAATCCAATTATGAAAATAAATTACAAAAACAAAACACAATGAGAGTGAAATAGAGAGCAATTCTTAAATAATTCATTCAGGGCTTGTGATGCAACCTGGATTTACCACATCTACACCCAGAGCTGAGTGAGACATAAGGTTGGGCACTTCGGGCTGATAGCATTGTTGAGGTTCGATGAGCAAATGCAGACCCTTTGAAGTCATACAGCATGGTACCCATTCCATGGGTCCCAACTCTCCAGGATTAAGGGATTCTTTCTTCAGCTAAAACATGCATGGGAAACCCACAGTATGGTGCACCGTGTGACCAGGAAAGGTTTTCAAATGCATCTCAGTTTTCGTCCCCTTTTACTCGGGTTCACCATTCCAGAACGTTTACTAACACTCTCCCCACTTGGAGAGTCAGTGCCTTTAACCTCCTGTTTGGCACAGTTTGCAATTTCTGCGCAAGATGAACAGGAATAGGGAGAACCAATGAGAGACTAGCAGTAAGTGTCTGCACGGGCAAATTTAATGCTCATTTCCCACCAGGAAGAGGAATTAACCAAAGGATCAGCATGCCGTGCCGGAACCAGATTAGGGCCTGAATCAATCCTGCGGGTTTGCGCCCAGCTCACAAGTTGCGAGTTGAAGAAAGGAGCTCAGGGGCACTGTAACTCACAAACATGCAGAGTTATAAATGACAGCTATCGTCCAAAAATATATTGAAGGAAGGCTGCGAAGACGACTTGTAAGTGGGGCAGAATTGCAGGAAAACGATTTCAGGGGGTAGACGAGAATTGCATTTAAAGCATAGGAAAAGAGGCAGAACGTCGACAATGATGCTCTTGGCCAAAAAGGGTGTATGCGTTTTTTCCTGAATTTATTGAGGAAAAAAAGCATATGCGCTTTTTGGCCAACCAAGCAAGCATGTTAAAGAAATCTGCACTACAATGAAGTCTCACTGCCCCCCGGTCAAAAGGGACATGTGAAACAAGTGTAAAATCCACAAAGACAGGACAGGCCAAGGAGAACAGGGAGCCTTGTTATGCTGATGGTCGGGATGTAAATTGCCAACAGCCACTCTGGAGAAGTGTATGGTGTTTCCTGAAACCCCTGAAAAACAAAGCAACGGAGCCTACGGCACTTCCACTTATGGTCCTATAGCTTAGGGAAATTAAAATCAAAAACACACAGCCACCCCAAAGTGTCGGACGGCTCTGTTTACAAGAACCTCTTGTACGGTACAAGTTAAATATCCCAGAATGTGAAAAATGGATAAAGAAGTTGTGGTACGTACGTACAATGGAATATCACTCAGCAATGAAAGCTATGTCATCAGGCCCATCGCGGCATAATGAGTGGATTCAGGTACGATGATTCTAAGGGAAATAAGTCACACAGAAAATGAAACATCATAAGATATCACTAATACACGGAATGTAAACTTTGCTACACATGAACTGAATTATAAAACAGAACAGGGTCTCAAATTTAGAAAACAAACTTATGCTTGCTTAAGGGGAAAGGTGAGTTGGGGTGCTGCATAAAACCAGAGATAGAAATTAGCACAGATACCTTTCCATAAGCCAAATATGTAATAGCCCAGACCTACCCCTTGCTCAACGAAATGGACTAAACACCCCATATTCAACGCCTAGTAATACACCTGACTAGTAAGAATCTTCAAACCCAGGGATTTATATGTCTCCGTAAGAGAATGAAGAGTGTGTACAGCGGCATGAACGCAGCAGAGAAAATCCGATAAATCCCATTATCAAAATGAATTACACAAACAAAACCCAAGGACAGTGAAATAGAGAGCAATTCTTAAATAATTCATTCAGGGCTTGTGATGCAACCTGGATTTACCACATCTACACCCAGAGCTGAGTGAGACATAAGGTTGGGCACTTCGGGCTGATAGCATTGGTGAGGTTCGATGAGCAAATGCAGACCCTTTGAAGTCATACTGCATGGTACCCATTCCATGGTTCCCACCTCTCCAGATTTAAGGGATTCTTCCTTCAGCTAAAACATGCATGGGAAACCCACAGTATGGTGCACCGTGTGACCGACAAACGTTTTCAAATGCATCTCAGTTTTCGTCCCCTTTTATTCGGGTTCAGCATTCCAGACCCTACGAACACTCTCCCACTCGGAGAGTCAGTGCCTTAACCTCCTGTCGAGGGCACAGTTTGCAATTTCTGCGCAAGATGAAAAGGAATAGGGAGAACCAATGAAGCAGAACTAAGAATATATGCACGGGCAAATTTAACGCTCATTTCCCAACAGGAAGAGGAATTAACCAAAGGCATCCCAGTGCCGGAACCAGATTAGGGCCTGAAGCAATCCTGTGGGTTTGCGGCCAGCTCACAAGATAGCGAGTTGAAGAAAGGAGCTCAGGGGCACTGTAACTCACAAACCTGCAGAGTTATAAATGACAGCTATCATAAAAATATATTGAAGGAAGGCTGCGAAGACGACTTGTAATCAGAACAGTTAAGGAAAACGATTTCAGGGGGTAAACGGGAATTGCATTTAAAGCATAGGAAAAGAGGCAGAACGTCGACAATGATACTATTGGCCAAAAAGGGCGTATGCGTTTTTTCCTGAATATATTCAGGAAAAAACGCATACGCCCTTTTTGGCCAACCAAGAGTTGTTAAAGAAATCTGCACTACAATGAAGTCTCACTGCCCCCGGTCAAAAGGCCATCTGAAAAAAGTGTAAAATCCAGAAAGGCAGCAAGGCCATGGAGAACAGCGAGCCTTGTTATGCTGATGGGCGGGATGTAAATTGCCAACAGCCACTCTGGAGAAGTGTATGGTGTTTCCCGGAACATCTAAAAAACAAAGCAACGGAGCCTACGGCACTTCCCCTTATGGTCCTATAGCTTAGGAAAATTAAAATCAAAAACACACAGCCACCCAAAAGTCTCTGGCGGCTCTGTTTACAAGAACCTCGTCTACGGTACAAGTTAAATATCCCAGAATGTGAAAAATGGATAAAGAAGTTGTGGTACGTACGTACAATGGAATATCACTCAGCAATGAAATCTATGTCATCAGGCCCGTCGCGGCATAATGAGTGGATTCAGGTACGATGATTCTAAGTGAAATAAGTCACACAGAAAATGAAACATCATAAGATATCACTAATACACGGAATGTAAACTTGGCTACACATGAACTGAATTACAAAACAGAACAGGGTCTCAAATTTAGAAAACCAACTTATGCTTGCTTAAGGGGAAAGGTGAGTTTGGGTGCTGCATAAAACCAGAGATAGAAATTAGCACAGATACCTTTCCATAAGCCAAATATGTAATAGTCAAGACCTACCCCTTGCTCAACGAAATGGACTAAACACACCATATTCAACCCCTAGGAATACACCTGTGTAGTAAGAATCTTCAAACACTTGGATTTATATGTCTCTGTAAGAGAATGAAGCGTGTGTACAGCGGCATGAATGCAGCAGAGAAAATCCGATAAATCCCATTATCAAAATAAATTGAAAAACAAAACACAATGACAGTGAAATAGAGAGCAATTCTTAAATAATTCATTCAGGGCTTGTGATGCAACCTGGATTTACCTCATCTACACCCAGAGCTGAGTGAGACATAAGGTTGGACACTTCGGGCTGATAGCATTGGTGAGGTTCGATGAGCAAATGAAGACCCTTTGAAATCTTACTGCATGGTACCCATTCCATGGGTCCCAACTCTCCAGGTTTAAGCGATTCTTCCTTCAGCTAAAACATGCATGGGAAACCCACAGTATGGTGCACCGTGTGACTGGCAAACGTTTTCAAATGCATCTCAGTTTTCGTCCCCTTTTACTCGGGTTCACCATTCCAGAACGTTTACTAACACTCTCCCCACTTGGAGAGTCAGTGCCTTTAACCTCCTGTTTGGCACAGTTTGCAATTTCTGCGCAAGATGAACAGGAATAGGGAGAACCAATGAGAGACTAGCAGTAAGTGTCTGCACGGGCAAATTTAATGCTCATTTCCCACCAGGAAGAGGAATTAACCAAAGGATCAGCATGCCGTGCCGGAAACAGATTAGGGCCTGAAGCAATCCTGCGGGTTTGCGCCCAGCTCACAAGTTGCGAGTTGAAGAAAGGAGCTCAGGGACACTGTAACTCACAAACATGCAGAGTTATAAATGACAGCTATCGTCCAAAAATATATTGAAGGAAGGCTGCGAAGACGACTTGTAAGCGGGGCAGAATTGCAGGAAAACGATTTCAGGGGGTAGACTGGAATTGCACTTAAAGCCTAGGAAAAGACGGAGAACAGCGACAATGATGCACTTGGCCAAATAGGGCGTATGCGTTTTTTCCTGAATATAATCAGGAAAAAACGCATACGCCCTTTTTGGCCAACCAAGCAAGCGTGTAAAGAAATCTGCACTACAATGAAGTCTCTCTGCCCCCCGGTCAAAAGGGCCATCTGAAAAAAGTGTAAAATCCAGAAAGGCAGGACAGGCCATGGAGAAGAGGGAGCATTGTTATCCTGATGGTCAGCATGTGAATTGCCAACAGCCACTCTGGAGAAGTGTATGGTATTTCCTGAAACACATAAGAAACAAAGCAACACAGCCTATGGCACTTCCACTTATGGTCCTATAGCTTAGGGAAATTAAAATCAAAACCACACAGGCACCCCAAAGTTTGGAACGGCTCTGTTTACGAGAACCTCTTGTACGGTACAAGTTAAATATCCCAGAGGGCGAAAAATGGATAAAGAAGTTGTGGTTCTTACGTACAATGGAATATCACTCAGCAATGAAATCTATGTCATCAGGCCCGTAGCGGCATAATGAGTGGATTCAGGTACGATGATTCTACGTGCAATAGGTCACACAGAAAAAGAAACATCATAAGATATCACTAATACACGGAATGTAAACTTGGCTACACATGAACTGAATTACAAAACAGAACAGTGTCTCAAATTTAGAAAACCAACTTATGCTTGCTTTTTGGGAAAGGTGAGTTCGGGTGCTGCATAAAAACAGAGATTGAAATTCGCACTGATACCGTTCCATAAGCCAAATATGTAATAGACAAGACCTACTGCTTGCTCAACGAAATGGGCTCAACACCCCATATTCAACGCCTAGGAATATACCTGCCTAGCAAGAATCTTAAAACCCATGGATTTATATGTGTCCATAAGAGAATCCAGCGTGTGTTCAGTGGCCTAAAGGCAACAGTGAAAATCCGATAAATCATATTATCAAAATAAATTTCAAAAACAAAACACAATGACAGTGAAATAGAGAGCAATTCTTAAATAATTCACTCAGGGCTTCTGATGCAACCTGGATTTACCACATGTACACCCAGTGCTGGGGAGACATAAGGCCGGACACTTCGCCCTGATAGTATTGTTGAGGTTCGGTGAGCAATTGCAGACCCTTTGAAGTCATACTGCATGGTACCCATTCCAAGGGTCCCAACTCTCCAGGTTTAAGGGATTCTTCCTTCCGCTACATCATGTATGGGAAACCCAGAGTATGGTCCACCATGTGATTGGGAAACGTTTTCAAATGCATCTCAGTTTTCGTCCCTTTATACTCGGGTTCACCATTCCAGATGCTTAACTAACACTCTCCCCACTTGGAGAGTCAGTGCCTTTAACCTCCTGTTTGTCACAGTTTGCAATTTCTGCGCAAGATGAACAGGAATAGGGAGAACCAATGAGAGACTAGCTGTAGGTGTCTGCACGGGCAATTTAATGCTCATTTCTCACCAGGAAGTGGAATTAACCAAAGGCTCAGAATGCCGTGCCGGAACCAGATTAGGGCCTGAAGCAATACTGCGGGTGTGCAGGCAGCTCACAAGATAGCGAGTTGAACAAAGGAGCTCAGGGGCACTGTAATTCACAAACCTGCAGAGTTATAAATGACAGCTATCGTCCAAAAATATATTGAAGGAAGGCTGCGAAGAGGACTTGAAAGCGGGGCAGAATTCCAGGAAAACGATTTCAGGAGGTAGACGGGAAATGCACTGAAAGCATAGGAGAAGAGGCAGAACCTCGACAATGATGCACTTGTTCAAAAAGTGCATATGCGTTTTTTCCAAGGCCCTCCTTAAAGAGGGTAGGGGGCTCCCAGCATGCTTCAGTGGCCAACAGAGGGCCCACATCGCCAAGGTGACGTGAGCCAGCCAGGCAGGAGTGACCTCACATCAGAGGGCCCACCTCACAGAAGGGTAAGGGACCCAGCCATTATTAGACTCTCACCAGAGGGCCCACATCAGCAAGGGGCTGGGAACCAGGCAGGAGTGTCTTCACACCCGTGGGGCCACATCATCGCAAGTTGAGGTACCCAGCACATGTGGCCTCAAACCAGAGGACCCACATCTCCATGGGTCTCGGAGCGAGGCAGGCAGGATGAACCTCAAAACACGTGGCCCATTGTATAAAAAAGGTGAGGAATCCAGCAGTTGGAACATCCCAGCAGGCGGCCCAGAGCACCGAGGCTATGGGATCCAGGCAATGATGAACTCACAACAGAGGGCCCTCATCATGAAACTGTGAGCAACCTAGCCATTGTGACCTCAGAGCACAAGGCCCACATCCCCATGGGGAAGCGAACCAAGCAGGAGTGTCATCGCACCAGTGGGCACACATCAGAAAATGTGGGGAGCCCAGCAGTTAGGGCCTGATGCCAGAGGGCCCTCATCACCGAGGAGAGGAGGCTACCAGCAGGCTCCAACTGCTACAAGAGGGCCAACGTCGCCAATGCGGGGTGTGCCAGCCAGGCAGGAGTGACCTCAGAGCAGAGGGCCAACCTCAAAAAAGTGTGAGGAACCCAAAGAGGATTAGACTCTCACCAGAGGGCCCACATCACCAAGAGGATCAGAACCAGGCAGGACTGTCTTCACACCAGGGTGACCACATCATAGAAAGGTGAGGAACCCAGCACACGTGGCCTAAACCAGAAGACCCACATCTCCAAGGGGCTCGGAGTGAGGCATGCAGGAGTAGCCTCACAACACAGGGCCCATAGAATAAAAAAGCTGAGGAATCCTGCAGTGGGAACCTCCCAGCAGGCGGCCCAGAGCACCGAGTCTATGCGATCCAGGCTGCAGTGAACTCACAGCAGAGGGCCCATATCATGAAACTGTGAGCAACCCAGCCATTGGGACCTCACAGCAGAAGGCCCACATCCCCATGGGGTTGGGAACATGGCAAGAGTGTCCTCGCACCACTTAGCACGTATCAGAAAAAGTGGGTACCCAGCAGTTACGGCCTGACGCTAGAGAGCCCTCATCACCGAGGGGAGGTGGCTCCCAGCAGGCTCCAACTGCCACAAGAGGGCCGATGTCGCCAAGGCGGGGTGTGCCAGCCAGTCAGTAGTGACCTCACAGCAGAGGGCCCACCTCACAGAAGGGTGAGGAACCCAGCCAGGATCAGACTCTCACCAGAGGGCCCACATCACCAAGGGGATAGAAACCAGGCAGGAGTGTCCTCACACCAGCGGGGCCACATCATCGAAAGGTGAGGGACCCAGCACACGTGGCCTCAAACCAGAGGACACACATCACCAAGGGGCTGGGAGTGAGTCAGGCAGGAGGAGTCTCCAAACAGAGGGCCCATAGAAGAGAAAAGGTGAGGAATCCCGCAGTTGGAACCTCCCCGCAGGCGGCCAGGAGCAGCGAGGCTATGGGATCCAGGCCGGAGTGAACTCACACCAGAGGGCCCTCATCATGAAACTGAGCCACCCACCGTTGGGACCTCAGAGCAGAAGGCCCATATTCCCATGGGGTTGGAAACCTGGCAGGAGTGTACTCACACCACAGGGCGCACATCAGAAAATTTTGGGAGCCCAGGAGTTAGAGCCTGACGCCAGAGGGCCCTCATTACCGAGGGGAGGAGACTCCCAGCAGGCACCAACTCCCACCTGAGGGCCCACGTCGCCAAGGTGACGTGTGCCAGTCAGGCAGGAGTGACCTCACAGCAGAGGGCCTACCTCACAGAAGGGTGAGGAAACCAGCCAGGATAAGACTCTCACCAGAGAGCCCACATCACCAAGGGGACCGGAACAAGGCAGGAGTGTCCTCACACCAGTGTGGCCACATTATAGAAAGGTGACGAACCCAGCACATGTGGCCTAAACCAGAGGACCCACATTTCCAAGGTGCTCCGAGTGAGGCAGGCAGGAGTAGCCTAACAACACAGGGCCCACAGAATAAAAAATGTGAGGAATCCAGCAGTAGGAACCCCCCAGCAGGTGGCCCAGAGTACGGAGCCTATGTGATCCAGGCCACAGTGAACTCACAGCAGAGGGCTCACATCATGACACTGTGAGCAATCCAGCTGGTGGGACCTCAGAGCAGAAGGCCCACATCCCCATGGGGATGGGAACGTGGCAGGAGTGTACTCGCACGACAGGGCACATATCAGAAAATTTTGGGAGCCCATGAGTTAGGGCCTGACGCCAGAGGGCCCTCATTACCGAGGGGAGGAGACTCCCAGCAGGCACCAACTCCCAACTGAGGACCCACATCGCCAAGGTGATGTGTGCCAGCCAGGCAGGAGTGACCTCACAGCAGAGGGCCCACCTCCCAGAAGGGTGAGGAATCCAGCCAGGATCAGACTCTCACCAGAGGGCCCCCATCACCAAGGGGATGGGAACCAGGCAGGAGTGTCCTCACACCAGTGGGGCCACATCAATAAAGGTGAGGAAACCGGCACATGTGGCCTCAAACCAGAGGACCCACATCACAAAGGGGCTGGGAGTGAGTCAGGAAGGAGGAGCATGAAAACACAGGACCCAAAGAATAAAAATGGTAAGGAATCCAGCAGTAGGAACCTCCCAGCAGGCGGCTCAGAGCACAGAGTCTATGGGATCTAGGCCTGAGTGAACTAACACCAGAGAGCCAACATCCTGAAACTGTGAACAACACAGGTGTTGGGACCATAGAGCAGAAGGCACATGGGGATGGGAACCTGGCAGGAGTGCCCTCACACCACTTAGCACGTATCAGAAAATGTGGGTAACCAGCAGTTAGGGCCTGATGCCAGAGGGTCTCATCACTGAGGGGAGGAGGCTCCCAGCGGGCTCCAACTGCCACCAGAGGGCCGACGTCGCCAAGGCGGGGTGTGTCAGCCAGGCAGGAGTGACCTCAGAGAAGAGGGCCCACCTCACAGAAGTGTGAGGAGCCCAACCAGGATCAGACTCTCACTGGAGGGCTCACATCACCAAGGGGATGGGAACCAGGCAGGAGTGTCCGCACACCAGTGGGGCCACATCTGCGAAAGGTGAGGAACCCAGCACATGTGGCCTCAAACCAGAGGACACACATCACCAAGGGGCTGGGAGTGAGGCAGGTGTCTGGAGGGGCACATTTAACTCTAATTTCCCACCAGGAAGAGGAATTAACCAAAGGCTCAGAGTGCCGTGCGGGACCCTGATTACGGCCTGAAGCAAACCTGCGGTTCTGTGGCCAGCTTTCAAGGAAACGAGTTAAGAAAGGAAACCACAGGCACTGTAATTCACAAACCTGCAGAGTTATAAATGACAGCTATTGGCAAAAATATATTGAAGTAAGTCTGCACAGAGGACTTGAAAACGAGGCAGAATTGCAGGAATCATATTTCAGGAGGTAGATTGGAATTGCATTTAAAGCATGTGAAAAGCGGCAGATCTTTGACAGTGATGCACTTGGACAAAAAGTGCGTATACATTTTTTCCTGAATATATTCAGGAAAAAACGCATATGCCCTTTGTGGCCAACCAAGAATTCGAGCAATGGAAATCCGCACTACAATGAACTCTCATTTCCCATTCGTCAAAAGAGCCATCTGAAAAAAGTGTAAAACCCAGAAACACAGGACAGGCCATGGAGAACAGGGAGCCTTGTTATGCTGATGGACGGATTGTAAATTGCCAACAGACACTCTGGTGATGTTTATAGTGTATGCTGAAACATCTAAAAAACAAAGCTACAGAGCCTAGGGCACTTCCACTTTTGGCCCTATAGCTTAGGAAAATTAAAATCAACAAGACACAGCCAACACAATATCCAGGGCTGCTGTGTTTACAAGAACCTTGAGTCCAGTACAAATTAAATATCCCAGAAAGAAAAAAATGGATAAAGGAGTTATCCTACTTACGTACAACGGAATATCACTCAGCAATGAAATCAATGTCATCAGGCCTGTAGCAGC
This sequence comes from Delphinapterus leucas, assembly GCF_059928025.1. NCBI lineage: Eukaryota > Metazoa > Chordata > Mammalia > Artiodactyla > Monodontidae > Delphinapterus > Delphinapterus leucas. The sequence continues at coordinate 5,570,681 of NW_028322235.1, forward strand.
AAATTGAGTGGATTTAAGTATGATGATTCTAAGAGAAATATGTCACACAGAGAAACATAATTATCATAAGATATCACAAATAGAGGGAGTGTAAACTTGGCTACACATAAACTGAATTACAAAACCGAGCAGAGTCTCACATTTAGATAAAAACTTATGCTTGCTTAACGGGAAAGTTGAGTTGGGGTGCTGTATCAAACCAGAGATTGAAATGAGCACACATACCGTTCCATAAGCCAAATATGTAATAGACAAGACCTACTCTTTGCTCAACGAAATAGACTAATCCATGGTGTATCACCTCACACCTGTTAGAATGGGCATCATCAGAAAATCTACAAACAACAAATGCTGGAAAGGGTGCGGAGATAAGGAAACCTCTTCCACTATTGTTGGGAATGTAAATTGATGCAGTCACTGTGGAGAACATTATGGAGTTTCTTATAAAACTAAGAATAGAATTACCATATAATACAGCAATCCCACTACTGGGCATATACCCAGACAAAACCATAAAACGAAAAGAGACATTCACCGCAATGTTCATTGCATCACTATTTACAATATCCAGGTAATGGAAGCAACCTAAATGCCCACAGACAGACGAATGCATAAAGATGAGGTACATATATAAAATGGAATATTACTAAGCCATAAAAAGGAATGAAATTGGGTCATTTGTAGAGACGTTGATGGATCTAGAGACTGTCATACAGAGTGAAGTAAGTCAGAAAGAGAAAAACAAATCCTGTATATAAATGCATATATGTGGAACCTAGAAAAGTTGTACAGATGAAGCGTTTTGCAAGGCAGAAATAGAGCAACAGATGTAGACAACAAACGTATGGACACCAAGGGGGGAAAGCTGTTAGGGGGGTGGTGGTGGGAGGAGTTGAGAGATTGGGATTGGCATGTATACATTTCTATGTATAAAATAGGTAACCAAAAAGAACCTGCTGTATAAAAAAATAAAATAAAATTCAAAATTACAAAAAGTAAAACAGAAAAAATATTCTTCCCTTCACATACATGTATTTATATGAATAAATTATTTCTATGCTTATATCTGTAAATACAAAAAAGAGGAATAAAATCTACCTTGAACCAAAAACGAAAAAAAGAAAAAAAAACAGAACCCACCAGTTACACAGAGGAAAACCGTATCAGGGCCCTTGCTCCAGTTGTAAACAATTCTGAAGTTGGTCAGTGGTGGGGAATCATTTCCCATTCAGCCAGCATGCCCCACGCAACAAGCGTCCTCATTGCAAAGCTGGGGGCCCGTGCCAAGGCATCTGTGAGTAAACGTGGGCCGAGCCCCAGGCCAGCTGCTGCTGAAATGTTCCCACCCTTCCCAGGTAAAACACCTGAATATGTACAAGGACTTGAAAGCCTAGAGGAAGGGCCATGGAGCCACATGAGCGACAGCATGCCAGCCGACTTGGTGCCTGCAGGCCAGACAGGATGGTCCTGGCCCTGGGTGCTCTTCTGGAAGCTTTCCATTTCCCTGCCTGAGATACCCCTCCTGTCCCGGCCCCCACTGCTTTCTTCCTTACTCACCTCTGCCCAGGGAGAAATTCCAGCGGCAGGTATGGGTGGCACATCCTCTTCTTTAGCAGGTGGCATCTTGGCAACTGCTGCAGAAAGTCCAGCAGAGCCCCACTCACACTGGGCAACCCACAAAGCCGTGGCCTCTCACTCCCTCCCACCAGTCCAGCCCCGAGACTGCTGACAGGGCAGAAAATGGCGTCAGGCACAGCTGCAGGTGCTCTTGCTGCCTGGAGCGGTGTATATTGATCTCAACCCAGGCACACCTGGGGAGGTCTGGCCGGCACGGTCGGGCTTCCCAGGCCAGCCAATAATCACCCCTCAGGGGCTCACAGTTGCAGAAACTGGAACTTGCTGAATCGGCCAGGTCCAAGGAACAGGTGTGGGCTCCTGAGAGTCAGGATAGACAAGGGGCTGCAGCTCTGGCTTGTTTTCTAATTATATTATCTGGCCCATGAGTGGGAGACAACTTCAAGAAAACCCTCTCCTAATGAGAGGAACCCAGGAGTCAGGGAGAGGAGGGGTGGGTGGTGGGTGGAGACAGAGGCCTGGTGCCCCGGGTGCAGTGGAAGTCTCTGGAAGACCAGGTGGAGGGAGGCCACACAGAGTGATGCCCAGGGTCACAGACCTGTCGGAGCTGCTGTTTGTTAGTTCAAGTCCTGCTCTGAGGTGCTCTGTGTCAGATCTGAGTGACAGGTGAGCTGGGAGTGCTCTGCAATGAGGGCGATGTGCATGGCTCCTGTGTGCCCAGCCCTGCCACGGTACCTGAAAGGGTTGCTCTGTATCCTGGGAGGGGCCTGACCACGAGAGCCCCGTGAGCTGGGGTGGGGGTGGGGTACCTGCCCAGGTGAGCTCCATATCCTGGGATTGGCCTGACCTCGAGAGCCCCATGGGCTGCTGGAGTCCTGGTAAAAGATGTCAGGACAGTCAGTGAAGCCACCCAGGATATACCTCCAGTAGTTCCTAAACCCTACACCCTGCTGGTCATTCTACTAACCACCAGGACATGGTATTCTGTATTAGTCTTCAATGAAGCCTTCTTTTGTATTCTATTAGTCCCAGAGTCACAAGAAATTTTGGCTTGTGAGTGGCAGGACTCAACATACAACTAAAACAATACTTCCGGGCCGTGTTGCCCCAAGGGTTCAAAAATTCCCACACCATCTTTGGGGAAAGCTCAGCTAAAGACCTAAAAGTTCTACCTCTGGAAAAGGAAACACTCCTTCAATATGCAGACGACATTCTGATCGCCAGCCCTACTAAGGAGACCTCTGAACTACCAAGCCAATAAAGGATACAAGTTGTCCAAGAGAAAAAGCTCAAATATCACAGACTATGGTGACCTGCGTGGGCTGCATTCTCACAGAAGGTCGGAGAAGCCCATCCCAGGAAAGGGAAGAAACAATTTACAGCCTTACCCATTTCTAAAACTAGAAGACAGCTTAGGGGTTCCTGGGGAGGCCAGGGTTTGCTGCTTCTGGATCCCTAACTACAGTCTACTAGCTGGGCCTCTATATGAAACACTGAAAGAAAAAGATGATGATCCTTTTGAATAGAATCCAGAAGTGGCCTTTCAAGAATGGAAAGAGCAGTCAATTCAGACCCTTGCCCTGGAACTCCCTAATTTAGCTAAACCCTTTGACCTTTACATTCCTAGTGAAATTTGAATGGCCATTGGAGTATTAGTGCAAAACCTGGGACCACTTGAAATGGAACAATGCAAGAATGCCATCCAGGTAGGATAAACTACGGTCACCAAGGGGCTTGGCCCACCGCCACATCTGGCCAAGATACTGGCAGTATCTGAAAACCTGGAAATCAGCAGCCCAAAAGGCCACCTCCCTCCTAAGGGAAAAGGACCCCACGTGGTGATCCTAACCCCCAACCATGCCCTGAAGTTGCAGGGTTTGCTCCGTGGGCACACTGACCTTGAGTGAGGAGGTCCTCCAACTCCAACCTCCAGAGAGATAACTGGGGCAAAGGGGCACCATGACGACTCGTGTGACCATCACTTGACCTGGAGTTTCTCTCATAAAACAACAAGAGTGTGTCCCAAAAGAGTAGACTACTGCTTGCAGGACTTACTGCACCCAGAGGGGAGGTAATAATCTTGGCAGGGGAACAGTATATCACGCTGTCACCATAGAAAAGCCTACAGACACTGTGATGATGGTGGCCAATAAGACCGGCTGGACTCCTGTTTACTTCAAAAGGCTGTTGACTCAGTGGCCATCATGGTCCTTCATCACCACTGACCCTGGACTGTCTGGGAGTTGAGCAGTCAGGGTGCTGACACCTGGTGCTGTTTTTACGTTAATTCAGGGGCCTAACTGAAGAAAGCACAGACTACTGGTCAGAGCATCTAGGCTGGCAGAAACGGTCAGCCTAAGGTGGCTGAACAAATGTGGGGCGGGGTGAAACTGGACCTCACAGCGTCACTGCACATCTCCTTCCTGGACCCTTAAATGTCATTAGAATCTATAACACTACCAATACTTGTGCTCAGGCGGACGAGCAGGGAGGCAGGAGGCCTGCGGACAAACAACGTCACCTGGAGGCTGCTGGGGAGAAGTTCAGACCCTATCCCACAGGTATGAGGGCTCCTAACTCAGCACTCAGCAGTTACAGATGAAGGGTCTGCACCCTCAGCACTCTAAGAATGAGGAAGGGGACAAAATGCAGAAGAGGGGTTTGTCCCAGGCAAAGCCCCTTAAAAATCCCTGGGAGATAAAAATAGAATCTGGGCAATAAAATAAAGTCTAACCTTTTTTATCCTTTGTGCTTTGTCTAATTTCACGTGCTCCTAGGGTCCCGCATACAGAGGTTCAACAGCCGGCACTTCAGACCAGATTTCCTAGTGCAGAATGGCTGGGTCGACACTTCAGCTCCTGGAGCACAGTGCAGACTCCGTGATATAGAGCCTGAGCTGCAGCCAACCGGGCCCTCGAGAGCTCCGCCCCCTCCCTCCCACTGACTCTGACAGGATCTCTACACAGCAGCCCAGCCCACAGCCCACGGGGTAGCACATGCTCTCACCTCTGCATTCTCTGATCAAAATATAAAGTTTCCTTTGCTTCTGAACCAAACTCAGTCTCGATCTGTTGGCTCCAATGACACTGGGCAGGGGGACACTTGTTGGGGTCCACTCTGGAGGATCAGTAACAGAAATTGAGAACATTGTAACTTCAATGAACAGATGTGTGAGCCAAACTGTAATTAACATAGAACAGTGTATAAGGCTTGGGTAAAATAAGATGTTTCTAACACTTCCATTTGATATTTCCATCACTTTATTATAAGCAAGTTCAGTGAAAGGTTTGTCTTATTTGTCAGGTCAATACTAGAGAAACGAAGTGATTTCTTTCCAAGGATGTACATCTAATAATCTTGGTTAAAGCTTCAATCTTGTTTTAAATGCTTTTCCATTGAAAATGATACCTCTCTTTCAGCTCCCCCATTTCTGAGAAGTATAAAATCTTATAATTTATTATTACCAAAGGGGAAAGGTGGGAGGAGGGATAAATTAACAGTTTGGGATTAACACATACACACTGCTATGTATAAAATCGATCATCAACAAGGAACTACTGTACAGCACAGGGAACTACACTCAATATTTTGCAATAACCTATAAGGGGAAATAATCTGAAAAAAGAATAGATATTTTTATTGACATCATCTATTAATGACAGTTAAAATGGAACCTAACGGAAGCCGGTGGTGAGTGCTTCTGACCCTGAAGACTTCAATCATCTAAAGTTTGGACTCTGCCTACTTCCCAAGGCCCTTAATGAACATATGTGTAGCCGTAGCTTAAAAAATTCCCCAGTTTGGGTTGTGGAGAGACAGTGATTTTGAAAAAGCCCTGGTGTTCTCCTCACATGAATGGGACACTTCCTACAGCTAAAATATGCCTGTCACACCCAGAAGATGGTATACCGTCTGATCGGGAAGAGTTTGGAAAAGGCATCTCATCTCCTCATCTCCTGGTGCTCGGGTTCACCCCTCCAGCGTCTTTACGAACAGTCTTCCCACTTGGAGATGTCAGCACTGTCAACATCCTGTTGCATACAGTTTGGAATTTGTCCAGAGAATGAAGCAGAAGGAGGAGGAACAATGAGAGACAAGTCCTAGGTGTTCGGACAGGCACATGTCACTCTAATTTCCAATCAGGAAGACGAATTGACTAAAAGCTAGGGTTGCCCATGGAAACAGAATAGGGCTTGAGGAAATCCCGCTGCTTTGTGGCCAGTTCCCATAAACACAAGTTGAAAAATGGAACTCAGGGCCACTAAAATTCACGAAACTGCAGAGTTGAAAATATCTCTCACTGAAAAATGTCTTGAGGAAAGTCAGAGAAAAGGACTTGTAAGCAACGGAGAATGGCAGGAAAGGGATTGGAAGAGGTAGAAAGGACTCGCCATTAAGCACAAGAAAAGGGGCTGAACATTGCCAACATTGCAGTTGGCCAAAAAGGGTGTATGCGTCTTTTTCTGTATATATTCAAGAAAACGGCATACACTTTTTTAGCCAACCAAACAGGTGGGCACTGGAAATCAGTACTACAAAACATATCACTTCGCATCAGTCAGAAGAGCCTTCCTCATAAAGTGTAAACACCAGAAATGCAGGACAGGGCAAGGAGAAAAGAGAGCCCTGTGAGGCTTATAGTGGAAATGTATATTGCCAATGGTCACTCTTGAGAAGTGTATTGTGTTTACTAAAGCATCTAAAAAATGAGCTACAGAGCACAGGGCACTTGCACTCATGGACGTATATCTTGGGAAAGACAAAAATGGAGAGGACACAGGCACCCCAATGTTTACCGCCTCTCTGTTTCAAAGATCCTCGACTAGGATATAATTTATATGTCTCTGGAGGGAAAAAATGGATAGAGGTGTGGCACTTATGTAGAGTGGAATATTACTCAGCCTGAAAATCAGTGAAATATGGCCAGTTGTAACAACCCCAGAGTAGTTACGTATGATCATTCAAAGTCACATAATTCAAAAAGAAAAAGACATACGATATTACTAATACATGGAATGTAAACGTGGCTACAAAGTACCTGAATTACAAAACAGAATGGGGTTTCAAATTTAGAAGACCAACTTACGTTTGCTTAAGGAAAAAGGAGAGTTGGGGAGCTGCATAAAACCAGAGATTGAAATTAGCACAGATACCGTTCGATAAGCCAAATATGTAATAGAAAAAACCTACTCCCTGGTCAACGAAATGGACTCAACACGCCATATTCAACACCTACGAATACACCTGACTAGTAAGAATCTTCAAACTCATGGATTTATATGTGTCCGTAAGAGAATCAAGCGTGAGTACAGCGGCATGAACACAGCAGTGAAAATGCGATAAATCCAATTATGAAAATAAATTACAAAAACAAAACACAATGAGAGTGAAATAGAGAGCAATTCTTAAATAATTCATTCAGGGCTTGTGATGCAACCTGGATTTACCACATCTACACCCAGAGCTGAGTGAGACATAAGGTTGGGCACTTCGGGCTGATAGCATTGTTGAGGTTCGATGAGCAAATGCAGACCCTTTGAAGTCATACAGCATGGTACCCATTCCATGGGTCCCAACTCTCCAGGATTAAGGGATTCTTTCTTCAGCTAAAACATGCATGGGAAACCCACAGTATGGTGCACCGTGTGACCAGGAAAGGTTTTCAAATGCATCTCAGTTTTCGTCCCCTTTTACTCGGGTTCACCATTCCAGAACGTTTACTAACACTCTCCCCACTTGGAGAGTCAGTGCCTTTAACCTCCTGTTTGGCACAGTTTGCAATTTCTGCGCAAGATGAACAGGAATAGGGAGAACCAATGAGAGACTAGCAGTAAGTGTCTGCACGGGCAAATTTAATGCTCATTTCCCACCAGGAAGAGGAATTAACCAAAGGATCAGCATGCCGTGCCGGAACCAGATTAGGGCCTGAATCAATCCTGCGGGTTTGCGCCCAGCTCACAAGTTGCGAGTTGAAGAAAGGAGCTCAGGGGCACTGTAACTCACAAACATGCAGAGTTATGAATGAGCATTGTCATTTCCAAAAATATATTGAAGGAAGGCTGCGAAGACGACTTGTAAGTGGGGCAGAATTGCAGGAAAACGATTTCAGGGGGTAGACGAGAATTGCATTTAAAGCATAGGAAAAGAGGCAGAACGTCGACAATGATGCTCTTGGCCAAAAAGGGTGTATGCGTTTTTTCCTGAATTTATTGAGGAAAAAAAGCATATGCGCTTTTTGGCCAACCAAGCAACCATGTTAAAGAAATCTGCACTACAATGAAGTCTCACTGCCCCCCGGTCAAAAGGGCCATCTGAAAAAAGTGTAAAATCCAGAAAGGCAGCACAGGCCATGGAGAACAGGGAGCCTTGTTATGCTCATGGGTGGGATGTAAATTGCCAACAGCCACTCTGGAGAAGTGTATTGTGTTTCCTGAAACACCTAAAAAACAAAGCAACGGAGCCTACGGCACTTCCACTTATGGTCCTATAGCTTAGGGAAATTAAAATAAAAAACACACAGCCACCCCAAAGTTTCAGACGGCTCTGTTTACAGAACCTCGTCTACGGTACAAGTTAAATATCCCAGAAAGCGAAAAATGGATAAAGAAGTTGTGGTACGTACGTACAATGGAATATCACTCACCAATGAAATCTATGTCATCTGGCCCGTCGTGGCATAATGAGTGGATTCAGGTACGATGATTCTAAGTGAAATAAGTCACACAGAAAATGAAACATCATAAGTTATCTCTAATACACCGAATGTAATCTTGGCTACACATGAACTGAATTACAAAACAGAACAGGGTCTCAAATTTAGAAAACCAACTTATGTTTGCTTAAGGGGAAAGGTGAGTTGGGGTGCTGCATAAAACCAGAGATAGAAATTAGCACAGATACCATTCCATACGTCAAATATGTAATAGTCAAGACCTACCCCTTGCTCAACGAAATGGGCTAAACACCCTATATTCAACGCCTAGGAATACACCTGACTAGTAAGAATCTTCAAACCCATGGATTTATATGTCTCCATAAGAGAATCAAGCGTGTGTACAGCTGCATGAATGCAGCAGAGAAAATCCGATAAATCCTATTATCAAAATGAATTTCAAAAACAAAACACAATGACAGTGAAATAGAGAGCAATTCTTAAATAATTCATTCAGGGCTTGTGATGCAACCTGGATTTACCTCATCTACACCCAGAGCTGAGTGAGACATAAAGTTGGACACTTCGGGCTGATAGCATTGGTGAGGTTCGATGAGCAAATGCAGACCATTTGAAGTCATACTGCATGGTACCCATTCCATGGGTCCCAACTCTCCAGGTTTAAGCGATTCTTCCTTCAGCTAAAACATGCATGGGAAACCCACAGTATGGTGCACCGTGTGACCGGGAAACGTTTTCAAATGCATCTTAGATTTCGTCCCCTTTTACTCGGGTTCACAATTCCAGACCCTTTACAAACACTCTCCCCACTTGGAGAGTCAGTGCCTTTAACCTGCTGTTTGGCACAGTTTGCAATTTCTGCGCAGAGATTGAACAGGAATAGGGAGAAACAATGAGAGACTAGCTGTAGTTGTCTGCACGGGCAAAATTAACGCTCATTTCAAACCAGAGAGGAATTAACCAAACGCTCAGCATGCCGTGCCGGAACCAGATTAGGGCCTGAAGCAATCCTGCGGGTTTGCGGCCAGCTCACAAGAAAGCGATTTGAAGAAAGGAGCTCAGGGGCACTGTAATTCACAAACCTGCAGAGTTATAAATGACAGCTATCGTCCAAAAATATATTGAAGGAAGGCTGCGAAGAGGACTTGAAAGCGGGGCAGAATTTCAGGAAAACGATTTCAGGGGGTAGACTGGAATTGCATTTAAAGCATAGGAAAAGAGGCAGAACGTCGACAATGATGCACTTGGCGAAAAAGTGCGTATGCGTTTTTTCCTGAATATATTCAGAAAAAAACGCATACGCCCTTTTTGGCCAACCAAGCAAGCATGTTAAAGAAATCTGCACTACAATGAAGTCTCACTGCCCCCCGGTCAAAAGGGCCATCTGAAAAAAGTGTAAAATCCAGAAAGGCAGCACAGGCCATGGAGAACAGGGAGCCTTGTTATGCTGATGAGTGGGATGTAAATTGCCAACAGCCACTCTGCAGAAGTGTATGGTGTTTCCTGAAACACCTGAAAAACAAAGCAACGGAGCCTATGGCACTTCCACTTATGGTCCTATAGCTTAGGGAAATTAAAATAAAAAACACACAGCCACCCCAAAGTTTCAGACGGCTCTGTTTACAAGAACCTCTTCTACGGTACAAGTTAAATATCCCAGAAAGCGAAAAATGGATAAAGAAGTTGTGGTACGTACGTACAATGGAATATCACTCACCAATGAAATCTATGTCATCTGGCCCGTCGTGGCATAATGAGTGGATTCAGGTACGATGATTCTAAGAGAAATAAGTCACACAGAAAATGAAACATCATAAGATATCACTAATACACCGAATGTAATCTTGGCTACACATGAACTGAATTACAAAACAGAACAGGGTCTCAAATTTAGAAAACCAACTTATGTTTGCTTAAGGGGAAAGGTGAGTTGGGGTGCTGCATAAAACCAGAGATAGAAATTAGCACAGATACTATTCCATACGTCATATATGTAATAGTCAAGGGGGCTTCCCTGGTGGCCCACTGGTTGAGAGACCGCCTGCCGATGCAGGGGACGCGGGTTCGTGCCCCGGTCCGAGAGGATCCCACATGCCGTGGAGCTACTGGTCCCGTCAGTCATGGCTTTTGAGCCTGCGCGTCCGGAGCCTGTGCTCCGCAACGGGAGAGGCTACAACACTGAGAGGCCCGCGTACAGCAAAAAAAAAAAAAAAAAAATATGTAATAGTCAAGAACTACCCCTGGCTCAACGAAATGGGCTAAACACCCTATATTCAACGCCTAGGAATACACCTGACTAGTAAGAATCTTCAAACCCATGGATTTATATGTCTCCATAAGAGAATCAAACGTGTGTACAGCTGCATGAATGCAGCAGAGAAAATCCGATAAATCCTATTATCAAAATGAATTACAAAAACAAAACACAATGACAGTGAAATAGAGAGCAATTCTTAAATAATTCATTCAGGGCTTGTGATGCAACCTGGATTTACCTCATCTACACCCAGAGCTGAGTGAGACATAAAGTTGGACACTTCGGGCTGATAGCGTTGGTGAGGTTCGATGAGCAAATGCAGACCATTTGAAGTCATACTGCATGGTACCCATTACATGGGTCCCAACTCTCCAGGTTTAAGCGATTCTTCCTTCAGCTAAAACATGCATGGGAAACCCACAGTATGGTGCACCGTGTGACCGGGAACGTTTTCAAATGCATCTCAGTTTTTGTCCCCTTTTACTCGGGTTCACAATTCCAGACCCTTTACAAACACTCTCCCCACTTGGAGAGTCAGTGCCTTTAACCTGCTGTTTGGCACAGTTTGCAATTTCTGCGCAAGATGAACAGGAATAGGGAGAACCAATGAGAGACTAGCTGTAGGTGTCTGCACGGGCAAATTTAACGCTCATTTCCAACCAGGAAGAGGAATTAACCAAACGCTCAGCATGCCATGCCGGAACCAGATTAGGGCCTGAAGCAATCCTGCGGGTTTGCGGCCAGCTCACAAGAAAGCGATTTGAAGAAAGGAGCTCCGGGGCACTCTAATTCACAAACCTGCAGAGTTATAAATGACAGCTATCGTCCAAAAATATATTGAAGGAAGCCTGCGAAGAGGACTTGAAAGCGGGGCAGAATTGCAGGAAAACGATTTTGGGGGGAGACTGGAATTGCATTTAAAGCATAGGAAAAGAGGCAGAACGTCGACAATGATGCACTTGGCGAAAAAAGGGCGTATGCGTTTTTTCCTGAATATATTCAGGAAAAAACGCATACGCCCTTTTGGCCAACCAAGCAAGCATGTTAAAGAAATCTGCACTACAATGAAGTCTCACTGCCCCCCGGTCAAAAGGGCCATCTGAAAAAAGTGTAAAATCCAGAAATGCAGCACAGGCCATGGAGAACAGGGAGCCTTGTTATGCTGATGGGCGGGATGTAAATTGCCAACAGCCACTCTGGAGAAGTGTATGGTGTTTCCTGAAACACCTAAAAAACAAAGCAACAGAGCCTACGGCACTTCCACTTATGGTCCTATAGCTTAGGGAAATTTAAATCAAAAACACACAGCCAAGCCAAAGTTTCAGATGGCTCTGTTTACAAGAACCTCTTCTACGGTACAAGTTAAATATCCCAGAAAGCGAAAAATGGATAAAGAAGTTGTGGTACGTACGTACAATGGAATATCAGTCACCAAGGAAAGCTATGTCATCTGGCCCGTCGTGGCGTAATGAGTGGATTCAGGTACGATGATTCTAAGTGAAATAAGTCACACAGAAAATGAAACATCATAAGATATCACTAACACACCGAATGTAATCTTGGCTACACATGAACTGAATTACAAAATAGAACAGGGTCTCAAATTTAGAAAACCAACTTATGTTTGCTTAAGGGGAAAGGTGAGTTGGGGTGCTGCATAAAACCAGAGATAGAAATTAGCACAGATACCATTCCATACGTCAAATATGTAATAGTCAAGACCTACCCCTTGCTCAACGAAATGGGCTAAACACCCTATATTCAACGCCTAGGAATACACCTGACTAGTAAGAATCTTCAAACCCATGGATTTATATGTCTCCATAAGAGAATCAAGCGTGTGTACAGCTGCATGAATGCAGCAGAGAAAATCCGATAAATCCTAATATCAAAATGAATTACAAAAACAAAACACAATGACAGTAAAATAGAGAGCAATTCTTAAATAATTCATTCAGGGCTTGTGATGCAACCTGGATTTACCTCATCTACACCCAGAGCTGAGTGAGACATAAAGTTGGACACTTCGGGCTGATAGCATTGGTGAGGTTCGATGAGCAAATGCAGACCATTTGAAGTCATACTGCATGGTACCCATTCCATCGGTACCAACTCTCCAGGTTTAAGCGATTCTTCCTTCAGCTAAAACATGCATGGGAAACCCACAGTATGGTGCACCGTGTGACCGGGAAACGTTTTCAAATGCATCTCAGTTTTCGTCCCCTTTTACTCGGGTTCACAATTCCAGACCCTTTACTAACACTCTCCGCACTTGGAGAGTCAGTGCCTTTAACCTCCTGTTTGGCACAGTTTGCAATTTCTGCGCAAGATGAACAGGAATAGGGAGAACCAATGAGAGACTAGCTGTAGGTGTCTGCACGGGCAAATTTAACGCTCATTTCCCACCAGGAAGAGGAATTAACCGAAGGCTCAGCATGCTGTGCCGGAACCAGATTAGGGCCTGAAGCAATCCTGAGGGTTTGCGGCCAGCTCACAAGAAAGCGATTTGAAGAAAGGAGCTCCGGGGCACTGTAATTCAAAACCTGCAGTGTTGTAAATGACAGCTATCGTCCAAAAATATATTGAAGGAAGGCTGCGAAGAGGACTTGAAAGCGGGGCAGAATTTCAGGAAAACGATTTCATGGGGTAGACTGGAATTGCATTTAAAGCATAGGAAAAGAGGCAGAACGTCGACAATGATGCACTTGGCCAAAAAGAGCGTATGCGTTTTTTCCTGAATATATTCAGGAAAAAACGCATACGCTCTTTTTGGCCAACCAAGCAACCATGTTAAAGAAATCTGCACTACAATGAAGTCTCACTGCCCCCCGGTCAAAAGGGCCATCTGAAAAAAGTGTAAAATCCAGAAATGCAGCACAGGCCTTGGAGAACAGGGAGCCTTGTTATGCTGATGGGTGGGATGTAAATTGCCAACAGCCACTCTGGAGAAGTGTATGGTGTTTCCTGAAACACCTAAAAAACAAAGCAACGGAGCCTACGGCACTTCCACTTATGGTCCTATAGCTTAGGGAAATTAAAATCAAAAACACACAGCCACGCCAAAGTTTCAGACGGCTCTGTTTACAAGAACCTCGTCTACGGTACAAGTTAAATATCCCAGAAAGCGAAAAATGGATAAAGAAGTTGTGGTACATACGTACAATGGAATATCACTCACCAATGAAGTCTATGTCATCTGGCCCGTCGTGGCATAATGAGTGGATTCAGGTACGATGATTCTAAGTGAAATAAGTCACACAGAAAATGAAACATCATAATATATCACTAATACACCGAATGTAATCTTGGCTACACATGAACTGAATTACAAAACAGAACAGGGTCTCAAATTTAGAAAACCAACTTATGTTTGCTTAAGGGGAAAGGTGAGTTGGGGTGCTGCATAAAACCAGAGATAGAAATTAGCACAGATACCATTCCATACGTCAAATATGTAATAGTCAAGACCTACCCCTTGCTCAACGAAATGGGCTAAACACCCTATATTCAACGCCTAGGAATACACCTGACTAGTAAGAATCTTCAAACCCATGGATTTATATGTCTCCATAAGAGAATCAAGCATGTGTACAGCTGCATGAAGGCAGCAGAGAAAATCCGATAAATCCTATTATCAAAATGAATTACAAAAACAAAACACAATGACAGTGAAATAGAGAGCAATTCTTAAATAATTCATTCAGGGCTTGTGATGCAACCTGGATTTACCTCATCTAAACCCAGAGCTGAGTGAGACATAAGGTTGGACACTTCGGGCTGATAGCATTGGTGAGGTTCGATGAGCAAATGCAGACCATTTGAAGTCATATTACATGGTACCCATTCCATGGGTCCCAACTCTCCAGGTTTAAGCGATTCTTCCTTCAGCTAAAGCATGCATGGGAAGCCCACAGTATGGTGCACCGTGTGACCGGGAAACATTTTCAAATGCATCTCAGTTTTTGTCCCCGTTTACTCGGGTTCAGAATTCCAGACCCTTTACAAACACTCTCCCCACTTGGAGAGTCAGTGCCTTTAACCTGCTGTTTGGCACAGTTTGCAATTTCTGTGCAAGAGGAATACGAATAGGAAGAACCAATGAGAGACTAGCTGTAGGTGTCTGCACGGGCAAATTTAATGCTCATTTCCAACCAGGAAGAGGAATTAACCAAACGCTCAGCATGCCGTGCCGGAACCAGATTAGGGCCTGAAGCAATCCTGCGGGTTTGCGGCCAGCTCAAAAGAAAGCGATTTGAAGAAAGGAGCTCAGGGGCACTGTAATTCACAAACCTGCAGAGTTATAAATGACAGCTATCGTCCAAAAATATATTGAAGGAAGGCTGCGAAGAGGACTTGAAAGCGGGGCAAAATTGCAGGTAAACGATTTCAGGGGTTAGACTGGAATTGCATTTAAAGCATAGGAAAAGAGGCAGAACGTCGACAATGATGCACTTGGCCAAAAAGGGCGTATGCGTTTATTTCCGGAATATAAGCATACGCACTTTTTGGCCAACCAAGCAAGAGCATGTAAAGAAATCTGCACTACAATGAAGTCTCACTGCCCCCCGGTCAAAAGGGCCATCTGAAAAAAGTGTAAAATCCAGAAAGGCAGCACAGGCCATGGAGAACAGGGAGCCTTGTTATGCTCATGGGTGGGATGTAAATTGCCAACAGCCACTCTGGAGAAGTGTATTGTGTTCCCTGAAACACCTAAAAAACAAAGCAACGGAGCCTACGGCACTTCCACTTATGGTCCTATAGCTTAGGGAAATTAAAATAAAAAACACACAGCCACCCCAAAGTTTCAGACGGCTCTGTTTACAAGAACCTCGTCTACGGTACAAGTTAAATATCCCAGAAAGCGAAAAATGGATAAAGAAGTTGTGGTACGTACGTACAATGGAATATCACTCACCAATGAAATCTATGTCATCTGGCCCGTCGTGGCATAATGAGTGGATTCAGGTACGATGATTCTAAGAGAAATAAGTCACACAGAAAATGAAACATCATAAGTTATCTCTAATACACCAAATGTAATCTTGGCTACACATGAACTGAATTACAAAACAGAACAGGGTCTCAAATTTAGAAAACCAACTTATGTTTGCTTAAGGGGAAAGGTGAGTTGGGGTGCTGCATAAAACCAGAGATAGAAATTAGCACAGATACTATTCCATACGTCATATATGTAATAGTCAAGGGGGCTTCCCTGGTGGCCCACTGGTTGAGAGACCGCCTGCCGATGCAGGGGACGCGGGTTCGTGCCCCGGTCCGAGAGGATCCCACATGCCGTGGAGCTACTGGTCCCGTCAGTCATGGCTGTTGAGCCTGCGCGTCCGGAGCCTGTGCTCCGCAACGGGAGAGGCTACAACACTGAGAGGCCCGCGTACAGCAAAAAAAAAAAAAAAAAATATGTAATAGTCAAGACCTACCCCTTGCTCAACGAAATGGGCTAAACACCCTATATTCAACGCCTAGGAATACACCTGACTAGTAAGAATCTTCAAACCCATGGATTTATATGTCTCCATAAGAGAATCAAACGTGTGTACAGCTGCATGAATGCAGCAGAGAAAATCCGATAAATCCTATTATCAAAATGAATTACAAAAACAAAACACAATGACAGTGAAATAGAGAGCAATTCTTAAATAATTCATTCAGGGCTTGTGATGCAACCTGGATTTACCTCATCTACACCCAGAGCTGAGTGAGACATAAAGTTGGACACTTCGGGCTGATAGCGTTGGTGAGGTTCGATGAGCAAATGCAGACCATTTGAAGTCATACTGCATGGTACCCATTACATGGGTCCCAACTCTCCAGGTTTAAGCGATTCTTCCTTCAGCTAAAACATGCATGGGAAACCCACAGTATGGTGCACCGTGTGACCGGGAAACGTTTTCAAATGCATCTCAGTTTTTGTCCCCTTTTACTCGGGTTCACAATTCCAGACCCTTTACAAACACTCTCCCCACTTGGAGAGTCAGTGCCTTTAACCTGCTGTTTGGCACAGTTTGCAATTTCTGCGCAAGATGAACAGGAATAGGGAGAACCAATGAGAGACTAGCTGTAGGTGTCTGCACGGGCAAATTTAACGCTCATTTCCAACCAGGAAGAGGAATTAACCAAACGCTCAGCATGCCATGCCGGAACCAGATTAGGGCCTGAAGCAATCCTGCGGGTTTGCGGCCAGCTCACAAGAAAGCGATTTGAAGAAAGGAGCTCCGGGGCACTCTAATTCACAAACCTGCAGAGTTATAAATGACAGCTATCGTCCAAAAATATATTGAAGGAAGCCTGCGAAGAGGACTTGAAAGCGGGGCAGAATTGCCCCAGGAAAACGATTTCAGGGGGGAAACTGGAATTGCATTTAAAGCATAGGAAAAGAGGCAGAACGTCGACAATGATGCACTTGGCGAAAAAGGGCGTATGCGTTTTTTCCTGAATATATTCAGGAAAAAACGCATACGCCCTTTTGGCCAACCAAGCAAGCATGTTAAAGAAATCTGCACTACAATGAAGTCTCACTGCCCCCCGGTCAAAAGGGCCATCTGAAAAAAGTGTAAAATCCAGAAATGCAGCACAGGCCATGGAGAACAGGGAGCCTTGTTATGCTGATGGGCGGGATGTAAATTGCCAACAGCCACTCTGGAGAAGTGTATGGTGTTTCCTGAAACACCTAAAAAACAAAGCAACAGAGCCTACGGCACTTCCACTTATGGTCCTATAGCTTAGGGAAATTTAAATCAAAAACACACAGCCAAGCCAAAGTTTCAGATGGCTCTGTTTACAAGAACCTCTTCTACGGTACAAGTTAAATATCCCAGAAAGCGAAAAATGGATAAAGAAGTTGTGGTACGTACGTACAATGGAATATCAGTCACCAAGGAAAGCTATGTCATCTGGCCCGTCGTGGCGTAATGAGTGGATTCAGGTACGATGATTCTAAGTGAAATAAGTCACACAGAAAATGAAACATCATAAGATATCACTAACACACCGAATGTAATCTTGGCTACACATGAACTGAATTACAAAACAGAACAGGGTCTCAAATTTAGAAAACCAACTTATGTTTGCTTAAGGGGAAAGGTGAGTTGCGGTGCTGCATAAAACCAGAGATAGAAATTAGCACAGATACCATTCCATACGTCAAATATGTAATAGTCAAGACCTACCCCTTGCTCAACGAAATGGGCTAAACACCCTATATTCAACGCCTAGGAATACACCTGACTAGTAAGAATCTTCAAACCCATGGATTTATATGTCTCCATAAGAGAATCAAGCGTGTGTACAGCTGCATGAAGGCAGCAGAAAAAATCCGATAAATCCCATTATCAAAATGAATTACAAAAACAAAACACAATGACAGTGAAATAGAGAGCAATTCTTAAATAATTCATTCAGGGCTTGTGATGCAACCTGGATTTACCTTCATCTACACCCAGAGCTGAGTGAGACATAAAGTTGGACACTTCGGGGTGATAGCATTGGTGAGGTTCGATGAGCAAATGCAGACCATTTGAAGTCATACTGCATGGTACCCATTCCATGGGTCCCAACTCTCCAGGTTTAAGCGATTCTTCCTTCAGCTAAAACATGCATGGGAAACCCACAGTATGGTGCACCGTGTGACCGGGAAACGTTTTCAAATGCATCTCAGTTTTCGTCCCCTTTTACTCGGGTTCACAATTCCAGACCCTTTACTAACACTCTCCCCACTTGGAGAGTGAGTGCCTTTAACCTCCTGTTTGGCACAGTTTGCAATTTCTGCGCAAGATGAACAGGAATAGGGAGAACCAATGAGAGACTAGCTGTAGGTGTCTGCACGGGCAAATTTAACGCTCATTTCCCACCAGGAAGAGGAATTAACCGAAGGCTCAGCATGCTGTGCCGGAACCAGATTAGGGCCTGAAGCAATCCTGAGGGTTTGCGGCCAGCTCACAAGAAAGCGATTTGAAGAAAGGAGCTCCGGGGCACTGTAATTCACAAACCTGCAGTGTTATAAATGACAGCTATCGTCCAAAAATATATTGAAGGAAGGCTGCGAAGAGGACTTGAAAGCGGGGCAGAATTGCAGGAAAACGATTTCATGGGGTAGACTGGAATTGCATTTAAAGCATAGGAAAAGAGGCAGAACGTCGACAATGATGCACTTGGCCAAAAAGAGCGTATGCGTTTTTTCCTGAATATATTCAGGAAAAAACGCATACGCCCTCTTTTTGGCCAACCAAGCAACCATGTTAAAGAAATCTGCACTACAATGAAGTCTCACTGCCCCCCGGTCAAAAGGGCCATCTGAAAAAAGTGTAAAATCCAGAAATGCAGCACAGGCCATGGAGAACAGGGAGCCTTGTTATGCTGATGGGTGGGATGTAAATTGCCAACAGCCACTCTGGAGAAGTGTATGGTGTTTCCTGAAACACCTAAAAAACAAAGCAACAGAGCCTACGGCACTTCCACTTATGGTCCTATAGCTTAGGGAAATTAAAATCAAAAACACACAGCCAAGCCAAAGTTTCAGATGGCTCTGTTTACAAGAACCTCGTCTACGGTACAAGTTAAATATCCCAGAAAGCGAAAAATGGATAAAGAAGTTGTGGTACATACGTACAATGGAATATCACTCACCAATGAAGTCTATGTCATCTGGCCCGTCGTGGCATAATGAGTGGATTCAGGTACGATGATTCTAAGTGAAATAAGTCACACAGAAAATGAAACATCATAATATATCACTAATACACCGAATGTAATCTTGGCTACACATGAACTGAATTACAAAACAGAACAGGGTCTCAAATTTAGAAAACCAACTTATGTTTGCTTAAGGGGAAAGGTGGTTGGGGGTGTTGCATAAAACCAGAGATAGAAATTAGCACAGATACCATTCCATACGTCAAATATGTAATAGTCAAGACCTACCCCTTGCTCAACGAAATGGGCTAAACACCCTATATTCAACGCCTAGGAATACACCTGACTAGTAAGAATCTTCAAACCCATGGATTTATATGTCTCCATAAGAGAATCAAGCATGTGTACAGCTGCATGAAGGCAGCAGAGAAAATCTGATAAATCCTATTATCAAAATGAATTACAAAAACAAAACACAATGACAGTGAAATAGAGAGCAATTCTTAAATAATTCATTCAGGGCTTGTGATGCAACCTGGATTTACCTCATCTAAACCCAGAGCTGAGTGAGACATAAGGTTGGACACTTCGGGCTGATAGCATTGGTGAGGTTCGATGAGCAAATGCAGACCATTTGAAGTCATACAACATGGTACCCATTCCATGGGTCCCAACTCTCAAGGTTTAAGCGATTTTTCCTTCAGGTAAAGCATGCATGGGAAGCCCACAGTATGGTGCACCGTGTGACCGGGAAACATTTTCAAATGCATCTCAGTTTTTGTCCCCGTTTACTCGGGTTCAGAATTCCAGAACCTTTACAAACACTCTCCCCACTTGGAGAGTCAGTGCCTTTAACCTGCTGTTTGGCACAGTTTGCAATTTCTGCGCAAGATGAATAGGAATAGGGAGAACCAATGAGAGACTAGCTGTAGGTGTCTGCACAGGCAAATTTAATGCTCATTTCCATCCAGGAAGAGGAATTAACCAAACGCTCAGCATGCCGTGCCGGAAACAGATTAGGGCCTGAAGCAATCCTGCGGGTTTGCGGCCAGCTCAAAAGAAAGCGATTTGAAGAAAGGAACTCAGGGGCACTGTAATTCACAAACCTGCAGAGTTATAAATGACAGCTATCGTCCAAAAATTTATTGAAAGAAGGCTGGGAAGAGGACTTGAAAGCGGGGCAAAATTGCAGGAAAACGATTTCAGGGGGTAGACGGGAATTGCATTTAAAGCATAGGAAAAGAGGCAGAACGTCGACAATGATGCACTTGGCCAAAAAGTGCGTATGCGTTTTTCCTGAATATATTCAGGAAAAAACGCATACGCACTTTTTGGCCAACCAAGCAAGCATGTTAAAGAGATCTGGACGACAATGAAGTCTCACTGCCCCCCTGTCAAAAGGGCCATCTGAAAAAAGTGTAAAATCCAGAAAGGCAGCACAGGCCATGGAGAACAGTGAGCCTTGTTATGCTCATGGGTGGGATGTAAATTGCCAAGAGCCACTCTGGAGAAGTGTATTGTGTTTCCTGAAACACCTAAAAAACAAAGCAACAGAGCCTACGGCACTTCCACTTATGGTCCAATAGCTTAGGGAAATTAAAATCAAAAACACACAGCCACCCCAAAGTTTCAGACGGCGCTGTTTACAAGAACTTCGTCTACGGTACAAGTTAAATATCCCAGAAAGCGAAAAATGGATAAAGAAGTTGTGGTACGTACGTACAATGGAATATCACTCACCAATGAAATCTATGTCATCTGGCCCGTCGTGGCATAATGAGTGGATTCAGGTACGATGATTCTAAGAGAAATAAGTCACACAGAAAATGAAACATCATAAGTTATCTCTAATACACCGAATGTAATCTTGGCTACACATGAACTGAATTACAAAACAGAACAGGGTCTCAAATTTAGAAAACCAACTTATGTTTGCTTAAGGGGAAAGGTGAGTTGGGGTGCTGCATAAAACCAGAGATAGAAATTAGCACAGATACCATTCCATACGTCAAATATGTAATAGTCAAGACCTACCCCTTGTTCAACGAAATGGGCTAAACACCCTATATTCAATGCCTAGGAATACACCTGACTAGTAAGAATCTTCAAACCCATGGATTTATATGTCTCCATAAGAGAATCAAGCGTGTGTACAGCTGCATGAAGGCAGCAGAAAAAATCCGATAAATCCCTTTATCAAAATGAATTACAAAAACAAAACACAATGACAGTGAAATAGAGAGCAATTCTTAAATAATTCATTCAGGGCTTGTGATGCAACCTGGATTTACCTCATCTAAACCCAGAGCTGAGTGAGACATAAGGTTGGATACTTCGGGCTGATAGCGTTGGTGAGGTTCGATGAGCAAATGCAGACCATTTGAAGTCATACTGCATGGTACCCATTCCATGGGTCCCAACTCTCCAGGTTTAAGCGATTCTTCCTTCAGCTAAAACATGCATGGGAAACCCACAGTATGGTGCACCGTGTGACCGGGAAACGTTTTCAAATGCATCTCAGTTTTCGTCCCCTTTTACTCGGGTTCACAATTCCAGACCCTTTACTAACACTCTCCCCACTTGGAGAGTCAGTGCCTTTAACCTCCTGTTTGGCACAGTTTGCAATTTCTGCGCAAGATGAACAGGAATAGGGAGAACCAATGAGAGACTAGCTGTAGGTGTCTGCACGGGCAAATTTAACGCTCATTTCCCACCAGGAAGAGGAATTAACCGAAGGCTCAGCATGCTGTGCCGGAACCAGATTAGGGCCTGAAGCAATCCTGAGGGTTTGCGGCCAGCTCACAAGAAAGCGATTTGAAGAAAGGAGCTCCGGGGCACTGTAATTCAAAACCTGCAGTGTTGTAAATGACAGCTATCGTCCAAAAATATATTGAAGGAAGGCTGCGAAGAGGACTTGAAAGCGGGGCAGAATTTCAGGAAAACGATTTCATGGGGTAGACTGGAATTGCATTTAAAGCATAGGAAAAGAGGCAGAACGTCGACAATGATGCACTTGGCCAAAAAGAGCGTATGCGTTTTTTCCTGAATATATTCAGGAAAAAACGCATACGCTCTTTTTGGCCAACCAAGCAACCATGTTAAAGAAATCTGCACTACAATGAAGTCTCACTGCCCCCCGGTCAAAAGGGCCATCTGAAAAAAGTGTAAAATCCAGAAATGCAGCACAGGCCTTGGAGAACAGGGAGCCTTGTTATGCTGATGGGTGGGATGTAAATTGCCAACAGCCACTCTGGAGAAGTGTATGGTGTTTCCTGAAACACCTAAAAAACAAAGCAACGGAGCCTACGGCACTTCCACTTATGGTCCTATAGCTTAGGGAAATTAAAATCAAAAACACACAGCCACGCCAAAGTTTCAGACGGCTCTGTTTACAAGAACCTCGTCTACGGTACAAGTTAAATATCCCAGAAAGCGAAAAATGGATAAAGAAGTTGTGGTACATACGTACAATGGAATATCACTCACCAATGAAGTCTATGTCATCTGGCCCGTCGTGGCATAATGAGTGGATTCAGGTACGATGATTCTAAGTGAAATAAGTCACACAGAAAATGAAACATCATAATATATCACTAATACACCGAATGTAATCTTGGCTACACATGAACTGAATTACAAAACAGAACAGGGTCTCAAATTTAGAAAACCAACTTATGTTTGCTTAAGGGGAAAGGTGAGTTGGGGTGCTGCATAAAACCAGAGATAGAAATTAGCACAGATACCATTCCATACGTCAAATATGTAATAGTCAAGACCTACCCCTTGCTCAACGAAATGGGCTAAACACCCTATATTCAACGCCTAGGAATACACCTGACTAGTAAGAATCTTCAAACCCATGGATTTATATGTCTCCATAAGAGAATCAAGCGTGTGTACAGCTGCATGAATGCAGCAGAGAAAATCCGATAAATCCTATTATCAAAATGAATTACAAAAACAAAACACAATGACAGTGAAATAGAGAGCAATTCTTAAATAATTCATTCAGGGCTTGTGATGCAACCTGGATTTACCTCATCTACACCCAGAGCTGAGTGAGACATAAAGTTGGACACTTCGGGCTGATAGCATTGGTGAGGTTCGATGAGCAAATGCAGACCATTTGAAGTCATACTGCATGGTACCCATTCCATGGGTCCCAACTCTCCAGGTTTAAGCGATTCTTCCTTCAGCTAAAACATGCATGGGAAACCCACAGTATGGTGCACCGTGTGACCGGGAAACGTTTTCAAATGCATCTTAGTTTTCGTCCCCTTTTACTCGGGTTCACAATTCCAGACCCTTTACAAACACTCTCCCCACTTGGAGAGTCAGTGCCTTTAACCTGCTGTTTGGCACAGTTTGCAATTTCTGCGCAAGATGAACAGGAATAGGGAGAAACAATGAGAGACTAGCTGTAGTTGTCTGCACGGGCAAAATTAACGCTCATTTCAAACCAGGAAGAGGAATTAACCAAACGCTCAGCATGCCGTGCCGGAACCAGATTAGGGCCTGAAGCAATCCTGCGGGTTTGCGGCCAGCTCACAAGAAAGCGATTTGAAGAAAGGAGCTCAGGGGCACTGTAATTCACAAACCTGCAGAGTTATAAATGACAGCTATCGTCCAAAAATATATTGAAGGAAGGCTGCGAAGAGGACTTGAAAGCGGGGCAGAATTTCAGGAAAACGATTTCAGGGGGTAGACTGGAATTGCATTTAAAGCATAGGAAAAGAGGCAGAACGTCGACAATGATGCACTTGGCGAAAAAGTGCGTATGCGTTTTTTCCTGAATATATTCAGGAAAAAACGCATACGCCCTTTTTGGCCAACCAAGCAAGCATGTTAAAGAAATCTGCACTACAATGAAGTCTCACTGCCCCCCGGTCAAAAGGGCCATCTGAAAAAAGTGTAAAATCCAGAAATGCAGCACAGGCCATGGAGAACAGGGAGCCTTGTTATGCTGATGAGTGGGATGTAAATTGCCAACAGCCACTCTGCAGAAGTGTATGGTGTTTCCTGAAACACCTAAAAAACAAAGCAACGGAGCCTACGGCACTTCCACTTATGGTCCTATAGCTTAGGGAAATTAAAATAAAAAACACACAGCCACCCCAAAGTTTCAGACGGCTCTGTTTACAAGAACCTCTTCTACGGTACAAGTTAAATATCCCAGAAAGCGAAAAATGGATAAAGAAGTTGTGGTACGTACGTACAATGGAATATCACTCACCAATGAAATCTATGTCATCTGGCCCGTCGTGGCATAATGAGTGGATTCAGGTACGATGATTCTAAGAGAAATAAGTCACACAGAAAATGAAACATCATAAGATATCACTAATACACCGAATGTAATCTTGGCTACACATGAACTGAATTACAAAACAGAACAGGGTCTCAAATTTAGAAAACCAACTTATGTTTGCTTAAGGGGAAAGGTGAGTTGGGGTGCTGCATAAAACCAGAGATAGAAATTAGCACAGATACTATTCCATACGTCATATATGTAATAGTCAAGGGGGCTTCCCTGGTGGCCCACTGGTTGAGAGACCGCCTGCCGATGCAGGGGACGCGGGTTCGTGCCCCGGTCCGAGAGGATCCCACATGCCGTGGAGCTACTGGTCCCGTCAGTCATGGCTTTTGAGCCTGCGCGTCCGGAGCCTGTGCTCCGCAACGGGAGAGGCTACAACACTGAGAGGCCCGCGTACAGCAAAAAAAAAAAAAAAATATGTAATAGTCAAGAACTACCCCTGGCTCAACGAAATGGGCTAAACACCCTATATTCAACGCCTAGGAATACACCTGACTAGTAAGAATCTTCAAACCCATGGATTTATATGTCTCCATAAGAGAATCAAACGTGTGTACAGCTGCATGAATGCAGCAGAGAAAATCCGATAAATCCTATTATCAAAATGAATTACAAAAACAAAACACAATGACAGTGAAATAGAGAGCAATTCTTAAATAATTCATTCAGGGCTTGTGATGCAACCTGGATTTACCTCATCTACACCCAGAGCAGAGTGAGACATAAAGTTGGACACTTCGGGCTGATAGCGTTGGTGAGGTTCGATGAGCAAATGCAGACCATTTGAAGTCATACTGCATGGTACCCATTACATGGGTCCCAACTCTCCAGGTTTAAGCGATTCTTCCTTCAGCTAAAACATGCATGGGAAACCCACAGTATGGTGCACCGTGTGACCGGGAAACGTTTTCAAATGCATCTCAGTTTTTGTCCCCTTTTACTCGGGTTCACAATTCCAGACCCTTTACAAACACTCTCCCCACTTGGAGAGTCAGTGCCTTTAACCTGCTGTTTGGCACAGTTTGCAATTTCTGCGCAAGATGAACAGGAATAGGGAGAACCAATGAGAGACTAGCTGTAGGTGTCTGCACGGGCAAATTTAACGCTCATTTCCAACCAGGAAGAGGAATTAACCAAACGCTCAGCATGCCATGCCGGAACCAGATTAGGGCCTGAAGCAATCCTGCGGGTTTGCGGCCAGCTCACAAGAAAGCGATTTGAAGAAAGGAGCTCCGGGGCACTCTAATTCACAAACCTGCAGAGTTATAAATGACAGCTATCGTCCAAAAATATATTGAAGGAAGCCTGCGAAGAGGACTTGAAAGCGGGGCAGAATTGCAAGAAAACGATTTCAGGGGGGAGACTGGAATTGCATTTAAAGCATAGGAAAAGACGCAGAACGCTACAATGATGCACTTGGCGAAAAAGGGCGTATGCGTTTTTTCCTGAATATATTCAGGAAAAAACGCATACGCCCTTTTTGGCCAACCAAGCAAGCATGTTAAAGAAATCTGCACTACAATGAAGTCTCACTGCCCCCCGGTCAAAAGGGCCATCTGAAAAAAGTGTAAAATCCAGAAATGCAGCACAGGCCATGGAGAACAGGGAGCCTTGTTATGCTGATGGGCGGGATGTAAATTGCCAACAGCCACTCTGGAGAAGTGTATGGTGTTTCCTGAAACACCTAAAAAACAAAGCAACAGAGCCTACGGCACTTCCACTTATGGTCCTATAGCTTAGGGAAATTTAAATCAAAAACACACAGCCAAGCCAAAGTTTCAGATGGCTCTGTTTACAAGAACCTCGTCTACGGTACAAGTTAAATATCCCAGAAAGCGAAAAATGGATAAAGAAGTTGTGGTACGTACGTACAATGGAATATCAGTCACCAAGGAAAGCTATGTCATCTGGCCCGTCGTGGCGTAATGAGTGGATTCAGGTACGATGATTCTAAGTGAAATAAGTCACACAGAAAATGAAACATCATAAGATATCACTAACACACCGAATGTAATCTTGGCTACACATGAACTGAATTACAAAACAGAACAGGGTCTCAAATTTAGAAAACCAACTTATGTTTGCTTAAGGGGAAAGGTGAGTTGGGGTGCTGCATAAAACCAGAGATAGAAATTAGCACAGATACCATTCCATACGTCAAATATGTAATAGTCAAGACCTACCCCTTGCTCAACGAAATGGGCTAAACACCCTATATTCAACGCCTAGGAATACACCTGACTAGTAAGAATCTTCAAACCCATGGATTTATATGTCTCCATAAGAGAATCAAGCGTGTGTACAGCTGCATGAATGCAGCAGAGAAAATCCGATAAATCCTATTATCAAAATGAATTACAAAAACAAAACACAATGACAGTGAAATAGAGAGCAATTCTTAAATAATTCATTCAGGGCTTGTGATGCAACCTGGATTTACCTCATCTACACCCAGAGCTGAGTGAGACATAAAGTTGGACACTTCGGGCTGATAGCATTGGTGAGGTTCGATGAGCAAATGCAGACCATTTGAAGTCATACTGCATGGTACCCATTCCATGGGTCCCAACTCTCCAGGTTTAAGCGATTCTTCCTTCAGCTAAAACATGCATGGGAAACCCACAGTATGGTGCACCGTGTGACCGGGAAACGTTTTCAAATGCATCTCAGTTTTCGTCCCCTTTTACTCGGGTTCACAATTCCAGACCCTTTACTAACACTCTCCCCACTTGGAGAGTCAGTGCCTTTAACCTCCTGTTTGGCACAGTTTGCAATTTCTGCGCAAGATGAACAGGAATAGGGAGAACCAATGAGAGACTAGCTGTAGGTGTCTGCACGGGCAAATTTAACGCTCATTTCCCACCAGGAAGAGGAATTAACCGAAGGCTCAGCATGCTGTGCCGGAACCAGATTAGGGCCTGAAGCAATCCTGAGGGTTTGCGGCCAGCTCACAAGAAAGCGATTTGAAGAAAGGAGCTCCGGGGCACTGTAATTCAAAACCTGCCGTGTTGTAAATGACAGCTATCGTCCAAAAATATATTGAAGGAAGGCTGCGAAGAGGACTTGAAAGCGGGGCAGAATTTCAGGAAAACGATTTCATGGGGTAGACTGGAATTGCATTTAAAGCATAGGAAAAGAGGCAGAACGTCGACAATGATGCACTTGGCCAAAAAGAGCGTATGCGTTTTTTCCTGAATATATTCAGGAAAAAACGCATACGCTCTTTTTGGCCAACCAAGCAACCATGTTAAAGAAATCTGCACTACAATGAAGTCTCACTGCCCCCCGGTCAAAAGGGCCATCTGAAAAAAGTGTAAAATCCAGAAATGCAGCACAGGCCTTGGAGAACAGGGAGCCTTGTTATGCTGATGGGTGGGATGTAAATTGCCAACAGCCACTCTGGAGAAGTGTATGGTGTTTCCTGAAACACCTAAAAAACAAAGCAACGGAGCCTACGGCACTTCCACTTATGGTCCTATAGCTTAGGGAAATTAAAATCAAAAACACACAGCCACGCCAAAGTTTCAGACGGCTCTGTTTACAAGAACCTCGTCTACGGTACAAGTTAAATATCCCAGAAAGCGAAAAATGGATAAAGAAGTTGTGGTACATACGTACAATGGAATATCACTCACCAATGAAGTCTATGTCATCTGGCCCGTCGTGGCATAATGAGTGGATTCAGGTACGATGATTCTAAGTGAAATAAGTCACACAGAAAATGAAACATCATAATATATCACTAATACACCGAATGTAATCTTGGCTACACATGAACTGAATTACAAAACAGAACAGGGTCTCAAATTTAGAAAACCAACTTATGTTTGCTTAAGGGGAAAGGTGAGTTGGGGTGCTGCATAAAACCAGAGATAGAAATTAGCACAGATACCATTCCATACGTCAAATATGTAATAGTCAAGACCTACCCCTTGCTCAACGAAATGGGCTAAACACCCTATATTCAACGCCTAGGAATACACCTGACTAGTAAGAATCTTCAAACCCATGGATTTATATGTCTCCATAAGAGAATCAAGCATGTGTACAGCTGCATGAAGGCAGCAGAGAAAATCCGATAAATCCTATTATCAAAATGAATTACAAAAACAAAACACAATGACAGTGAAATAGAGAGCAATTCTTAAATAATTCATTCAGGGCTTGTGATGCAACCTGGATTTACCTCATCTAAACCCAGAGCTGAGTGAGACATAAGGTTGGACACTTTGGGCTGATAGCATTGGTGAGGTTCGATGAGCAAATGCAGACCATTTGAAGTCATATTACATGGTACCCATTCCATGGGTCCCAACTCTCCAGGTTTAAGTGATTCTTCCTTCAGCTAAAGCATGCATGGGAAGCCCACAGTATGGTGCACCGTGTGACCGGGAAACATTTTCAAATGCATCTCAGTTTTTGTCCCCGTTTACTCGGGTTCAGAATTCCAGACCCTTTACAAACACTCTCCCCACTTGGAGAGTCAGTGCCTTTAACCTGCTGTTTGGCACAGTTTGCAATTTCTGCGCAAGAGGAATACGAATAGGAAGAACCAATGAGAGACTAGCTGTAGGTGTCTGCACGGGCAAATTTAACGCTCATTTCCAACCAGGAAGAGGAATTAACCAAACGCTCAGCATGCCGTGCCGGAACCAGATTAGGGCCTGAAGCAATCCTGCGGGTTTGCGGCCAGCTCAAAAGAAAGCGATTTGAAGAAAGGAGCTCAGGGGCACTGTAATTCACAAACCTGCAGAGTTATAAATGACAGCTATCGTCCAAAAATATATTGAAGGAAGGCTGCGAAGAGGACTTGAAAGCGGGGCAAAATTGCAGGTAAACGATTTCAGGGGTTAGACTGGAATTGCATTTAAAGCATAGGAAAAGAGGCAGAACGTCGACAATGATGCACTTGGCCAAAAAGGGCGTATGCGTTTATTTCCGGAATATACGCATACGCACTTTTTGGCCAACCAAGCAAGCATGTTAAAGAAATCTGCACTACAATGAAGTCTCACTGCCCCCCTGTCAAAAGGGCCATCTGAAAAAAGTGTAAAATCCAGAAAGGCAGCACAGGCCATGGAGAACAGTGAGCCTTGTTATGCTCATGGGTGGGATGTAAATTGCCAAGAGCCACTCTGGAGAAGTGTATTGTGTTTCCTGAAACACCTAAAAAACAAAGCAACAGAGCCTACGGCACTTTCACTTATGGTCCAATAGCTTAGGGAAATTAAAATCAAAAACACACAGCCACCCCAAAGTTTCAGACGGCGCTGTTTACAAGAACCTCGTCTACGGTACAAGTTAAATATCCCAGAAAGCGAAAAATGGATAAAGAAGTTGTGGTACGTACGTACAATGGAATATCAGTCACCAAGGAAAGCTATGTCATCTGGCCCGTCGTGGCGTAATGAGTGGATTCAGGTACGATGATTCTAAGTGAAATAAGTCACACAGAAAATGAAACATCATAAGATATCACTAACACACCGAATGTAATCTTGGCTACACATGAACTGAATTACAAAACAGAACAGGGTCTCAAATTTAGAAAACCAACTTATGTTTGCTTAAGGGGAAAGGTGAGTTGGGGTGCTGCATAAAACCAGAGATAGAAATTAGCACAGATACCATTCCATACGTCAAATATGTAATAGTCAAGACCTACCCCTTGCTCAACGAAATGGGCTAAACACCCTATATTCAACGCCTAGGAATACACCTGACTAGTAAGAATCTTCAAACCCATGGATTTATATGTCTCCATAAGAGAATCAAGCGTGTGTACAGCTGCATGAATGCAGCAGAGAAAATCCGATAAATCCTATTATCAAAATGAATTACAAAAACAAAACACAATGACAGTGAAATAGAGAGCAATTCTTAAATAATTCATTCAGGGCTTGTGATGCAACCTGGATTTACCTCATCTACACCCAGAGCTGAGTGAGACATAAAGTTGGACACTTCGGGCTGATAGCATTGGTGAGGTTCGATGAGCAAATGCAGACCATTTGAAGTCATACTGCATGGTACCCATTCCATGGGTCCCAACTCTCCAGGTTTAAGCGATTCTTCCTTCAGCTAAAACATGCATGGGAAACCCACAGTATGGTGCACCGTGTGACCGGGAAACGTTTTCAAATGCATCTCAGTTTTCGTCCCCTTTTACTCGGGTTCACAATTCCAGACCCTTTACTAACACTCTCCCCACTTGGAGAGTCAGTGCCTTTAACCTCCTGTTTGGCACAGTTTGCAATTTCTGCGCAAGATGAACAGGAATAGGGAGAACCAATGAGAGACTAGCTGTAGGTGTCTGCACGGGCAAATTTAACGCTCATTTCCCACCAGGAAGAGGAATTAACCGAAGGCTCAGCATGCTGTGCCGGAACCAGATTAGGGCCTGAAGCAATCCTGAGGGTTTGCGGCCAGCTCACAAGAAAGCGATTTGAAGAAAGGAGCTCCGGGGCACTGTAATTCAAAACCTGCAGTGTTGTAAATGACAGCTATCGTCCAAAAATATATTGAAGGAAGGCTGCGAAGAGGACTTGAAAGCGGGGCAGAATTTCAGGAAAACGATTTCATGGGGTAGACTGGAATTGCATTTAAAGCATAGGAAAAGAGGCAGAACGTCGACAATGATGCACTTAGCCAAAAAGAGCGTATGCGTTTTTTCCTGAATATATTCAGGAAAAAACGCATACGCTCTTTTTGGCCAACCAAGCAACCATGTTAAAGAAATCTGCACTACAATGAAGTCTCACTGCCCCCCGGTCAAAAGGGCCATCTGAAAAAAGTGTAAAATCCAGAAATGCAGCACAGGCCTTGGAGAACAGGGAGCCTTGTTATGCTGATGGGTGGGATGTAAATTGCCAACAGCCACTCTGGAGAAGTGTATGGTGTTTCCTGAAACACCTAAAAAACAAAGCAACGGAGCCTACGGCACTTCCACTTATGGTCCTATAGCTTAGGGAAATTAAAATCAAAAACACACAGCCACGCCA
The DNA here is from genome assembly GCF_059928025.1 of Delphinapterus leucas. Classification (NCBI taxonomy): domain Eukaryota; kingdom Metazoa; phylum Chordata; class Mammalia; order Artiodactyla; family Monodontidae; genus Delphinapterus; species Delphinapterus leucas. The sequence goes on from NW_028322235.1 coordinate 5,602,147, forward strand.
AAGTTTCAGACGGCTCTGTTTACAAGAACCTCGTCTACGGTACAAGTTAAATATCCCAGAAAGCGAAAAATGGATAAAGAAGTTGTGGTACATACGTACAATGGAATATCACTCACCAATGAAGTCTATGTCATCTGGCCCGTCGTGGCATAATGAGTGGATTCAGGTACGATGATTCTAAGTGAAATAAGTCACACAGAAAATGAAACATCATAATATATCACTAATACACCGAATGTAATCTTGGCTACACATGAACTGAATTACAAAACAGAACAGGGTCTCAAATTTAGAAAACCAACTTATGTTTGCTTAAGGGGAAAGGTGAGTTGGGGTGCTGCATAAAACCAGAGATAGAAATTAGCACAGATACCATTCCATACGTCAAATATGTAATAGTCAAGACCTACCCCTTGCTCAACGAAATGGGCTAAACACCCTATATTCAACGCCTAGGAATACACCTGACTAGTAAGAATCTTCAAACCCATGGATTTATATGTCTCCATAAGAGAATCAAGCATGTGTACAGCTGCATGAAGGCAGCAGAGAAAATCCGATAAATCCTATTATCAAAATGAATTACAAAAACAAAACACAATGACAGTGAAATAGAGAGCAATTCTTAAATAATTCATTCAGGGCTTGTGATGCAACCTGGATTTACCTCATCTAAACCCAGAGCTGAGTGAGACATAAGGTTGGACACTTTGGGCTGATAGCATTGGTGAGGTTCGATGAGCAAATGCAGACCATTTGAAGTCATATTACATGGTACCCATTCCATGGGTCCCAACTCTCCAGGTTTAAGTGATTCTTCCTTCAGCTAAAGCATGCATGGGAAGCCCACAGTATGGTGCACCGTGTGACCGGGAAACATTTTCAAATGCATCTCAGTTTTTGTCCCCGTTTACTCGGGTTCAGAATTCCAGACCCTTTACAAACACTCTCCCCACTTGGAGAGTCAGTGCCTTTAACCTGCTGTTTGGCACAGTTTGCAATTTCTGTGCAAGAGGAATACGAATAGGAAGAACCAATGAGAGACTAGCTGTAGGTGTCTGCACGGGCAAATTTAACGCTCATTTCCAACCAGGAAGAGGAATTAACCAAACGCTCAGCATGCCGTGCCGGAACCAGATTAGGGCCTGAAGCAATCCTGCGGGTTTGCGGCCAGCTCAAAAGAAAGCGATTTGAAGAAAGGAGCTCAGGGGCACTGTAATTCACAAACCTGCAGAGTTATAAATGACAGCTATCGTCCAAAAATATATTGAAGGAAGGCTGCGAAGAGGACTTGAAAGCGGGGCAAAATTGCAGGTAAACGATTTCAGGGGTTAGACTGGAATTGCATTTAAAGCATAGGAAAAGAGGCAGAACGTCGACAATGATGCACTTGGCCAAAAAGGGCGTATGCGTTTATTTCCGGAATATACGCATACGCACTTTTTGGCCAACCAAGCAAGCATGTTAAAGAAATCTGCACTACAATGAAGTCTCACTGCCCCCCGGTCAAAAGGGCCATCTGAAAAAAGTGTAAAATCCAGAAAGGCAGCACAGGCCATGGAGAACAGGGAGCCTTGTTATGCTCATGGGTGGGATGTAAATTGCCAACAGCCACTCTGGAGAAGTGTATTGTGTTTCCTGAAACACCTAAAAAACAAAGCAACGGAGCCTACGGCACTTCCACTTATGGTCCTATAGCTTAGGGAAATTAAAATAAAAAACACACAGCCACCCCAAAGTTTCAGAGGGCTCTGTTTACAAGAACCTCGTCTACGGTACAAGTTAAATATCCCAGAAAGCGAAAAATGGATAAAGAAGTTGTGGTACGTACGTACAATGGAATATCACTCACCAATGAAATCTATGTCATCTGGCCCGTCGTGGCATAATGAGTGGATTCAGGTACGATGATTCTAAGAGAAATAAGTCACACAGAAAATGAAACATCATAAGTTATCTCTAATACACCAAATGTAATCTTGGCTACACATGAACTGAATTACAAAACAGAACAGGGTCTCAAATTTAGAAAAACCAACTTATGTTTGCTTAAGGGGAAAGGTGAGTTGGGGTGCTGCATAAAACCAGAGATAGAAATTAGCACATATACCTTTCCATACGTCAAATATGTAATAGTGAAGACCTACCCCTTGCTCAACGAAATGGGCTAAACACCCTATATTCAACGCTTAGGAATACACCTGACTAGTAAGAATCTTCAAACCCATGGATTTATATGTCTCCATAAGAGAATCAAGCATGTGTACAGCTGCATGAAGGCAGCAGAGAAAATCCGATAAATCCTATTATCAAAATGAATTACAAAAACAAAACACAATGACTGTGAAATAGAGAGCAATTCTTAAATAATTCATTCAGGGCTTGTGATGCAACCTGGATTTACCTCATCTAAACCCAGAGCTGAGTGAGACATAAGGTTGGACACTTCGGGCTGATAGCATTGGTGAGGTTCGATGAGCAAATGCAGACCATTTGAAGTCATACAACATGGTACCCATTCCATGGGTCCCAACTCTCAAGGTTTAAGCGATTCTTCCTTCAGCTAAAGCATGCATGGGAAGCCCACAGTATGCTGCACCGTGTGACCGGGAAACATTTTCAAATGCATCTCAGTTTTTATCCCCTTTTACTCGGGTTCACAATTCCAGAACCTTTACTAACACTCTCCCCACTTGGAGAGTCAGTGCCTTTAACCTCCTGTTTGGCACAGTTTGCAATTTCTGCGCAAGATGAACAGGAATAGGGAGAACCAATGAGAGACTAGCTGTAGGTGTCTGCACAGGCAAATTTAATGCTCATTTCCATCCAGGAAGAGGAATTAACCAAACGCTCAGCATGCCGTGCCGGAACCAGATTAGGGCCTGAAGCAATCCTGCGGGTTTGCGGCCAGCTCAAAAGAAAGCGATTTGAAGAAAGGAACTCAGGGGCACTGTAATTCACAAACCTGCAGAGTTATAAATGACAGCTATCGTCCAAAAATTTATTGAAAGAAGGCTGGGAAGAGGACTTGAAAGCGGGGCAAAATTGCAGGAAAACGATTTCAGGGGGTAGACTGGAATTGCATTTAAAGCATAGGAAAAGAGGCAGAACGTCGACAATGATGCACTTGGCCAAAAAGGGCGTATGCGTTTTTTCCTGAATATATTCAGGAAAAAACGCATACGCACTTTTTGGCCAACCAAGCAAGCATGTTAAAGAAATCTGCACTACAATGAAGTCTCACTGCCCCCCTGTCAAAAGGGCCATCTGAAAAAAGTGTAAAATCCAGAAAGGCAGCACAGGCCATGGAGAACAGTGAGCCTTGTTATGCTCATGGGTGGGATGTAAATTGCCAAGAGCCACTCTGGAGAAGTGTATTGTGTTTCCTGAAACACCTAAAAAACAAAGCAACAGAGCCTACGGCACTTTCACTTATGGTCCAATAGCTTAGGGAAATTAAAATCAAAAACACACAGCCACCCCAAAGTTTCAGACGGCTCTGTTTACAAGAACCTCGTCTACGGTACAAGTTAAATATCCCAGAAAGCGAAAAATGGATAAAGAAGTTGTGGTACGTACGTACAATGGAATATCACTCACCAATGAAATCTATGTCATCTGGCCCGTCGTGGCATAATGAGTGGATTCAGGTACGATGATTCTAAGAGAAATAAGTCACACAGAAAATGAAACATCATAAGTTATCTCTAATACACCGAATGTAATCTTGGCTACACATGAACTGAATTACAAAACAGAACAGGGTCTCAAATTTAGAAAACCAACTTATGTTTGCTTAAGGGGAAAGGTGAGTTGGGGTGCTGCATAAAACCAGAGATAGAAATTAGCACAGATACCATTCCATACGTCAAATATGTAATAGTCAAGACCTACCCCTTGCTCAACGAAATGGGCTAAACACCCTATATTCAACGCCTAGGAATACACCTGACTAGTAAGAATCTTCAAACCCATGGATTTATATGTCTCCATAAGAGAATCAAGCGTGTGTACAGCTGCATGAAGGCAGCAGAAAAAATCCGATAAATCCCATTATCAAAATGAATTACAAAAACAAAACCCAATGACAGTGAAATAGAGAGCAATTCTTAAATAATTCATTCAGGGCTTGTGATGCAACCTGGATTTACCTCATCTAAACCCAGAGCTGAGTGAGACATAAGGTTGGATACTTCGGGCTGATAGCGTTGGTGAGGTTCGATGAGCAAATGCAGACCATTTGAAGTCATACTGCATGGTACCCATTCCATGGGTCCCAACTCTCCAGGTTTAAGCGATTCTTCCTTCAGCTAAAACATGCATGGGAAACCCACAGTATGGTGCACCGTGTGACCGGGAAACGTTTTCAAATGCATCTCAGTTTTCGTCCCCTTTTACTCGGGTTCACAATTCCAGACCCTTTACTAACACTCTCCCCACTTGGAGAGTCAGTGCCTTTAACCTCCTGTTTGGCACAGTTTGCAATTTCTGCGCAAGATGAACAGGAATAGGGAGAACCAATGAGAGACTAGCTGTAGGTGTCTGCACGGGCAAATTTAACGCTCATTTCCCACCAGGAAGAGGAATTAACCGAAGGCTCAGCATGCTGTGCCGGAACCAGATTAGGGCCTGAAGCAATCCTGAGGGTTTGCGGCCAGCTCACAAGAAAGCGATTTGAAGAAAGGAGCTCCGGGGCACTGTAATTCAAAACCTGCAGTGTTGTAAATGACAGCTATCGTCCAAAAATATATTGAAGGAAGGCTGCGAAGAGGACTTGAAAGCGGGGCAGAATTTCAGGAAAACGATTTCATGGGGTAGACTGGAATTGCATTTAAAGCATAGGAAAAGAGGCAGAACGTCGACAATGATGCACTTGGCCAAAAAGAGCGTATGCGTTTTTTCCTGAATATATTCAGGAAAAAACGCATACGCTCTTTTTGGCCAACCAAGCAACCATGTTAAAGAAATCTGCACTACAATGAAGTCTCACTGCCCCCCGGTCAAAAGGGCCATCTGAAAAAAGTGTAAAATCCAGAAATGCAGCACAGGCCTTGGAGAACAGGGAGCCTTGTTATGCTGATGGGTGGGATGTAAATTGCCAACAGCCACTCTGGAGAAGTGTATGGTGTTTCCTGAAACACCTAAAAAACAAAGCAACGGAGCCTACGGCACTTCCACTTATGGTCCTATAGCTTAGGGAAATTAAAATCAAAAACACACAGCCACGCCAAAGTTTCAGACGGCTCTGTTTACAAGAACCTCGTCTACGGTACAAGTTAAATATCCCAGAAAGCGAAAAATGGATAAAGAAGTTGTGGTACATACGTACAATGGAATATCACTCACCAATGAAGTCTATGTCATCTGGCCCGTCGTGGCATAATGAGTGGATTCAGGTACGATGATTCTAAGTGAAATAAGTCACACAGAAAATGAAACATCATAATATATCACTAATACACCGAATGTAATCTTGGCTACACATGAACTGAATTACAAAACAGAACAGGGTCTCAAATTTAGAAAACCAACTTATGTTTGCTTAAGGGGAAAGGTGAGTTGGGGTGCTGCATAAAACCAGAGATAGAAATTAGCACAGATACCATTCCATACGTCAAATATGTAATAGTCAAGACCTACCCCTTGCTCAACGAAATGGGCTAAACACCCTATATTCAACGCCTAGGAATACACCTGACTAGTAAGAATCTTCAAACCCATGGATTTATATGTCTCCATAAGAGAATCAAGCATGTGTACAGCTGCATGAAGGCAGCAGAGAAAATCCGATAAATCCTATTATCAAAATGAATTACAAAAACAAAACACAATGACAGTGAAATAGAGAACAATTCTTAAATAATTCATTCAGGGCTTGTGATGCAACCTGGATTTACCTCATCTACACCCAGAGCTGAGTGAGACATAAGGTTGGACACTTCGGGGTGATACAACTGGTGAGGTTCGATGAGCAAATGCAGACCATTTGAAGTCATACTGCATGGTACCCATTCCATGGGTCCCAACTCTCCAGGTTTAAGCGATTCTTCCTTCAGCTAAAGCATGCATGGGAAGCCCACAGTATGGTGCACCGTGTGACCAGGAAACGTTTTCAAAGGCATCTCAATTTTCGTCCCCTTTTACTCGGGTTCACAATTCCAGACCCTTTTCTAACACTCTCCAGACTTGGAGAGTCAGGGCCTTTAACCTCCTGTTTGGCACAGTTTGCAATTTCTGCGCAAGATGAACAGGAATAGGGAGAACCAATGAGAGACTAGCTGTAGGTGTCTGCACGGGCAAATTTAACGCACATTTCCCACCAGAAAGACGAATTAACCAAAGGCTCAGCATGCCGTGCCGGAACAAGATTAGGGCCTGAAGCAATCCTGCGAGTTTGCGGCCAGCTCACAAGAAAGCGATTTGAAGAAAGGAGCTCAGGGGCACTGTAATTCACAAACCTGCAGAGTTATAAATGACAGCTATCGTCCAAAAATATATTGAAGGAAGGCTGCGAAGAGGACTTGAAAGCGGGGCAGAATTGCAGGAAAACGATTTCAGGGGGTAGACTGGAATTGCATTTAAAGCATAGGAAAAGAGGCAGGACGTCGACAATGATGCACTTGGCCAAAAAGGGCGTATGCGTTTTTTCCTGAATATATTCAGGAAAAAGCGCATACGCCCTTTTTGGCCAACCAAGCAAGCATGTTAAAGAAATCTGCACTACAATGAAGTCTCACTGCCCCCCGGTCAAAAGGGCCATCTGAAAAAAGTGTAAAATCCAGAAATGCAGCACAGGCCATGGAGAACAGGGAGCTTGTTATGCTGATGGGTGGGATGTAAATTGCCAACAGCCACTCTGCAGAAGTGTATGGTGTTTCCTGAAACACCTAAAAAACAAAGCAACGGAGCCTACGGCACTTCCACTTATGGTCCTATAGCTTAGGGAAATTAAAATAAAATACACACAGCCACCCCAAAGTTTCAGACGGCTCTGTTTACAAGAACCTCTTCTACGGTACAAGTTAAATATCCCAGAAAGCGAAAAATGGATAAAGAAGTTGTGGTACGTACGTACAATGGAATATCACTCACCAATGAAATCTATGTCATCTGGCCCGTCGTGGCATAATGAGTGGATTCAGGTACGATGATTCTAAGAGAAATAAGTCACACAGAAAATGAAACATCATAAGATATCACTAATACACCGAATGTAATCTTGGCTACACATGAACTGAATTACAAAACAGAACAGGGTCTCAAATTTAGAAAACCAACTTATGTTTGTTTGAGGGGAAAGGTGAGTTGGGGTGCTGCATAAAACCAGAGATAGAAATTAGCACAGATACCATTCCATACGTCAAATATGTAATAGTCAAGACCTACACCTTGCTCAACGAAATGGGCTAAACACCCTATATTCAACGCCTAGGAATACACCTGACTAGTAAGAATCTTCAAACCCATGGATTTATATGTCTCCATAAGAGAATCAAGCGTGTGTACAGCTGCATGAAGGTAGCAGAGAAAATCCGATAAATCCTATTATCAAAATGAATTACAAAAACAAAACACAATGACAGTGAAATAGAGAGCAATTCTTAAATAATTCATTCAGGGCTTGTGATGCAACCTGGATTTACCTCATCTACACCCAGAGCTGAGTGAGACATAAAGTTGGACACTTCGGGCTGATAGCATTGGTGATGTTCGAAGAGCAAATGCAGACCATTTGAAGTCATACTGCATGGTACCCATTCCATGGGTCCCAACTCTCCAGGTTTAAGCGATTCTTCCTTCAGCTAAAACATGCATGGGAAACCCACTGTATGGTGCACCGTGTAACCGGGAAACGTTTTCAAATGCATCTCAGTTTTCGTCCCCTTTTACTCGGGTCCACAATTCCAGACCCTTTACTAACACTCTACCGACTTGGAGAGTCAGTGCCTTTAACCTGCTGTTTGGCACAGTTTGCAATTTCTGCGCAAGATGAACAGGAATAGGGAGAACCAATGAGAGACTAGCTGTAGGTGTCTGCACGGGCAAATTTAACGCTCATTTCCCACCAGGAAGAGGAATTAACCAAACGCTCAGCATGCCCTGCCGGAACCAGATTAGGGCCTGAAGCAACCCTGCGAGTTTGCGGCCAGCTCACAAGAAAGCGATTTGAAGAAAGGAGCTCCGGGGCACTCTAATTCACAAAACTGCAGAGTTATAAATGACAGCTATCGTCCAAAAATATATTGAAGGAAGCCTGCAAAGAGGACATGAAAGCGGGGCAGAAATGCAGGAAAACGATTTCAGGGGGTAGACTGGAATTGCATTTAAAGCATAGGAAAAGAGGCAGAACGTCGACAATGATTCACTTGGCCAAAAAGGGCGTATGCGTTTTTTCCTGAATATATTCAGGAAAAAACGCATACGCCCTTTTTGGCCAACCAAGCAAGCATGTTAAAGAAATCTGCACTACAATGAAGTCTCACTGCCCCCCGGTCAAAAGGGCCATCTGAAAAAAGTGTAAAATCCAGAAAGGCAGCACAGGCCATGGAGAACAGGGAGCCTTGTTATGCTGATGGGCGGGATGTAAATTGCCAAGAGCCACTCTGGAGAAGTGTATGGTTTTTCTTGAAACACCTAAAAAACAAAGCAACAGAGCCTACGGCACTTCCACTTATGGTTCTATAGCTTAGGGAAATTTAAATCAAAAACACACAGCCAAGCCAAAGTTTCAGATGGCTCTGTTTACAAGAACCTCTTCTACGGTACAAGTTAAATATCCCAGAAAGCGAAAAATGGATAAAGAAGTTGTGGTACGTACGTACAATGGAATATCAGTCACCAAGGAAAGCTATGTCATCTGGCCCGGCGTGGCGTAATGAGTGGATTCAGGTACGATGATTCTAAGTGAAATAAGTCACACAGAAAATGAAACATCATAAGATATCACTAACACACCGAATGTAATCTTGGCTACACATGAACTGAATTACAAAACAGAACAGGGTCTCAAATTTAGAAAACCAACTTATGTTTGCTTAAGGGGAAAGGTGAGTTGGGGTGCTGCATAAAACCAGAGATAGAAATTAGCACAGATACCATTCCATACGTCAAATATGTAATAGTCAAGACCTACCCCTTGCCCAACGAAATGGGCTAAACACCATATATTCAACGCCTAGGAATACACCTGACTAGTAAGAATCTTCAAACCCATGGATTTATATGTCTCCATAAGAGAATCAAGCGGGTGTACAGCTGCATGAATGCAGCAGAGAAAATCCGATAAATCCTATTATCAAAATGAATTACAAAAACAAAACACAATGACAGTGAAATAGAGAGCAATTCTTAAATAATTCTTTCAGGGCTTGTGATGCAACCTGGATTTACCTCATCTACACCCAGAGCTGAGTGAGACATAAAGTTGGACACTTCGTGCTGATAGCATTGGTGAGGTTAGATGAGCAAATGCAGACCCTTTGAAGTCATACAGCATGGTACCCATTCCATGGGTCCCAACTCTCCAAGTTTAAGGGATTCTTCCTTCAGCTAAAACATGCATGGGAAACCCACAGTATGGTGCACCGTGTGACTGGCAAACGTTTTCAAATGATTCTCAGTTTTCGTCCCCTTTTACTCGGGTTCACAATTCCAGACCCTTTACTAACACTCTCCCCACTTAGAGAGTCAGTGCCTTTAACCTCCTGTTTGGCACAGTTTGCAATTTCTGCGCAAGATGAACAGGAATAGGGAGAACCAATGAGAGACTAGCTGTAGGTGTCTGCATGGGCAAATTTAACGCTCATTTCCCACCAGGAAGAGGAATTAACCAAAGGCTCAGCATGCCGTGCCGGAACCAGATTAGGGCCTGAAGCAATCCTGCGGGTTTGCGGCCAGCTCACAAGAAAGCGATTTGAAGAAAGGAGCTCCGGGGCACTGTAATTCAAAACCTGCAGTGTTATAAATGACAGCTATCGTCCAAAAATATATTGAAGGAAGGCTGCGAAGAGGACTTGAAAGCGGGGCAGAATTGCAGGAAAACGATTTCAGGGGGTAGACTGGAATTGCATTTAAAGCATAGGAAAAGAGGCAGAACGTCGACAATGATGCACTTGGCCAAAAAGGGCGTATGCGTTTTTTCCTGAATATATTCAGGAAAAAGCGCATACGCCCTTTTTGGCCAACCAAGCAAGCATGTTAAAGAAATCTGCACTACAATGAAGTCTCACTGCCCCCCGGTCAAAAGGGCCATCTGAAAAAAGTGTAAAATCCAGAAATGCAGCACAGGCCATGGAGAACTGGGAGCCTTGTTATGCTGATGGGTGGGATGTGAATTGCCAACAGCCACTCTGGAGAAGTGTATGGTGTTTCCTGAAACACCTAAAAAACAAAGCAACGGAGCCTACGGCACTTCCACTTATGGTCCTATAGCTTAGGGAAATTAAAATCAAAAACACACAGCCACCCCAAAATTTCAGACGGCTCTGTTTACAAGAACCTCGTCTACGGTACAAGTTAAATATCCCAGAAAGCGAAAAATGGATAAAGAAGTTGTGGTACGTACGTACAATGGAATATCACTCACCAATGAAATCTATGTCATCTGGCCCGTCGTGGCATAATGAGTGGATTCAGGTACGATGATTCTAAGAGAAATAAATCACACAGAAAATGAAACATCATAAGTTAACTCTAATACACCGAATGTAATCTTGGCTACACATGAACTGAATTACAAAACAGAACAGGGTCTCAAATTTAGAAAACCAACTTATGTTTGCTTAAGGGGAAAGGGGAGTTGGGGTGCTGCATAAAACCAGAGATAGAAATTAGCACATATACCATTCCATACGTCAAATATGTAATAGTCAAGACCTACCCCTTGCTTAACGAAATGGGCTAAACACCCTATATTCAACGCCTAGGAATACACCTGACTAGTAAGAATCTTCAAACCCATGGATTTATATGTCTCCATAAGAGAATCAAGCATGTGTACAGCTGCATGAAGGCAGCAGAGAAAATCCGATAAATCCTATTACCAAAATGAATTACAAAAACAAAACACAATGACAGTGAAATAGAGAACAATTCTTAAATAATTCATTCAGGGCTTGTGATGCAACCTGGATTTACCTCATCTAAACCCAGAGCTGAGTGAGACATAAGGTTGGACACTTCGGGCTGATAGCATTGGTGAGGTTCGATGAGCAAATGCAGACCATTTGAAGTCATACTACATGGTACCCATTCCATGGGTCCCAACTCTCCAGGTTTAAGCGATTCTTCCTTCAGCTAAAGCATGCATGGGAAGCCCACAGTATGGTGCACCGTGTGACCGGGAAACATTTTCGAATGCATCTCAATTTTTGTCCCCTTTTACTCGGGTTCACAATTCCAGACCCTTTACTAACACTCTCCCCACTTGGAGAGTCAGTGCCTTTAACCTCCTATTTGGCACAGTTTGCAATTTCTGTGCAAGATGAACAGGAATAGGGAGTACCAATGAGAGACTAGCTGTAGGTGTCTGCACGGGCAAATTTATCGCTCATTTCCAACCAGGAAGAGGAATTAACCAAACGCTCAGCATGCCGTGCCGGAACCAGATTAGGGCCTGAAGCAATCCTGCGGGTTTGCGGCCAGCTCAAAAGAAAGCGATTTGAAGAAAGGAGCTCAGGGGCACTCTAATTCACAAACCTGCAGAGTTATAAGTGACAGCTATCATCCAAAAATATATTGAAGGAAGGCTGTGAAGAGGACTTGAAAGCGGGGCAAAATTGCAGGAAAACGATTTCAGGGGGTAGACTGGAATTGCATTTAAAGCATAGGAAAAGAGGCAGTACGTCGACAATGATGCACTTGGCCAAAAAGGGCGTATGCGTTTTTTCCTGAATATATTCAGGAAAAAACGCATACGCCCTTTTTGGCCAACCAAGCAAGCATGTTAAAGAAATCTGCACTACAATGAAGTCTCACTGCCCCCCAGTCAAAAGGGCCATCTGAAAAAAGTGTAAAATCCAGAAAGGCAGCACAGGCCATGGAGAACAGGGAGCCTTGTTATGCTGATGGGCGGGATGTGAACTGCCAACAGCCACTCTGGAGAAGTGTATGGTGTTTCCTGGAACACGTAGGAAACAAAGCAACACAGCCTATGGCACTTCCACTTATGGTCCTATAGCTTAGGGAAGTTAAAATCAAAAACACACAGCCACCCCAAAGTTTGGGTCGGCTCTGTTTACAAGAACCTCGTCTACGGTACAAGTTAAATATCACAGAAAGCGAAAATGGATAAAGAAGTTGTGGTACATACGTACAATGGAAAATCACTCAGCAATGAAATCTATGTCATCTGGCCCTTAGCGGCATAATGAGTGGATTCAGGTACAATGATTTTACGTGAAATAAGTCACACAGAAAAAGGAACATCATAAGATATCACTAATACATGGAATGAAACTTGGCTTCACATGAACTGAATTACAAAACAGAAGAGGGTCTCCAAGTTAGAAAACCAACTGATGGTTGCTTATGGGGAAAGGTGAGTTGGGGTGCTGCATAAAACCAGAGATTTATATTAGCACAGAAACTGTTCCATAAACCAAATATGTAATAGAAAAGACCTACTCCTTGCTCAACGAAATGGAGTCAACACCCCATATTCAACGCCTAGGAATATACCTGACTAGTAAGGATCTTAAAACCCATGGATTTATATGTCTCCGTAAGAGAATCAAGCGTGTGTACAGCGGCCTAAACGCATCAGTGAAAATCCGATAAATCCTATTATCAAAATAAATTTCAAAAACAAAACACAATGACACTGAAATAGAGGGCAATTCTTAAATAATTCATTCAGGGCTTGTGATACAACCTGGATTTAGCACATCTTCAACCAGAGCTGGGTGAGACATAAGGCTGGACACTTCGGGCTGATAGCATTGGTGAGGTTCGGTGAGCAAATGCCGACCATTTGAAGTCATACTGCATGGTACCCATTCCATGGGTCCCAACTCTCCAGGTTTAAGGGATTCTTCCTTCAGCTAAAACATGCATGGGAAACCCAGAGTATGGTCCACCTTGTGATTTGGATTCGTTTTCAAATGCATCTCAGTTTTTTTCCCCTGGTACTAGGGTTCAATATTCCAGACCCGTCAATAACACTCTCCCCATATATATATTCAGGAAAAAACGCATACGCCCTTTTTGGCCAACCAAGCAAGCGTGTAAAGGAAATCTGCACTACAATGAAGCCTCACTGCCCCCCGGTCAAAAGGGCCATCTGAAAAAAGTGTAAAATCCAGAAAGGCAGGACAGGCCATGGGGAACATGTAGCCTTGTTATGCTGATGGGCGGGATGTGAACCGCCAACAGCCACTCTGGAGAACTGTATGGTGTTTCCGGAAACACGTAGGGAACAAAGCAACACAGCCTATGGCACTTCCACTTATGGTCCTATAGCTTAGGGACATTAAAATGAAAAACACAGAGCCACCCCAAAGTTTGGGACGGCTCTGTTTACAAGAACCTCGTCTACGATACAAGTTAAATATCCCAGAAATCGAAATATGGATAAAGAAGATGTGGTACGTATGTACAATGGAATATCACTCAGCAATGATATCTATGTCATCAGGCCAGTAGTGGCATAATGAATGGATTCAGGTATGATGATTTTACGTGAAATAAGTCACACAGAAAAAGAAACATCATAAGTTATCACTAATACATGGAATGTAAACTTGGCTACACATGAACTGATCTACAAAACAGAACACGGTCTCAAATTTAGAAAACGAACTTACGCTTGCTTATGGGGAAAGGTGAGTTGGCGTGCTGCATAAAACCAGAGATTGAAATTAGCACAGATATCTTTCCATAAGCCAAATATATAATAGACAAGACCTACTCCTTGCTCAACGAAATGAACTCAACACCCCATATTCAACGCCTCGGAATATACCTGACTAGTAAGAATCTTAAAACCCATGGATTTATATGTCTCCGTAAGAGAATCAAGCGTGTGTACAGTGGCCTAAACGCAGCAGTGAAAATCGGATAACTTCCTTTATCAAAAAAAATTTCAAAAACAAAACACAATGACAGTGAAATAGAGAGCAATTCTTAAATAATTCATTCAGGGCTTGTGATGCAACCTGGATTTACCACATCTACACCCAGAGCTGGGTGAGACATAAGGCTGGACCCTTCGCGCTGATACCATTGGTGAGGCTCGGTGAGCAAATGCAGACCGTTTGAAGGCATACTGCATGGTACCCATTCCATGGGTCCCAACTCTCCAGGTTTAAGGGATTCTTCCTTCAGCTAAAACATGCATGAGAAACGCAGAGTATATTCCACCATGTGATTGCGAAACGTTTTCAAATGCATCTCAGTTTTTGTGCCCTGGTACTCGGGTTCACCATTCCAGACGCTTTACTAACACTCTCCCCACTTGGAGAGTCAATGCCTTTAACATCCTGTTCAGCACAGTTTGCAATTTCTGAGCAAGATGAACAGGAATAGGGAGAACCAATGAGAGACTAGCTGTAGGTGCCTGCACGGGCAAGTGTAACGACCATTTCCCACCAGGAAGAGGAATTAACCAAAGGGTCAGCGTGCCCTGCCAGAAACAGATTAGCGCCTGAAGCATTCCTGCGGTTTTCGGCCAGCTCACAAGAAAGCGAGTTGAAGAAAGGAGCTCAGGGGCACTCTAATTCACAAACCTGCAGAGTTATGAATGACAGCTATCGTCCAAAAATATATTGAAGTAAGTCTGCGAAGAGGACTGGAAAGGGGGGCAGCATTTGAGGAAAACTATTTCAGGGGGTAGACTGGAATTGCACTTAAAGCATAGGAAATGAGGCAGAATGTCGACAATGATGCACTTTGCCAAAAAGGGCGTATGCATTTTTTCCTGAATATATTCAGGAAAAAACGCATACACCCTTGATGGCCAACCAAGCAAGCCTGTAAAGGAAATCTGCACCAAGGGCAGAAAGCTGTTGGGGGGATGGTGGTGTGAAGAGTTGAGAGATTGGGATTGACATGTATACATTTATATGTATAAAATAGATAACCAATAAGAACCTGCTGTATAAAAAATAAGATTAAAAATTAAAAAAAATAAAATTAAAAAGTAAAACAGAAAAAATATTCTTCCCTCCACATACATGTATTTATATGAATAAATTATTTCTATGCTTATATTTGTAAATGCAAAAAAGAGGAATGAAATCTACCTTGAACCAAAAACGAAAAATAGAAAAAACAAACAGAATCCACAAGTTACACAGAGGAAAACCGTATCAGGACACTTGCTCCAGTTGTAAACAATTCTGAAGTTGGTCAGTGGTGGGGAATCATCTCCCATACAGCCAGCAGGCCCCACGCAACAAGCGTCCTCATTGCAAAGCTGGGGGACCGTGCTGAGGCATCTGTGAGTAAACGTGGTCCGAGCCCCAGGCCAGCTGCTGCTGAAATGTTCCCACCCTTCCCAGATAAAACACCTGAATATGTTCAAGGACTTGAAAGCCTAGAGGAAGGGCAATGGAGCCACACGAGTGATTGCATGCCAGCCAACTTGGTGCCTGCAGGCCAGCCAGGATGGTCCTGGCCCTGGGTGCTCTTCTGGAAGCTTTCCATTTCCCTGCCTGAGATACCCCTCCTGTCCCGGCCCCCACTGATTTCTTCCTTCCTCACGTCTGCCCAGGGAGAAATTCCAGCGCCAGGTATGGGTGACACATCCTCTTCTTTAGCAGGTGGCATCTTGACAACTGCTGCAGAAAGTCCAGCAGAGCCCCACTCACACTGGGCCACCCACAACGCCGTGACCTGTCACTCCCTCCCACCAGCCCAGCCCCGAGACTGCTGACAGGGCAGAGAAAATGGCGTCAGGCACAGCTGCAGGGGTTCTTGCTGCCTGGAGCGGTGTTTATATTGATCTCAAAACAGGCACACCTGGGGAGGGCTGGCCGGCATGGTCAGGCTGCCCAGGTCAGCCAATCATCACCCCTCAGGGTCTCACAGTTGCAGAAAATGGAACTTGCTGAATCGGCCAGGTCCAAGGAACAGGTGTGGGCTCTTGAGAGTCAGGATAGACAATGGGCTGCAGCTCTGGCTTGTATTCTAATCATTTTATCTGGCCCATGAGTGGGAGACAGCTTCAAGAAAACCCTGGCCTAATAAGAGGACCCCAGGAGTCAGGGAGAGGAGGGGTGGGTGGTGGGTGGTGGGTGGAGACAGAGGCCTGGTGCCCCAGGTGCAGTGGAAGTCTCTGGAAGACCAGGTGGTGGCAGGCCGTACAGAGTGATGCCCAGGGTCACAGACCTGTCGGAGTTGCTATTTGTTAGTTCAAGTCCTGCTCTGAGGTGCTCTGTGTCAGATCTGAGTGACAGGTGAGCTGAGAGTGCTCTGCAATGAGGGCAATGTGCACGGTTCCTGTGTGCTCTGCCCTGCCACAGTACCTGCAAGTGTAGCTCTGTATCCTGGGAGGGAGCTGACCACGAGAGCCCCATGGGCTGCAGGGGACCTGCCCAGGGAACCCCATATCCTGGGATGGGCCTGACCATGAGAGCCCCATGGGCTGGTGTGGAGGTGGGGTACCTGCCCAGGTGAGCTCCATATCCTGAGATTGGCCTGACCACGAGAGCCCCATGGGCTGCCAGGGGCCTGGTAAAGATGTCAGGATCGTCAGTGAAGCCACCGAGTATATACCTCCAGTAGTTCCTAATTCCTACACCCTGCTGGTCATTCTACCAACCACCAGGAGACGGTATTCTGTATTAGTCTTCAATGATGCCTTCTTTTGTATGCCATTAGTCCCAGAGTCACAAGAAATTTTGGCTTGTAAGTGGCAGGACTCAACATACAACTAAAACAATACATCCAGGCCGTCTTGCCCCAAGTGTTCAAAAATTCCCACACCATCTTTGGGGAAAGCTTAGCTAAAGACGTAAAAGTTCTACCTCTGGAAAAGGAAACACTCCTTCAATATGCTGACGACATTCTGATCACCAGCCCTACTAAGGAGGCCTCTGAACTACCAAGCCAATAAAGGATAGAAGTTGTCCAAGAAAAAGCTCAAATATCACAGACTACGGTGACCTGCCTGGGCTTCATTCTCACAGAAGGTCGGAGAAGCTCATCCCAGGAAAGGGAAGAAACAATTTACAGCCTTACCCCTTTCTAAAACTAGAAGACAGCTTAGGGGTTCCTGGGGAGGCCAGAGTTTGCTGCTTCTGGATCCCTAACTACAGTCTACTAGCTGGGCCTCTATATGAAACACTGAAAGGAAAAGATGATGATCCTTTTGAATAGAATCCAGAAGTGGCCTTTCAAGAATGGAAAGAGCAGTCAATTCAGACCCTTGCCCTGGAACTCCCTAATTTAGCTAAACCCTTTGACCTTTACATTCCTGGTGAAAGGTGAATTGCCATTGGAGTATTAGTGCAAAACCTGGGACCACTTGAAATGGAACAATGCAAGAATGCCATCCAGGTAGGATAAACTATAGTCACCAAGGGGCTTGGCCCACTGCCACATCTGGCCAACATACTGGCGGTATCTAAAAACCTGGAAATCAGCAGCTCAAAAGGCCACCTCCCTCCTAAGGGAAAAGGACCCCACGTGGTGTTCCTAACCCCCAACCATGCCCTGAAGTTGCAGGGTTTGCTCCGTGGGCACACTGACCTCCAGTGAGGAAGCCCTCCTACTCCAACATCCAGAGAGATATCCGGGGGCAACGGGGCACCATGACGACACATGTGACCATCACTTGACCTGGAGTTTCTCTCATAAAACAACAAGAGTGTGTCACAAAAGAGTAGACTACTGCTTGCAGGACTTACTGCACCCAGAGGGGAGGTAATAATCTTGGCAGGGGAACCGTATATCACGCTGTCACCATAGAAAAGCCTACAGACACCGTGATGATGGTGACCAGTAAGACCGGCTGGACTCCTGTTTACTTCAAAAGGCTGTTGACTCAGTGGCCATCATGGTCCTTCATCACCACTGACCCTGGACTGTCTGGGAGTTGAGCAGTCAGGGTGCTGACACCTGGTGCTGTTTTTACGTTAATTCAGGGGCCTAACTGAAGAAAGCACAGACTACTGGTCAGAGCATCTAGGCTGGCAGAAACGGTCAGCCTAAGGTGGCTGAACAAATGTGCGGCGGGGTGAAACTGGACCTCACAGCGTCACTGCACATCTCCTTCCTGGACCCTTAAAGGTCATTAGAATCTATAACACTACCAATACTTGTGCTCAGGCGGACGAGCAGGGAGGCAGGAGGCCTGCGGACAATCAACGTCACCTGGAGGCTGCTGGGGAGAAGTTCAGACCCTCTCCCACGGGTATGAGGGCTCCTAACTCAGCACTCAGCAGTTACAGATGAAGGGTCTGCACCCTCAGCACTCTAAGAATGAGGAAGGGGACAAAATGCAGAAGAGGGGTTTGTCCCAGGCAAAGCCCCTTAAAAATCCCTGGGAGATAAAAATAGAATCTGGGCAATAAAATAAAGTCTAACCTTTTTTATCCTTTGTGCTTTGTCTAATTTCACGTGCTCCTAGGGTCCCGCATACAGAGGTTCAACAGCCGGCACTTCAGACCAGATTTCCTAGTGCAGAATGGCTGGGTCGACACTTCAGCTCCTGGAGCACAGTGCAGACTCCGCGATATAGAGCCTGAGCTGCAGCCAACCGGGCCCTCGAGAGCTCCGCCCCCTCCCTCCCACTGACTCTGACAGGATCTCTACACAGCAGCCCAGCCCACAGCCCACGGGGTAGCACATGCTCTCACCTCTGCATTCTCTGATCAAAATATAAAGTTTCCTTTGCTTCTGAACCAAACTCAGTCTCGATCTGTTGGCTCCAATGACACTGGGCAGGGGGACACTTGTTGGGGTCCACTCTGGAGGATCAGTAACAGAAATTGAGAACATTGTAACTTCAATGAACAGATGTGTGAGCCAAACTGTAATTAACATAGAACAGTGTATAAGGCTCGGGTAAAATAAGATGTTTCTAACACTTCCATTTGATATTTCCATCACTTTATTATAAGCAAGTTCAGTGAAAGGTTTGTCTTATTTGTCAGGTCAATACTAGAGAAACGAAGTGATTTCTTTCCAAGGATGTACATCTAATAATCTTGGTTAAAGCTTCAATCTTGTTTTAAATGCTTTTCCATTGAAAATGATACCTCTCTTTCAGCTCCCCCATTTCTGAGAAGTATAAAATCTTATAATTTATTATTACCAAAGGGGAAAGGTGGGAGGAGGGATAAATTAACAGTTTGGGATTAACACATACACACTGCTATGTATAAAATCGATCATTAACAAGGAACTACTGTACAGCACAGGGAACCACACTCAATATTTTGCAATAACCTATAAGGGGAAATAATCTGAAAAAAGAATAGATATTTTTATTGACATCATCTATTAATGACAGTTAAAATGGAACCTAAGGGAAACCGGTGGTGAGTGCTTCTGACCCTGAAGACTTCAATCATCTAAAGTTTGGACTCTGCCTACTTCCCAAGGCCCTTAATGAACCTATGTGTAGCCGTAGCTTAAAAAATTCCCCAGTTTGGGTTGCGGAGAGACAGTGATTTTGAAAAAGCCCTGGTGTTCTCCTCACATGAATGGGACCCTTCCTACAGCTAAAGCATGCCTGTCACACCCAGAGGATGGTATACCGTCTGATCGGGAAGAGTTTGGAAAAGGCATCTCATCTCCTCATTTCCTGGTGCTCGGGTTCACACTTCCAGCGTCTTTACTAACAGTCTCCCCACTTGGAGATGTCAGCACTGTCAACATCCTGTTGCATACAGTTTGGAATTTGTCCAGAGGATGAAGCAGAAGGAGGAGGAACAATGAGAGACAAGTCCTAGGTGTTCGGACAGGCACATGTCACTCTAATTTCCAATCAGGAAGACGAATTGACCAAAGGCTAGGGTTGCCCATGGAAACAGAATAGGGCTTGAGGAAATCCCGCTGCTTTGTGGCCAGTTCCCATAAACACAAGTTGAAAAATGGAGCTCAGTGGCACTAAAATTCACGAAACTGCAGAGTTGAAAATATCTCTCACTGAAAAATGTCTTGAGGAAAGTCAGAGAAAAGGACTTGTAAGCAACGGAGAATGGCAGGAAAGGGATTGGAAGAGGTAGAAAGGACTCGCCATTAAGCACAAGAAAAGGGGCTGAACATTGCCAACATTGCAGTTGGCCAAAAAGGGTGTATGCGTCTTTTTCTGTATATATTCAAGAAAAGGGCATACACTTTTTTAGCCAACCAAACAGGTGGGCACTGGAAATCAATACTACAAAACATATCACTTCGCATCAGTCAGAAGAGCCATCCTCATAAAGTGTAAACACCAGAAATGCAGGACAGGGCAAGGAGAAAAGGGAGCCCTGTGAGGCTTATAGTGGAAACGTATATTGCCAACGGTCACTCTGGAGAAGTGTATTGTGTTTAATAAAGCATCTGAAAAATGAGCTACAGAGCACAGGGCACTTGCACTCATGGACGTATATCTTGGGAAAAACAAAAATCGAGAGGACACAGGCACCCCAATGTATACCGCCTAATTGTTTAAAAGATCCTCGACCAGGATATAACTTAAATGTCTCTGGAGGGAAATAATGGATACAGATGTGGTGCTTATGTAGAGTGGAATATGACTCAGCCTGGAAATCAATGCAATATGGCCACTTGTAACAACTCCAGAGGAGTTACGTATGATCATTCAAAGTCACAGAATTCAAAAAGAAAAAGACATACTATATCACTAATACATGGAATGTAAGCTTGGCTACACATGAACTGAATTACAAAACAGAACAGGGTCTCAAATATAGAAAACCAACTTATTCTTGCTTAAGGATAAAGGTGAGTTGGGGTGCTGCATAAAACCAGAGATTGAAATTAGCACAGATACTGTTCCATAAGCCAAATATGTAATAGTCAAGACCTACTGCTTGCTCAACAAAATGGACTCAGAACCCCATATTCAACGCCTAGGAATATACCTGACTAGTAAGAATATTAAAACCCATGGATTTATATGTCTTCATAAGAGAATCAAGTGTGTGTACAATGGCATGAACGCAGCAGTGAAAATAAGATATATCCCATTATCAAAATAAATTTCAAAAACAAAACACAATGACAGTGAAATAGAGAGCAATTCTTAAATAATGCATTCAGGGCTTGTGATGCAACCTGGATTTACCACATCTACACCCAGAGCTGGGTGAGACATAAGGCTGGACACTTCGGGCTGATAGCATTGGTGAGGTTCGTTGAGCAAATGCAGACACTTTGAAGTCATACTGCATGGTACCCATTCGAATGATCGCAACTCTCCAGGTTTAAAGGATTCTTCTTTCATCTAAAATATGCATGGGTAACCCAGAGTATGGTCCAACATGTGACCAGGAAACGTTTTAAAATGAATCTCATGTTTCATCCCCTGGTACTCGGTTTCACCATTTCAGACGCTTTACTAACACTCTCCCCACTTGGAGAGTCAGTGCCTTTAACCTCCTGTTGGGCACAGTTTGCAATTTCTGCGGAAGATGAACAGGAATAGGGAGAACCATTGAGAGACTAGCTGTAGGTGCCTGCACGGGCAAATGGAATGCTCATTTCCCACCAGGAAGAGGAATTAACCAAAGGCTCAGCGTGCCCTTCCGGAAACAGATTAGGGCCTGAAGCAATCCTGCGGTTTTGCGGCCAGCTCACAAGAAAGCGAGTTGAAGAAAGGAGCTCAGGGGCACTGTAATTCAAAAACCTGCAGAGTTATGAATGGCAGCTATCGTCCAAAAATATATTGAAGGAAGGCTGCGAAGACGACTTGTAAGCGGGACAGATTTGCAGGAAAACGATTTCAGGGGGTAGACGGGAATTGCATTTAAAGCATAGGAAAAGAGGCAGAACGTCGACAATGATGCTCTTGGCCAAAAAGGGCGTATGCGTTTTTTCCTGAATATATTCAGGAAAAAACGCATACGCCCTTTTTGGCCAACCAAGCAAGCATGTTAAAGAAATCTGCACTACAATGAAGTCTCACTGCCCCCCTGTCAAAAGGGCCATCTGAAAAAAGTGTAAAATCCAGAAAGGCAACACAGGCCATGGAGAACAGGGAGCCTTGTTATGCTGATGGGCGGGATGTAAATTGCCAACAGCCACTCTGGAGAAGTGTATGGTGTTTCCCAGAACACCGAAAAAACAAAGCTACGGAGCCTACGGCACTTCCACTTATGGTCCTATAGCTTAGGGAAATTAAATTCAAAAACACACAGCCACCCCAAAGTGTCGGACGGCTCTGTTTACAAGAACCTCGTCTACGGTACAAGTTAAATATCCCAGAATGTGAAAAATGGATAAAGAAGTTGTGGTACGTACGTACAATGGAATATCACTCAGCAATGAAATCTATGTCATCAGGCCCATCGCGGCAAAATGAGTGGATTCAGGTACGATGATTCTAAGTGAAATAAGTCACACAGAAAATGAAACATCATAAGATATCACTAATACACGGAATGTAAACTTGGCTACACATGAACTGAATTACAAAACAGAACAGGGTCTCAAATTTAGAAAACCAACTTATGCTTGCTTAAGGGGAAAGGTGAGTTGGGGTGCTGCATAAAACCAGAGATAGAAATTAGCACAGATACCTTTCCATAAGCCAAATATGTAATAGTCAAGACCTACCCCTTGCTCAACGAAATGGACTAAACACCCCATATTCAACGCCTAGGAATACACCTGACTAGTAAGAATCTTCAAACCCATGGATTTATATGTCTCCGTAAGAGAATGAAGCGTGTGTACAGCGGCATGAATGCAGCAGAGAAAATCCGATAAATCCCATTATCAAAATGAATTACACAAACAAAACCCAAGGACAGTGAAATAGAGAGCAATTCTTAAATAATTCATTCAGGGCTTGTGATGCAACCTGGATTTACCACATCTACACCCAGAGCTGAGTGAGACATAAGGTTGGGCACTTCGGGCTGATAGCATTGGTGAGGTTCGA
This sequence comes from Delphinapterus leucas, assembly GCF_059928025.1. Taxonomy (NCBI): domain Eukaryota; kingdom Metazoa; phylum Chordata; class Mammalia; order Artiodactyla; family Monodontidae; genus Delphinapterus; species Delphinapterus leucas. The sequence goes on from NW_028322235.1 coordinate 5,625,203, forward strand.
TGAGCAAATGCAGACCCTTTGAAGTCATACAGCATGGTACCCATTCCATGGGTCCCAACTCTCCAAGTTTAAGGGATTCTTCCTTCAGCTAAAACATGCATGGGAAACCCACAGTATGGTGCACCGTGTGACTGGCAAACGTTTTCAAATGCATCTCAGTTTTCGTCCCCTTTTACTCGGGTTCACCATTCCAGACCCTTTACGAACACTCTCCCCACTTGGAGTGTCAGTGCCTTTAACCTCCTGTTGGGCACAGTTTGCAATTTCTGCGCAAGATGAAAAGGAATAGGGAGAACGAATGAGAGACTAGCTCTAGGTATCTGCACGGGGAAATTTAACGCTCATTTCGCACCAGGAAGAGGAATTAACCAAAGGCTCAGCATGCCGTGCCGGAACCAGATTAAGGCCTGAAGCAATGCTGCGGGTTTGAGGCCAGCTCACAAGATAGCGAGTTGAAGAAAGGAGCTCAGGGGCACTGTAACTCACAAACCTGCAGAGCTATAAATGACAGCTATCGTCCAAAAATATATTGAAGGAAGGCTGCGAAGACGACTTGTAAGCGGGGCAGAATTGCAGGAAAACGATTTCAGGGGGTAGACGGGAATTGCATTTAAAGCACAGGAAAAGAGGCAGAACGTCGACAATGATGCTCTTGGCCAAAACGGGCGTATGCGTTTTCTCCTGAATATATTCATGAAAAAACGCATACGCCCTTTTTGGCCAACCAAGCAAGCATGTTAAAGAAATCTGCACTACAATGAAGTCTCACTGCCCCCCGGTCAAAAGGGCCATCTGAAAAAATGTAAAATCCAGAAAGGCAGCACAGGCCATGGAGAACAGGGAGCCTTGTTATGCTGATGGGCGGGATGTAAATTGCCAACAGCCACTCTGGAGAAGTGTATGGTGTTTCCTGGAACACCGAAAAAACAAAGCAACGGAGCCTACGGCACTTCCACTTATGTTCCTATAGCTTAGGGAAATTAAAATCAAAAACACACAGCCACCCCAAAGTGTCGGACGGCTCTGTTTACAAGAACCTCGTCTACGGTACAAGTTAAATATCCCAGAATGTGAAAAATGGATAAAGAATTTGTGGTACGTACGTACAATGGAATATCACTCAGCAATGAAATCTATGTCATCAGGCCCGTCGCGGCATAATGAGTGGATTCAGGTACGATGATTCTAAGTGAAATAAGTCACACAGAAAATGAAACATCATAAGATATCTCTAATACACGGAATGTAATCTTGGCTACACATGAACTGAATTACAAAACAGAACAGGGTCTCAAATTTAGAAAACCAACTTATGCTTGATTAAGGGGAAAGGTGAGTTGGGGTGCTGCATAAAACCAGAGATAGAAATTAGCAATGATACCTTTCCATAAGTCAAATATGTAATAGTCAAGTCCTACCCCTTGCTCAACGAAATGGACTAAACACCCCATATTCAACGCCTAGGAATACACCTGACTAGTAAGAATCTTCAAACCCATGGATTTATATGTCTCCAAAAGAGAATCAAGCGTGTGTACAGCTGCATGAAGGCAGCAGAGAAAATCCGATAAATCCCATTATCAAAATGAATTACAAAAACAAAACCCAAGGACAGTGAAATAGAGACCAATTATTAAATAGTTCATTCAGGGCTTGTGATGCAACCTGGATTTACCACATCTACACCCAGAGCTGAGTGAGACATAAGGTTGGGCACTTCGGGCTGATAGCATTGGTGAGGTTCAATGAGCAAATGCAGACCCTTTGAAGTCATACTGCATGGTACCCATTCCATGAGTCCCAACTCTCCATGTTTAATGGATTCTTCCTTCAGCTAAAACATGCATGGGAAACCCACAGTATGGTGCACCGTGTGACCGACAAACGTTTTCAAATGCATCTCAGTTTTTGTACCATTTTACTTGGGTTCACCATTCCAGACCCTTTACTAACACTCTCACCACTTGGAGAGTAGGTGCCTTTAACCTCCTGTTGGTCACAGTTTGCAATTTCTGCGCAAGATGAACAGGAATAGGGAGAACCAATGAGAGACTAGCTGTAGGTGTCTGCACGGGCAAATGGAACGCTCATTTCCCACCAGGAAGAGGAAATAACCAAAGGCCCAGCATGCCCTGCCGGAACCAGATTAGGGCCTGAAGCAATCCTGTGGTTTTGCGGCCAACTCACAGGAAAGCGTGTTGAAGAAAGCAGCTCAGGGGCACTGTAATTCACAAACCTGCAGAGTTATAAATGACAGCTATCGTCCAAAATATATTGAAGTATGTCTGCGAAGAGGACTTAGAATTTGGGCTGAAATTCAGGAAAACGATTTCGGGGGTAGACTGGAATTGCACTTAACGCCTAGGAAAAGACGGAGAACGGCGACAATGATGCACTTGGCCAAAAAGGGTGTATGCGTTTTTTCCTGAATATAATCAGGAAAAAACGCATACGCCCTTTTTGGCCAACCAAGCAAGCGTGTAAAGAAATCTGCACTACAATGAAGTCTCTCTGCCCCCCGGTCAAAAGGGCCATCTGAAAAAAGTGTAAAATCCAGAAAGGCAGGACAGGCCATGGAGAAGAGGGAGCATTGTTATCCTGATGGGCGGGATGTGAATTGCCAACAGCCACTCTGGAGAAGTGTATGGTATTTCCTGAAACACATAAGAAACAAAGCAACACAGCCTATGGCACTTCCACTTATGGTCCTATAGCTTAGGGAAATTAAAATCAAAACCACACAGGCACCCCAAAGTTTGGAACGGCTCTGTTTACAAGAACCTCGTCTACGGTACAAGTTAAATATCCCAGAGGGCGAAAAATGGATAAAGAAGTTGTGGTTCTTACGTACAATGGAATATCACTCAGCAATGAAATCTATGTCATCAGGCCCGTAGCGGCATAATGAGTGGATTCAGGTACGATGATTCTACGTGCAATAGGTCACACAGAAAAAGAAACATCATAAGGTATCACTAATACACGGAATGTAATCTTGGCTACACATGAACTGAATTACAAAACAGAACAGTGTCTCAAATTTAGAAAACCAACTTATGCTTGCTTTTTGGGAAAGGTGAGTTCGGGTGCTGCATAAAAACAGAGATTGAAATTCGCACTGATACAGTTCCATAAGCCAAATATGTAATAGACAAGACCTACTGCTTGCTCAACGAAATGGGCTCAACACCCCATATTCAACGCCTAGAAATATACCTGCCTAGCAAGAATCTTAAAACCCATGGATTTATATGTGTCTGAAAGAGAATCCAGCGTGTGTTCAGTGGCCTAAAGGCAACAGTGAAAATCCGATAAATCATATTATCAAAATAAATTTCAAAAACAAAACACAATGACAGTGAAATAGAGAGCAATTCTTAAATAATTCACTCAGGGCTTCTGATGCAACCTGGATTTACCACATGTACACCCAGTGCTGGGGAGACATAAGGCCGGACACTTCGCCCTGATAGCATTGTTGAGGTTCGGTGAGCAATTGCAGACCCTTTGAAGTCATACTGCATGGTACCCATTCCAAGGGTCCCAACTCTCCAGGTTTAAGGGATTCTTCCTTCCGCTACATCATGTATGGGAAACCCAGAGTATGGTCCACCATGTGATTGGGAAACGTTTTCAAATGCATCTCAGTTTTCTTCCCTTTATACTCGGGTTCACCATTCCAGACGCTTAACTAACACTCTCCCCACTTGGAGAGTCAGTGCCTTTAACCTCCTGCTTGTCACAGTTTGCAATTTCTGCGCAAGATGAACAGGAATAGGGAGAACCAATGAGAGACTAGCTGTAGGTGTCTGCACGGGCAATTTAATGCTCATTTCTCACCAGGAAGTGGAATTAACCAAAGGCTCAGAATGCCCTGCCAGAACCAGATTAGGGCCTGAAGCAATACTGCGGGTGTGCAGGCAGCTCACAAGATAGCGAGTTGAACAAAGGAGCTCAGGGGCACTGTAATTCACAAACCTGCAGAGTTATAAATGACAGCTATCGTCCAAAAATATATTGAAGGAAGGCTGCGAAGAGGACTTGAAAGCGGGGCAGAATTCCAGGAAAACGATTTCAGGAGGTAGACGGGAAGTGCACTGAAAGCATAGGAGAAGAGGCAGAACCTCGACAATGATGCACTTGTTCAAAAAGTGCATATGCGTTTTTTCCAAGGCCCTCCTTAAAGAGGGTAGGGGGCTCCCAGCATGCTTCAGTGGCCAACAGAGGGCCCACATCGCCAAGGTGACGTGAGCCAGCCAGGCAGGAGTGACCTCACATCAGAGGGCCCACCTCACAGAAGGGTAAGGGACCCAGCCATTATCAGACTCTCACCAGAGGGCCCACATCAGCAAGGGGCTGGGAACCAGGCAGGAGTGTCTTCACACCCGTGGGGCCACATCATCGCAAGTTGAGGTACCCAGCACATGTGGCCTCAAACCAGAGGACCCACATCTCCATGGGTCTCGGAGCGAGGCAGGCAGGATGAACCTCAAAACACGTGGCCCATTGTATAAAAAGGTGAGGAATCCAGCAGTTGGAACATCCCAGCAGGCGGCCCAGAGCACCGAGGCTATGGGATCCAGGCAATGATGAACTCACAACAGAGGGCCCTCATCATGAAACTGTGAGCAACCTAGCCATTGTGACCTCAGAGCACAAGGCCCACATCCCCATGGGGAAGCGAACCAAGCAGGAGTGTCATCGCACCAGTGGGCACACATCAGAAAATGTGGGGAGCCCAGCAGTTAGGGCCTGACGCCAGAGGGCCCTCATCACCGAGGAGAGGAGGCTCCCAGCAGGCTCCAACTGCTACAAGAGGGCCAACGTCGCCAATGCGGGGTGTGCCAGCCAGGCAGGAGTGACCTCAGAGCAGAGGGCCAACCTCAAAAAAGTGTGAGGAACCCAAAGAGGATTAGACTCTCACCAGAGGGCCCACATCACCAAGAGGATCAGAACCAGGCAGGACTGTCTTCACACCAGGGTGACCACATCATAGAAAGGTGAGGAACCCAGCACATGTGGCCTAAACCAGAAGACCCACATCTCCAAGGGGCTCGGAGTGAGGCATGCAGGAGTAGCCTCACAACACAGGGCCCATAGAATAAAAAAGCTGAGGAATCCTGCAGTGGGAACCTCCCAGCAGGCGGCCCAGAGCACCGAGTCTATGCGATCCAGGCTGCAGTGAACTCACAGCAGAGGGCCCATATCATGAAACTGTGAGCAACCCAGCCATTGGGACCTCACAGCAGAAGGCCCACATCCCCATGGGGTTGGGAACATGGCAAGAGTGTCCTCGCACCACTTAGCACGTATCAGAAAAAGTGGGTACCCAGCAGTTACGGCCTGACGCTAGAGAGCCCTCATCACCGAGGGGAGGTGGCTCCCAGCAGGCTCCAACTGCCACAAGAGGGCCGATGTCGCCAAGGCGGGGTGTGCCAGCCAGTCAGTAGTGACCTCACAGCAGAGGGCCCACCTCACAGAAGGGTGAGGAACCCAGCCAGGATCAGACTCTCACCAGAGGGCCCACATCACCAAGGGGATAGAAACCAGGCAGGAGTGTCCTCACACCAGCGGGGCCACATCATCGAAAGGTGAGGGACCCAGCACACGTGGCCTCAAACCAGAGGACACACATCACCAAGGGGCTGGGAGTGAGTCAGGCAGGAGGAGTCTCCAAACAGAGGGCTCATAGAAGAAAAAAGGTGAGGAATCCCGCAGTTGGAACCTCCCCACAGGCGGCCAGGAGCAGCGAGGCTATGGGATCCAGGCCGGAGTGAACTCACACCAGAGGGCCCTCATCATGAAACTGAGCCACCCACCGTTGGGACCTCAGAGCAGAAGGCCCATATTCCCATGGGGTTGGAAACCTGGCAGGAGTGTACTCACACCACAGGGCGCACATCAGAAAATTTTGGGAGCCCAGGAGTTAGAGCCTGACGCCAGAGGGCCCTCATTACCGAGGGGAGGAGACTCCCAGCAGGCACCAACTCCCACCTGAGGGCCCACGTCGCCAAGGTGACGTGTGCCAGTCAGGCAGGAGTGACCTCACAGCAGAGGGCCTACCTCACAGAAGGGTGAGGAAACCAGCCAGGATAAGACTCTCACCAGAGAGCCCACATCACCAAGGGGACCGGAACAAGGCAGGAGTGTCCTCACACCAGTGTGGCCACATTATAGAAAGGTGACGAACCCAGCACATGTGGCCTAAACCAGAGGACCCACATTTCCAAGGTGCTCCGAGTGAGGCAGGCAGGAGTAGCCTAACAACACAGGGCCCACAGAATAAAAAATGTGAGGAATCCAGCAGTTGGAACCCCCCAGCAGGTGGCCCAGAGTACGGAGTCTATGGGATCCAGGCCACAGTGAACTCACAGCAGAGGGCTCACATCATGACACTGTGAGCAATCCAGCTGGTGGGACCTCAGAGCAGAAGGCCCACATCCCCATGGGGATGGGAACGTGGCAGGAGTGTACTCGCACGACAGGGCACATATCAGAAAATTTTGGGAGCCCATGAGTTAGGGCCTGACGCCAGAGGGCCCTCATTACCGAGGGGAGGAGACTCCCAGCAGGCACCAACTCCCAACTGAGGACCCACATCGCCAAGGTGATGTGTGCCAGCCAGGCAGGAGTGACCTCACAGCAGAGGGCCCACCTCCCAGAAGGGTGAGGAATCCAGCCAGGATCAGACTCTCACCAGAGGGCCCCCATCACCAAGGGGATGGGAACCAGGCAGGAGTGTCCTCACACCAGTGGGGCCACATCAATAAAGGTGAGGAAACCGGCACATGTGGCCTCAAACCAGAGGACCCACATCACAAAGGGGCTGGGAGTGAGTCAGGAAGGAGGAGCATGAAAACACAGGACCCAAAGAATAAAAATGGTAAGGAATCCAGCAGTCGGAACCTCCCAGCAGGCGGCTCAGAGCACAGAGTCTATGGGATCTAGGCCTGAGTGAACTAACACCAGAGAGCCAACATCCTGAAACTGTGAACAACACAGGTGTTGGGACCATAGAGCAGAAGGCACATGGGGATGGGAACCTGGCAGGAGTGCCCTCACACCACTTAGCACGTATCAGAAAATGTGGGTAACCAGCAGTTAGGGCCTGATGCCAGAGGGCCTCATCACTGAGGGGAGGAGGCTCCCAGCGGGCTCCAACTGCCACCAGAGGGCCGACGTCGCCAAGGCGGGGTGTGTCAGCCAGGCAGGAGTGACCTCAGAGAAGAGGGCCCACCTCACAGAAGTGTGAGGAGCCCAACCAGGATCAGACTCTCACTGGAGGGCTCACATCACCAAGGGGATGGGAACCAGGCAGGAGTGTCCGCACACCAGTGGGGCCACATCTGCGAAAGGTGAGGAACCCAGCACATGTGGCCTCAAACCAGAGGACACACATCACCAAGGGGCTGGGAGTGAGGCAGGTGTCTGGAGGGGCACATTTAACTCTAATTTCCCACCAGGAAGAGGAATTAACCAAAGGCTCAGAGTGCCGTGCAGGACCCTGATTACGGCCTGAAGCAAACCTGCGGTTCTGTGGCCAGCTTTCAAGGAAACGAGTTAAGAAAGGAAATCACAGGCACTGTAATTCACAAACCAGCAGAGTTATAAATGACAGCTATTGGCAAAAATATATTGAAGTAAGTCTGCACAGAGGACTTGAAAACGAGGCAGAATTGCAGGAATCATATTTCAGGAGGTAGATTGGAATTGCATTTAAAGCATGTGAAAAGCGGCAGATCTTTGACAGTGATGCACTTGGACAAAAAGTGCGTATACATTTTTTCCTGAATATATTCAGGAAAAAACGCATATGCCCTTTGTGGCCAACCAAGAATTCGAGCAATGGAAATCCGCACTACAATGAACTCTCATTTCCCATTCGTCAAAAGAGTCATCTGAAAAAAGTGTAAAACCCAGAAACACAGGACAGGCCATGGAGAACAGGGAGCCTTGTTATGCTGATGGACGGGATGTAAATTGCCAACAGACACTCTGGTGATGTTTATGGTGTATGCTGAAACATCTAAAAAACAAAGCTACAGAGCCTAGGGCACTTCCACTTTTGGCCCTATAGCTTAGGAAAATTAAAATCAACAAGACACAGCCAACACAATATCCAGGGCTGCTGTGTTTACAAGAACCTTGAGTCCAGTACAAATTAAATATCCCAGAAAGAAAAAAATGGATAAAGGAGTTGTCCTACTTACGTACAACGGAATATCACTCAGCAATGAAATCAATGTCATCAGGCCTGTAGCAGCAAATTGAGTGGATTTAAGTATGATGATTCTAAGAGAAATATGTCACACAGAGAAACATAATTATCATAAGATATCACAAATAGAGGGAGTGTAAACTTGGCTACACATAAACTGAATTACAAAACCGAACAGAGTCTCACATTTAGATAAAAACTTATGCTTGCTTAACGGGAAAGTTGAGTTGGGGTGCTGTATAAAACCAGAGATTGAAATGAGCACACATACCGTTCCATAAGCCAAATATGTAATAGACAAGACCTACTCTTTGCTCAACGAAATAGACTAATCCATGGTGTATCACCTCACACCTGTTAGAATGGGCATCATCAGAAAATCTACAAACAACAAATGCTGGAAAGGGTGCGGAGATAAGGAAACCTCTTCCACTATTGTTGGGAATGTAAATTGATGCAGTCACTGTGGAGAACATTATGGAGTTTCTTATAAAACTAAGAATAGAATTACCATATAATACAGCAATCCCACTACTGGGCATATACCCAGACAAAACCATAAAACGAAAAGAGACATTCACCGCAATGTTCATTGCATCACTATTTACAATATCCAGGTAATGGAAGCAAACTAAATGCCCACAGACAGACGAATGCATAAAGATAAGGTACATATATAAAATGGAATATTACTAAGCCATAAAAAGGAATGAAATTGGGTCATTTGTAGAGACGTTGATGGATCTAGAGACTGTCATACAGAGTGAAGTAAGTCAGAAAGAGAAAAACAAATCCTGTATATAAATGCATATATGTGGAACCTAGAAAAGTTGTACAGATGAAGCGTTTTGCAAGGCAGAAATAGAGCAACAGATGTAGACAACAAACGTATGGACACCAAGGGGGGAAAGCTGTTAGGGGGGTGGTGGTGGGAGTTGAGAGATTGGGATTGACATGTATACATTTCTATGTATAAAATAGGTAACCAAAAAGAACCTGCTGTATAAAAAAATAAAATAAAATTCAAAATTACAAAAAGTAAAACAGAAAAAATATTCTTCCCTTCATATACATGTATTTATATGAATAAATTATTTCCATGCTTATATCTGTAAATACAAAAAAGAGGAATAAAATCTACCTTGAACCAAAAACGAAAAAAAGAAAAAAAAACAGAACCCACCAGTTACACAGAGGAAAACCGTATCAGGGCCCTTGCTCCAGTTGTAAACAATTCTGAAGTTGGTCAGTGGTGGGGAATCATCTCCCATTCAGCCAGCATGCCCCACACAACAAGCGTCCTCATTGCAAAGCTGGGGGCCCGTGCCGAGGCATCTGTGAGTAAACGTGGGCCGAGCCCCAGGCCAGCTGCTGCTGAAATGTTCCCACCCTTCCCAGGTAAAACACCTGAATATGTACAAGGACTTGAAAGCCTAGAGGAAGGGCCATGGAGCCACATGAGCGACAGCATGCCAGCCGACTTGGTGCCTGCAGGCCAGACAGGATGGTCCTGGCCCTGGGTGCTCTTCTGGAAGCTTTCCATTTCCCTGCCTGAGATACCCCTCCTGTCCCGGCCCCCACTGCTTTCTTCCTTACTCACCTCTGCCCAGGGAGAAATTCCAGCGGCAGGTATGGGTGGCACATCCTCTTCTTTAGCAGGTGGCATCTTGGCAACTGCTGCAGAAAGTCCAGCAGAGCCCCACTCACACTGGGCAACCCACAAAGCCGTGGCCTCTCACTCCCTCCCACCAGTCCAGCCCCGAGACTGCTGACAGGGCAGAAAATGGCGTCAGGCACAGCTGCAGGTGCTCTTGCTGCCTGGAGCGGTGTTTATATTGATCTCAACCCAGGCACACCTTGGGAGGGATGGCCGGCATGGTCAGGCTTCCCAGGCCAGCCAATAATCACCCCTCAGGGGCTCACAGTTGCAGAAACTGGAACTTGCTGAATCGGCCAGGTCCAAGGAACAGGTGTGGGCTCCTGAGAGTCAGGATAGACAAGGGCCTGCAGCTCTGGCTTGTTTTCTAATTATATTATCTGGCCCATGAGTGGGAGACAACTTCAAGAAAACCATCTCCTAATGAGAAGTACCCAGGAGTCAGGGAGAGCAGGGGTGGGTGGTGGGTGGAGACAGAGGCCTGGTGCCCCGGGTGCAGTGGAAATCTCTGGAAGACCAGGTGGAGGGAGGCCACACAGAGTGATGCCCAGGGTCACAGACCTGTCGGAGCTGCTGTTTGTTAGTTCAAGTCCTGCTCTGAGGTGCTCTGTGTCAGATCTGAGTGACAGGTGAGCTGGGAGTGCTCTGCAATGAGGGCGATGTGCATGGCTCCTGTGTGCCCAGCCCTGCCACGGTACCTGAAAGGGTAGCTCTGTATCCTGGGAGGGGCCTGACCACGAGAGCCCCATGGGCTGCAGGGGAACCTGCCCAGGGAGCCCCATATCCTGGGAGGGGCCTGAACACGAGAGCCCCGTGGGCTGGGGTGGGGGTGGGGTACCTGCCCAGGTGAGCTCCATATCCTGGGATTGGCCTGACCTTGAGAGCCCCATGGGCTGCTGGAGTCCTGGTAAAAGATGTCAGGACAGTCAGTGAAGCCACCGAGGATATACCTCCAGTAGTTCCTAAACCCTACACCCTGCTGGTCATTCTACTAACCACCAGGACATGGTATTCTGTATTAGTCTTCAATGAAGCCTTCTTTTGTATTCTATTAGTCCCAGAGTCACAAGAAATTTTGGCTTGTGAGTGGCAGGACTCAACATACAACTAAAACAATACTTCCGGGCCGTCTTGCCCCAAGGGTTCAAAAATTCCCACACCATCTTTGGGGAAAGCTCAGCTAAAGACCTAAAAGTTCTACCTCTGGAAAAGGAAACACTCCTTCAATATGCAGACGACATTCTGATCGCCAGCCCTACTAAGGAGACCTCTGAACTACCAAGCCAATAAAGGATACAAGTTGTCCAAGAAAAAGCTCAAATATCACAGACTATGGTGACCTGCGTGGGCTGCATTCTCACAGAAGGTCGGAGAAGCCCATCCCAGGAAAGGGAAGAAACGATTTACAGCCTTACCCATTTCTAAAACTAGAAGACAGCTTAGGGGTTCCTGGGGAGGCCAGGGTTTGCTGCTTCTGGATCCCTAACTACAGTCTACTAGCTGGGCCTCTATATGAAACACTGAAAGAAAAAGATGATGATCCTTTTGAATAGAATCCAGAAGTGGCCTTTCAAGAATGGAAAGAGCAGTCAATTCAGACCCTTGCCCTGGAACTCCCTAATTTAGCTAAACCCTTTGACCTTTACATTCCTAGTGAAATTTGAATGGCCATTGGAGTATTAGTGCAAAACCTGGGACCACTTGAAATGGAACAATGCAAGAATGCCATCCAGGTAGGATAAACTACGGTCACCAAGGGGCTTGGCCCACCGCCACATCTGGCCAAGATACTGGCAGTATCTGAAAACCTGGAAATCAGCAGCCCAAAAGGCCACCTCCCTCCTAAGGGAAAAGGACCCCACGTGGTGATCCTAACCCCCAACCATGCCCTGAAGTTGCAGGGTTTGCTCCGTGGGCACACTGACCTTGAGTGAGGAGGTCCTCCAACTCCAACCTCCAGAGAGATAACTGGGGCAAAGTGGCACCATGACGACTCATGTGACCATCACTTGACCTGGAGTTTCTCTCATAAAACAACAAGAGTGTGTTCCAAAAGAGTAGACTACTGCTTGCAGGACTTACTGCACCCAGAGGGGGGGTAATAATCTTGGCAGGGGAACCGTATATCACGCTGTCACCATAGAAAATCCTACAGACACTGTGATGATGGTGGCCAATAAGACCGGCTGGACTCCTGTTTACTTCAAAAGGCTGTTGACTCAGTGGCCATCATGGTCCTTCATCACCACTGACCCTGGACTGTCTGGGAGTTGAGCAGTCAGGGTGCTGACACCTGGTGCTGTTTTTACGTTAATTCAGGGGCCTAACTGAAGAAAGCACAGACTACTGGTCAGAGCATCTAGGCTGGCAGAAACGGTCAGCCTAAGGTGGCTGAACAAATGTGCGGCGGGGTGAAACTGGACCTCACAGCGTCACTGCACATCTCCTTCCTGGACCCTTAAAGGTCATTAGAATCTATAACACTACCAATACTTGTGCTCAGGCGGACGAGCAGGGAGGCAGGAGGCCTGCGGACAATCAACGTCACCTGGAGGCTGCTGGGGAGAAGTTCAGACCCTCTCCCACGGGTATGAGGGCTCCTAACTCAGCACTCAGCAGTTACAGATGAAGGGTCTGCACCCTCAGCACTCTAAGAATGAGGAAGGGGACAAAATGCAGAAGAGGGGTTTGTCCCAGGCAAAGCCCCTTAAAAATCCCTGGGAGATAAAAATAGAATCTGGGCAATAAAATAAAGTCTAACCTTTTTTATCCTTTGTGCTTTGTCTAATTTCACGTGCTCCTAGGGTCCCGCATACAGAGGTTCAACAGCCGGCACTTCAGACCAGATTTCCTAGTGCAGAATGGCTGGGTCGACACTTCAGCTCCTGGAGCACAGTGCAGACTCCGCGATATAGAGCCTGAGCTGCAGCCAACCGGGCCCTCGAGAGCTCCGCCCCCTCCCTCCCACTGACTCTGACAGGATCTCTACACAGCAGCCCAGCCCACAGCCCACGGGGTAGCACATGCTCTCACCTCTGCATTCTCTGATCAAAATATAAAGTTTCCTTTGCTTCTGAACCAAACTCAGTCTCGATCTGTTGGCTCCAATGACACTGGGCAGGGGGACACTTGTTGGGGTCCACTCTGGAGGATCAGTAACAGAAATTGAGAACATTGTAACTTCAATGAACAGATGTGTGAGCCAAACTGTAATTAACATAGAACAGTGTATAAGGCTCGGGTAAAATAAGATGTTTCTAACACTTCCATTTGATATTTCCATCACTTTATTATAAGCAAGTTCAGTGAAAGGTTTGTCTTATTTGTCAGGTCAATACTAGAGAAACGAAGTGATTTCTTTCCAAGGATGTACATCTAATAATCTTGGTTAAAGCTTCAATCTTGTTTTAAATGCTTTTCCATTGAAAATGATACCTCTCTTTCAGCTCCCCCATTTCTGAGAAGTATAAAATCTTATAATTTATTATTACCAAAGGGGAAAGGTGGGAGGAGGGATAAATTAACAGTTTGGGATTAACACATACACACTGCTATGTATAAAATCGATCATTAACAAGGAACTACTGTACAGCACAGGGAACCACACTCAATATTTTGCAATAACCTATAAGGGGAAATAATCTGAAAAAAGAATAGATATTTTTATTGACATCATCTATTAATGACAGTTAAAATGGAACCTAAGGGAAACCGGTGGTGAGTGCTTCTGACCCTGAAGACTTCAATCATCTAAAGTTTGGACTCTGCCTACTTCCCAAGGCCCTTAATGAACCTATGTGTAGCCGTAGCTTAAACAATTCCCCAGTTTGGGTTGTGGAGAGACACTGATTTTGAAAAAGCCCTGGTGTTCTCCTCACATGAATGGGACACTTCCTACAGCTAAAATATGCCTGTCACACCCAGAAGATGGTATACCGTCTGATCGGGAAGAGTTTGGAAAAGGCATCTCATCTCCTCATCTCCTGGTGCTCGGGTTCACCCCTCCAGCGTCTTTACGAACAGTCTCCCCACTTGGAGATGTCAGCACTGTCAACATCCTGTTGCATACAGTTTGGAATTTGTCCAGAGAATGAAGCAGAAGGAGGAGGAACAATGAGAGACAAGTCCTAGGTGTTCGGACAGGCACATGTCACTCTAATTTCCAATCAGGAAGACGAATTGACTAAAAGCTAGGGTTGCCCATGGAAACAGAATAGGGCTTGAGGAAATCCCGCTGCTTTGTGGCCAGTTCCCATAAACACAAGTTGAAAAATGGAACTCAGGGCCGCTAAAATTCACGAAACTGCAGAGTTGAAAATATCTCTCACTGAAAAATGTCTTGAGGAAAGTCAGAGAAAAGGACTTGTAAGCAACGGAGAATGGCAGGAAAGGGATTGGAAGAGGTAGAAAGGACTCGCCATTAAGCACAAGAAAAGGGGCTGAACATTGCCAACATTGCAGTTGGCCAAAAAGGGTGTATGCGTCTTTTTCTGTATATATTCAAGAAAAGGGCATACACTTTTTTAGCCAACCAAACAGGTGCGCACTGGAAATCAGTACTACAAAACATATCACTTCGCATCAGTCAGAAGAGCCTTCCTCATAAAGTGTAAACACCAGAAATGCAGGACAGGGCAAGGAGAAAAGGGAGCCCTGTGAGGCTTATAGTGGAAATGTATATTGCCAATGGTCACTCTTGAGAAGTGTATTGTGTTTACTAAAGCATCTAAAAAATGAGCTACAGAGCACAGGGCACTTGCACTCATGGACGTATATCTTGGGAAAGACAAAAATGGAGAGGACACAGGCACCCCAATGTTTACCGCCTCTCTGTTTAAAAGATCCTCGACTAGGATATAATTTATATGTCTCTGGAGGGAAAAAATGGATAGAGGTGTGGCACTTATGTAGAGTGGAATATTACTCAGCCTGAAAATCAGTGAAATATAGCCAGTTGTAACAACCCCAGAGTAGTTACGTATGATCATTCAAAGTCACATAATTCAAAAAGAAAAAGACAAACAATATTACTAATACATGGAATGTAAACGTGGCTACAAATGACCTGAATTACAAAACAGAATGGGGTCTCAAATTTAGAAGACCAACTTATGTTTGCTTAAGGAAAAAGGAGAGTTGGGGAGCTGCATAAAACCAGAGATTGAAATTAGCACAGATACCGTTCCATAAGCCAAATATGTAATAGAAAAAACCTACTCCCTGGTCAACAAAATGGGCTCAACACGCCATATTCAACACCTACGAATACACCTGACTAGTAAGAATCTTCAAACTCATGGATTTATATGTCTCCGGAAGAGAATCAAGAGTGAGTACAGCGGCATGAACGGAGCAGTGAAAATGCGATAAATCCCATTATCAAAATAAATTACAAAAACAAAACACAATGACAGTGAAATAGAGAGCAATTCTTAAATAATTCATTCAGGGCTTTTGATGCAACCTGGATTTACCACATCTACACCCAGAGCTGAGTGAGACATAAGGTTGGGCACTTCGGGCTGATAGCATTGTTGAGGTTCAATGAGCAAATGCAGACCCTTTGAAGTCATACTGCATGGTACCCATTCCATGGGTCCCAACTCTCCAGGTTTAAGGGATTCTTTCTTCAGCTAAAACATGCATGGGAAACCCACAGTATGGTGCACCGTGTGACCAGGAAAGGTTTTCAAATGCATCTCAGTTTTCGTCCCCTTTTACTCGGGTTCACCATTCCAGAACGTTTACTAACACTCTCCCCACTTGGAGAGTCAGTGCCTTTAACCTCCTGTTTGGCACAGTTTGCAATTTCTGCGCAAGATGAACAGGAATAGGGAGAACCAATGAGAGACTAGCAGTAAGTGTCTGCACGGGCAAATTTAATGCTCATTTCCCACCAGGAAGAGGAATTAACCAAAGGATCAGCATGCCGTGCCGGAACCAGATTAGGGCCTGAAGCAATCCTGCGGGTTTGCGCCCAGCTCACAAGAAAGCGATTTGAAGAATGGAGCTCAGGGGCACTGTAACTCACAAACATGCAGAGTTATAAATGACAGCTATCGTCCAAAAATATATTGAAGGAAAGCTGCGAATACGACTTGTAAGCAGGGCAGAATTGCAGGAAATCGATTTCAGGGGGTACACGGGAATTGCATTTAAAGCATAGGAAAAGAGGCAGAACGTCGACAATGATGCTCTTGGCCAAAAAGGGTGTATGCGTTTTTTCCTGAATTTATTCAGGAAAAAAAGCATATGCGCTTTTTGGCCAACCAAGCAAGCATGTTAAAGAAATCTGCACTACAATGAAGTCTCACTGCCCCCAGGTCAAAAGGGACATCTGAAACAAGTGTAAAATCCACAAAGACAGGACAGGGCAAGGAGAACAGAGAGCCTTGTTATGCTGATGGTCGGGATGTAAATTGCCAACAGCCACTCTGGAGAAGTGTATGGTGTATCCTGGAACCCCTGAAAAACAAAGCAACGGAGCCTACGGCACTTCCACTTATGGTCCTATAGCTTAGGGAAATTAAAATCAAAAACACACAGCCACCCCAAAGTGTCGGACGGCTCTGTTTACAAGAACCTCTTCTACGGTACAAGTTAAATATCCCAGAATGTGAAAAATGGATAAAGAAGTTGTGGTACGTACGTACAATGGAATATCACTCAGCAATGAAAGCTATGTCATCAGACCCGTCGCGGCATAATGAGTGGATTCAGGTACGATGATTCTAAGGGAAATAAGTCACACAGAAAATGAAACATCATAAGATATCACTAATACATGGAATGTAAACTTTGCTACACATGAACTGAATTATAAAACAGAACAGGGTCTCAAATTTAGAAAACCAACTTATGCTTGCTTAAGGGGAAAGGTGAGTTGGGGTGCTGCATAAAACCAGAGATAGAAATTAGCACAGATACCTTTACAAAAGCCAAATAAGTAATAGCCCAGACCTACCCCTTGCTCAACGAAATGGAATAAACACCCCATATTCAACGCCTAGGAATACACCTGACTGGTAAGAATCTTCAAACCCATGGATTCATATGCCTCCGTAAGAGAATGAAGCGTATGTACAGCGGCATGAATGCAGCAGAGAAAATCCGATAAATCCCATTGTCAAAATGAATTACAAAAACAAAACCCAAGGACAGTGAAATAGAGAGCAATTCTTAAATAATTCATTCAGGGCTTGTGATGCAACCTGGATTTACCACATATACACCCAGAGCTGAGTGACACATAAGTTTGGACACTTTGGGCTGATAGCATTGTTGAGGTTCGATAAGCAAATGCAGACCCTTTGAAGTCATACTGCATGGTAGCCATTCCATGGGTCCCAACTCTCCAGGTTTAAGGGATACTTCCTTCGGCTAAAACATGCATGGGAAACACACATTATGGTGCACCATGTGACGGGGAAACGTTTTCAAATGCATCTCAGTTTTCGTCTCGTTTTACTTGGGTACACCATTCCAGACCCTTTAATAACACTCTCCCCACTTGGAGAGTCTGTACCTTTAACCTCCTGTTTGGCACAGTTTGCAATTTCTGCGCAAAATGAACAGGAATAGGGAGAACCAATGAGAGACTAGCTGTAGGTGTCTGCACGGGCAAATTTAACGCTCATTTCCAACCAGGAAGAGGAAATAACCAAAGGCTCAGCATGCCGTGCCGGAACCAAATTAGGGCCTGAATCTATCATGCGGGTTTGCGGCCAGCTCACAAGAAAGCGATTTGAAGAAAGGAGCTCAGGGGCACTGTAATTCACAAACCTGCAGAGTTATAAATGACAGCTATCGTCCAAAAATATATTGAAGGAAGGCTGTGAAGAGGACTTGAAAGCGGGGCAGAATTGCAGGAAAACGATTTCAGGGTGTAGACTGGAATTGCATTTAAAGCATAGGAAAAGAGGCAGAATGTCGACAATGATGCACTTGGCCAAAAAGGGCGTATGCGTTTTTTACTGAATATATTCAGGAAAAAACGCATACGCCCTTTTTGGCCAAACAAGCAAGCATGTTAAAGAAATCTGCACTACAATGAAGTCTCACTGCCCCCCGGTCAAAAGGGCCATCTGAAAAAAGTGTAAAATCCATAAATGCAGCACAGGCCATGGAGAACAGGGTGCCTGGTTATGCTGATGGGTGGGATGTAAATTGCCAACAGCCACTCTGCAGAAGTGTATGGTGTTTCCTGAAACACCTAAAAAACAAAGCAACGGAGCCTACGGCACTTCCACTTATGGTCCTATAGCTTAGGGAAATTAAAATCAAAAACACACAGCCACCCCAAAGTTTCAGACAGCTCTGTTTACAGGAACCTCGTCCACGGTACAAGTTAAATATCCCAGAAAGCGAAAAATGGATAAAGAAGTTGTGGTACGTACGTACAATGGAATATCACTCACCAATGAAGTCTATGTCATCTGGCCCGTCTTGGCATAATGATTGGATTCAGGTACGATGATTCTAAGTGAAATAAGTCACACAGAAAATGAAACATCATAAGATATCACTAATACACCGAATGTAATCTTGGCTACACATGAACTGAACTACAAAACAGAACAGGGTCTCAAATTTAGAAAAGAAACTTATGTTTGCTTAAGGGGAAAGGTGAGTTGGGGTGCTGCATAAATCCAGAGATAGAAATTAGCACAGATACCATTCCATACGTCAAATACGTAATAGTCAAGACCTACACCTTGCTCAACAAAATGGGCTAAACCCCCTATATTCAACGCCTAGGAATACACCTGACTAGTAAGAATCTTCAAACCCATGGATTTATATGTCTCCATAAGAGAATCAAGCGTGTGTACAGCTGCATGAAGGCAGCAGAAAAAATCCGATAAATCCCATTATCAAAATGAATTACAAAAACAAAACACAATGACAGTGAAATAGAGAGCAATTCATAAATAATTCATTCAGGGCTTGTGATGCAACCTGGATTTACCTCAATTACACCCAGAGCTGAGTGAGACATAAGGTTGGACACTTTGGGCTGATAGCATTGGTGAGGTTCGATGAGCAACTGCAGATCATTTGAAGCCATACTGCATGGTACCCATTCCATGGGTCCCAAATCTCCAGGTTTAAGTGATTCTTCCTTCAGCTACAACATGCATGGGAAACACACATTATGGTGCACCATGTGACGGGGAAACGTTTTCAAATGCATCTCAGTTTTCGTCTCGTTTTACTTGGGTACACCGTTCCAGACCTTTTAATAACACTCTCCCCACTTGGAGAGTCTGTACCTTTAACCTCCTGTTTGGCACAGTTTGCAATTTCTGCGCAAAATGAACAGGAATAGGGAGAACCAATGAGAGACTAGCTGTAGGTGTCTGCACGGGCAAATTTAACGCTCATTTCCAACCAGGAAGAGGAATTAACCAAAGGCTCAGCATGCCGTGCCGGAACCAAATTAGGGCCTGAATCTATCATGAGGGTTTGCGGCCAGCTCACAAGAAAGCGATTTGAAGAAAGGAGCTCAGGGGCACTGTAATTCACAAACCTGCAGAGTTATAAATGACAGCTATCGTCCAAAAATATATTGAAGGAAGGCTGTGAAGAGGACTTGAAAGCGGGGCAGAATTGCAGGAAAACGATTTCAGGGGGTAGACTGGAATTGCATTTAAAGCATAGGAAAAGAGGCAGAATGTCGACAATGATGCACTTGGCCAAAAAGTGCGTATGCGTTTTTTACTGAATATATTCAGGAAAAAACGCATACGCTCCTTTTGGCCAACCAAGCAAGCATGTTAAAGAAATCTGCACTACAATGAAGTCTCACTGCCCCCCGGGCAAAAGGGCCATCTGAAAAAAGTGTAAAATCCAGAAATGCAGCACAGGCCATGGAGAACAGGGAGCCTTGTTATGCTGAATGGTGGGATGTAAATTGCCAACAGCCACTCTGGAGAAGTGTATGGTGTTTCCTGAAACACCTAAAAAACAAAGCAACGGAGCCTACGGCACTTCCACTTATGGTCCTATAGCTTAGGGAAATTAAAATCAAAAACACACAGCCACGCCAAAGTGTCAGACGGCTCTGTTT
Source organism: Delphinapterus leucas (assembly GCF_059928025.1). NCBI lineage: Eukaryota > Metazoa > Chordata > Mammalia > Artiodactyla > Monodontidae > Delphinapterus > Delphinapterus leucas. The sequence continues at coordinate 5,645,147 of NW_028322235.1, forward strand.
ACAAGAACCTCGTCTACGGTACAAGTTAAATATCCCAGAAAGCGAAAAATGGATAAAGAAGTTGTGGTACGTACGTACAATGGAATATCACTCACCAATGAAGTCTATGTCATCTGGCCCGTCTTGGCATAATGAGTGGATTCAGGTACGATGATTCTAAGTGAAATAAGTCACACAGAAAATGAAACATCATAAGATATCACTAATACACCGAATGTAATCTTGGCTACACATGAACTGAAATACAAAACAGAACAGGGTCTCAAATTTAGAAAACCAACTTATGTTTGCTTAAGGGGAAAGGTGAGTTGGGGTGCTGCATAAAACCAGAGATAGAAATTAGCACAGATACCATTCCTTACGTCAAATACGTAATAGTCAAGACCTACACCTTGCTCCACAAAATGGGCTAAACCCCCTATATTCAACGCCTAGGAATACACCTGACTAGTAAGAATCTTCAAACCCATGGATTTATATGTCTCCATAAGAGAATCAAGCGTGTGTACAGCTACATGAAGGCAGCAGAGAAAATCCGATAAATCCCATTATCAAAATGAATTAAAAAACAAAACACAATGACAGTGAAATAGAGAGCAATTCTTAAATAATTCATTCAGGGCTTGTGATGCAACCTGGATTTACCGCATCTACACCCAGAGCTGAGTGAGACATAAGGTTGGACACTTCGGGCTGATAGCATTGGTGAGTTTCGATGAGCAAATGAAGACCATTTGAAGTCATACTGCATGGTACCCATTCCATGGGTCCCAACTCTCCAGGTTTAAACGATTCTTCCTTCAGCTAAAACATACATGGGAATCCCACAGTATGGTGCACCGTGTGACCGGGAAACGTTTTCAAATGCTTCTCAGTTTTCGTCCCCTTTTATTCGGGTTCACTATTCCAGACCCTTTACTAACACGCTCCCCACTTGGAGAGTCAGTGCCTTTAACCTCCTGTTTGGCACAGTTTGCAATTTCTGCGCAAGATGAACAGGAATAGGGAGAACCAATGAGAGACTAGCTGTAGGTGTCTGCACGGACAAATTTAACGCTCATTTCCCACCAGGAAGAGGAATTAACCAAAGGCTCAGCATGCCGTGCCGCAACAAGATTTAGGCTTGAAGAAATCATGCGGGTTTGCGGCCAGCTCAAAAGAAAGCGATTTGAAGAAAGGAGCTCAGGGGCACTGTAATTCACAAACCTGCAGAGCTTTAAATGACAGCTATCGTCCAAAAATATATTGAAGGAAGGCTGTGAAGAGGACTTGAAAGCGGGGCAGAATTGCAGGAAAACGATTTCAGGGGGTAGACTGGAATTGCATTTAAAGCATAGGAAAAGAGGCAGAACGACGACAATGATGCACTTGGCCAAAAAGGGCGTGTGCGTTTTTTCCTGAATATATTCAGGAAAAAACGCACACGCCCTTTTTGGCCAACCAAGCAAGCATGTTAAAGAAATCTGCACTACAATGAAGTCACACTGCCCCCCGGTCAAAAGGGCCATCTGAAAAAAGTGTAAAATCCAGAAATGCAGCACAGGCCATGGAGAACAGGGAGCCTTGTTATGCTGATGGGTGGGATGTAAATTGCCAACACCCACTCTGGAGAAGTGTATGGTGTTTCCTGAAACACCTAAAAAACAAAGCAACGGAGCCTACGGCACTTCCCCTTATGGTCCTATAGCTTAGGAAAATTAAAATCAAAAACACACAGCCACCTAAACGTCTCGGGCGGCTCTGTTTACAAGAACCTCGTCTACCGTACAAGTTAAATATCCCAGAATGTGAAAAGTGGATAAACAAGTTGTGGTACGTACGTACAATGGAATATCACACAGCAATGAAATCTATGTCATCAGGCCCGTCGCGGCATAATGAGTGGATTCAGGTACGATGATTGTAAGTGAAATAAGTCACACAGAAAATGAATCATCATAAGATGTCACTAATACACGGAATGTAAACTTGGCTACACATGAACTGAATTACAAAACAGAACAGAGTCTCAAATTTAGAGTATCAACTTATGCTTGCTTAAGGAGAAAGGTGAGTTGGGGTGCTGCATAAAACCAGAGATAGAAATTAGCACAGATACCTTTCCATAAGCCAAATATGTAATAGTCAAGACCTACCCCTTGCTCAACGAAATGGACTAAACACCCCATATTCAACGCCTAGGAATACACCTGACTAGTAAGAATCTTCAAACCCATGGATTTATATGTCTCCGTAAGAGAATGAAGCGTGTGTACAGCGGCATGAATGCAGCAGAGAAAATCCGATAAATCCCATTATCAAAATGAATTACACAAACAAAACCCAAGGACAGTGAAATAGAGAGCAATTCTTAAATAATTCATTCAGGTCTTGTGATGCAACCTGGATTTACCACATCTACACCCAGAGCTGAGTGAGACATAAGGTTGGGCACTTCGGGCTGATAGCATTGGTGAGGTTCGATGAGCAAATGCAGACCCTTTGAAGTCATACAGCATGGTACCCATTCCATGGGTCCCAACTCTCCAAGTTTAAGGGATTCTTCCTTCAGCTAAAACATGCATGGGAAACCCAAGGTATGGTGCACCGTGTGGCTGGCAAACGTTTTCAAATGCATCTCAGTTTTCGTCCCCTTTTAATCGGGTTCACCATTCCAGACCCTTTACGAACACTCTCCCCACTTGGAGAGTCAGTGCCTTTAACCTCCTGTTGGGCACAGTTTGCAATTTCTGCGCAAGATGAAAAGGAATAGGGAGAACCAATGAGAGACTAGCTCTAGGTGTCTGCATGGGCAAATTTAACCCTCATTTCCCACCAGGAAGAGGAATTAACCAAACGCTCAGCATGCCGTGCCAGAACCAGATTAGGGCCTGAGGCAATCTTGTGGGTTTGCGGCCAGCTCACAAGATAGCGAGTTGAAGAAATGAGCTCAGGGGCACTGTAACTCACAAACCTGCAGAGTTATAAATGACAGCTATCGTCCAAAAATATATTGAAGGAAGGCTGCGAAGACGACTTGTAATTGGGGCAGAATTGCAGGAAAACGATTTCAGGGGGTAGACGGGAATTGCATTTAAAGCATAGGAAAAGAGGCAGAACGTCGACAATGATGCTCTTGGCCAAAAAGGGCGTATGCGTTTTTTCCTGAATTCAGGAAAAAACGCATACGCCCTTTTTGGCCAACCAAGCAAGCATGTTAAAGAAATCTGCACTACAATGAAGTCTCACTGCCCCCCGGTCAAAAGGGCCATCTGAAAGAAGTGTAAAATCCAGAAAGGCAGCACAGGCCATGGAGAACAGCGAGCCTTGTTATGCTGATGGGCGGGATGTAAATTGCCAACAGCCAGTCTGGAGAAGTGTATGGTGTTTCCCGGAACACCGAAAAAACAAAGCTACGGAGCCTACGGCACTTCCACTTATGGTCCTATAGCTTAGGGAAATTAAAATCAAAAACACACAGCCACCCCAAAGTGTCGGACGGCTCTGTTTACAAGAACCTCGTCTACGGTACAAGTTAAATATCCCAGAATGTGAAAAATGGATAAAGAAGTTGTGGTACGTACGTACAATGGAATATCACTCAGCAATGAAATCTATGTCATCAGGCCCGTCGCGGCATAATGAGTGGATTCAGGTACGATGATTCTAAGTGAAATAAGTCACACAGAAAATGAAACATCATAAGATATCACTAATACACGGAATGTAAACTTGGCTACACATGAACTGAATTACAAAACAGAACAGGGTCTCAAATTTAGAAAACCAACTTATGCTTGCTTAAGGGGAAAGGTGAGTTGGGGTGCTGCATAAAACCAGAGATAGAAATTAGCACAGATACCTTTCCATAAGCCAAATATGTAATAGTCAAGACCTACCCCTTGCTCAACGAAATGGACTAAACACCCCATATTCAACGCCTAGGAATACACCTGACTAGTAAGAATCTTCAAACCCATGGATTTATATGTCTCCGTAAGAGAATGAAGCGTGTGTACAGCGGCATGAATGCAGCAGAGAAAATCCGATAAATCCCATTATCAAAATGAATTACACAAACAAAACCCAAGGACAGTGAAATAGAGAGCAATTCTTAAATAATTCATTCAGGGCTTGTGATGCAACCTGGATTTACCACATCTACACCCAGAGCTGAGTGAGACATAAGGTTGGGCACTTCGGGCTGATAGCATTGGTGAGGTTCGATGAGCAAATGCAGACCCTTTGAAGTCATACAGCATGGTACCCATTCCATGGGTCCCAACTCTCCAAGTTTAAGGGATTCTTCCTTCAGCTAAAACATGCATGGGAAACCCACAGTACGGTGCACCGTGTGACTGGCAAACGTTTTCAAATGATTCTCAGTTTTCGTCCCCTTTTACTCGGGTTCACCATTCCAGACCCTTTACGAACACTCTCCCCACTTGGAGAGTCAGTGCCTTTAACCTCCTGTTGGGCATAGTTTGCAATTTCTGCGCAAGATGAAAAGGAATAGGGAGAACCAATGAGAGACTAGCTCTAGGTGTCCGCACGGGCAAATTTAACGCTCATTTCCCACCAGGAAGAGGAATTAACCAAAGGCTCAGCATGCCGTGCCGGAACCAGATTAGGGCCCGAGGCAATCCTGTGGGTTTGCGGCCAGCTCACAAGATAGCGAGTTGAAGAAAGGAGCTCAGGGGCACTGTAACTCACAAACCTGCAGAGTTATAAATGACAGCTATCGTCCAAAAATATATTGAAGGAAGGCTGCGAAGACGACTTGTAAGCGGGACAGATTTGCAGAAAAACGATTTCAGGGGGTAGACGGGAATTGAATTTAAAGCATAGGAAAAGAGGCAGAACGTCGACAATGATGCTCTTGGCCAAAAAGGGCGTATGCGTTTTTTCCTGAATATATTCAGGAAAAAACGCATACGCACTTTTTGGCCAACCAAGCAAGCATGTTAAAGAAATCTGCACTACAATGAAGTCTCACTGCCCCCCGGTCAAAAGGGCCATCTGAAAAAAGTGTAAAATCCAGAAAGGCAGCACAGGCCATGGAGAACAGGGAGCCTTGTTATGCTGATGGGCGGGATGTAAATTGCCAACAGCCACTCTGGAGAAGTGTATGGTGTTTCCCGGAACACCGAAAAAACAAAGCTACGGAGCCTACGGCACTTCCACTTATGGTCCTATAGCTTAGGGAAATTAAAATCAAAAACACACAGCCACCCCAATGTGTCGGACGGCTCTGTTTACAAGAACCTCGTCTACGGTACAAGTTAAATATCCCAGAATGTGAAAAATGGATAAAGAAGTTGTGGTACGTACGTACAATGGAATATCACTCAGCAATGAAATCTATGTCATCAGGCCTGTAGCGGCATAATGAGTGGATTCAGGTACGATGATTCTACGTGCAATAGGTCACACAGAAAAAGAAACATCATAAGATATCACTAATACACGGAATGTAAACTTGGCTACACATGAAATGAATTACAAAACAGAACAGTGTCTCAAATTTAGAAAACCAACTTATGCTTGCTTTTTGGGAAAGGTGAGTTCGGGTGCTGCATAAAAACAGAGAGTGAAATTCGCACTGATACCGTTCCATAAGCCAAATATGTAATAGACAAGACCTACTGCTTGCTCAACGAAATGGGCTCAACACCCCATATTCAACGCCTAGGAATATACCTGCCTAGCAAGAATCTTAAAACCCATGGATTTATATGTGTCCATAAGAGAATCCAGCGTGTGTTCAGTGGCCTAAAGGCAACAGTGAAAATCCGATAAATCATATTATCAAAATAAATTTCAAAACCAAAACACAATGACAGTGAAATAGAGAGCAATTCTTAAATAATTCACTCAGGGCTTCTGATGCAACCTGGATTTACCACATGTACACCCAGTGCTGGGGAGACATAAGGCCGGACACTTCGCCCTGATAGTATTGTTGAGGTTCGGTGAGCAATTGCAGACCCTTTGAAGTCATACTGCATGGTACCCATTCCAAGGGTCCCAACTCTCCAGGTTTAAGGGATTCTTCCTTCCGCTACATCATGTATGGGAAACCCAGAGTATGGTCCACCATGTGATTGGGAAACGTTTTCAAATGCATCTCAGTTTTCGTCCCTTTATACTCGGGTTCACCATTCCAGATGCTTAACTAACACTCTCCCCACTTGGAGAGTCAGTGCCTTTAACCTCCTGTTTGTCACAGTTTGCAATTTCTGCGCAAGATGAACAGGAATAGGGAGAACCAATGAGAGACTAGCTGTAGGTGTCTGCACGGGCAATTTAATGCTCATTTCTCACCAGGAAGTGGAATTAACCAAAGGCTCAGAATGCCGTGCCGGAACCAGATTAGGGCCTGAAGCAATACTGCGGGTGTGCAGGCAGCTCACAAGATAGCGAGTTGAACAAAGGAGCTCAGGGGCACTGTAATTCACAAACCTGCAGAGTTATAAATGACAGCTATCGTCCAAAAATATATTGAAGGAAGGCTGCGAAGAGGACTTGAAAGCGGGGCAGAATTCCAGGAAAACGATTTCAGGAGGTAGACGGGAAATGCACTGAAAGCATAGGAGAAGAGGCAGAACCTCGACAATGATGCACTTGTTCAAAAAGTGCATATGCGTTTTTTCCAAAGCCCTCCTTAAAGAGGGTAGGGGGCTCCCAGCATGCTTCAGTGGCCAACAGAGGGCCCACATCGCCAAGGTGACGTGAGCCAGCCAGGCAGGAGTGACCTCACATCAGAGGGCCCACCTCACAGAAGGGTAAGGGACCCAGCCATTATCAGACTCTCACCAGAGGGCCCACATCAGCAAGGGGCTGGGAACCAGGCAGGAGTGTCTTCACACCCGTGGGGCCACATCATCGCAAGTTGAGGTACCCAGCACATGTGGCCTCAAACCAGAGGACCCACATCTCCATGGGTCTCGGAGCGAGGCAGGCAGGATGAACCTCAAAACACGTGGCCCATTGTATAAAAAAGGTGAGGAATCCAGCAGTTGGAACATCCCAGCAGGCGGCCCAGAGCACCGAGGCTATGGGATCCAGGCAATGATGAACTCACAACAGAGGGCCCTCATCATGAAACTGTGAGCAACCTAGCCATTGTGACCTCAGAGCACAAGGCCCACATCCCCATGGGGAAGCGAACCAAGCAGGAGTGTCATCGCACCAGTGGGCACACATCAGAAAATGTGGGGAGCCCAGAAGTTAGGGCCTGATGCCAGAGGGCCCTCATCACCGAGGAGAGGAGGCTACCAGCAGGCTCCAACTGCTACAAGAGGGCCAACGTCGCCAATGCGGGGTGTGCCAGCCAGGCAGGAGTGACCTCAGAGCAGAGGGCCAACCTCAAAAAAGTGTGAGGAACCCAAAGAGGATTAGACTCTCACCAGAGGGCCCACATCACCAAGAGGATCAGAACCAGGCAGGACTGTCTTCACACCAGGGTGACCACATCATAGAAAGGTGAGGAACCCAGCACATGTGGCCTAAACCAGAAGACCCACATCTCCAAGGGGCTCGGAGTGAGGCATGCAGGAGTAGCCTCACAACACAGGGCCCATAGAATAAAAAAGCTGAGGAATCCTGCAGTGGGAACCTCCCAGCAGGCGGCCCAGAGCACCGAGTCTATGCGATCCAGGCTGCAGTGAACTCACAGCAGAGGGCCCATATCATGAAACTGTGAGCAACCCAGCCATTGGGACCTCACAGCAGAAGGCCCACATCCCCATGGGTTTGGGAACATGGCAAGAGTGTCCTCGCACCACTTAGCACGTATCAGAAAAAGTGGGTACCCAGCAGTTACGGCCTGACGCTAGAGAGCCCTCATCACCGAGGGGAGGTGGCTCCCAGCAGGCTCCAACTGCCACAAGAGGGCCGATGTCGCCAAGGCGGGGTGTGCCAGCCAGTCAGTAGTGACCTCACAGCAGAGGGCCCACCTCACAGAAGGGTGAGGAACCCAGCCAGGATCAGACTCTCACCAGAGGGCCCACATCACCAAGGGGATAGAAACCAGGCAGGAGTGTCCTCACACCAGCGGGGCCACATCATCGAAAGGTGAGGGACCCAGCACACGTGGCCTCAAATCAGAGGACACACATCACCAAGGGGCTGGGAGTGAGTCAGGCAGGAGGAGTCTCCAAACAGAGGGCCCATAGAAGAGAAAAGGTGAGGAATCCCGCAGTTGGAACCTCCCCGCAGGCGGCCAGGAGCAGCGAGGCTATGGGATCCAGGCCGGAGTGAACTCACACCAGAGGGCCCTCATCATGAAACTGAGCCACCCACCGTTGGGACCTCAGAGCAGAAGGCCCATATTCCCATGGGGTTGGAAACCTGGCAGGAGTGTACTCACACCACAGGGCGCACATCAGAAAATTTTGGGAGCCCAGGAGTTAGAGCCTGACGCCAGAGGGCCCTCATTACCGAGGGGAGGAGACTCCCAGCAGGCACCAACTCCCAACTGAGGGCCCACGTCGCCAAGGTGACGTGTGCCAGTCAGGCAGGAGTGACCTCACAGCAGAGGGCCTACCTCACAGAAGGGTGAGGAAACCAGCCAGGATAAGACTCTCACCAGAGAGCCCACATCACCAAGGGGACCGGAACAAGGCAGGAGTGTCCTCACACCAGTGTGGCCACATTATAGAAAGGTGACGAACCCAGCACATGTGGCCTAAACCAGAGGACCCACATTTCCAAGGTGCTCCGAGTGAGGCAGGCAGGAGTAGCCTAACAACACAGGGCCCACAGAATAAAAAATGTGAGGAATCCAGCAGTAGGAACCCCCCAGCAGGTGGCCCAGAGTACGGAGCCTATGTGATCCAGGCCACAGTGAACTCACAGCAGAGGGCTCACATCATGACACTGTGAGCAATCCAGCTGGTGGGACCTCAGAGCAGAAGGCCCACATCCCCATGGGGATGGGAACGTGGCAGGAGTGTACTCGCACGACAGGGCACATATCAGAAAATTTTGGGAGCCCATGAGTTAGGGCCTGACGCCAGAGGGCCCTCATTACCGAGGGGAGGAGACTCCCAGCAGGCACCAACTCCCAACTGAGGACCCACATCGCCAAGGTGATGTGTGCCAGCCAGGCAGGAGTGACCTCACAGCAGAGGGCCCACCTCCCAGAAGGGTGAGGAATCCAGCCAGGATCAGACTCTCACCAGAGGGCCCCCATCACCAAGGGGATGGGAACCAGGCAGGAGTGTCCTCACACCAGTGGGGCCACATCAATAAAGGTGAGGAAACCGGCACATGTGGCCTCAAACCAGAGGACCCACATCACAAAGGGGCTGGGAGTGAGTCAGGAAGGAGGAGCATGAAAACACAGGACCCAAAGAATAAAAATGGTAAGGAATCCAGCAGTAGGAACCTCCCAGCAGGCGGCTCAGAGCACAGAGTCTATGGGATCTAGGCCTGAGTGAACTAACACCAGAGAGCCAACATCCTGAAACTGTGAACAACACAGGTGTTGGGACCATAGAGCAGAAGGCACATGGGGATGGGAACCTGGCAGGAGTGCCCTCACACCACTTAGCACGTATCAGAAAATGTGGGTAACCAGCAGTTAGGGCCTGATGCCAGAGGGTCTCATCACTGAGGGGAGGAGGCTCCCAGCGGGCTCCAACTGCCACCAGAGGGCCGACGTCGCCAAGGCGGGGTGTGTCAGCCAGGCAGGAGTGACCTCAGAGAAGAGGGCCCACCTCACAGAAGTGTGAGGAGCCCAACCAGGATCAGACTCTCACTGGAGGGCTCACATCACCAAGGGGATGGGAACCAGGCAGGAGTGTCCGCACACCAGTGGGGCCACATCTGCGAAAGGTGAGGAACCCAGCACATGTGGCCTCAAACCAGAGGACACACATCACCAAGGGGCTGGGAGTGAGGCAGGTGTCTGGAGGGGCACATTTAACTCTAATTTCCCACCAGGAAGAGGAATTAACCAAAGGCTCAGAGTGCCGTGCGGGACCCTGATTACGGCCTGAAGCAAACCTGCGGTTCTGTGGCCAGCTTTCAAGGAAACGAGTTAAGAAAGGAAACCACAGGCACTGTAATTCACAAACCTGCAGAGTTATAAATGACAGCTATTGGCAAAAATATATTGAAGTAAGTCTGCACAGAGGACTTGAAAACGAGGCAGAATTGCAGGAATCATATTTCAGGAGGTAGATTGGAATTGCATTTAAAGCATGTGAAAAGCGGCAGATCTTTGACAGTGATGCACTTGGACAAAAAGTGCGTATACATTTTTTCCTGAATATATTCAGGAAAAAACGCATATGCCCTTTGTGGCCAACCAAGAATTCGAGCAATGGAAATCCGCACTACAATGAACTCTCATTTCCCATTCGTCAAAAGAGCCATCTGAAAAAAGTGTAAAACCCAGAAACACAGGACAGGCCATGGAGAACAGGGAGCCTTGTTATGCTGATGGACGGATTGTAAATTGCCAACAGACACTCTGGTGATGTTTATAGTGTATGCTGAAACATCTAAAAAACAAAGCTACAGAGCCTAGGGCACTTCCACTTTTGGCCCTATAGCTTAGGAAAATTAAAATCAACAAGACACAGCCAACACAATATCCAGGGCTGCTGTGTTTACAAGAACCTTGAGTCCAGTACAAATTAAATATCCCAGAAAGAAAAAAATGGATAAAGGAGTTATCCTACTTACGTACAACGGAATATCACTCAGCAATGAAATCAATGTCATCAGGCCTGTAGCAGCAAATTGAGTGGATTTAAGTATGATGATTCTAAGAGAAATATGTCACACAGAGAAACATAATTATCATAAGATATCACAAATAGAGGGAGTGTAAACTTGGCTACACATAAACTGAATTACAAAACCGAGCAGAGTCTCACATTTAGATAAAAACTTATGCTTGCTTAACGGGAAAGTTGAGTTGGGGTGCTGTATCAAACCAGAGATTGAAATGAGCACACATACCGTTCCATAAGCCAAATATGTAATAGACAAGACCTACTCTTTGCTCAACGAAATAGACTAATCCATGGTGTATCACCTCACACCTGTTAGAATGGGCATCATCAGAAAATCTACAAACAACAAATGCTGGAAAGGGTGCGGAGATAAGGAAACCTCTTCCACTATTGTTGGGAATGTAAATTGATGCAGTCACTGTGGAGAACATTATGGAGTTTCTTATAAAACTAAGAATAGAATTACCATATAATACAGCAATCCCACTACTGGGCATATACCCAGACAAAACCATAAAACGAAAAGAGACATTCACCGCAATGTTCATTGCATCACTATTTACAATATCCAGGTAATGGAAGCAACCTAAATGCCCACAGACAGACGAATGCATAAAGATGAGGTACATATATAAAATGGAATATTACTAAGCCATAAAAAGGAATGAAATTGGGTCATTTGTAGAGACGTTGATGGATCTAGAGACTGTCATACAGAGTGAAGTAAGTCAGAAAGAGAAAAACAAATCCTGTATATAAATGCATATATGTGGAACCTAGAAAAGTTGTACAGATGAAGCGTTTTGCAAGGCAGAAATAGAGCAACAGATGTAGACAACAAACGTATGGACACCAAGGGGGGAAAGCTGTTAGGGGGGTGGTGGTGGGAGGAGTTGAGAGATTGGGATTGGCATGTATACATTTCTATGTATAAAATAGGTAACCAAAAAGAACCTGCTGTATAAAAAAATAAAATAAAATTCAAAATTACAAAAAGTAAAACAGAAAAAATATTCTTCCCTTCACATACATGTATTTATATGAATAAATTATTTCTATGCTTATATCTGTAAATACAAAAAAGAGGAATAAAATCTACCTTGAACCAAAAACGAAAAAAAGAAAAAAAAACAGAACCCACCAGTTACACAGAGGAAAACCGTATCAGGGCCCTTGCTCCAGTTGTAAACAATTCTGAAGTTGGTCAGTGGTGGGGAATCATCTCCCATTCAGCCAGCATGCCCCACGCAACAAGCGTCCTCATTGCAAAGCTGGGGGCCCGTGCCGAGGCATCTGTGAGTAAACGTGGGCCGAGCCCCAGGCCAGCTGCTGCAGAAATGTTCCCACCCTTCCCAGGTAAAACACCTGAATATGTACAAGGACTTGAAAGCCTAGAGGAAGGGCCATGGAGCCACATGAGCGACAGCATGCCAGCCGACTTGGTGCCTGCAGGCCAGACAGGATGGTCCTGGCCCTGGGTGCTCTTCTGGAAGCTTTCCATTTCCCTGCCTGAGATACCCCTCCTGTCCCAGCCCCCACTGCTTTCTTCCTTACTCACCTCTGCCCAGGGAGAAATTCCAGCGGCAGGTATGGGTGGCACATCCTCTTCTTTAGCAGGTGGCATCTTGGCAACTGCTGCAGAAAGTCCAGCAGAGCCCCACTCACACTGGGCAACCCACAAAGCCGTGGCCTCTCACTCCCTCCCACCAGTCCAGCCCCGAGACTGCTGACAGGGCAGAAAATGGCGTCAGGCACAGCTGCAGGTGCTCTTGCTGCCTGGAGCGGTGTTTATATTGATCTCAACCCAGGCACACCTGGGGAGGTCTGGCCGGCACGGTCGGGCTTCCCAGGCCAGCCAATAATCACCCCTCAGGGGCTCACAGTTACAGAAACTGGAACTTGCTGAATCGGCCAGGTCCAAGGAACAGGTGTGGGCTCCTGAGAGTCAGGATAGACAAGGGGCTGCAGCTCTGGCTTGTTTTCTAATTATATTATCTGGCCCATGAGTGGGAGACAACTTCAAGAAAACCCTCTCCTAATGAGAGGAACCCAGGAGTCAGGGAGAGGAGGGGTGGGTGGTGGGTGGAGACAGAGGCCTGGTGCCCCGGGTGCAGTGGAAGTCTCTGGAAGACCAGGTGGAGGGAGGCCACACAGAGTGATGCCCAGGGTCACAGACCTGTCGGAGCTGCTGTTTGTTAGTTCAAGTCCTGCTCTGAGGTGCTCTGTGTCAGATCTGAGTGACAGGTGAGCTGGGAGTGCTCTGCAATGAGGGCGATGTGCATGGCTCCTGTGTGCCCAGCCCTGCCACGGTACCTGAAAGGGTTGCTCTGTATCCTGGGAGGGGCCTGACCACGAGAGCCCCGTGAGCTGGGGTGGGGGTGGGGTACCTGCCCAGGTGAGCTCCATATCCTGGGATTGGCCTGACCTCGAGAGCCCCATGGGCTGCTGGAATCCTGGTAAAAGATGTCAGGACAGTCAGTGAAGCCACCGAGGATATGCCTCCAGTAGTTCCTAAACCCTACACCCTGCTGGTCATTCTACTAACCACCAGGACATGGTATTCTGTATTAGTCTTCAATGAAGCCTTCTTTTGTATTCTATTAGTCCCAGAGTCACAAGAAATTTTGGCTTGTGAGTGGCAGGACTCAACATACAACTAAAACAATACTTCCGGGCCGTCTTGCCCCAAGGGTTCAAAAATTCCCACACCATCTTTGGGGAAAGCTCAGCTAAAGACCTAAAAGTTCTACCTCTGGAAAAGGAAACACTCCTTCAATATGCAGACGACATTCTGATCGCCAGCCCTACTAAGGAGACCTCTGAACTACCAAGCCAATAAAGGATACAAGTTGTCCAAGAAAAAGCTCAAATATCACAGACTATGGTGACCTGCGTGGGCTGCATTCTCACAGAAGGTCGGAGAAGCCCATCCCAGGAAAGGGAAGAAACAATTTACAGCCTTACCCATTTCTAAAACTAGAAGACAGCTTAGGGGTTCCTGGGGAGGCCAGGGTTTGCTGCTTCTGGATCCCTAACTACAGTCTACTAGCTGGGCCTCTATATGAAACACTGAAAGAAAAAGATGATGATCCTTTTGAATAGAATCCAGAAGTGGCCTTTCAAGAATGGAAAGAGCAGTCAATTCAGACCCTTGCCCTGGAACTCCCTAATTTAGCTAAACCCTTTGACCTTTACATTCCTAGTGAAATTTGAATGGCCATTGGAGTATTAGTGCAAAACCTGGGACCACTTGAAATGGAACAATGCAAGAATGCCATCCAGGTAGGATAAACTACGGTCACCAAGGGGCTTGGCCCACCGCCACATCTGGCCAAGATACTGGCAGTATCTGAAAACCTGGAAATCAGCAGCCCAAAAGGCCACCTCCCTCCTAAGGGAAAAGGACCCCACGTGGTGATCCTAACCCCCAACCATGCCCTGAAGTTGCAGGGTTTGCTCCGTGGGCACACTGACCTTGAGTGAGGAGGTCCTCCAACTCCAACCTCCAGAGAGATAACTGGGGCAAAGGGGCACCATGACGACTCGTGTGACCATCACTTGACCTGGAGTTTCTCTCATAAAACAACAAGAGTGTGTCCCAAAAGAGTAGACTACTGCTTGCAGGACTTACTGCACCCAGAGGGGAGGTAATAATCTTGGCAGGGGAACAGTATATCACGCTGTCACCATAGAAAAGCCTACAGACACTGTGATGATGGTGGCCAATAAGACCGGCTGGACTCCTGTTTACTTCAAAAGGCTGTTGACTCAGTGGCCATCATGGTCCTTCATCACCACTGACCCTGGACTGTCTGGGAGTTGAGCAGTCAGGGTGCTGACACCTGGTGCTGTTTTTACGTTAATTCAGGGGCCTAACTGAAGAAAGCACAGACTACTGGTCAGAGCATCTAGGCTGGCAGAAACGGTCAGCCTAAGGTGGCCGAACAAATGTGGGGCGGGGTGAAACTGGACCTCACAGCGTCACTGCACATCTCCTTCCTGGACCCTTAAATGTCATTAGAATCTATAACACTACCAATACTTGTGCTCAGGCGGACGAGCAGGGAGGCAGGAGGCCTGCGGACAAACAACGTCACCTGGAGGCTGCTGGGGAGAAGTTCAGACCCTCTCCCACAGGTATGAGGGCTCCTAACTCAGCACTCAGCAGTTACAGATGAAGGGTCTGCACCCTCAGCACTCTAAGAATGAGGAAGGGGACAAAATGCAGAAGAGGGGTTTGTCCCAGGCAAAGCCCCTTAAAAATCCCTGGGAGATAAAAATAGAATCTGGGCAATAAAATAAAGTCTAACCTTTTTTATCCTTTGTGCTTTGTCTAATTTCACGTGCTCCTAGGGTCCCGCATACAGAGGTTCAACAGCCGGCACTTCAGACCAGATTTCCTAGTGCAGAATGGCTGGGTCGACACTTCAGCTCCTGGAGCACAGTGCAGACTCCGCGATATAGAGCCTGAGCTGCAGCCAACCGGGCCCTCGAGAGCTCCGCCCCCTCCCTCCCACTGACTCTGACAGGATCTCTACACAGCAGCCCAGCCCACAGCCCACGGGGTAGCACATGCTCTCACCTCTGCATTCTCTGATCAAAATATAAAGTTTCCTTTGCTTCTGAACCAAACTCAGTCTCGATCTGTTGGCTCCAATGACACTGGGCAGGGGGACACTTGTTGGGGTCCACTCTGGAGGATCAGTAACAGAAATTGAGAACATTGTAACTTCAATGAACAGATGTGTGAGCCAAACTGTAATTAACATAGAACAGTGTATAAGGCTCGGGTAAAATAAGATGTTTCTAACACTTCCATTTGATATTTCCATCACTTTATTATAAGCAAGTTCAGTGAAAGGTTTGTCTTATTTGTCAGGTCAATACTAGAGAAACGAAGTGATTTCTTTCCAAGGATGTACATCTAATAATCTTGGTTAAAGCTTCAATCTTGTTTTAAATGCTTTTCCATTGAAAATGATACCTCTCTTTCAGCTCCCCCATTTCTGAGAAGTATAAAATCTTATAATTTATTATTACCAAAGGGGAAAGGTGGGAGGAGGGATAAATTAACAGTTTGGGATTAACACATACACACTGCTATGTATAAAATCGATCATCAACAAGGAAATACTGTACAGCACAGGGAACTACACTCAATATTTTGCAAAAACCTATAAGGGGAAATAATCTGAAAAAAGAATAGATATTTTTATTGACATCATCTATTAATGACAGTTAAAATGGAACCTAACGGAAGCCGGTGGTGAGTGCTTCTGACCCTGAAGACTTCAATCATCTAAAGTTTGGACTCTGCCTACTTCCCAAGGCCCTTAATGAACATATGTGTAGCCGTAGCTTAAAAAATTCCCCAGTTTGGGTTGTGGAGAGACAGTGATTTTGAAAAAGCCCTGGTGTTCTCCTCACATGAATGGGACACTTCCTACAGCTAAAATATGCCTGTCACACCCAGAAGATGGTATACCGTCTGATCGGGAAGAGTTTGGAAAAGGCATCTCATCTCCTCATCTCCTGGTGCTCGGGTTCACCCCTCCAGCGTCTTTACGAACAGTCTTCCCACTTGGAGATGTCAGCACTGTCAACATCCTGTTGCATACAGTTTGGAATTTGTCCAGAGAATGAAGCAGAAGGAGGAGGAACAATGAGAGACAAGTCCTAGGTGTTCGGACAGGCACATGTCACTCTAATTTCCAATCAGGAAGACGAATTGACCAAAGGCTAGGGTTGCCCATGGAAACAGAATAGGGCTTGAGGAAATCCCGCTGCTTTGTGGCCAGTTCCCATAAACACAAGTTGAAAAATGGAACTCAGGGCCGCTAAAATTCACGAAACTGCAGAGTTGAAAATATCTCTCACTGAAAAATGTCTTGAGGAAAGTCAGAGAAAAGGACTTGTAAGCAACGGAGAATGGCAGGAAAGGGATTGGAAGAGGTAGAAAGGACTCGCCATTAAGCACAAGAAAAGGGGCTGAACATTGCCAACATTGCAGTTGGCCAAAAAGGGTGTATGCGTCTTTTTCTGTATATATTCAAGAAAACGGCATACACTTTTTTAGCCAACCAAACAGGTGGGCACTGGAAATCAGTACTACAAAACATATCACTTCGCATCAGTCAGAAGAGCCTTCCTCATAAAGTGTAAACACCAGAAATGCAGGACAGGGCAAGGAGAAAAGGGAGCCCTGTGAGGCTTATAGTGGAAATGTATATTGCCAATGGTCACTCTTGAGAAGTGTATTGTGTTTACTAAAGCATCTAAAAAATGAGCTACAGAGCACAGGGCACTTGCACTCATGGACGTATATCTTGGGAAAGACAAAAATGGAGAGGACACAGGCACCCCAATGTTTACCGCCTCTCTGTTTAAAAGATCCTCGACTAGGATATAATTTATATGTCTCTGGAGGGAAAAAATGGATAGAGGTGTGGCACTTATGTAGAGTGGAATATTACTCAGCCTGAAAATCAGTGAAATATGGCCAGTTGTAACAACCCCAGAGTAGTTACGTATGATCATTCAGTCACATAATTCAAAAAGAAAAAGACATACGATATTACTAATACATGGAATGTAAACGTGGCTACAAAGTACCTGAATTACAAAACAGAATGGGGTCTCAAATTTAGAAGACCAACTTATGTTTGCTTAAGGAAAAAGGAGAGTTGGGGAGCTGCATAAAACCAGAGATTGAAATTAGCACAGATACCGTTCGATAAGCCAAATATGTAATAGAAAAAACCTACTCCCTGGTCAACGAAATGGACTCAACACGCCATATTCAACACCTACGAATACACCTGACTAGTAAGAATCTTCAAACTCATGGATTTATATGTGTCCGTAAGAGAATCAAGCGTGAGTACAGCGGCATGAACACAGCAGTGAAAATGCGATAAATCCCATTATGAAAATAAATTACACAAACAAAAGCCAAGGACAGTGAAATAGAGAGCAATTCTTAAATAATTCATTCAGGGCTTGTGATGCAACCTGGATTTACCACATCTACACCCAGAGCTGAGTGAGACATAAGGTTGGGCACTTCGGGCTGATAGCATTGGTGAGGTTCGATGAGCAAATGCAGACCCTTTGAAGTCATACTGCATGGTACCTATTCCATGGTTCCCACCTCTCCAGATTTAAGGGATTCTTCCTTCAGCTAAAAGATGCATGGGAAACCCACAGTATGGTGCACCGTGTGACCGACAAACGTTTTCAAATGCATCTCAGTTTTCGTCCCCTTTTACTCGGGTTCACCATTCCAGACCCTTTACGAACACTCTCCCCACTTGGAGAGTCAGTGCCTTTAACCTCCTGTTGGGCACAGTTTGCAATTTCTGCGCAAGATGAAAAGGAATAGGGAGAACCAATGAGAGACTAGCTCTAGGTGTCTGCACGGGCAAATTTAACGCTCATTTCCCACCAGGAAGAGGAATTAACCAAAGGCTCAGCATGCCGTGCCGGAACCAGATTAGGGCCTGAGGCAATCCTGTGGGTTTGCGGCCAGCTCACAAGATAGCGAGTTGAAGAAAGGAGCTCAGGGGCATTGTAACTCACAAACATGCAGAGTTATAAATGACAGCTATCGTCCAAAAATATATTGAAGGAAGGCTGCGAAGACGACTTGTAATCGGGACAGATTTGCAGGAAAACGATTTCAGGGGGTAGACGGGAATTGCATTTAAAGCATAGGAAAAGAGGCAGAACGTCGACAATGATGCTCTTGGCCAAAAAGGGCGTATGCGTTTTTTCCTGAATATATTCAGGAAAAAACGCATACGCCCTTTTTGGCCAACCAAGCAAGCATGTTAAAGAAATCTGCACTACAATGAAGTCTCACTGCCCCCCGGTCAAAAGGGCCATCTGAAAAAAGTGTAAAATCCAGAAATGCAGCACAGGCCATGGAGAACAGGGAGCCTTGTTATGCTGATGGGCGGGATGTAAATTGCCAACAGCCACTCTGGAGAAGTGTATGGTGTTTCCCGGAACACCGAAAAAACAAAGCTACGGAGCCTACGGCACTTCCACTTATGGTCCTATAGCTTAGGGAAATTAAAATCAAAAACACACAGCCACCCCAAAGTGTCGGACGGCTCTGTTTACAAGAACCTCGTCTACGGTACAAGTTAAATATCCCAGAAAGCGAAAAATGGATAAAGAAGTTGTGGTACGTACGTACAGTGGAATATCACACAGCAATGAAATCTATGTCATCAGGCCCGTCGCGGCAAAATGAGTGGATTCAGGTACGATGATTCTAAGTGAAATAAGTCACACAGAAAATGAAACATCATAAGATATCACTAATACACGGAATGTAAACTTGGCTACACATGAACTGAATTACAAAACAGAACAGGGTCTCAAATTTAGAAAACCAACTTATGCTTGCTTAAGGGGAAAGGTGAGTTGGGGTGCTGCATAAAACCAGAGATAGAAATTAGCACAGATACCTTTCCATAAGCCAAATATGTAATAGTCAAGACCTACCCCTTGCTCAACGAAATGGACTAAACACCCCATATTCAACGCCTAGGAATACACCTGACTAGTAAGAATCTTCAAACCCATGGATTTATATGTCTCCATAAGAGAATGAAGCGTGTGTACAGCGGCATGAATGCAGCAGAGAAAATCCGATAAATCCCATTATCAAAATTAATTACACAAACAAAACCCAAGGACAGTGAAATAGAGAGCAATTCTTAAATAATTCACTCAGGGCTTGTGATGCAACCTGGATTTACCACATCTACACACAGAGCTGAGTGAGACATAAGGTTGGGCAATTCGGGCTGATAGCATTGGTGAGGTTCGATGAGCAAATGCAGACCCTTTGAAGTCATACAGCATGGTACCCATTCCATGGGTCCCAACTCTCCAAGTTTAAGGGATTCTTCCTTCAGCTAAAACATGCATGGGAACCCCACAGTATGGTGCACCGTGTGACTGGCAAACGTTTTCAAATGCATCTCAGTTTTCGTCCCCTTTTACTCGGGTTCACCATTCCAGACCCTTTACGAACACTCTCCCCACTTGGAGAGTCAGTGCCTTTAACCTGCTGTTTGGCACAGTTTGCAATTTCTGCGCAAGATGAACAGGAATAGGGAGAACCAATGAGAGACTAGCTGTAGGTGTCTGCACGGGCAAATTTAACGCTCATTTCCCACCAGGAAGAGGAATTAACCAAAGGCTCAGCATGCCGTGCCGGAACCAGATTAGGGCCTGAGGCAATCCTGTGGGTTTGCGGCCAGCTCACAAGATAGCGAGTTGAAGAAATGAGCTCAGGGGCACTGTAACTCACAAACCTGCAGAGTTATAAATGACAGCTATCGTCCAAAAATATATTGAAGGAAGGCTGCGAAGACGACTTGTAATCGGGACAGATTTGCAGGAAAACGATTTCAGGGGGTAGACGGGAATTGAATTTAAAGCATAGGAAAAGAGGCAGAACGTCGACAATGATGCTCTTGGCCAAAAAGGGCGTATGCGTTTTTTCCTGAATATATTCAGGAAAAAACGCATACGCCCTTTTTGGCCAACCAAGCAAGCATGTTAAAGAAATCTGCACTACAATGAAGTCTCACTGCCCCCCGGTCAAAAGGGCCATCTGAAAAAAGTGTAAAATCCAGAAAGGCAGCACAGGCCATGGAGAACAGGGAGCCTTGTTATGCTGATGGTCGGGATGTAAATTGCCAACAGCCACTCTGGAGAAGTGTATGGTGTTTTCCGGAACACCTAAAAAACAAAGCAACGGAGCCTACGGCATTTCCACTTATGGTCCTACAGTTTAGGGACATTAAAATGAAAAACACACAGCCACCCCAAAGTGTCGGACGGCTCTATTTACAAGAACCTCGTCTACAGTACAAGGTAAATATCCCAGAATGTGAAAAATGGATAAAGAAGTTGTGGTATATACGTACAATGGAATATCACTCAGCAATGAAATCTATATCATCAGGCCCGTCGCGGCATAATGAGTGGATTCAGGTACGATGATTCTAAGTGAAATAAGTCACACAGAAAATGAAACATCATAAGATATCACTACTACACGGAATGTAAACTTGGCTACACATGAACAGAATTACAAAACAGAACAGGGTCTCAAATTTAGAAAACCAACTTATGCTTGCTTAAGGGGAAAGGTGAGTTGGCGTGCTGCATAAAACCAGAGATAGAAATTAGCACAGATAACTTTCCATAAGCCAAATATGTCATAGTCAAGACCCACCACTTGCTCAACGAAATGGACTAAACACCACATATTCAACACCTAGGAATACACCTGACTAGTAAGAATCTTCAAACCCATGGATTCATATGCCTCCGTAAGAGAATGAAGCGTGTGTACAGCGGCATGAATGTAGCAGAGAAAACCCGATAAATCCCATTGTCAAAATGAATTACAAAAACAAAACCCAAGGACAGTGAAATAGAGAGCAATTCTTAAATAATTCATTCAGGGCTTGTGATGCAACCTGGATTTACCACATCTACACCCAGAGCTGAGTGAGACATAAGGTTGGACACTTTGGGCTGATAGCATTGGTGAGGTTCGATAAGCAAATGCAGACCCTTTGAAGTCATACTGCATGGTAGCCATTCCATGGGTCCCAACTGCCAGGTTTAAGGGATTCTTCCTTCAGCTAAAATATGCATGGGAAACCCACATTATGGTGCACCATGTGACGGGGAAACGTTTTCAAATGCATATCAGTTTTCGTCTCGTTTTACTTGGGTACACCATTCCAGACCCTTTAATAACACTCTCCCCCTTGGAGAGTCTGTACTTTTAACCTCCTGTTTGGCACAGTTTGCAATTTCTGTGCAAGATGAACAGGAATAGGGAGAACCAATGAGAGACTAGCTGTAGGTGTCTGCACGGGCAAATTTAATGCTCATTTCGCACCAGGAAGAGGAATTAACCAAAGGCTCAACATGCCGTGCCTGAACCAGATTAGGGCCTGACAATCGTGCGGGTTTGCAGCCAGCTCACAAGATAGCGAGTTGAAGAAAGGAGCTCAGGGGCACTGTAACTCACAAACCTGCAGAGTAATAAATGACAGCTATCGTCCAAAAATATATTGAAGGAGGTCTGCAAAGACGACTTGTAAGCGGGACAGATTTGCAGGAAAACGATTTCAGGGGGTAGACGGGAATTGCATTTAAAGCATAGGAAAAGAGGCAGAACGTCAACAATGATGCTCTTGGCCAAAAAGGGCGTATGCGTTTTTTTCCTGAATATATTCAGGAATAAACGCATACGCCCTTTTTGGCCAACCAAGCAAGCATGTTAAAGAAATCTGCACTACAATGAAGTCTCACTGCCCCCCGGTCAAAAGGGCCATCTGAAAAAAGTGTAAAATCAGAAAGGCAGCACAGGCCATGGAGAACAGGGAGCCTTGTTATGCTGATGGGCGGGATGTAAATTGCCAACAGCCACCCTGGAGAAGTGTATGGTGTTTCCCGGAACACCGAAAAAACAAAGCTACGGAGCCTACGGCACTTCCACTTATGGTCCTATAGCTTAGGGAAATTAAAATCAAAAACACACAGCCACCCCAAAGTGTCGGACGGCTCTGTTTACAAGAACCTCGTATACGGTACAAGTTAAATATCCCAGAATGTGAAAAATGGATAAAGAAGTTGTGGTACGTACGTACAATGGAATATCACTCAGCAATGAAATCTATGTCATCAGGCCCATCGCGGCATAATGAGTGGATTCAGGTACGATGATTCTAAGTGAAATAAGTCACACAGAAAATGAAACATCATAAGATATCACTAATACACGGAATGTAAACTTGGCTACACATGAACTGAATTGCAAAACAGAACAGGGTCTCAAATTTAGAAAACCAACTTATGCTTGCTTAAGGGGAAAGGTGAGTTGGGGTGCTGCATAAAACCAGAGATAGAAATTAGCACAGATACCTTTCCATAAGCCAAATATGTAATAGTCAAGACCTACCCCTTGCTCAACGAAATGGACTAAACACCCCATATTCAACGCCTAGGAATACACCTGAGTAGTAAGAATCTTCAAACCCATGGATTAAATGTCTCCGTACGAGAATGAAGCGTGTGTACAGCGGCATGAATGCAGCAGAGAAAATCCGAAAAATCCCATTATCAAAATGAATTACACAAACAAAACCCAAGGACAGTGAAATAGAGAACAATTCTTAAATAATTCATTCAGGGCTTGTGATGCAACCTGGATTTACCACATCTACACCCAGAGCTGAGTGAGACATAAGGTTGGGCACTTCGGGCTGATAGCATTGGTGAGGTTCGATGAGCAAATGCAGACCCTTTGAAGTCATACAGCATGGTACCCATTCCATGGGTCCCAACTCTCCAGGTTTAAGCGATTCTTCCTTCAGCTAAACCATGCATGGGAAACCCACAGTATGGTGCACCATGTGACCGGGAAACGTTTTCAAATGCATCTCAGTTTTTGTCCTCTTTTACTCGGGTTCACAATTCCAGACCCTTTACTAACACTCTCCCCACTTGGAGAGTCAGTGCCTTTAACCTCCTGTTTCGCACACTTTGCAATTTCTGCGCAAGATGAACAGGAATAGGGAGAACCAATGAGTGACTAGCTGTAGGTGTCTGCAGGGGCTAATTTAACGCTCATTTCCAACCAGGAAGAGGATTTAACCAAACGCTCAGCATGCCGTGCCGGAACAAGATTAGGGCCTGAAGCAATCCTGCGGGTTTGCGGCCAGCTCACAAGAAAGCGATTTGAAGAAAGGAGCTCAGGGGCACTGTAATTCACAAACCTGCAGAGTTATAAATGACAGCTATCGTCCAAAAATATATTGAAGGAAGGCTGCCCAGAGGACTTGAAAGCGGGGCAGAATTTCAGGAAAACGATTTCATGGGGTAGACTGGAATTGCATTTAAAGCATAGGAAAAGAGGCAGAACGTCGAAAATGATGCACTTGGCCAAAAAGGGCGTATGCGTTTTTTCCTGAATATATTCAGGAAAAAACGCATACGCCCTTTTTGGCCAACCAAGCAAGCATGTTAAAGAAATCTGCACTACAATGAAGTCTCACTGCCCCCCGGTAAATCGGCCATCTGAAAATAGTGTAAAATCCAGAAATGCAGCACAGGCCATGGAGAACAGGGAGCCTTGTTATGCTGATGGGTGGGATGTAAATTGCCAACAGCCACTCTGCAGAAGTGTATGGTGTTTCCTGAAACACCTAAAAAACAAAGCAACAGAGCCTACGGCACTTCCACTTATGGTCCTATAGCTTAGGGAAATTTAAATCAAAAACACACAGCCAAGCCAAAGTTTCAGATGGCTCTGTTTACAAGAACCTCTTCTACGGTACAAGTTAAATATCCCAGAAAGCGAAAAATGGATAAAGAAGTTGTGGTACGTACGTACAATGGAATATCACTCACCAATGAAATCTATGTCATCTGGCCCGTCGTGGCATAATGAGTGGATTCAGGTACGATGATTCTAAGAGAAATAAGTCACACAGAAAATGAAACATCATAAGATATCACTAATACACCGAATGTAATCTTGGCTACACATGAACTGAATTACAAAACAGAACAGGGTCTCAAATTTAGAAAACCAACTTATGTTTGCTTAAGGGGAAAGGTGAGTTGGGGTGCTGCATAAAACCAGAGATAGAAATTAGCACAGATACCATTCCATACGTCATATATGTAATAGTCAAGGGGGCTTCCCTGGTGGCGCACTGGTTGAGAGTTCGCCTGCCGATGCAGGGGACGCGGGTTCGTGCCCCGGTCCGAGAGGATCCCACATGCCGCGGAGCTACTGGCCCCGTGAGTCATGGCCGTTGAGCCTGCGCGTCCGGAGCCTGTGCTCCGCAACGGGAGAGGCCACAACACTGAGAGGCCCGCGTACAGCAAAAAAAAAAAAAAAATATGTAATAGTCAAGACCTACCCCTTGCTCAACGAAATGGGCTAAACACCCTATATTCAACGCCTAGGAATACACCTGACTAGTAAGAATCTTCAAACCCATGGATTTATATGTCTCCATAAGAGAATCAAGCATGTGTACAGCTGCATGAAGGCAGCAGAGAAAATCCGATAAATCCTATTATCAAAATGAATTACAAAAACAAAACACAATGACAGTGAAATAGAGAACAATTCTTAAATAATTCATTCAGGGCTTGTGATGCAACCTGGATTTACCTCATCTACACCCAGAGCTGAGTGAGACATAAGGTTGGACACTTCGGGGTGATACCACTGGTGAGGTTCGATGAGCAAATGCAGACCATTTGAAGTCATACTGCATGGTACCCATTCCATGGGTCCCAACTCTCCAGGTTTAAGCGATTCTTCCTTCAGCTAAAGCATGCATGGGAAGCCCACAGTATGGTGCACCGTGTGACCAGGAAACGTTTTCAAAGGCATCTCAATTTTCGTCCCCTTTTACTCGGGTTCACAATTCCAGACCCTTTTCTAACACTCTCCAGACTTGGAGAGTCAGGGCCTTTAACCTCCTGTTTGGCACAGTTTGCAATTTCTGCGCAAGATGAACAGGAATAGGGAGAACCAATGAGAGACTAGCTGTAGGTGTCTGCACGGGCAAATTTAACGCACATTTCCCACCAGAAAGACGAATTAACCAAAGGCTCAGCATGCCGTGCCGGAACAAGATTAGGGCCTGAAGCAATCCTGCGGGTTTGCGGCCAGCTCACAAGAAAGCGATTTGAAGAAAGGAGCTCAGGGGCACTGTAATTCACAAACCTGCAGAGTTATAAATGACAGCTATCGTCCAAAAATATATTGAAGGAAGGCTGCGAAGAGGACTTGAAAGCGGGGCAGAATTTCAGGAAAACGATTTCATGGGGTAGACTGGAATTGCATTTAAAGCATAGGAAAAGAGGCAGAACGTCGACAATGACGCACTTGGCCAAAAAGGGCGTATGCGTTTTTTCCTGAATATATTCAGGAAAAAACGCATACGCCCTTTTTGGCCAACCAAGCAAGCATGTTAAAGAAATCTGCACTACAATGAAGTCTCACTGCCCCCCGGTAAAAACGGCCATCTGAAAAAAGTGTAAAATCCAGAAATGCAGCACAGGCCATGGAGAACAGGGAGCCTTGTTATGCTGATGGGTGGGATGTAAATTGCCAACAGCCACTCTGCAGAAGTGTATGGTGTTTCCTGAAACACCTAAAAAACAAAGCAACGGAGCCTACGGCACTTCCACTTATGGTCCTATAGCTTAGGGAAATTAAAATAAAAAACACACAGCCACCCCAAAGTTTCAGACGGCTCTGTTTACAAGAACCTCGTCTACGGTACAAGTTAAATATCCCAGAAAGCGAAAAATGGATAAAGAAGTTGTGGTACGTACGTACAATGGAATATCACTCACCAATGAAATCTATGTCATCTGGCCCGTCGTGGCATAATGAGTGGATTCAGGTACGATGATTCTAAGAGAAATAAGTCACACAGAAAATGAAACATCATAAGATATCACTAATACACCGAATGTAATCTTGGCTACACATGAACTGAATTACAAAACAGAACAGGGTCTCAAATTTAGAAAACCAACTTATGTTTGCTTAAGGGGAAAGGTGAGTTGGGGTGCTGCATAAAACCAGAGATAGAAATTAGCACAGATACCATTCCATACGTCATATATGTAATAGTCAAGGGGGCTTCCCTGGTGGCGCACTGGTTGAGAGTTCGCCTGCCGATGCAGGGGACGCGGGTTCGTGCCCCGGTCCGAGAGGATCCCACATGCCGCGGAGCTACTGGCCCCGTGAGTCATGGCCGTTGAGCCTGCGCGTCCGGAGCCTGTGCTCCGCAACGGGAGAGGCCACAACACTGAGAGGCCCGCGTACAGCAAAAAAAAAAAAAAATATGTAATAGTCAAGACCTACCCCTTGCTCAACGAAATGGGCTAAACACCCTATATTCAACGCCTAGGAATACACCTGACTAGTAAGAATCTTCAAACCCATGGATTTATATGTCTCCATAAGAGAATCAAGCATGTGTACAGCTGCATGAAGGCAGCAGAGAAAATCCGATAAATCCTATTATCAAAATGAATTACAAAAACAAAACACAATGACAGTGAAATAGAGAACAATTCTTAAATAATTCATTCAGGGCTTGTGATGCAACCTGGATTTACCTCATCTACACCCAGAGCTGAGTGAGACATAAGGTTGGACACTTCGGGGTGATACCACTGGTGAGGTTCGATGAGCAAATGCAGACCATTTGAAGTCATACTGCATGGTACCCATTCCATGGGTCCCAACTCTCCAGGTTTAAGCGATTCTTCCTTCAGCTAAAGCATGCATGGGAAGCCCACAGTATGGTGCACCGTGTGACCAGGAAACGTTTTCAAAGGCATCTCAATTTTCGTCCCCTTTTACTCGGGTTCACAATTCCAGACCCTTTTCTAACACTCTCCAGACTTGGAGAGTCAGGGCCTTTAACCTCCTGTTTGGCACAGTTTGCAATTTCTGCGCAAGATGAACAGGAATAGGGAGAACCAATGAGAGACTAGCTGTAGGTGTCTGCACGGGCAAATTTAACGCACATTTCCCACCAGAAAGACGAATTAACCAAAGGCTCAGCATGCCGTGCCGGAACAAGATTAGGGCCTGAAGCAATCCTGCGGGTTTGCGGCCAGCTCACAAGAAAGCGATTTGAAGAAAGGAGCTCAGGGGCACTGTAATTCACAAACCTGCAGAGTTATAAATGACAGCTATCGTCCAAAAATATATTGAAGGAAGGCTGCGAAGAGGACTTGAAAGCGGGGCAGAATTTCAGGAAAACGATTTCATGGGGTAGACTGGAATTGCATTTAAAGCATAGGAAAAGAGGCAGAACGTCGACAATGACGCACTTGGCCAAAAAGGGCGTATGCGTTTTTTCCTGAATATATTCAGGAAAAAACGCATACGCCCTTTTTGGCCAACCAAGCAAGCATGTTAAAGAAATCTGCACTACAATGAAGTCTCACTGCCCCCCGGTAAAAACGGCCATCTGAAAAAAGTGTAAAATCCAGAAATGCAGCACAGGCCATGGAGAACAGGGAGCCTTGTTATGCTGATGGGTGGGATGTAAATTGCCAACAGCCACTCTGCAGAAGTGTATGGTGTTTCCTGAAACACCTAAAAAACAAAGCAACGGAGCCTACGGCACTTCCACTTATGGTCCTATAGCTTAGGGAAATTAAAATAAAAAACACACAGCCACCCCAAAGTTTCAGACGGCTCTGTTTACAAGAACCTCGTCTACGGTACAAGTTAAATATCCCAGAAAGCGAAAAATGGATAAAGAAGTTGTGGTACGTACGTACAATGGAATATCACTCACCAATGAAATCTATGTCATCTGGCCCGTCGTGGCATAATGAGTGGATTCAGGTACGATGATTCTAAGAGAAATAAGTCACACAGAAAATGAAACATCATAAGATATCACTAATACACCGAATGTAATCTTGGCTACACATGAACTGAATTACAAAACAGAACAGGGTCTCAAATTTAGAAAACCAACTTATGTTTGCTTAAGGGGAAAGGTGAGTTGGGGTGCTGCATAAAACCAGAGATAGAAATTAGCACAGATACCATTCCATACGTCATATATGTAATAGTCAAGGGGGCTTCCCTGGTGGCGCACTGGTTGAGAGTTCGCCTGCCGATGCAGGGGACGCGGGTTCGTGCCCCGGTCCGAGAGGATCCCACATGCCGCGGAGCTACTGGCCCCGTGAGTCATGGCCGTTGAGCCTGCGCGTCCGGAGCCTGTGCTCCGCAACGGGAGAGGCCACAACACTGAGAGGCCCGCGTACAGCAAAAAAAAAAAAAAAATATGTAATAGTCAAGACCTACCCCTTGCTCAACGAAATGGGCTAAACACCCTATATTCAACGCCTAGGAATACACCTGACTAGTAAGAATCTTCAAACCCATGGATTTATATGTCTCCATAAGAGAATCAAGCATGTGTACAGCTGCATGAAGGCAGCAGAGAAAATCCGATAAATCCTATTATCAAAATGAATTACAAAAACAAAACACAATGACAGTGAAATAGAGAACAATTCTTAAATAATTCATTCAGGGCTTGTGATGCAACCTGGATTTACCTCATCTACACCCAGAGCTGAGTGAGACATAAGGTTGGACACTTCGGGGTGATACCACTGGTGAGGTTCGATGAGCAAATGCAGACCATTTGAAGTCATACTGCATGGTACCCATTCCATGGGTCCCAACTCTCCAGGTTTAAGCGATTCTTCCTTCAGCTAAAGCATGCATGGGAAGCCCACAGTATGGTGCACCGTGTGACCAGGAAACGTTTTCAAAGGCATCTCAATTTTCGTCCCCTTTTACTCGGGTTCACAATTCCAGACCCTTTTCTAACACTCTCCAGACTTGGAGAGTCAGGGCCTTTAACCTCCTGTTTGGCACAGTTTGCAATTTCTGCGCAAGATGAACAGGAATAGGGAGAACCAATGAGAGACTAGCTGTAGGTGTCTGCACGGGCAAATTTAACGCACATTTCCCACCAGAAAGACGAATTAACCAAAGGCTCAGCATGCCGTGCCGGAACAAGATTAGGGCCTGAAGCAATCCTGCGAGTTTGCGGCCAGCTCACAAGAAAGCGATTTGAAGAAAGGAGCTCAGGGGCACTGTAATTCACAAACCTGCAGAGTTATAAATGACAGCTATCGTCCAAAAATATATTGAAGGAAGGCTGCGAAGAGGACTTGAAAGCGGGGCAGAATTGCAGGAAAACGATTTCAGGGGGTAGACTGGAATTGCATTTAAAGCATAGGAAAAGAGGCAGGACGTCCACAATGATGCACTTGGCCAAAAAGGGCGTATGCGTTTTTTCCTGAATATATTCAGGAAAAAGCGCATACGCCCTTTTTGGCCAACCAAGCAAGCATGTTAAAGAAATCTGCACTACAATGAAGTCTCACTGCCCCCCGGTCAAAAGGGCCATCTGAAAAAAGTGTCAAATCCAGAAATGCAGCACAGGCCATGGAGAACAGGGAGCCTTGTTATGCTGATGGGTGGGATGTAAATTGCCAACAGCCACTCTGCAGAAGTGTATGGTGTTTCCTGAAACACCTAAAAAACAAAGCAACGGAGCCTACGGCACTTCCACTTATGGTCCTATAGCCTAGGGAAATTAAAATAAAATACACACAGCCACCCCAAAGTGTCGGACGGCTCTGTTTACAAGAACCTCTTCTACGGTACAAGTTAAATATCCCAGAAAGCGAAAAATGGATAAAGAAGTTGTGGTACGTACGTACAATGGAATATCACTCACCAATGAAATCTATGTCATCTGGCCCATCGTGGCATAATGAGTGGATTCAGGTACGATGATTCTAAGAGAAATAAGTCACACAGAAAATGAAACATCATAAGATATCACTAATACACCGAATGTAATCTTGGCTACACATGAACTGAATTACAAAACAGAACAGGGTCTCAAATTTAGAAAACCAACTTATGTTTGTTTGAGGGGAAAGGTGAGTTGGGGTGCTGCATAAAACCAGAGATAGAAATTAGCACAGATACCATTCCATACGTCAAATATGTAATAGTCAAGACCTACCCCTTGCTCAACGAAATGGGTAAACACCATATATTCAACGCCTAGGAATACACCTGACTAGTAAGAATCTTCAAACCCATGGATTTATATGTCTCCATAAGAGAATCAAGCGAGTGTACAGCTGCATGAAGGTAGCAGAGAAAATCCGATAAATCCTATTATCAAAATGAATTACAAAAACAAAACACAATGACAGTGAAATAGAGAGCAATTCTTAAATAATTCATTCAGGGCTTGTGATGCAACCTGGATTTACCTCATCTACACCCAGAGCTGAGTGAGACATAAAGTTGGACACTTCGGGCTGATAGCATTGGTGATGTTCGAAGAGCAAATGCAGACCATTTGAAGTCATACTGCATGGTACCCATTCCATGGGTCCCAACTCTCCAGGTTTAAGCGATTCTTCCTTCAGCTAAAACATGCATGGGAAACCCACTGTATGGTGCACCGTGTAACCGGGAAACGTTTTCAAATGCATCTCAGTTTTCGTCCCCTTTTACTCGGGTCCACAATTCCAGACCCTTTACTAACACTCTACCGACTTGGAGAGTCAGTGCCTTTAACCTGCTGTTTGGCACAGTTTGCAATTTCTGCGCAAGATGAACAGGAATAGGGAGAACCAATGAGAGACTAGCTGTAGGTGTCTGCACGGGCAAATTTAACGCTCATTTCCCACCAGGAAGAGGAATTAACCAAACGCTCAGCATGCCCTGCCGGAACCAGATTAGGGCCTGAAGCAACCCTGCGAGTTTGCGCCCAGCTCACAAGTTGCGAGTTGAAGAATCGAGCTCAGGGGCACTGTAACTCACAAACATGCAGAGTTATAAATGACAGCTATCGTCCAAAAATATATTGAAGGAAAGCTGCGAATACGACTTGTAAGCAGGGCAGAATTGCAGGAAATCGATTTCAGGGGGTACACGGGAATTGCATTTAAAGCATAGGAAAAGAGGCAGAACGTCGACAATGATGCTCTTGGCCAAAAAGGGTGTATGCGTTTTTTCCTGAATTTATTCAGGAAAAAAAGCATATGCGCTTTTTGGCCAACCAAGCAAGCATGTTAAAGAAATCTGCACTACAATGAAGTCTCACTGCCCCCAGGTCAAAAGGGACATCTGAAACAAGTGTAAAATCCACAAAGACAGGACAGGGCAAGGAGAACAGAGAGCCTTGTTATGCTGATGGTCGGGATGTAAATTGCCAACAGCCACTCTGGAGAAGTGTATGGAGTATCCGGGAACCCCTGAAAAACAAAGCAACGGAGCCTACGGCACTTCCACTTATGGTCCTATAGCTTAGGGAAATTAAAATCAAAAACACACAGCCACCCCAAAGTGTCGGACGGCTCTGTTTACAAGAACCTCTTCTACGGTACAAGTTAAATATCCCAGAATGTGAAAAATGGATAAAGAAGTTGTGGTACGTACGTACAATGGAATATCACTCAGCAATGAAAGCTATGTCATCAGACCCGTCGCGGCATAATGAGTGGATTCAGGTACGATGATTCTAAGGGAAATAAGTCACACAGAAAATGAAACATCATAAGATATCACTAATACATGGAATGTAAACTTTGCTACACATGAACTGAATTATAAAACAGAACAGGGTCTCAAATTTAGAAAACCAACTTATGCTTGCTTAAGGGGAAAGGTGAGTTGGGGTGCTGCATAAAACCAGAGATAGAAATTAGCACAGATACCTTTCCAAAAGCCAAATATGTAATAGCCCAGACCTACCCCTTGCTCAACGAAATGGACTAAACACCCCATATTCAACGCCTAGGAATACACCTGACTAGTAAGAATCTTCAAACCCATGGATTCATATGCCTCCGTAAGAGAATGAAGCGTGTGTACAGCGGCATGAATGCAGCAGAGAAAATCCGATAAATCCCATTGTCAAAATGAATTACAAAAACAAAACCCAAGGACAGTGAAATAGAGAGCAATTCTTAAATAATTCATTCAGGGCTTGTGATGCAACCTGGATTTACCACATATAAACCCAGAGCTGAGAGACACATAAGGTTGGACACTTTGGGCTGATAGCATTGTTGAGGTTCGATAAGCAAATGCAGACCCTTTGAAGTCATACTGCATGGTAGCCATTCCATGGGTCCCAACTCTCCAGGTTTAAGGGATACTTCCTTCAGCTAAAACATGCATGGGAAACACACATTATGGTGCACCATGTGACGGGGAAACGTTTTCAAATGCATCTCAGTTTTCGTCTCGTTTTACTTGGGTACACCATTCCAGACCCTTTAATAACACTCTCCCCACTTGGAGAGTCTGTACCTTTAACCTCCTGTTTGGCACAGTTTGCAATTTCTGCGCAAAATGAACAGGAATAGGGAGAACCAATGAGAGACTAGCTGTAGGTGTCTGCACGGGCAAATTTAACGCTCATTTCCAACCAGGAAGAGGAATTAACCAAAGGCTCAGCATGCCGTGCCGGAACCAAATTAGGGCCTGAATCTATCATGTGGGTTTGCGGCCAGCTCACAAGAAAGCGATTTGAAGAAAGGAGCTCAGGGGCACTGTAATTCACAAACCTGCAGAGTTATAAATGACAGCTATCGTCCAAAAATATATTGAAGGAAGGCTGTGAAGAGGACTTGAAAGCGGGGCAGAATTGCAGGAAAACGATTTCAGGGGGTAGACTGGAATTGCATTTAAAGCATAGGAAAAGAGGCAGAATGTCGACAATGATGCACTTGGCCAAAAAGGGCGTATGCGTTTTTTACTGAATATATTCAGGAAAAAACGCATACGCCCTTTTTGGCCAACCAAGCAAGCATGTTAAAGAAATCTGCACTACAATGAAGTCTCACTGCCCCCCGGTCAAAAGGGCCATCTGAAAAAAGTGTAAAATCCAGAAATGCAGCACAGGCCATGGAGAACAGGGAGCCTTGTTATGCTGATGGGTGGGATGTAAATTGCCAACAGCCACTCTGGAGAAGTGTATGGTGTTTCCTGAAACACCTAAAAAACAAAGCAACGGAGCCTACGGCACTTCCACTTATGGTCCTATAGCTTAGGGAAATTAAAATCAAAAACACACAGCCACCCCAAAGTTTCACACAGCTCTGTTTACAAGAACCTCGTCCACGGTACAAGTTAAATATCCCAGAAAGCGAAAAATGGATAAAGAAGTTGTGGTACGTACGTACAATGGAATATCACTCACCAATGAAGTCTATGTCATCTGGCCCGTCTTGGCATAATGATTGGATTCAGGTACGAGGATTCTAAGTGAAA
The DNA here is from genome assembly GCF_059928025.1 of Delphinapterus leucas. Classification (NCBI taxonomy): domain Eukaryota; kingdom Metazoa; phylum Chordata; class Mammalia; order Artiodactyla; family Monodontidae; genus Delphinapterus; species Delphinapterus leucas. The sequence goes on from NW_028322235.1 coordinate 5,678,801, forward strand.
TAAGTCACACAGAAAATGAAACATCATAAGATATCACTAATACACCGAATGTAATCTTGGCTACACATGAACTGAATTACAAAACAGAACATGGTCTCAAATTTAGAAAACCAACTTATGTTTGCTTAAGGGGAAAGGTGAGTTGGGGTGCTGCATAAAACCAGAGATAGAAATTAGCACAGATACCATTCCATACGTCAAATACGTAATAGTCAAGAACTACACCTTGCTCAACAAAATGGGCTAAACCCCCTATATTCAACGCCTAGGAATACACCTGACTAGAAAGAATCTTCAAACCCATGGATTTATATGTCTCCATAAGAGAATCAAGCGTGTGTACAGCTGCATGAAGGCAGCAGAAAAAATCCGATAAATCCCATTATCAAAATGAATTACAAAAACAAAACACAATGACAGTGAAATAGAGAGCAATTCATAAATAATTCATTCAGGGCTTGTGATGCAACCTGGATTTACCTCATCTACACCCAGAGCTGAGTGAGACATAAGGTTGGACACTTTGGGCTGATAGCATTGGTGAGGTTCGATGAGCAACTGCAGATCATTTGAAGCCATACTGCATGGTACCCATTCCATGGGTCCCAAATCTCCAGGTTTAAGGGATTCTTCCTTCAGCTACAACATGCATGGGAAACACACAGTATGGTGCACCGTGTGACCGGGAAACGTTTTCAAATGCATCTCAGGTTTCGTCCCCTTTTACTCGGGTTCACAATTCCAGACCCTTTACTAACACTCTCCCCACTTGGAGAGTCAGTGCCTTTAACCTGCTGTTTGGCACAGTTTGCAATTTCTGTGCAAGATGAACAGGAATAGGGAGAACCAATGAGAGACTAGCTGTAGGTTTCTGCACGGGCAAATTTAACGCTCATTTCCAACCAGGAAGAGGAATTAACCAAAGGCTCAGCATGCCGTGCCGGAACCAAATTAGGGCCTGAATCTATCATGCGGGTTTGCGGCCAGCTCACAAGAAAGCGATTTGAAGAAAGGAGCTCAGGGGCACTGTAATTCACAAACATGCAGAGTTATAAATGACAGCTATCGTCCAAAAATATATTGAAGGAAGGCTGTGAAGAGGACTTGAAAGCGGGGCAGAATTGCAGGAAAACGATTTCAGGGGGTAGACTGGAATTGCATTTAAAGCATAGGAAAAGAGGCAGAATGTCGACAATGATGCACTTGGCCAAAAAGTGCGTATGCGTTTTTTACTGAATATATTCAGGAAAAAACGCATACGCCCTTTTTGGCCAACCAAGCAAGCATGTTAAAGAAATCTGCACTACAATGAAGTCTCACTGCCCCCCGGTCAAAAGGGCCATCTGAAAAAAGTGTAAAATCCAGAAATGCAGCACAGGCCATGGAGAACAGGGAGCCTTGTTATGATGATGGGTGGGATGTAAATTGCCAACAGCCACTCTGGAGAAGTGTATGGTGTTTCCTGAAACACCTAAAAAACGAAGCAACGGAGCCTACGGCACTTCCATTTATGGTCCTATAGCTTAGGGAAATTAAAATCAAAAACACACAGCCACCCCAAAGTGTCAGACGGCTCTGTTTACAAGAACCTCGTGTACGGTACAAGTTAAATATCCCAGAAAGCGAAAAATGGATAAAGAAGTTGTGGTACGTACGTACAATGGAATATCACTCACCAATGAAGTCTATGTCATCTGGCCCGTCTTGGCATAATGATTGGATTCAGGTACGATGATTCTAAGTGAAATAAGTCACACAGAAAATGAAACATCATAAGATATCACTAATACACCGAATGTAATCTTGGCTACACATGAACTGAAATACAAAACAGAACAGGGTCTCAAATTTAGAAAACCAACTTATGTTTGCTTAAGGGGAAAGGTGAGTTGGGGTGCTGCATAAAACCAGAGATAGAAATTAGCACAGATACCATTCCTTACGTCAAATACGTAATAGTCAAGACCTACACCTTGCTCCACAAAATTGGCTAAACCCCCTATATTCAACGCCTAGGAATACACCTGACTAGTAAGAATCTTCAAACCCATGGATTTATATGTCTCCATAAGAGAATCAAGCGTGTGTACAGCTACATGAAGGCAGCAGAGAAAATCCGATAAATCCCATTATCAAAATGAATTAAAAAACAAAACACAATGACAGTGAAATAGAGAGCAATTCTTACACAATTCATTCAGGGCTTGTGATGCAACCTGGATTTACCGCATCTACACCCAGAGCTGAGTGAGACATAAGGTTGGACACTTCGGGCTGATAGCATTGGTGAGTTTCGATGAGCAAATGAAGACCATTTGAAGTCATACTGCATGATACCCATTCCATGGGTCCCAACTCTCCAGGTTTAAACGATTCTTCCTTCAGCTAAAACATACATGGGAATCCCACAGTATGGTGCACCGTGTGACCGGGAAACGTTTTCAAATGCTTCTCAGTTTTCGTCCCCTTTTATTCGGGTTCACTATTCCAGACCCTTTACTAACACGCTCCCCACTTGGAGAGTCAGTGCCTTTAACCTCCTGTTTGGCACAGTTTGCAATTTCTGCGCAAGATGAACAGGAATAGGGAGAACCAATGAGAGACTAGCTGTAGGTGTCTGCACGGGCAAATTTAACGCTCATTTCCCACCAGGAAGAGGAATTAACCAAAGGCTCAGCATGCCGTGCCGCAACAAGATTAAGGCTTGAAGAAATCCTGCGGGTTTGCGGCCAGCTCAAAAGAAAGCGATTTGAAGAAAGGAGCTCAGGGGCACTGTAATTCACAAACCTGCAGAGTTATAAATGACAGCTATCGTCCAAAAATATATTGAAGGAAGGCTGTGAAGAGGACATGAAAGCGGGGCAGAATTGCAGGAAAACGATTTCAGGGGGTAGACTGGAATTGCATTTAAAGCATAGGAAAAGAGGCAGAACGACGACAATGATGCACTTGGCCAAAAAGGGCGTGTGCGTTTTTTACTGAATATATTCAGGAAAAAACGCACACGCCCTTTTTGGCCAACCAAGCAAGCATGTTAAAGAAATCTGCACTACAATGAAGTCTCACTGCCCCCCGGTCAAAAGGGCCATCTGAAAAAAGTGTAAAATCCAGAAATGCAGCACAGGCCATGGAGAACAGGGAGCCTTGTTATGCTGATGGGTGGGATGTAAATTGCCAACACCCACTCTGGAGAAGTGTATGGTGTTTCCCGGAACACCGAAAAAACAAAGCTACGGAGCCTACGGCACTTCCCCTTATGGTCCTATAGCTTAGGGAAATTAAAATCAAAAACACACAGCCACCCCAATGTGTCGGACGGCTCTGTTTACAAGAACCTCGTCTACGGTACAAGTTAAATATCCCAGAATGTGAAAAATGGATAAAGAAGTTGTGGTACGTACGTACAATGGAATATCACTCAGCAATTAAATCTATGTCATCAGGCCCGTCGCGGCATAATGAGTGGATTCAGGTACGATGATTCTAAGTGAAATAAGTCACACAGAAAATGAAACATCATAAGATATCACTACTACACGGAATGTAAACTTGGCTACACATGAACTGAATTACAAAACAGAACAGGGTCTCAAATTTAGAAAACCAACTTATGCTTGCTTAAGGGGAAAGGTGAGTTGGGGTGCTGCATAAAACCAGAGATAGAAATTAGCACAGATACCTTTCCATAAGCCAAATATGTAATAGTCAAGTCCTACCCCTTGTTCAACGAAATGGACTAAACACCCCATATTCAACGCCTAGGAATACACCTGACTAGTAAGAATCTTCAAACCCATGCATTTATATGTCTCCGTAAGAGAATGAAGCGTGTGTACAGCGGCATGAATGCAGCAGAGAAAATCCGATAAATCCCATTATCAAAATGAATTACACAAACAAAACCCAAGGACAGTGAAATAGAGAGCAATTCTTAAATAATTCATTCAGGGCTTGTGATGCAACCTGGATTTACCACATCTACACCCAGAGCTGAGTGAGACATAAGGTTGGGCACTTCGGGCTGATAGCATTGGTGAGGTTCGATGAGCAAATGCAGACCCTGTGAAGTCATACAGCATGGTACCCATTCCATGGGTCCCAACTCTCCAAGTTTAAGGGATTCTTCCTTCAGCTAAAACATGCATGGGAAACCCACAGTATGGTGCACCGTGTGACTGGCAAGCCTTTTCAAATGATTCTCAGTTTTCATCCCCTTTTACTCGGGTTCACCATTCCAGACTCTTTATGAACACTCTCCCCACTTGGAGAGTCAGTGCCTTTAACCTCCTGTTGGGCACAGTTTGCAATTTCTGCGCAAGATGAAAAGGAATAGGGAGAACCAATGAGAGACTAGCTCTAGGTGTCTGCACGGGCAAATTTAACACTCATTTCCCACCAGGAAGAGGAATTAACCAAAGGCTCAGCATGCCGTGCCGGAACCAGATTAGGGCCTGAGGCAATCCTGTGGGTTTTCGGCCAGCTCACAAGATAGCGAGTTGAAGAAAGGAGTTCACGGGCACTGTAACTCACAAACTTGCAGAGTTATAAATGACAGCTATCGTCCAAAAATATATTGAAGGAAGGCTGCGTAGACGACTTGTAAGTGGGGCAGAATTGCAGGAAAACGATTTCAGGGGGTAGACTGGAATTGCATTTAAAGCATAGGAAAAGAGGCAGAACGTGGACAATGATGCACTTGGCCAAAAAGGGCGTATGCGTTTTTTCCTGAATATATTCAGGAAAAAACGCATACGCCCTTTTTGGCCAACCAAGCAAGCATGTTAAAGAAATCTGCACTACAATGAAGTCTCACTGCCCCCCGGTCAAAAGGGCCATGTGAAAAAAGTGTAAAATCAGAAATGCAGCACAGGCCATGGAGAACAGGGAGCCTTGTTATGCTGATGGGTGGGATGTAAATTGCCAACAGCCACTCTGGAGAAGTGTATGGTGTTTCCTGAAACACCGAAAAAACAAAGCAACAGAGCCTACGGCACTTCCACTTATGGTCCTATAGATTAGGGAAATTAAAATCAAAAACACACAGCCACGCCAAAGTTTCAGACGGCTCTGTTTACAAGAACCTCGTCTACGGTACAAGTTAAATATCCCAGAAAGCGAAAAATGAATAAAGAAGTTGTGGTACGTACGTACAATGGAATATCAGTCACCAATGAAATCTATGTCATCTGGCCCGTCGTGGCATAATGAGTGGATTCTGGTACGATGATTCTAAGTGAAAAATGTCACACAGAAAATGAAACATCATAAGATATCACTAATACACCGAATGTAATCTTGGCTACACATGAACTGAATTACAAAACAGAACAGGGTCTCAAATTTAGAAAACCAACTTATGCTTGCTTAAGGGGAAAGGTGAGTTGGGGTGCTGCATAAAACGAGAGATAGAAATTAGCACAGATACCATTCCATACGTCAAATATGTAATAGTCAAGACCTACCCCTTGCTCAACGAAATGGGCTAAACACCCTATATTCAAAGCCTAGGAATACACCTGACTACTAAGACTCTTCAAACCCATGGATTTACATGTCTACATAAGAGAATCAAGCGTGTGTACAGCTGCATGAAGGCAGCAGAGAAAATCCGATAAATCCTATTATCAAAATGAATTACAAAAACAAAACACAATGACAGTGAAATAGAGAGCAATTCTTAAATTATTCATTCAGGGCTTGTGATGCAACCTGGATTTACCTCATCTAAACCCAGAGCTGAGTGAGACATAAGGTTGGACCCTTCGGGCTGATAGCATTGGTGAGGTTCGATGAGCAAATGCAGACCTTTTGAAGTCATAATACATGGTACACATTCCATGGGTCCCAACTCTCCAGGTTTAAGCGATTCTTCCTTCAGCTAAACCATGCATGGGAAACCCACAGTATGGTGCACCATGTGACCGGTAAACGTTTTCAAATGCATCTCATTTTTTGTCCTCTTTTACTCGGGTTCACAATTCCAGACCCTTTACTAACACTCTCCACACTTGGAGAGTCAGTGCCTTTAACCTCCTGTTTCGCACACTTTGCAATTTCTGCGCAAAATGAACAGGAATAGGGAGAACCAATGAGTGACTAGCTGTAGGTGTCTGCAGGGGCTAATTTAACGCTCATTTCCAACCAGGAAGAGGATTTAACCAAACGCTCAGCATGCCGTGCCGGAACCAGATTAGGGCCTGAAGCAATCCTGCGGGTTTGCGGCCAGCTCACAAGAAAGCGATTTGAAGAAAGGAGCTCAGGGGCACTGTAATTCACAAACCTGCAGAGTTATAAATGACAGCTATCGTCCAAAAATATATTGAAGGAAGGCTGCGCAGAGGACTTGAAAGCGGGGCAGAATTTCAGGAAAACGATTTCATGGGGTAGACTGGAATTGCATTTAAAGCATAGGAAAAGAGGCAGAACGTCGACAATGATGCACTTGGCCAAAAAGGGCGTATGCGTTTTTTCCTGAATATATTCAGGAAAAAACGCATACGCCCTTTTTGGCCAACCAAGCAAGCATGTTAAAGAAATCTGCACTACAATGAAGTCTCACTGCCCCCCGGTAAAAACGGCCATCTGAAAAAAGTGTAAAATCCAGAAATGCAGCACAGGCCATGGAGAACAGGGAGCCTTGTTATGCTGATGGGTGGGATGTAAATTGCCAACAGCCACTCTGCAGAAGTGTATGGTGTTTCCTGAAACACCTAAAAAACAAAGCAACAGAGCCTACGGCACTTCCACTTATGGTCCTATAGCTTAGGGAAATTAAAATAAAAAACACACAGCCACCCCAAAGTTTCAGACGGCTCTGTTTACAAGAACCTCGTCTACGGTACAAGTTAAATATCCCAGAAAGCGAAAAATGGATAAAGAAGTTGTGGTACGTACGTACAATGGAATATCACTCACCAATGAAATCTATGTCATCTGGCCCGTCGTGGCATAATGAGTGGATTCAGGTACGATGATTCTAAGAGAAATAAGTCACACAGAAAATGAAACATCATAAGATATCACTAATACACCGAATGTAATCTTGGCTACACATGAACTGAATTACAAAACAGAACAGGGTCTCAAATTTAGAAAACCAACTTATGTTTGCTTAAGGGGAAAGGTGAGTTGGGGTGCTGCATAAAACCAGAGATAGAAATTAGCACAGATACCATTCCATACGTCATATATGTAATAGTCAAGGGGGCTTCCCTGGTGGCGCACTGGTTGAGAGTTCACCTGCCGATGCAGGGGACGCGGGTTCGTGCCCCGGTCCGAGAGGATCCCACATGCCGCGGAGCTACTTGCCCCGTGAGTCATGGCTGTTGAGCCTGCGCGTCCGGAGCCTGTGCTCCGCAACGGGAGAGGCCACAACACTGAGAGGCCCGCGTACAGCAAAAAAAATAAATAAATATGTAATAGTCAAGACCTACCCCTTGCTCAACGAAATGGGCTAAACACCCTATATTCAACGCCTAGGAATACACCTGACTAGTAAGAATCTTCAAACCCATGGATTTATATGTCTCCATAAGAGAATCAAGCATGTGTACAGCTGCATGAAGGCAGCAGAGAAAATCCGATAAATCCTATTATCAAAATGAATTACAAAAACAAAACACAATGACAGTGAAATAGAGAACAATTCTTAAATAATTCATTCAGGGCTTGTGATGCAACCTGGATTTACCTCATCTACACCCAGAGCTGAGTGAGACATAAGGTTGGACACTTCGGGGTGATACCACTGGTGAGGTTCGATGAGCAAATGCAGACCATTTGAAGTCATACTGCATGGTACCCATTCCATGGGTCCCAACTCTCCAGGTTTAAGCGATTCTTCCTTCAGCTAAAGCATGCATGGGAAGCCCACAGTATGGTGCACCGTGTGACCAGGAAACGTTTTCAAAGGCATCTCAATTTTCGTCCCCTTTTACTCGGGTTCACAATTCCAGACCCTTTTCTAACACTCTCCAGACTTGGAGAGTCAGGGCCTTTAACCTCCTGTTTGGCACAGTTTGCAATTTCTGCGCAAGATGAACAGGAATAGGGAGAACCAATGAGAGACTAGCTGTAGGTGTCTGCACGGGCAAATTTAACGCACATTTCCCACCAGAAAGACGAATTAACCAAAGGCTCAGCATGCCGTGCCGGAACAAGATTAGGGCCTGAAGCAATCCTGCGAGTTTGCGGCCAGCTCACAAGAAAGCGATTTGAAGAAAGGAGCTCAGGGGCACTGTAATTCACAAACCTGCAGAGTTATAAATGACAGCTATCGTCCAAAAATATATTGAAGGAAGGCTGCGAAGAGGACTTGAAAGCGGGGCAGAATTGCAGGAAAACGATTTCAGGGGGTAGACTGGAATTGCATTTAAAGCATAGGAAAAGAGGCAGGACGTCGACAATGATGCACTTGGCCAAAAAGGTCGTATGCGTTTTTTCCTGAATATATTCAGGAAAAAGCGCATACGCCCTTTTTGGCCAACCAAGCAAGCATGTTAAAGAAATCTGCACTACAATGAAGTCTCACTGCCCCCCGGTCAAAAGGGCCATCTGAAAAAAGTGTAAAATCCAGAAATGCAGCACAGGCCATGGAGAACAGGGAGCCTTGTTATGCTGATGGGTGGGATGTAAATTGCCAACAGCCACTCTGCAGAAGTGTATGGTGTTTCCTGAAACACCTAAAAAACAAAGCAACGGAGCCTACGGCACTTCCACTTATGGTCCTATAGCTTAGGGAAATTAAAATAAAATACACACAGCCACCCCAAAGTTTCAGACGGCTCTGTTTACAAGAACCTCTTCTACGGTACAAGTTAAATATCCCAGAAAGCGAAAAATGGATAAAGAAGTTGTGGTACGTACGTACAATGGAATAGCACTCACCAATGAAATCTATGTCATCTGGCCCGTCGTGGCATAATGAGTGGATTCAGGTACGATGATTCTAAGAGAAATAAGTCACACAGAAAATGAAACATCATAAGATATCACTAATACACCGAATGTAATCTTGGCTACACATGAACTGAATTACAAAACAGAACAGGGTCTCAAATTTAGAAAACCAACTTATGTTTGCTTGAGGGGAAAGGTGAGTTGGGGTGCTGCATAAAACCAGAGATAGAAATTAGCACAGATACCATTCCATACGTCAAATTTGTAATAGTCAAGACCTACCCCTTGCTCAACGAAATGGGCTAAACACCCTATATTCAACGCCTAGGAATACACCTGACTAGTAAGAATCTTCAAACCCATGGATTTATATGTCTCCATAAGAGAATCAAGCGTGTGTACAGCTGCATGAAGGTAGCAGAGAAAATCCGATAAATCCTATTATCAAAATGAATTACAAAAACAAAACACAATGACAGTGAAATAGAGAGCAATTCTTAAATAATTCATTCAGGGCTTGTGATGCAACCTGGATTTACCTCATCTACACCCAGAGCTGAGTGAGACATAAAGTTGGACACTTCGGGCTGATAGCATTGGTGATGTTCGAAGAGCAAATGCAGACCATTTGAAGTCATACTGCATGGTACCCATTCCATGGGTCCCAACTCTCCAGGTTTAAGCGATTCTTCCTTCAGCTAAAACATGCATGGGAAACCCACTGTATGGTGCACCGTGTAACCGGGAAACGTTTTCAAATGCATCTCAGTTTTCGTCCCCTTTTACTCGGGTCCACAATTCCAGACCCTTTACTAACACTCTACCGACTTGGAGAGTCAGTGCCTTTAACCTGCTGTTTGGCACAGTTTGCAATTTCTGCGCAAGATGAACAGGAATAGGGAGAACCAATGAGAGACTAGCTGTAGGTGTCTGCACGGGCAAATTTAACGCTCATTTCCCACCAGGAAGAGGAATTAACCAAACGCTCAGCATGCCCTGCCGGAACCAGATTAGGGCCTGAAGCAACCCTGCGAGTTTGCGGCCAGCTCACAAGAAAGCGATTTGAAGAAAGGAGCTCCGGGGCACTCTAATTCACAAAATTGCAGAGTTATAAATGACAGCTATCGTCCAAAAATATATTGAAGGAAGCCTGCGAAGAGGACTTGAAAGCGGGGCAGAATTGCAGGAGAACGATTTCAGGGGGTAGACTGGAATTGCATTTAAAGCATAGGAAAAGAGGCAGAACGTCGACAATGATTCACTTGGCCAAAAAGGGCGTATGCGTTTTTTCCTGAATATATTCAGGAAAAAACGCATACGCCCTTTTTGGCCAACCAAGCAAGCATGTTAAAGAAATCTGCACTACAATGAAGTCTCACTGCCCCCCGGTCAAAAGGGCCATCTGAAAAAAGTGTAAAATCCAGAAAGGCAGCACAGGCCATGGAGAACAGGGAGCCTTGTTATGCTGATGGGCGGGATGTAAATTGCCAAGAGCCACTCTGGAGAAGTGTATGGTTTTTCCTGAAACACCTAAAAAACAAAGCAACAGAGCCTACGGCACTTCCACTTGTGGTCCTATAGCTTAGGGAAATTAAAATAAAAAACACACAGCCACCCCAAAGTTTCAGACGGCTCTGTTTACAAGAACCTCGTCTACGGTACAAGTTAAATATCCCAGAAAGCGAAAAATGGATAAAGAAGTTGTGGTACGTACGTACAATGGAATATCACTCACCAATGAAATCTATGTCATCTGGCCCGTCGTGGCATAATGAGTGGATTCAGGTACGATGATTCTAAGAGAAATAAGTCACACAGAAAATGAAACATCATAAGATATCACTAATACACCGAATGTAATCTTGGCTACACATGAACTGAATTACAAAACAGAACAGGGTCTCAAATTTAGAAAACCAACTTATGTTTGCTTAAGGGGAAAGGTGCGTTGGGGTGCTGCATAAAATCAGAGATAGAAATTAGCACAGATACCATTCCATACGTCATATATGTAATAGTCAAGGGGTCTTCCCTGGTGGCACACTGGTTGAGAGTTCGCCTGCCGATGCAGGGGACGCGGGTTCGTGCCCCGGTCCGAGAGGATCCCACATGCCGCGGAGCTACTGGCCCCGTGAGTCATGGTCGTTGAGCCTGCGCGTCCGGAGCCTGTGCTCCGCAACGGGAGAGGCCACAACACTGAGAGGCCCGCGTACAGCAAAAAAAATAAATAAATATGTAATAGTCAAGACCTACCCCTTGCTCAACGAAATGGGCTAAACACCCTATATTCAACGCCTAGGAATACACCTGACTAGTAAGAATCTTCAAACCCATGGATTTATATGTCTCCATAAGAGAATCAAGCATGTGTACAGCTGCATGAAGGCAGCAGAGAAAATCCGATAAATCCTATTATCAAAATGAATTACAAAAACAAAACACAATGACAGTGAAATAGAGAACAATTCTTAAATAATTCATTCAGGGCTTGTGATGCAACCTGGATTTACCTCATCTACACCCAGAGCTGAGTGAGACATAAGGTTGGACACTTCGGGGTGATACAACTGGTGAGGTTCGATGAGCAAATGCAGACCATTTGAAGTCATACTGCATGGTACCCATTCCATGGGTCCCAACTCTCCAGGTTTAAGCGATTCTTCCTTCAGCTAAAGCATGCATGGGAAGCCCACAGTATGGTGCACCGTGTGACCAGGAAACGTTTTCAAAGGCATCTCAATTTTCGTCCCCTTTTACTCGGGTTCACAATTCCAGACCCTTTTCTAACACTCTCCAGACTTGGAGAGTCAGGGCCTTTAACCTCCTGTTTGGCACAGTTTGCAATTTCTGCGCAAGATGAACAGGAATAGGGAGAACCAATGAGAGACTAGCTGTAGGTGTCTGCACGGGCAAATTTAACGCACATTTCCCACCAGAAAGACGAATTAACCAAAGGCTCAGCATGCCGTGCCGGAACAAGATTAGGGCCTGAAGCAATCCTGCGAGTTTGCGGCCAGCTCACAAGAAAGCGATTTGAAGAAAGGAGCTCAGGGGCACTGTAATTCACAAACCTGCAGAGTTATAAATGACAGCTATCGTCCAAAAATATATTGAAGGAAGGCTGCGAAGAGGACTTGAAAGCGGGGCAGAATTGCAGGAAAACGATTTCAGGGGGTAGACTGGAATTGCATTTAAAGCATAGGAAAAGAGGCAGGACGTCGACAATGATGCACTTGGCCAAAAAGGGCGTATGCGTTTTTTCCTGAATATATTCAGGAAAAAGCGCATACGCCCTTTTTGGCCAACCAAGCAAGCATGTTAAAGAAATCTGCACTACAATGAAGTCTCACTGCCCCCCGGTCAAAAGGGCCATCTGAAAAAAGTGTAAAATCCAGAAATGCAGCACAGGCCATGGAGAACAGGGAGCTTGTTATGCTGATGGGTGGGATGTAAATTGCCAACAGCCACTCTGCAGAAGTGTATGGTGTTTCCTGAAACACCTAAAAAACAAAGCAACGGAGCCTACGGCACTTCCACTTATGGTCCTATAGCTTAGGGAAATTAAAATAAAATACACACAGCCACCCCAAAGTTTCAGACGGCTCTGTTTACAAGAACCTCTTCTACGGTACAAGTTAAATATCCCAGAAAGCGAAAAATGGATAAAGAAGTTGTGGTACGTACGTACAATGGAATATCACTCACCAATGAAATCTATGTCATCTGGCCCGTCGTGGCATAATGAGTGGATTCAGGTACGATGATTCTAAGAGAAATAAGTCACACAGAAAATGAAACATCATAAGATATCACTAATACACCGAATGTAATCTTGGCTACACATGAACTGAATTACAAAACAGAACAGGGTCTCAAATTTAGAAAACCAACTTATGTTTGTTTGAGGGGAAAGGTGAGTTGGGGTGCTGCATAAAACCAGAGATAGAAATTAGCACAGATACCATTCCATACGTCAAATATGTAATAGTCAAGACCTACACCTTGCTCAACGAAATGGGCTAAACACCCTATATTCAACGCCTAGGAATACACCTGACTAGTAAGAATCTTCAAACCCATGGATTTATATGTCTCCATAAGAGAATCAAGCGTGTGTACAGCTGCATGAAGGTAGCAGAGAAAATCCGATAAATCCTATTATCAAAATGAATTACAAAAACAAAACACAATGACAGTGAAATAGAGAGCAATTCTTAAATAATTCATTCAGGGCTTGTGATGCAACCTGGATTTACCTCATCTACACCCAGAGCTGAGTGAGACATAAAGTTGGACACTTCGGGCTGATAGCATTGGTGATGTTCGAAGAGCAAATGCAGACCATTTGAAGTCATACTGCATGGTACCCATTCCATGGGTCCCAACTCTCCAGGTTTAAGCGATTCTTCCTTCAGCTAAAACATGCATGGGAAACCCACTGTATGGTGCACCGTGTAACCGGGAAACGTTTTCAAATGCATCTCAGTTTTCGTCCCCTTTTACTCGGGTCCACAATTCCAGACCCTTTACTAACACTCTACCGACTTGGAGAGTCAGTGCCTTTAACCTGCTGTTTGGCACAGTTTGCAATTTCTGCGCAAGATGAACAGGAATAGGGAGAACCAATGAGAGACTAGCTGTAGGTGTCTGCACGGGCAAATTTAACGCTCATTTCCCACCAGGAAGAGGAATTAACCAAACGCTCAGCATGCCCTGCCGGAACCAGATTAGGGCCTGAAGCAACCCTGCGAGTTTGCGGCCAGCTCACAAGAAAGCGATTTGAAGAAAGGAGCTCCGGGGCACTCTAATTCACAAAACTGCAGAGTTATAAATGACAGCTATCGTCCAAAAATATATTGAAGGAAGCCTGCAAAGAGGACATGAAAGCGGGGCAGAAATGCAGGAAAACGATTTCAGGGGGTAGACTGGAATTGCATTTAAAGCATAGGAAAAGAGGCAGAACGTCGACAATGATTCACTTGGCCAAAAAGGGCGTATGCGTTTTTTCCTGAATATATTCAGGAAAAAACGCATACGCCCTTTTTGGCCAACCAAGCAAGCATGTTAAAGAAATCTGCACTACAATGAAGTCTCACTGCCCCCCGGTCAAAAGGGCCATCTGAAAAAAGTGTAAAATCCAGAAAGGCAGCACAGGCCATGGAGAACAGGGAGCCTTGTTATGCTGATGGGCGGGATGTAAATTGCCAAGAGCCACTCTGGAGAAGTGTATGGTTTTTCTTGAAACACCTAAAAAACAAAGCAACAGAGCCTACGGCACTTCCACTTATGGTTCTATAGCTTAGGGAAATTTAAATCAAAAACACACAGCCAAGCCAAAGTTTCAGATGGCTCTGTTTACAAGAACCTCTTCTACGGTACAAGTTAAATATCCCAGAAAGCGAAAAATGGATAAAGAAGTTGTGGTACGTACGTACAATGGAATATCAGTCACCAAGGAAAGCTATGTCATCTGGCCCGGCGTGGCGTAATGAGTGGATTCAGGTACGATGATTCTAAGTGAAATAAGTCACACAGAAAATGAAACATCATAAGATATCACTAACACACCGAATGTAATCTTGGCTACACATGAACTGAATTACAAAACAGAACAGGGTCTCAAATTTAGAAAACCAACTTATGTTTGCTTAAGGGGAAAGGTGAGTTGGGGTGCTGCATAAAACCAGAGATAGAAATTAGCACAGATACCATTCCATACGTCAAATATGTAATAGTCAAGACCTACCCCTTGCCCAACGAAATGGGCTAAACACCCTATATTCAACGCCTAGGAATACACCTGACTAGTAAGAATCTTCAAACCCATGGATTTATATGTCTCCATAAGAGAATCAAGCGGGTGTACAGCTGCATGAATGCAGCAGAGAAAATCCGATAAATCCTATTATCAAAATGAATTACAAAAACAAAACACAATGACAGTGAAATAGAGAGCAATTCTTAAATAATTCTTTCAGGGCTTGTGATGCAACCTGGATTTACCTCATCTACACCCAGAGCTGAGTGAGACATAAAGTTGGACACTTCGTGCTGATAGCATTGGTGAGGTTAGATGAGCAAATGCAGACCCTTTGAAGTCATACAGCATGGTACCCATTCCATGGGTCCCAACTCTCCAAGTTTAAGGGATTCTTCCTTCAGCTAAAACATGCATGGGAAACCCACAGTATGGTGCACCGTGTGACTGGCAAACGTTTTCAAATGATTCTCAGTTTTCGTCCCCTTTTACTCGGGTTCACAATTCCAGACCCTTTACTAACACTCTCCCCACTTAGAGAGTCAGTGCCTTTAACCTCCTGTTTGGCACAGTTTGCAATTTCTGCGCAAGATGAACAGGAATAGGGAGAACCAATGAGAGACTAGCTGTAGGTGTCTGCATGGGCAAATTTAACGCTCATTTCCCACCAGGAAGAGGAATTAACCAAAGGCTCAGCATGCCGTGCCGGAACCAGATTAGGGCCTGAAGCAATCCTGCGGGTTTGCGGCCAGCTCACAAGAAAGCGATTTGAAGAAAGGAGCTCCGGGGCACTGTAATTCAAAACCTGCAGTGTTATAAATGACAGCTATCGTCCAAAAATATATTGAAGGAAGGCTGCGAAGAGGACTTGAAAGCGGGGCAGAATTGCAGGAAAACGATTTCAGGGGGTAGACTGGAATTGCATTTAAAGCATAGGAAAAGAGGCAGAACGTCGACAATGATGCACTTGGCCAAAAAGGGCGTATGCGTTTTTTCCTGAATATATTCAGGAAAAAGCGCATACGCCCTTTTTGGCCAACCAAGCAAGCATGTTAAAGAAATCTGCACTACAATGAAGTCTCACTGCCCCCCGGTCAAAAGGGCCATCTGAAAAAAGTGTAAAATCCAGAAATGCAGCACAGGCCATGGAGAACTGGGAGCCTTGTTATGCTGATGGGTGGGATGTGAATTGCCAACAGCCACTCTGGAGAAGTGTATGGTGTTTCCTGAAACACCTAAAAAACAAAGCAACGGAGCCTACGGCACTTCCACTTATGGTCCTATAGCTTAGGGAAATTAAAATCAAAAACACACAGCCACCCCAAAATTTCAGACGGCTCTGTTTACAAGAACCTCGTCTACGGTACAAGTTAAATATCCCAGAAAGCGAAAAATGGATAAAGAAGTTGTGGTACGTACGTACAATGGAATATCACTCACCAATGAAATCTATGTCATCTGGCCCGTCGTGGCATAATGAGTGGATTCAGGTACGATGATTCTAAGAGAAATAAATCACACAGAAAATGAAACATCATAAGTTAACTCTAATACACCGAATGTAATCTTGGCTACACATGAACTGAATTACAAAACAGAACAGGGTCTCAAATTTAGAAAACCAACTTATGTTTGCTTAAGGGGAAAGGGGAGTTGGGGTGCTGCATAAAACCAGAGATAGAAATTAGCACATATACCATTCCATACGTCAAATATGTAATAGTCAAGACCTACCCCTTGCTTAACGAAATGGGCTAAACACCCTATATTCAACGCCTAGGAATACACCTGACTAGTAAGAATCTTCAAACCCATGGATTTATATGTCTCCATAAGAGAATCAAGCATGTGTACAGCTGCATGAAGGCAGCAGAGAAAATCCGATAAATCCTATTATCAAAATGAATTACAAAAACAAAACACAATGACAGTGAAATAGAGAACAATTCTTAAATAATTCATTCAGGGCTTGTGATGCAACCTGGATTTACCTCATCTAAACCCAGAGCTGAGTGAGACATAAGGTTGGACACTTCGGGCTGATAGCATTGGTGAGGTTCGATGAGCAAATGCAGACCATTTGAAGTCATACTACATGGTACCCATTCCATGGGTCCCAACTCTCCAGGTTTAAGCGATTCTTCCTTCAGCTAAAGCATGCATGGGAAGCCCACAGTATGGTGCACCGTGTGACCGGGAAACATTTTCGAATGCATCTCAATTTTTGTCCCCTTTTACTCGGGTTCACAATTCCAGACCCTTTACTAACACTCTCCCCACTTGGAGAGTCAGTGCCTTTAACCTCCTATTTGGCACAGTTTGCAATTTCTGTGCAAGATGAACAGGAATAGGGAGTACCAATGAGAGACTAGCTGTAGGTGTCTGCACGGGCAAATTTATCGCTCATTTCCAACCAGGAAGAGGAATTAACCAAACGCTCAGCATGCCGTGCCGGAACCAGATTAGGGCCTGAAGCAATCCTGCGGGTTTGCGGCCAGCTCAAAAGAAAGCGATTTGAAGAAAGGAGCTCAGGGGCACTCTAATTCACAAACCTGCAGAGTTATAAGTGACAGCTATCATCCAAAAATATATTGAAGGAAGGCTGTGAAGAGGACTTGAAAGCGGGGCAAAATTGCAGGAAAACGATTTCAGGGGGTAGACTGGAATTGCATTTAAAGCATAGGAAAAGAGGCAGTACGTCGACAATGATGCACTTGGCCAAAAAGGGCGTATGCGTTTTTTCCTGAATATATTCAGGAAAAAACGCATACGCCCTTTTTGGCCAACCAAGCAAGCATGTTAAAGAAATCTGCACTACAATGAAGTCTCACTGCCCCCCAGTCAAAAGGGCCATCTGAAAAAAGTGTAAAATCCAGAAAGGCAGCACAGGCCATGGAGAACAGGGAGCCTTGTTATGCTGATGGGCGGGATGTGAACTGCCAACAGCCACTCTGGAGAAGTGTATGGTGTTTCCTGGAACACGTAGGAAACAAAGCAACACACCCTATGGCACTTCCACTTATGGTCCTATAGCTTAGGGAAGTTAAAATCAAAAACACACAGCCACCCCAAAGTTTGGGTCGGCTCTGTTTACAAGAACCTCGTCTACGGTACAAGTTAAATATCACAGAAAGCGAAAATGGATAAAGAAGTTGTGGTACATACGTACAATGGAAAATCACTCAGCAATGAAATCTATGTCATCTGGCCCTTAGCGGCATAATGAGTGGATTCAGGTACAATGATTCTACGTGAAATAAGTCACACAGAAAAAGGAACATCATAAGATATCACTAATACATGGAATGAAACTTGGCTTCACATGAACTGAATTACAAAACAGAAGAGGGTCTCCAAGTTAGAAAACCAACTGATGGTTGCTTATGGGGAAAGGTGAGTTGGGGTGCTGCATAAAACCAGAGATTTATATTAGCACAGAAACTGTTCCATAAACCAAATATGTAATAGAAAAGACCTACTCCTTGCTCAACGAAATGGAGTCAACACCCCATATTCAACGCCTAGGAATATACCTGACTAGTAAGGATCTTAAAACCCATGGATTTATATGTCTCCGTAAGAGAATCAAGCGTGTGTACAGCGGCCTAAACGCATCAGTGAAAATCCGATAAATCCTATTATCAAAATAAATTTCAAAAACAAAACACAATGACACTGAAATAGAGGGCAATTCTTAAATAATTCATTCAGGGCTTGTGATACAACCTGGATTTAGCACATCTTCAACCAGAGCTGGGTGAGACATAAGGCTGGACACTTCGGGCTGATAGCATTGGTGAGGTTCGGTGAGCAAATGCCGACCATTTGAAGTCATACTGCATGGTACCCATTCCATGGGTCCCAACTCTCCAGGTTTAAGGGATTCTTCCTTCAGCTAAAACATGCATGGGAAACCCAGAGTATGGTCCACCTTGTGATTTGGATTCGTTTTCAAATGCATCTCAGTTTTTTTCCCCTGGTACTAGGGTTCAATATTCCAGACCCGTCAATAACACTCTCCCCATATATATATTCAGGAAAAAACGCATACGCCCTTTTTGGCCAACCAAGCAAGCGTGTAAAGGAAATCTGCACTACAATGAAGCCTCACTGCCCCCCGGTCAAAAGGGCCATCTGAAAAAAGTGTAAAATCCAGAAAGGCAGGACAGGCCATGGGGAACATGTAGCCTTGTTATGCTGATGGGCGGGATGTGAACCGCCAACAGCCACTCTGGAGAACTGTATGGTGTTTCCGGAAACACGTAGGGAACAAAGCAACACAGCCTATGGCACTTCCACTTATGGTCCTATAGCTTAGGGACATTAAAATGAAAAACACAGAGCCACCCCAAAGTTTGGGACGGCTCTGTTTACAAGAACCTCGTCTACGATACAAGTTAAATATCCCAGAAATCGAAATATGGATAAAGAAGATGTGGTACGTATGTACAATGGAATATCACTCAGCAATGATATCTATGTCATCAGGCCAGTAGTGGCATAATGAATGGATTCAGGTATGATGATTTTACGTGAAATAAGTCACACAGAAAAAGAAACATCATAAGTTATCACTAATACATGGAATGTAAACTTGGCTACACATGAACTGATCTACAAAACAGAACACGGTCTCAAATTTAGAAAACGAACTTACGCTTGCTTATGGGGAAAGGTGAGTTGGCGTGCTGCATAAAACCAGAGATTGAAATTAGCACAGATATCTTTCCATAAGCCAAATATATAATAGACAAGACCTACTCCTTGCTCAACGAAATGAACTCAACACCCCATATTCAACGCCTCGGAATATACCTGACTAGTAAGAATCTTAAAACCCATGGATTTATATGTCTCCGTAAGAGAATCAAGCGTGTGTACAGTGGCCTAAACGCAGCAGTGAAAATCGGATAACTTCCTTTATCAAAAAAAATTTCAAAAACAAAACACAATGACAGTGAAATAGAGAGCAATTCTTAAATAATTCATTCAGGGCTTGTGATGCAACCTGGATTTACCACATCTACACCCAGAGCTGGGTGAGACATAAGGCTGGACCCTTCGCGCTGATACCATTGGTGAGGCTCGGTGAGCAAATGCAGACCGTTTGAAGGCATACTGCATGGTACCCATTCCATGGGTCCCAACTCTCCAGGTTTAAGGGATTCTTCCTTCAGCTAAAACATGCATGAGAAACGCAGAGTATATTCCACCATGTGATTGCGAAACGTTTTCAAATGCATCTCAGTTTTTGTGCCCTGGTACTCGGGTTCACCATTCCAGACGCTTTACTAACACTCTCCCCACTTGGAGAGTCAATGCCTTTAACATCCTGTTCAGCACAGTTTGCAATTTCTGAGCAAGATGAACAGGAATAGGGAGAACCAATGAGAGACTAGCTGTAGGTGCCTGCACGGGCAAGTGTAACGACCATTTCCCACCAGGAAGAGGAATTAACCAAAGGGTCAGCGTGCCCTGCCAGAAACAGATTAGCGCCTGAAGCATTCCTGCGGTTTTCGGCCAGCTCACAAGAAAGCGAGTTGAAGAAAGGAGCTCAGGGGCACTCTAATTCACAAACCTGCAGAGTTATGAATGACAGCTATCGTCCAAAAATATATTGAAGTAAGTCTGCGAAGAGGACTGGAAAGGGGGGCAGCATTTGAGGAAAACTATTTCAGGGGGTAGACTGGAATTGCACTTAAAGCATAGGAAATGAGGCAGAATGTCGACAATGATGCACTTTGCCAAAAAGGGCGTATGCATTTTTTCCTGAATATATTCAGGAAAAAACGCATACACCCTTGATGGCCAACCAAGCAAGCCTGTAAAGGAAATCTGCACCAAGGGCAGAAAGCTGTTGGGGGGATGGTGGTGTGAAGAGTTGAGAGATTGGGATTGACATGTATACATTTATATGTATAAAATAGATAACCAATAAGAACCTGCTGTATAAAAAATAAGATTAAAAATTAAAAAAAATAAAATTAAAAAGTAAAACAGAAAAAATATTCTTCCCTCCACATACATGTATTTATATGAATAAATTATTTCTATGCTTATATTTGTAAATGCAAAAAAGAGGAATGAAATCTACCTTGAACCAAAAACGAAAAATAGAAAAAACAAACAGAATCCACAAGTTACACAGAGGAAAACCGTATCAGGACACTTGCTCCAGTTGTAAACAATTCTGAAGTTGGTCAGTGGTGGGGAATCATCTCCCATACAGCCAGCAGGCCCCACGCAACAAGCGTCCTCATTGCAAAGCTGGGGGACCGTGCTGAGGCATCTGTGAGTAAACGTGGTCCGAGCCCCAGGCCAGCTGCTGCTGAAATGTTCCCACCCTTCCCAGATAAAACACCTGAATATGTTCAAGGACTTGAAAGCCTAGAGGAAGGGCAATGGAGCCACACGAGTGATTGCATGCCAGCCAACTTGGTGCCTGCAGGCCAGCCAGGATGGTCCTGGCCCTGGGTGCTCTTCTGGAAGCTTTCCATTTCCCTGCCTGAGATACCCCTCCTGTCCCGGCCCCCACTGATTTCTTCCTTCCTCACGTCTGCCCAGGGAGAAATTCCAGCGCCAGGTATGGGTGACACATCCTCTTCTTTAGCAGGTGACATCTTGACAACTGCTGCAGAAAGTCCAGCAGAGCCCCACTCACACTGGGCCACCCACAACGCCGTGACCTGTCACTCCCTCCCACCAGCCCAGCCCCGAGACTGCTGACAGGGCAGAGAAAATGGCGTCAGGCACAGCTGCAGGGGTTCTTGCTGCCTGGAGCGGTGTTTATATTGATCTCAAAACAGGCACACCTGGGGAGGGCTGGCCGGCATGGTCAGGCTGCCCAGGTCAGCCAATCATCACCCCTCAGGGTCTCACAGTTGCAGAAAATGGAACTTGCTGAATCGGCCAGGTCCAAGGAACAGGTGTGGGCTCTTGAGAGTCAGGATAGACAATGGGCTGCAGCTCTGGCTTGTATTCTAATCATTTTATCTGGCCCATGAGTGGGAGACAGCTTCAAGAAAACCCTGGCCTAATAAGAGGACCCCAGGAGTCAGGGAGAGGAGGGGTGGGTGGTGGGTGGTGGGTGGAGACAGAGGCCTGGTGCCCCGGGTGCAGTGGAAGTCTCTGGAAGACCAGGTGGTGGCAGGCCGTACAGAGTGATGCCCAGGGTCACAGACCTGTCGGAGTTGCTATTTGTTAGTTCAAGTCCTGCTCTGAGGTGCTCTGTGTCAGATCTGAGTGACAGGTGAGCTGAGAGTGCTCTGCAATGAGGGCAATGTGCACGGTTCCTGTGTGCTCTGCCCTGCCACAGTACCTGCAAGTGTAGCTCTGTATCCTGGGAGGGAGCTGACCACGAGAGCCCCATGGGCTGCAGGGGACCTGCCCAGGGAACCCCATATCCTGGGATGGGCCTGACCATGAGAGCCCCATGGGCTGGTGTGGAGGTGGGGTACCTGCCCAGGTGAGCTCCATATCCTGAGATTGGCCTGACCACGAGAGCCCCATGGGCTGCCAGGGGCCTGGTAAAGATGTCAGGATCGTCAGTGAAGCCACCGAGTATATACCTCCAGTAGTTCCTAATTCCTACACCCTGCTGGTCATTCTACCAACCACCAGGAGACGGTATTCTGTATTAGTCTTCAATGATGCCTTCTTTTGTATGCCATTAGTCCCAGAGTCACAAGAAATTTTGGCTTGTAAGTGGCAGGACTCAACATACAACTAAAACAATACATCCAGGCCGTCTTGCCCCAAGTGTTCAAAAATTCCCACACCATCTTTGGGGAAAGCTTAGCTAAAGACGTAAAAGTTCTACCTCTGGAAAAGGAAACACTCCTTCAATATGCTGACGACATTCTGATCACCAGCCCTACTAAGGAGGCCTCTGAACTACCAAGCCAATAAAGGATAGAAGTTGTCCAAGAAAAAGCTCAAATATCACAGACTACGGTGACCTGCCTGGGCTTCATTCTCACAGAAGGTCGGAGAAGCTCATCCCAGGAAAGGGAAGAAACAATTTACAGCCTTACCCCTTTCTAAAACTAGAAGACAGCTTAGGGGTTCCTGGGGAGGCCAGAGTTTGCTGCTTCTGGATCCCTAACTACAGTCTACTAGCTGGGCCTCTATATGAAACACTGAAAGGAAAAGATGATGATCCTTTTGAATAGAATCCAGAAGTGGCCTTTCAAGAATGGAAAGAGCAGTCAATTCAGACCCTTGCCCTGGAACTCCCTAATTTAGCTAAACCCTTTGACCTTTACATTCCTGGTGAAAGGTGAATTGCCATTGGAGTATTAGTGCAAAACCTGGGACCACTTGAAATGGAACAATGCAAGAATGCCATCCAGGTAGGATAAACTATAGTCACCAAGGGGCTTGGCCCACTGCCACATCTGGCCAACATACTGGCGGTATCTAAAAACCTGGAAATCAGCAGCTCAAAAGGCCACCTCCCTCCTAAGGGAAAAGGACCCCACGTGGTGTTCCTAACCCCCAACCATGCCCTGAAGTTGCAGGGTTTGCTCCGTGGGCACACTGACCTCCAGTGAGGAAGCCCTCCTACTCCAACATCCAGAGAGATATCCGGGGGCAACGGGGCACCATGACGACACATGTGACCATCACTTGACCTGGAGTTTCTCTCATAAAACAACAAGAGTGTGTCACAAAAGAGTAGACTACTGCTTGCAGGACTTACTGCACCCAGAGGGGAGGTAATAATCTTGGCAGGGGAACCGTATATCACGCTGTCACCATAGAAAAGCCTACAGACACCGTGATGATGGTGACCAGTAAGACCGGCTGGACTCCTGTTTACTTCAAAAGGCTGTTGACTCAGTGGCCATCATGGTCCTTCATCACAACTGACCCTGGACTGTCCGGGAGTTGAGCAGGCAGGGTCCTGACACCTGGTGCTGTTTTTACGTTAATTCAGAGGCCTAATTGAAGAAAGTGCAGACTACTAGTCAGAGCATCTAGGCTGGCAGAAACGGTCAGCCTAAAGTGTCTGAACAAATGTGTGGCGGGGTGAAAGTGGACCTCACAGCGTCACTGCACATTTCCTTCCCGGACCCTTAAAGGTCATTAGAATCTATAACACTTCCAATGCTCATGCTCAGGCAGATGAACAGGGAGGCTGGAGGCCTGGGGACAATCAACGTCACCTAGAGGCTGCTGGGGAGAAGTTCTGACCCTCGCCCACGGGTATAAGGGCTCCTAACTCAGCAATCAGCAGTTACAGAAGAAGGGTCTGCACCCTCAGCACTCCAAGAATGAGGAAGAGGACAAAAGGCAGAAGAGGGGTTTGTCCCAGGCAAAGCCCATTAAAAATCCCTGGGAGATAAAAATAGAATCTGGGCAATAAAATAAAGTCTAACCTTTTTTATCCTTTGTGCTTTGTCTAATTTCATGTGCTCCTAGGGTCCCGCATACAGAGGTTCCACACCCGGCACTTCAGACCAGATTTCCTAGTGCAGAATGGCTGGGTCGACACATCAGGTCCTGGGGCCCAGTGCAGACTCCGCGATATAGAGCCTGAGCTGCAGCCAACAGGGCCCTCGAGAGCTCTGCCCCCTCCCTCCCACTGAATCTGACAGGATCTCTACACAGCAGCCCAGCCCACAGCCCACGGGGTAGCACATGCTCTCACCTCTCCATTCTCTGATCAAAATATAAAGTTTCCTTTGCTTCTGAACCAAACTCAGTCTCGATCTTTTGGCTCCAATGACACTGGGCATGGGGACACTTGTTGGGGTCCACTCTGGAGGATCAGTAACAGAAATTGAGAACGTTGTAACTTCAATGAACAGATGTGTGAGCCAAACTATAATTAACATAGAACAGTGTATAAGGCTCGGGTAAAATAAGATGTTTCTAACACTTCCATTTGATATTTCCATCACTTTATTACAAGCAAGTTCAGTGAAAAGGTTTGTCTTATTTGTCAGGTCAATATTAGAGAAGCGAAGTGATTTCTTTCCAAGGATGTACATCTAATGATCTTGGTTAAATCTTCAATCTTGTTTTAAATGCTTTTCCATTGAAAATGATACCTCTCATTCAGCTCCCCCATTTCTGAGAAGTATAAAATCTTATAATTTATTATTACCAAAGTGGAAAGGTGGGAGGAGGGATAAATTAACAGTTTGGGATTAACACATACACACTGCTATGTATAAAATAGATCGTCAACAAGGAACTACTCTATAGCACAGGGAACTACACTCAATATTTTGCAATAACCTATAAGGGGAAATAATCTGAAAAGAATAGATATTTTTATTGACATCATCTATCAATGACAGTTAAAATGGAACCTAAGGGAAGCCGGTGGTCAGTGCTTCTGACCCTGAAGACTTCAATCATCTAAAGTTTGGACTCTGCCTACTTCCCAAGGCCCTTAATGAACATATGTGTAGCCGTAGCTTAAAAAATTCCCCAGTTTGGGTAGCGGAGAGACACTGATTTTGAAAAAGCCCTGGTGTTCTCCTCACATGAACGGGACACTTCCTACAGCTAAAACATGCCTGTCACACCCAGAGGATGGTATATCGTCTGATCGGGAAGAGTTTGGAAAAGGCATCTCAACTCCTCATCTCCTGGTGCTCGGGTTCACCACTCCGGCGTCTTTACTAACAGTCTCCCCACTTGGAGATGTCAGCACTGTCAACATCCTGTTGCACACAGTTTGGAATTTGTCCAAGGATGAAGCAGAAGGAGGAGGAACAATGAGAGACAAGTCCTAGGTTTTCGGACAGACATATGTCACTCTAATTTCCAATCAGGAAGACGAATTGACCAAAGGCTAGGGTTGCCCATGGAAACAGAATAGGGCTTGAGGAAATCCCGCTGCTTTGTGGCCAGTTCCCATAAACACAAGTTGAAAAATGGAACTCAGGGACACTAAAATTCACGAAACTGCAGAGTTGAAAATATCTATCACTGAAAAATGTCTTGAGGAAAGTCAGAGAAAAGGACTTGTAAGCAACGGAGAATGGCAGGAAAGGGATTGGAAGAGGTAGAAAGGACTCGCCATTAAGCACAAGAAAAGGGGCTGAACATTGCCAACATTGCAGTTGGCCAAAAAGGGTGTATGCATCTTTTTCTGTATATATTCAAGAAAAGGGCATACACTTTTTTAGCCAACCAAACAGGTGGGCACTGGAAATCAATACTACAAAACATATCACTTCGCATCAGTCAGAAGAGCCTTCCTCATAAAGTGTAAACACCAGAAATGCAGGACAGGGCAAGGAGAAAAGGGAGCCCTGTGAGGCTTATAGTGGAAATGTATATTGCCAACGGTCACTCTGGAAAAGTGTATTGTGATTACTAAAGCATCTAAAAAATGAGCTACAGAGCACAGGGCACTTGCACTCATGGACGTATATCTTGGGAAAAAGAAAAATCGAGAGGACACAGGCACCCCAATGTTTACCGCCTCTCTGTTTAATATATCCTCGATTAGGATATAATTTATATGTCTCTGGAGGGAAAAAATGGACAGAGGTGTGGCACTTATGTAGAGTGGAATATTACTCAGCCTGAAAATCAATGAAACATGGCCAGTTGTAACAACCCCAGAGGAGTTACGTATGATCATTTGAAGTCACATAATTCAAAAAGACAAAGACATACGATATTACTAATACATGGAATGTAAACGTGGCTACAAATGAACTGAATTACAAAAGAGAACGGGGTCTCAAATTTAGAAAACCAACTTATGCTTGCTTAAGGATCAAGGAGAGTTGGGGTGCTGCATAAAACCAGAGATTGAAATTAGCACAGATACCGTTCCATAAGCCAAATATGTAATAGAAAAAACCTACTTCCTGGTCAACGAAATGGACTCAACACCCCATATTCAGTGCCTAGGAATATACAGGATGAGTAAGAGTCTTAATACCTATGGATTTATATGTCTCCATAAGAGAATCAAGCGTGTGTACAGTGACAAAAACGCAGCAGTGAAAATCAGCTAAATCCCATTATCAAAATAAATTTCAAAAACAAAAAAAATGACAGTGAAATAGAGAGCAATTCTTAAATAATTCATTCAGGGCTTGTGATGCAACCTGGATTTACCTCATCTACACCCAGAGCTGAGTGAGACATAAGGTTGGACACTTCGGGCTGACAGCATGGATGAGGTTCGATGAGCAAATGCAGACCGTTTGTAGTCATACTGCATAGTACCCATTCCATGGGTCCCAACTCTCCAGGTTTAAGGGATTCTTCCTTCAGCTAAAACATGCATGGGAAACCCACAGTATGGTGCACCGTGTGACCGGAAAACGTTTTCAAATGAATCTCAGTTTTCGTCCCCTTTTACTCGGGTTCACCATTCCAGACCCTTTACTAACACTCTCCCCACTTGGAGAGTCAGTGCCTTTAACCTCCTGTTGGGCACAGTTTGCAATTTCTGCGCAAGATGTACAGGAATAGGGAGAACCAATGAGAGACTAGCTGTAGGTGTCTGCAGGGGCAAATTTAACGCTCATTTCCCACCAGGAAGAGGAATTAACCAAAGGCTCAGCATGCCGTTCCGGAATCAGATTAGGGCCTGAAGCAATCCTCCAGGTTTGTGGCCAGTTCACAATAAAGCGAGTTGAAGAAAGGAGCTCAGGGACACTATAATTCACAAACCTGCAGAGTTATAATTGACAGCTATCGTCCAAAAATATATTGAAGTTAGGCTGCGAAGATACTTGAAAGCGGGGCAGAATTGCAGGAAAACGATTTCAGGGGGTAGACTGGAATTGCATTTAAAGCATAGGAAAAGAGGCAGAACGTCGACAATGATGCTCTTGGGCAAAAAGGGCGTGTGCGTTTTTTCCTGAATATATTCAGGAAAAAACGCATACGCCCTTTTTGGCCAACCAAGCAAGCATGTTAAAGTAATCTGCACTACAATGAAGTCTCATCTCCCCCATGGTCAAAAGGGCCATCTGAAAAAAGTGTAAAATCCAGAAAGGCAGCACAGGCCATGGAGAACAGGAAGCCTTCTTATGCTGATGGGCGGGATGTAAATTGCCAACAGCCACTCTGGAGAAGTGTATGGTGTTTCCTCAAACACCTAAAAAAAAAAGCAACGGCGCCTACGGCACTTCCACTTATGGTCCTATAGTTTAGGGAAATTAAAATAAAAAAGACGCAGCCACCCCAAATTTTCGAATGGCTCTGTTTACAATATACTCATCTATGGTACAAGTTAAATATCCCAGAAAGCGGAAAATGGATAAAGAAGTTGTGCTACGAACGTACAATGGAATATCACACAGCAATGAAATCTATGTCTTCAGGCCCGTCGCGGCATAACGAGTGGATTCAGGTATGAAGACTCTAAGTGAAATTAGTCACACAGAGAAAGAAACATCATAAGATACCACTAATACACGGAATGTAAACTTGGCTACACATGAACTGAATTACAAAACAGAACAGGGTCTCAAATTTAGCAAACCAACCAATGCTTGCTTAAGGCGAAAGGTGAGTTGGGGTGCTACATAAAACCAGAGATTGAAATTAGCACAGATACCGTTCCATAAGTCAAATATGCAATAGTCAAGACCTACTCCTTGCTCAATAAAATGGACTCAACACCCCAAATTCAATGCCTAGGAATATACCTGACTAGTAAGAATCTTAAAACCCATGGATTTATATGTCTCCATAAGACAATCAAGCGTGTGTACAGCGGTATAAACGCAGCAGTGAAAATCCGATAAATCCCATTATCAAAATGAATTATAAAAACAAAACACAATGACAGTGAAATAGAAAGCAATTCTTAAATAATTCATTCAGGACTTGTGATGCAACCTGGATTTACCATATCTACACACAGAGCTGGGTGAGACATAAGGCTGGACACTTTGAGCTGATAGCATTGGTGAGGTTCGGTGAGCAAATGCAGACCCTTTGAAGTCATACTGCATGATACCCATTCCATGGGTCCCAACTCTCCAGGTTTAAGGGATTCTTCCTTTAGCTAAAACATGCATGGGAAACCCAGAGTATGGTCCCTGTGACTGCGCAACATTTTTAAATGCATGTAAGTTTTCGTCCCCTGATACTCGGGTTGACCATTCTGGACGGTATAATAACACTCTCCCCGCTTGGAGAGTCAGTGCCTTTAACCTCCTGTTTGACACAGTATGCAATTTCTGCGCAAGATGAAAAGGAATAGGGAGAAACAATGAGAGACTAGCTGTAGGTGTCTGCACGGGCAAATTTATGCTCATTTCCCTCCAGGAAGTGGAATTAACCAAAGGCTCAGCATGCCGGGCCGGAACCAGATTAGGGCCTGAAGCAATCCTGCGGTTTTGCGGCCAGCTCACAAGGAAACGAGTTGAAGAAAGGAGCTCAGGGGCACTGTCATTCACAAACCTGCAGAGTTATAAATGCCAACTATCGTCCAGAAATACATTGAAGAAGGCTGCGAAGAGGACTTGACAGCGGGGCAGAATTGCTGGAAAACGATTTCAGGGGGTAGACTGGAATTGCATTTAAAGCATAGAAAAGAGTCATAACGTCGACAATGATGCACTTGGCCAAAAAGGGCGTATGCGTTTTTAACTGAATATATTCAGGAAATAACGCATACGCACTTTTTGGCCAACCAAGCAAGCGTGTAAAGGAAATCTGCACTACAATGAAGTCTCACTGCCCCCCGGTCAAAAGGGCCTTCTGAAAAAAGTGTAAAATCCAGAAAGGCAGGACAGGCCATGGAGAACAGGGAGACTTGTTATGCTGATGGACGGGATATAAATTGCCAACAGCCACTCTGGAGAAGTGTATGGTGTTTCCTGAAACACCTTAAAAGCAAAGCAACGGAGCCTACGGCACTTCCACTTATGGTCCTATAGCTTACGGAATTAAAATCAAAAACACACAGCCACCCCAAAGTTTCGGACGGCTCTGTTTACAAGAACACCGTCTGCGGAACAAGTTAAATATCCCAGAACGTTAAAAATGGATAAAGAAGTTGTGGTACGTACGTACAATGGAATATCACTCAGCAATGAAATCTAGGTCATCAGGCCCGTCGCGGCATAATGAGTGGATTCAGGTACGATGATTCTAAGGGAAATAAGTCACACAGAAAATGAAACATCATAAGATATCACTAATACACGGAATGTAAACTTGGCTACACATGAACTGAATTACAAAACAGAACAGGGTCTCAAATTTAGAAAACAAACTTATGCTTGCTTAAGGGGAAAGGTGAGTTGGGGTGGTGCATCAAACCAGAGATAGAAATTAGCACAGATACCTTTCCATAAGCCAAATATGTCATAGTCAAAACCTACACCTTGCTCAACGAAATGGACTAAACACCCCATATTCAACGCCTAGGAATACACCTGACTAGTAAGAATCTTCAAACCCATGGATTTATATGTCTGCATAAGAGAATCAAGCGTGTGTACAACTGCATGAATGCAGCAGAGAAAATCCGATAAATCCCATTATCAAAATGAATTACAAAAACAAAACACAATGACACTGAAATAGAGAGCAATTCTTAAATAATTCATTCAGGGCTTGTAATGCACCCTGGATTTACCACATCTACACCCAGAGCTGAGTGAGACATAAGGTTGGACACTTCGTGCTGATAGCATTGGTGAGGTTCGATGAGCAAACGCAGACCCTTTGAAGTCATACTGCATGGTACCCATTCCATGGGTCCCAACTTTCCAGGTTTACAGGATTCTTCCTTCACCTAAATCATGCACCTGAATCCCAGAGTATGGTCCACCATGTGACTGGGAAGCGATTTTAAATGCCTCTCAGGTTTCGTCCCTTGGTACTCAGGTTCACCATTCCAGACGCTTTACTAACTCTCTCCCCACTTGGAGAGTCAGTGCCTTTAACCTCCTGTTGGGCACAGTTTGCAATATCTGCGCAAGATGAACAGGAATAGGGAGAACCAATGAGAGACTAGCTGTAGTTGTCTGCACGGGCAAATTTAATGCTCATTTCCCACCAGAAAAAGGAATTTTCCAAACGCTCAGCATGCTGTGCGGAAACCAGATTAGGGCCTGAAGCAATCCTGCGGTTTTGCGGCCAGCTCACAAGAAAGCTAGTTGAAGAAAGGAGCTCAGGGACACTGTAATTAACAAACCTGCAGAGTTATAAATGGCAGGTATCAAACAAAAATATATTGAAGTAAGGCTGCGAAGAGGACTTGAAAGTGGGGCAGAATTCCAGTAATATGATTTCAGGAGGTAGACGGGAAGTGCTCTGAAAGCATAGGAGAAGAGGCAGATTCTCGACAATGATGCACTTGGTCAAAAAGTGCATATGAGTTTTTTCAGGGCCCTCATTAAAGAGGGTAGGGGGCTCCCAGCATGCTTTCGTGGCCAACAGAGGGCCCACATCGCCAAGGCGATGTGAGCCAGCCAGGCAGGAGTGACCTCACATCAGAGGGCCCACCTCACAGAAGGGTAAGGAACCCAGCCAGGATCAGACTCTCACCAGAGTGCCCACATCAGCAAGGGGCTGTGAACCAGACAGGAGTGTCATCACACCCATAGGGCCACATCATCAAAGGTTGAGGTACCCAGGAAATGTGGCCTCAAACCAGAGGACCCACATCACCATGGGTCTCAGAGCGAGGCAGGCAGGATTAACCTCACAACACATGGCCCATTGTATAAAAAAGGTGAGGAATCCAGCAGTTGGAACATCCCAGCAGGCGTCCCAGAGCACCAGGGCTATGGGATCCAGGCAGTGATGAACTCACAACAGAGGTCCCTCATCATGAAACTGTGAGCAAACCAGCCGTTGTGACCTCAGAGCACAAGGCCCACATCCCCATGGGGAAGGGAACCAAGCAGGAGTGTCATCACACCAGTGGGCACACATCAGAAAATGTGGGGAGCCCAGCAGTTAGGGCCTGACGCCAGAGGGCTCTCATCACCGAGGAGAGGAGGCTCACAGCAGGCTCCAACTGCTACCAGAGGGCCGCCATCGCCAATGCGGGATGTGCCAGCCAGGCAGGAGTGACCTCAGAGCAGAGGGCCCACCACACAAAAGTGTGAGGAACCCAAAGAGGATCAGACTCTCACCACAGGGCCCACATCACCAAGGGAATGGGAACCAGGCTGGAGTGTCCTCACACCAGTGGGGCCTCATCACCGAAATGTGAGTGACCCAGCACACGTGGCTTCAAACCAGAGGACACATATCACCAAGGGGCTGGGAGTGAGGCAGGCAGGAGGAGCCTCAAAACATAGGGACCATAGAATAAAAATGGTGAGGTATCCCGCAGTTGGAACCTCCTAGCAGGCGGCCAGGAGCAGCGAGGCTATGGGATCCAGACCTGACTGAACTCAAAACAGAGTGCCCTCATCATGAAACTGTGAGCAACCCAGCCGTTGGGACCTCAGAGCAGAAGGCCCACATTCCCATGTGGCTGGGAACATGGCATAAGTGTACTCGCACCACAGGGCACACATCAGAGAATTTTGGAAGCCCAGAAGTTAGGGCCTGACGCCAGAGGGCCCTCATTACCAAGGGGAGGAGACTCCAAGCAGGCACCAACTCCCAACAGAGGGCCCATGTCGCCAAGGTGACGTGTGACAGCCAGGCAGGAGTGACCTCACAGCAGAGGGCCTACCTCACAGAAGGGTGAGGAACCCAGCCAGGATAAGACTCTCACCAGAGAGCCCACATCACCAATGGGATCAGAAACAGGCAGGACTGTCTTCACACCAGTGTGGCCACATCATAGAAAGGTGAGGAACCCAGCACATGTGGCCTAAACCAGAGGACCCACATCTCCAAGGGGCTCGGAGTGAGGCAGGCAGGAGGAGCCTCACAACACAGGGACCATAGGATAAAAAAGCTGAGGAAACTTGCAGTGTGAACCTCCCAGCAGGCGGCCCAGAGCACCAAGTCTATGCGATCCAGGCTGCAGTGAACTCACAGCAGAGGGCCCACATCATGAAACTGTGAGCAACCCAGACATTGGGACCTCAGAGCAGAAGGCCCACATCCCCATGGGGATGGGAACCTCGCAGGAGTGCCCTCGCACCACTTAGCACGTATCAGAAAATGTGGGTACCCAGCAGTTAGGGCCTGACGCAAGAGGGCCCTCATCACCGAGGGGAGGAAGCTCCCAGCAGGCTACAACTGCCACAAGAGGGCCGATGTTGCCCAGGCGGGGTATGCCAACCAGGCAGGAGTGACCTCACAGCAGAGGACCCACCTCACAGAAGGGTGAGGAACCCAAACAGGATCAGACTCTCACCAGAGGGCCCACATCATCAAGGGGATAGGAACCAGGCAGGAGTGTCCTCACACCATTGGGGCCACATCATCAAAAGGTGAGGGACCCAGCACACGTGGCCTCAAACCAGAGGACACACATCACCAAGGGGCTGGGAGTGAGGCAGGCAGGAGGAGTCTCAAAAAAGAGGGCCCATAGAAGAAAAAAGGTGAGGAATCCCGCAGTTGTAACGTCCCAGCAGGTGGCCAGGAGCAGCATGGCTATGGGATCCAGGCCGGAGTGAACTCACACCAGAGGGCCCTCATCATGAAACTGAGCAACCCACCGTTGGGACCTCAGAGCAGAAGGCCCACATTCCCATGGGGTTGTGAACTTGGCAGGAATGTACTCGCACCACAGGGCGCACATCAGAAAATTTTGGGAGCCCAGGAGTTAGGGCCTGATGCCAGAGGGCCCTCATTACCAAGGGGAGGAGACTCCCAGCAGGCACCAACTCCCACCAGATGGCCAACGTCACCAAGGCGGGGTGTGCCAGCTAGGCAGGACTGACCTCAGAGAAGAGGGCCTACCTCACAGAAGTGTGAGTAACACAACCAGGATCAGACTCTCACCGGAGGGCCCACATCACCAAGGAGATGGGAACCAAGCAGGAGTGTCCTCACACCAGTGGGGCCACATCAGCCAAAGGTGAGGAACCCAGCACATGTGGCCTCAAACCAGAGGACACACATCACCAAGGGGCTGGGAGTGAGGCAGGTGTCTGGAGGGGCACATTTAACTCTAATTTCCCACCAGGAAGAGGAATTAACCAAAGGCTCAGAGTGCCGTGCCGGACCCTGATTATGGCCTGAAGCAAACCTGCGGTTCTGTGGCCAGCTTTCAAGGAAACGAGTTAAGAAAGGAAATCACGGGCACTGTAATTCACAAACCTGCAGAGGTATAAATGACAGCTATTGGCAAAAATATATTGAAGTAAGTCTGCAAAGAGGACTTGAAAACGAGGCAGAATTGCAGGAATCATATTTCAGGAGGTAGATTGGAATTGCATTTAAAGCATGTGAAATGCGGCAGATCTTCGACAATGATGCACTTGGACAAAAGTGCATATACATTTTTTCCTGAATATATTCAGGAAAAAACGCATATGCCCTTTTTGGCCAACCAAGCACTCGAGCAATGGAAATCCGCACTACAATGAAGTCTTATTTCCCATTCCTCAAAAGGGCCATCTGAAAAAAGTGTAAAAACCAGAAACACAGGACAGGCCATGGAATAAAGGGAGCCTTGTTATGCTGATGGGTGGGATGTAAATTGCCAACAGACACTCTGGAGATGTTTATGGTGTATCCTGGAACATCTGACAAACAAAGCTACAGACCCTAGGGCACTTCCACTTTTGGCCCTATAGCTTTGGAAAATTAAAATCAAGAAGACACAGCCAACACAAAATTTAGGGCTGCTGTGTATACAAGAACCTCGAGTCCAGTACAAATTAAATATCCCAGAAAGAAAAAAATGGATAAAGGAGTTGTGCTACTTACGTACAACGGAATATCACTCAGCAATGAAATCAATGTCATCAGGACTGTAGCAGCAAATTGAGTGGATTTAAGTATGATGATTCTAAGAGAAATATGTCACACAAAGATAATTATCATAAGATATCACTAATAGAGAGAGTGTAAACTTGGCTACACATAAACTGAATTACAAAACCGAACAGAGTCTCACATTTAGATAAAAACTTATGCTTGCTTAACGGGAAAGTTGAGTTGGGGTGCTGTATAAAACCAGAGATTGAAATGAGCACACATACCGTTCCATAAGTCAAATATGTAATAGACAAGACCTACTCTTTGCTCAATGAAATAGACTCATCCAAGATGTATCACCTCACACCTGTTAGAATGGGCATCATCAGAAAATCTACAAACAACAAATGCTGGAAAGGGTGTGGAGATAAGGAACCCTCTTCCACTATTGTTGGGAATGTAAATTGATACAGTCACTGTGGAGAACATTATGGAGTTTCTTATAAAACTAAGAATAGAATTACCATATGATACAGCAATCCCACTACTGGGCATATACCCAGACAAAACCATAAATCAAAAAGAGACATTCACTGCAATGTTCATTGCATCACTATTTAAAATATCCAGGTAATGGAAGCAACCTAAATGCCCACAGACAGACGAATGCATAAAGATGAGGTACATATATAAAATGGAATATTACTAAGCCATAAAAAGGAATGAAATTGGGTCATTTGTAGAGACGTTGATGGATCTAGAGACTGTCATACAGAGTGAAGTAAGTCAGAAATGGAAAAACAAATCTTGTATATTAATGCATATATGTGGAACCTAGAAAAATTGTACAGATGAACCGTTTTGCAAGGCAGAAATAGAGCAACAGATGTAGACAACAAACGTATGGACACCAAGGGGGGAAAGCTGTTAGGGGGTGGTGGTGGGAGGAGTTGAGAGATTGGGATTGGCATGTATACATTTATATGTATAAAATAGATAACCAACAAGAACCTGCTGTATAAAAAATTAAAATAAAATTCAAAATTAAAAAAAGTAAAACAGAAAAAATATTCTTCCCTTCACATACATGTATTTATATGAATAAATTATTTCCATGCTTATATCTGTAAATACAAAAAAGAGGAATAAAATCTACCTTGAACCAAAAATGAAAAAAAGAAAAAAACTACAGAACCCACAAGTTACACAGAGGAAAACCGTATCAGGGCACTTGCTCCAGTTGTAAACAATTCTGAAGTTGGTCAGTGGTGGGGAATCATCTCCCATTCAGCCAGCAGGCCACACGCAACAAGCATCCTCATTGCAAAGTTGGGGGACCGTGCCGAGGCATCTGTGAGTAAACGTGGGCCGAGCCCCAGGCCAGCTGCTGCAGAAATGTTCCCACCTTTCACAGGTAAAACACCTGAATATGTACAAGGATTTGAAAGCCTAGAGGAAGGGCCATGGAGCCACATGAGCGACAGCATGCCAGCCGACTTGGTGCCTGCAGGCCAGCCAGGATGGTCCTGGCCCTGGGTACTCTTCTGGAAGCTTTCCATTTCCCTGCCTGAGATACCCCTGCTGTCCCGGCCCCCACTGATTTCTTCCTTCCTCACCTCTGCCCAGGGAGAAATTCCAGCAGCAGGTATGGGTGACACATCCTCTTTTTTAGCAGGTGGCATCTTGGCAACTGCTGCAGAAAGTCCAGCAGAGCCCCACTCACACTGGGCCACCCACAAAGCCGTGGCCTCTCACTCCCTCCCACCAGCCCAGCCCCGAGACTGCTGACTGGGCAGAGAAAATGGCGTCAGGCACAGCTGCAGGGGCTCTTGCTGCCTGGAGCGGTGTTTATATTGATCTCAACCCAGGCACACCTGGGGAGGACTGGCCGGCACGGTCAGGCTTCCCAGGCCAGCCAATAATCACCCCTCAGGGGCTCACAGTTGCAGAAACTGGAACTTGCTGAATCGGCCAGGTCCAAGGAACAGGTGTGGGCTCCTGAGAGTCAGGATAGACAAGGGACTGCAGCTCTGGCTATTTTTCTAATTATATTATCTGGCCCATGAGTGGGAGACAACTTCAAGAAAACCCTCTCCTAATGAGAGGAACCCAGGAGTCAGGGAGAGGAGAGGTGTGTGGTGGGTGGAGACAGAGGCCTGGTTCCCCGGGTGCAGTGGAAGTCTCTGGAAGACCAGGTGGAGGGAGGCCACACAGAGTGATGCCCAGGGTCACAGACCTGTCGGAGCTGCTGTTTGTTAGTTCAAGTCCTGCTCTGAGGTGCTCTGTGTCAGATCTGAGTGACAGGTGAGCTGGGAGTGCTCTGCAATGAGGGCGATGTGCATGGCTCCTGTGTGCCCAGCCCTGCCACGGTACCTGAAAGGGTAGCTCTGTATCCTGGGAGGGGCCTGACCACGAGAGCCCCATGGGCTGCAGGGGAACCTGCCCAGGGAGCCCCATATCCTGGGAGGGGCCTGAACACGAGAGCCCCGTGGGCTGGGGTGGGGGTGGGGTACCTGCCCAGGTGAGCTCCATATCCTGGGATTGGCCTGACCTTGAGAGCCCCATGGGCTGCTGGAGTCCTGGTAAAAGATGTCAGGACAGTCAGTGAAGCCACCGAGGATAGACCTCCAGTAGTTCCTAAACCCTACACCCTGCTGGTCATTCTACTAACCACCAGGACATGGTATTCTGTATTAGTCTTCAATGAAGCCTTCTTTTGTATTCTATTAGTCCCAGAGTCACAAGAAATTTTGGCTTGTGAGTGGCAGGACTCAACATACAACTAAAACAATACTTCCGGGCCGTCTTGCCCCAAGGGTTCAAAAATTCCCACACCATCTTTGGGGAAAGCTCAGCTAAAGACCTAAAAGTTCTACCTCTGGAAAAGGAAACACTCCTTCAATATGCAGACGACATTCTGATCGCCAGCCCTACTAAGGAGACCTCTGAACTACCAAGCCAATAAAGGATACAAGTTGTCCAAGAAAAAGCTCAAATATCACAGACTATGGTGACCTGCGTGGGCTGCATTCTCACAGAAGGTCGGAGAAGCCCATCCCAGGAAAGGGAAGAAACGATTTACAGCCTTACCCATTTCTAAAACTAGAAGACAGCTTAGGGGTTCCTGGGGAGGCCAGGGTTTGCTGCTTCTGGATCCCTAACTACAGTCTACTAGCTGGGCCTCTATATGAAACACTGAAAGAAAAAGATGATGATCCTTTTGAATAGAATCCAGAAGTGGCCTTTCAAGAATGGAAAGAGCAGTCAATTCAGACCCTTGCCCTGGAACTCCCTAATTTAGC
The DNA here is from genome assembly GCF_059928025.1 of Delphinapterus leucas. Lineage (NCBI taxonomy): Eukaryota > Metazoa > Chordata > Mammalia > Artiodactyla > Monodontidae > Delphinapterus > Delphinapterus leucas. The sequence continues at coordinate 5,716,538 of NW_028322235.1, forward strand.
TAAACCCTTTGACCTTTACATTCCTAGTGAAATTTGAATGGCCATTGGAGTATTAGTGCAAAACCTGGGACCACTTGAAATGGAACAATGCAAGAATGCCATCCAGGTAGGATAAACTACGGTCACCAAGGGGCTTGGCCCACCGCCACATCTGGCCAAGATACTGGCAGTATCTGAAAACCTGGAAATCAGCAGCCCAAAAGGCCACCTCCCTCCTAAGGGAAAAGGACCCCACGTGGTGATCCTAACCCCCAACCATGCCCTGAAGTTGCAGGGTTTGCTCCGTGGGCACACTGACCTTGAGTGAGGAGGTCCTCCAACTCCAACCTCCAGAGAGATAACTGGGGCAAAGTGGCACCATGACGACTCATGTGACCATCACTTGACCTGGAGTTTCTCTCATAAAACAACAAGAGTGTGTCCCAAAAGAGTAGACTACTGCTTGCAGGACTTACTGCACCCAGAGGGGAGGTAATAATCTTGGCAGGGGAACCGTATATCACGCTGTCACCATAGAAAAGCCTACAGACACTGTGATGATGGTGACCAATAAGACCGGCTGGACTCCTGTTTACTTCAAAAGGCTGTTGACTCAGTGGCCATCATGGTCCTTCATCACCACTGACCCTGGACTGTCTGGGAGTTGAGCAGTCAGGGTGCTGACACCTGGTGCTGTTTTTACGTTAATTCAGGGGCCTAACTGAAGAAAGCACAGACTACTGGTCAGAGCATCTAGGCTGGCAGAAACGGTCAGCCTAAGGTGGCTGAACAAATGTGCGGCGGGGTGAAACTGGACCTCACAGCGTCACTGCACATCTCCTTCCTGGACCCTTAAAGGTCATTAGAATCTATAACACTACCAATACTTGTGCTCAGGCGGACGAGCAGGGAGGCAGGAGGCCTGCGGACAATCAACGTCACCTGGAGGCTGCTGGGGAGAAGTTCAGACCCTCTCCCACGGGTATGAGGGCTCCTAACTCAGCACTCAGCAGTTACAGATGAAGGGTCTGCACCCTCAGCACTCTAAGAATGAGGAAGGGGACAAAATGCAGAAGAGGGGTTTGTCCCAGGCAAAGCCCCTTAAAAATCCCTGGGAGATAAAAATAGAATCTGGGCAATAAAATAAAGTCTAACCTTTTTTATCCTTTGTGCTTTGTCTAATTTCACGTGCTCCTAGGGTCCCGCATACAGAGGTTCAACAGCCGGCACTTCAGACCAGATTTCCTAGTGCAGAATGGCTGGGTCGACACTTCAGCTCCTGGAGCACAGTGCAGACTCCGCGATATAGAGCCTGAGCTGCAGCCAACCGGGCCCTCGAGAGCTCCGCCCCCTCCCTCCCACTGACTCTGACAGGATCTCTACACAGCAGCCCAGCCCACAGCCCACAGGGTAGCACATGCTCTCACCTCTGCATTCTCTGATCAAAATATAAAGTTTCCTTTGCTTCTGAACCAAACTCAGTCTCGATCTGTTGGCTCCAATGACACTGGGCAGGGGGACACTTGTTGGGGTCCACTCTGGAGGATCAGTAACAGAAATTGAGAACATTGTAACTTCAATGAACAGATGTGTGAGCCAAACTGTAATTAACATAGAACAGTGTATAAGGCTCGGGTAAAATAAGATGTTTCTAACACTTCCATTTGATATTTCCATCACTTTATTATAAGCAAGTTCAGTGAAAGGTTTGTCTTATTTGTCAGGTCAATACTAGAGAAACGAAGTGATTTCTTTCCAAGGATGTACATCTAATAATCTTGGTTAAAGCTTCAATCTTGTTTTAAATGCTTTTCCATTGAAAATGATACCTCTCTTTCAGCTCCCCCATTTCTGAGAAGTATAAAATCTTATAATTTATTATTACCAAAGGGGAAAGGTGGGAGGAGGGATAAATTAACAGTTTGGGATTAACACATACACACTGCTATGTATAAAATCGATCATTAACAAGGAACTACTGTACAGCACAGGGAACCACACTCAATATTTTGCAATAACCTATAAGGGGAAATAATCTGAAAAAAGAATAGATATTTTTATTGACATCATCTATTAATGAAAGTTAAAATGGAACCTAAGGGAAACCGGTGGTGAGTGCTTCTGACCCTGAAGACTTCAATCATCTAAAGTTTGGACTCTGCCTACTTCCCAAGGCCCTTAATGAACCTATGTGTAGCCGTAGCTTAAACAATTCCCCAGTTTGGGTTGTGGAGAGACACTGATTTTGAAAAAGCCCTGGTGTTCTCCTCACATGAATGGGACACTTCCTACAGCTAAAATATGCCTGTCACACCCAGAAGATGGTATACCGTCTGATCGGGAAGAGTTTGGAAAAGGCATCTCATCTCCTCATCTCCTGGTGCTCGGGTTCACCCCTCCAGCGTCTTTACGAACAGTCTCCCCACTTGGAGATGTCAGCACTGTCAACATCCTGTTGCATACAGTTTGGAATTTGTCCAGAGGATGAAGCAGAAGGAGGAGGAACAATGAGAGACAAGTCCTAGGTGTTCGGACAGGCACATGTCACTCTAATTTCCAATCAGGAAGACGAATTGACTAAAAGCTAGGGTTGCCCATGGAAACAGAATAGGGCTTGAGGAAATCCCGCTGCTTTGTGGCCAGTTCCCATAAACACAAGTTGAAAAATGGAACTCAGGGCCGCTAAAATTCACGAAACTGCAGAGTTGAAAATATCTCTCACTGAAAAATGTCTTGAGGAAAGTCAGAGAAAAGGAATTGTAAGCAACGGAGAATGGCAGGAAAGGGATTGGAAGAGGTAGAAAGGACTCGCCATTAAGCACAAGAAAAGGGGCTGAACATTGCCAACATTGCAGTTGGCCAAAAAGGGTGTATGCGTCTTTTTCTGTATATATTCAAGAAAAGGGCATACACTTTTTTAGCCAACCAAACAGGTGCGCACTGGAAATCAGTACTACAAAACATATCACTTCGCATCAGTCAGAAGAGCCTTCCTCATAAAGTGTAAACACCAGAAATGCAGGACAGGGCAAGGAGAAAAGGGAGCCCTGTGAGGCTTATAGTGGAAATGTATATTGCCAATGGTCACTCTTGAGAAGTGTATTGTGTTTACTAAAGCATCTAAAAAATGAGCTACAGAGCACAGGGCACTTGCACTCATGGACGTATATCTTGGGAAAGACAAAAATGGATAGGACACAGGCACCCCAATGTTTACCGCCTCTCTGTTTAAAAGATCCTCGACTAGGATATAATTTATATGTCTCTGGAGGGAAAAAATGGATAGAGGTGTGGCACTTATGTAGAGTGGAATATTACTCAGCCTGAAAATCAGTGAAATATAGCCAGTTGTAACAACCCCAGAGTAGTTACGTATGATCATTCAAAGTCACATAATTCAAAAAGAAAAAGACAAACAATATTACTAATACATGGAATGTAAACGTGGCTACAAATGACCTGAATTACAAAACAGAATGGGGTCTCAAATTTAGAAGACCAACTTATGTTTGCTTAAGGAAAAAGGAGAGTTGGGGAGCTGCATAAAACCAGAGATTGAAATTAGCACAGATACCGTTCCATAAGCCAAATATGTAATAGAAAAAACCTACTCCCTGGTCAACAAAATGGACTCAACACGCCATATTCAACACCTACGAATACACCTGACTAGTAAGAATCTTCAAACTCATGGATTTATATGTCTCCGGAAGAGAATCAAGAGTGAGTACAGCGGCATGAACGGAGCAGTGAAAATGCGATAAATCCCATTATCAAAATAAATTACAAAAACAAAACACAATGAGAGTGAAATAGAGAGCAATTCTTAAATAATTCATTCAGGGCTTTTGATGCAACCTGGATTTACCACATCTACACCCAGAGCTGAGTGAGACATAAGGTTGGGCACTTCGGGCTGATAGCATTGTTGAGGTTCAATGAGCAAATGCAGACCCTTTGAAGTCATACTGCATGGTACCCATTCCATGGGTCCCAACTCTCCAGGTTTAAGGGATTCTTTCTTCAGCTAAAACATGCATGGGAAACCCACAGTATGGTGCACCGTGTGACCAGGAAAGGTTTTCAAATGCATCTCAGTTTTCGTCCCCTTTTACTCGGGTTCACCATTCCAGAACCTTTACTAACACTCTCCCCACTTGGAGAGTCAGTGCCTTTAACCTCCTGTTTGGCACAGTTTGAAATTTCTGCGCAAGATGAACAGGAATAGGGAGAACCAATGAGAGACTAGCAGTAAGTGTCTGCACGGGCAAATTTAATGCTCATTTCCCACCAGGAAGAGGAATTAACCAAAGGATCAGCATGCCGTGCCGGAACCAGATTAGGGCCTGAAGCAATCCTGCGGGTTTGCGCCCAGCTCACAAGTTGCGAGTTGAAGAATCGAGCTCAGGGGCACTGTAACTCACAAACATGCAGAGTTATAAATGACAGCTATCGTCCAAAAATATATTGAAGGAAAGCTGCGAATACGACTTGTAAGCAGGGCAGAATTGCAGGAAATCGATTTCAGGGGGTACACGGGAATTGCATTTAAAGCATAGGAAAAGAGGCAGAACGACGACAATGATGCTCTTGGCCAAAAAGGGTGTATGCGTTTTTTCCTGAATTTATTCAGGAAAAAAAGCATATGCGCTTTTTGGCCAACCAAGCAAGCATGTTAAAGAAATCTGCACTACAATGAAGTCTCACTGCCCCCAGGTCAAAAGGGACATCTGAAACAAGTGTAAAATCCACAAAGACAGGACAGGGCAAGGAGAACAGAGAGCCTTGTTATGCTGATGGTCGGGATGTAAATTGCCAACAGCCACTCTGGAGAAGTGTATGGTGTATCCTGGAACCCCTGAAAAACAAAGCAACGGAGCCTACGGCACTTCCACTTATGGTCCTATAGCTTAGGGAAATTAAAATCAAAAACACACAGCCACCCCAAAGTGTCGGACGGCTCTGTTTACAAGAACCTCTTCTACGGTACAAGTTAAATATCCCAGAATGTGAAAAATGGATAAAGAAGTTGTGGTACGTACGTACAATGGAATATCACTCAGCAATGAAAGCTATGTCATCAGACCCGTCGCGGCATAATGAGTGGATTCAGGTACGATGATTCTAAGGGAAATAAGTCACACAGAAAATGAAACATCATAAGATATCACTAATACATGGAATGTAAACTTTGCTACACATGAACTGAATTATAAAACAGAACAGGGTCTCAAATTTAGAAAACCAACTTATGCTTGCTTAAGGGGAAAGGTGAGTTGGGGTGCTGCATAAAACCAGAGATAGAAATTAGCACAGATACCTTTCCAAAAGCCAAATATGTAATAGCCCAGACCTACCCCTTGCTCAACGAAATGGACTAAACACCCCATATTCAACGCCTAGGAATACACCTGACTAGTAAGAATCTTCAAACCCATGGATTCATATGCCTCCGTAAGAGAATGAAGCGTGTGTACAGCGGCATGAATGCAGCAGAGAAAATCCGATAAATCCCATTGTCAAAATGAATTACAAAAACAAAACCCAAGGACAGTGAAATAGAGAGCAATTCTTAAATAATTCATTCAGGGCTTGTGATGCAACCTGGATTTACCACATATACACCCAGAGCTGAGTGACACATAAGGTTGGACACTTTGGGCTGATAGCATTGTTGAGGTTCGATAAGCAAATGCAGACCCTTTGAAGTCATACTGCATGGTAGCCATTCCATGGGTCCCAACTCTCCAGGTTTAAGGGATACTTCCTTCAGCTAAAACATGCATGGGAAACACACATTATGGTGCACCATGTGACGGGGAAACGTTTTCAAATGCATCTCAGTTTTCGTCTCGTTTTACTTGGGTACACCATTCCAGACCCTTTAATAACACTCTCCCCACTTGGAGAGTCTGTACCTTTAACCTCCTGTTTGGCACAGTTTGCAATTTCTGCGCAAAATGAACAGGAATAGGGAGAACCAATGAGAGACTAGCTGTAGGTGTCTGCACGGGCAAATTTAACGCTCATTTCCAACCAGGAAGAGGAATTAACCAAAGGCTCAGCATGCCGTGCCGGAACCAAATTAGGGCCTGAATCTATCATGTGGGTTTGCGGCCAGCTCACAAGAAAGCGATTTGAAGAAAGGAGCTCAGGGGCACTGTAATTCACAAACCTGCAGAGTTATAAATGACAGCTATCGTCCAAAAATATATTGAAGGAAGGCTGTGAAGAGGACTTGAAAGCGGGGCAGAATTGCAGGAAAACGATTTCAGGGGGTAGACTGGAATTGCATTTAAAGCATAGGAAAAGAGGCAGAATGTCGACAATGATGCACTTGGCCAAAAAGTGCGTATGCGTTTTTTACTGAATATATTCAGGAAAAAACGCATACGCCCTTTTTGGCCAACCAAGCAAGCATGTTAAAGAAATCTGCACTACAATGAAGTCTCACTGCCCCCCGGTCAAAAGGGCCATCTGAAAAAAGTGTAAAATCCAGAAATGCAGCACAGGCCATGGAGAACAGGGAGCCTTGTTATGCTGATGGGTGGGATGTAAATTGCCAACAGCCACCCTGGAGAAGTGTATGGTGTTTCCTGAAACACCTAAAAAACAAAGCAACGGAGCCTACGGCACTTCCACTTATGGTCCTATAGCTTAGGGAAATTAAAATCAAAAACACACAGCCACCCCAAAGTTTCACACAGCTCTGTTTACAAGAACCTCGTCCACGGTACAAGTTAAATATCCCAGAAAGCGAAAAATGGATAAAGAAGTTGTGGTACGTACGTACAATGGAATATCACTCACCAATGAAGTCTATGTCATCTGGCCCGTCTTGGCATAATGATTGGATTCACGTACGATGATTCTAAGTGAAATAAGTCACACAGAAAATGAAACATCATAAGATATCACTAATACACCGAATGTAATCTTGGCTACACATGAACTGAATTACAAAACAGAACATGGTCTCAAATTTAGAAAACCAACTTATGTTTGCTTAAGGGGAAAGGTGAGTTGGGGTGCTGCATAAAACCAGAGATAGAAATTAGCACAGATACCATTCCATACGTCAAATACGTAATAGTCAAGAACTACACCTTGCTCAACAAAATGGGCTAAACCCCCTATATTCAACGCCTAGGAATACACCTGACTAGTAAGAATCTTCAAACCCATGGATTTATATGTCTCCATAAGAGAATCAAGCGTGTGTACAGCTGCATGAAGGTAGCAGAGAAAATCCGATAAATCCTATTATCAAAATGAATTACAAAAACAAAACACAATGACAGTGAAATAGAGAGCAATTCTTAAATAATTCATTCAGGGCTTGTGATGCAACCTGGATTTACCTCATCTACACCCAGAGCTGAGTGAGACATAAAGTTGGACACTTCGGGCTGATAGCATTGGTGATGTTCGAAGAGCAAATGCAGACCATTTGAAGTCATACTGCATGGTACCCATTCCATGGGTCCCAACTCTCCAGGTTTAAGCGATTCTTCCTTCAGCTAAAACATGCATGGGAAACCCACTGTATGGTGCACCGTGTAACCGGGAAACGTTTTCAAATGCATCTCAGTTTTCGTCCCCTTTTACTCGGGTCCACAATTCCAGACCCTTTACTAACACTCTACCGACTTGGAGAGTCAGTGCCTTTAACCTGCTGTTTGGCACAGTTTGCAATTTCTGCGCAAGATGAACAGGAATAGGGAGAACCAATGAGAGACTAGCTGTAGGTGTCTGCACGGGCAAATTTAACGCTCATTTCCCACCAGGAAGAGGAATTAACCAAACGCTCAGCATGCCCTGCCGGAACCAGATTAGGGCCTGAAGCAACCCTGCGAGTTTGCGGCCAGCTCACAAGAAAGCGATTTGAAGAAAGGAGCTCCGGGGCACTCTAATTCACAAAATTGCAGAGTTATAAATGACAGCTATCGTCCAAAAATATATTGAAGGAAGCCTGCGAAGAGGACTTGAAAGCGGGGCAGAATTGCAGGAGAACGATTTCAGGGGGTAGACTGGAATTGCATTTAAAGCATAGGAAAAGAGGCAGAACGTCGACAATGATTCACTTGGCCAAAAAGGGCGTATGCGTTTTTTCCTGAATATATTCAGGAAAAAACGCATACGCCCTTTTTGGCCAACCAAGCAAGCATGTTAAAGAAATCTGCACTACAATGAAGTCTCACTGCCCCCCGGTCAAAAGGGCCATCTGAAAAAAGTGTAAAATCCAGAAAGGCAGCACAGGCCATGGAGAACAGGGAGCCTTGTTATGCTGATGGGCGGGATGTAAATTGCCAAGAGCCACTCTGGAGAAGTGTATGGTTTTTCCTGAAACACCTAAAAAACAAAGCAACAGAGCCTACGGCACTTCCACTTGTGGTCCTATAGCTTAGGGAAATTAAAATAAAAAACACACAGCCACCCCAAAGTTTCAGACGGCTCTGTTTACAAGAACCTCGTCTACGGTACAAGTTAAATATCCCAGAAAGCGAAAAATGGATAAAGAAGTTGTGGTACGTACGTACAATGGAATATCACTCACCAATGAAATCTATGTCATCTGGCCCGTCGTGGCATAATGAGTGGATTCAGGTACGATGATTCTAAGAGAAATAAGTCACACAGAAAATGAAACATCATAAGATATCACTAATACACCGAATGTAATCTTGGCTACACATGAACTGAATTACAAAACAGAACAGGGTCTCAAATTTAGAAAACCAACTTATGTTTGCTTAAGGGGAAAGGTGCGTTGGGGTGCTGCATAAAACCAGAGATAGAAATTAGCACAGATACCATTCCATACGTCATATATGTAATAGTCAAGGGGGCTTCCCTGGTGGCACACTGGTTGAGAGTTCGCCTGCCGATGCAGGGGACGCGGGTTCGTGCCCCGGTCCGAGAGGATCCCACATGCCGCGGAGCTACTGGCCCCGTGAGTCATGGTCGTTGAGCCTGCGCGTCCGGAGCCTGTGCTCCGCAACGGGAGAGGCCACAACACTGAGAGGCCCGCGTACAGCAAAAAAAATAAATAAATATGTAATAGTCAAGACCTACCCCTTGCTCAACGAAATGGGCTAAACACCCTATATTCAACGCCTAGGAATACACCTGACTAGTAAGAATCTTCAAACCCATGGATTTATATGTCTCCATAAGAGAATCAAGCATGTGTACAGCTGCATGAAGGCAGCAGAGAAAATCCGATAAATCCTATTATCAAAATGAATTACAAAAACAAAACACAATGACAGTGAAATAGAGAACAATTCTTAAATAATTCATTCAGGGCTTGTGATGCAACCTGGATTTACCTCATCTACACCCAGAGCTGAGTGAGACATAAGGTTGGACACTTCGGGGTGATACAACTGGTGAGGTTCGATGAGCAAATGCAGACCATTTGAAGTCATACTGCATGGTACCCATTCCATGGGTCCCAACTCTCCAGGTTTAAGCGATTCTTCCTTCAGCTAAAGCATGCATGGGAAGCCCACAGTATGGTGCACCGTGTGACCAGGAAACGTTTTCAAAGGCATCTCAATTTTCGTCCCCTTTTACTCGGGTTCACAATTCCAGACCCTTTTCTAACACTCTCCAGACTTGGAGAGTCAGGGCCTTTAACCTCCTGTTTGGCACAGTTTGCAATTTCTGCGCAAGATGAACAGGAATAGGGAGAACCAATGAGAGACTAGCTGTAGGTGTCTGCACGGGCAAATTTAACGCACATTTCCCACCAGAAAGACGAATTAACCAAAGGCTCAGCATGCCGTGCCGGAACAAGATTAGGGCCTGAAGCAATCCTGCGAGTTTGCGGCCAGCTCACAAGAAAGCGATTTGAAGAAAGGAGCTCAGGGGCACTGTAATTCACAAACCTGCAGAGTTATAAATGACAGCTATCGTCCAAAAATATATTGAAGGAAGGCTGCGAAGAGGACTTGAAAGCGGGGCAGAATTGCAGGAAAAAGATTTCAGGGGGTAGACTGGAATTGCATTTAAAGCATAGGAAAAGAGGCAGGACGTCGACAATGATGCACTTGGCCAAAAAGGGCGTATGCGTTTTTTCCTGAATATATTCAGGAAAAAGCGCATACGCCCTTTTTGGCCAACCAAGCAAGCATGTTAAAGAAATCTGCACTACAATGAAGTCTCACTGCCCCCCGGTCAAAAGGGCCATCTGAAAAAAGTGTAAAATCCAGAAATGCAGCACAGGCCATGGAGAACAGGGAGCTTGTTATGCTGATGGGTGGGATGTAAATTGCCAACAGCCACTCTGCAGAAGTGTATGGTGTTTCCTGAAACACCTAAAAAACAAAGCAACGGAGCCTACGGCACTTCCACTTATGGTCCTATAGCTTAGGGAAATTAAAATAAAATACACACAGCCACCCCAAAGTTTCAGACGGCTCTGTTTACAAGAACCTCTTCTACGGTACAAGTTAAATATCCCAGAAAGCGAAAAATGGATAAAGAAGTTGTGGTACGTACGTACAATGGAATATCACTCACCAATGAAATCTATGTCATCTGGCCCGTCGTGGCATAATGAGTGGATTCAGGTACGATGATTCTAAGAGAAATAAGTCACACAGAAAATGAAACATCATAAGATATCACTAATACACCGAATGTAATCTTGGCTACACATGAACTGAATTACAAAACAGAACAGGGTCTCAAATTTAGAAAACCAACTTATGTTTGTTTGAGGGGAAAGGTGAGTTGGGGTGCTGCATAAAACCAGAGATAGAAATTAGCACAGATACCATTCCATACGTCAAATATGTAATAGTCAAGACCTACACCTTGCTCAACGAAATGGGCTAAACACCCTATATTCAACGCCTAGGAATACACCTGACTAGTAAGAATCTTCAAACCCATGGATTTATATGTCTCCATAAGAGAATCAAGCGTGTGTACAGCTGCATGAAGGTAGCAGAGAAAATCCGATAAATCCTATTATCAAAATGAATTACAAAAACAAAACACAATGACAGTGAAATAGAGAGCAATTCTTAAATAATTCATTCAGGGCTTGTGATGCAACCTGGATTTACCTCATCTACACCCAGAGCTGAGTGAGACATAAAGTTGGACACTTCGGGCTGATAGCATTGGTGATGTTCGAAGAGCAAATGCAGACCATTTGAAGTCATACTGCATGGTACCCATTCCATGGGTCCCAACTCTCCAGGTTTAAGCGATTCTTCCTTCAGCTAAAACATGCATGGGAAACCCACTGTATGGTGCACCGTGTAACCGGGAAACGTTTTCAAATGCATCTCAGTTTTCGTCCCCTTTTACTCGGGTCCACAATTCCAGACCCTTTACTAACACTCTACCGACTTGGAGAGTCAGTGCCTTTAACCTGCTGTTTGGCACAGTTTGCAATTTCTGCGCAAGATGAACAGGAATAGGGAGAACCAATGAGAGACTAGCTGTAGGTGTCTGCACGGGCAAATTTAACGCTCATTTCCCACCAGGAAGAGGAATTAACCAAACGCTCAGCATGCCCTGCCGGAACCAGATTAGGGCCTGAAGCAACCCTGCGAGTTTGCGGCCAGCTCACAAGAAAGCGATTTGAAGAAAGGAGCTCCGGGGCACTCTAATTCACAAAACTGCAGAGTTATAAATGACAGCTATCGTCCAAAAATATATTGAAGGAAGCCTGCGAAGAGGACATGAAAGCGGGGCAGAAATGCAGGAAAACGATTTCAGGGGGTAGACTGGAATTGCATTTAAAGCATAGGAAAAGAGGCAGAACGTCGACAATGATTCACTTGGCCAAAAAGGGCGTATGCGTTTTTTCCTGAATATATTCAGGAAAAAACGCATACGCCCTTTTTGGCCAACCAAGCAAGCATGTTAAAGAAATCTGCACTACAATGAAGTCTCACTGCCCCCCGGTCAAAAGGGCCATCTGAAAAAAGTGTAAAATCCAGAAAGGCAGCACAGGCCATGGAGAACAGGGAGCCTTGTTATGCTGATGGGCGGGATGTAAATTGCCAAGAGCCACTCTGGAGAAGTGTATGGTTTTTCTTGAAACACCTAAAAAACAAAGCAACAGAGCCTACGGCACTTCCACTTATGGTTCTATAGCTTAGGGAAATTTAAATCAAAAACACACAGCCAAGCCAAAGTTTCAGATGGCTCTGTTTACAAGAACCTCTTCTACGGTACAAGTTAAATATCCCAGAAAGCGAAAAATGGATAAAGAAGTTGTGGTACGTACGTACAATGGAATATCAGTCACCAAGGAAAGCTATGTCATCTGGCCCGGCGTGGCGTAATGAGTGGATTCAGGTACGATGATTCTAAGTGAAATAAGTCACACAGAAAATGAAACATCATAAGATATCACTAACACACCGAATGTAATCTTGGCTACACATGAACTGAATTACAAAACAGAACAGGGTCTCAAATTTAGAAAACCAACTTATGTTTGCTTAAGGGGAAAGGTGAGTTGGGGTGCTGCATAAAACCAGAGATAGAAATTAGCACAGATACCATTCCATACGTCAAATATGTAATAGTCAAGACCTACCCCTTGCCCAACGAAATGGGCTAAACACCCTATATTCAACGCCTAGGAATACACCTGACTAGTAAGAATCTTCAAACCCATGGATTTATATGTCTCCATAAGAGAATCAAGCGGGTGTACAGCTGCATGAATGCAGCAGAGAAAATCCGATAAATCCTATTATCAAAATGAATTACAAAAACAAAACACAATGACAGTGAAATAGAGAGCAATTCTTAAATAATTCTTTCAGGGCTTGTGATGCAACCTGGATTTACCTCATCTACACCCAGAGCTGAGTGAGACATAAAGTTGGACACTTCGTGCTGATAGCATTGGTGAGGTTAGATGAGCAAATGCAGACCCTTTGAAGTCATACAGCATGGTACCCATTCCATGGGTCCCAACTCTCCAAGTTTAAGGGATTCTTCCTTCAGCTAAAACATGCATGGGAAACCCACAGTATGGTGCACCGTGTGACTGGCAAACGTTTTCAAATGATTCTCAGTTTTCGTCCCCTTTTACTCGGGTTCACAATTCCAGACCCTTTACTAACACTCTCCCCACTTAGAGAGTCAGTGCCTTTAACCTCCTGTTTGGCACAGTTTGCAATTTCTGCGCAAGATGAACAGGAATAGGGAGAACCAATGAGAGACTAGCTGTAGGTGTCTGCATGGGCAAATTTAACGCTCATTTCCCACCAGGAAGAGGAATTAACCAAAGGCTCAGCATGCCGTGCCGGAACCAGATTAGGGCCTGAAGCAATCCTGCGGGTTTGCGGCCAGCTCACAAGAAAGCGATTTGAAGAAAGGAGCTCCGGGGCACTGTAATTCAAAACCTGCAGTGTTATAAATGACAGCTATCGTCCAAAAATATATTGAAGGAAGGCTGCGAAGAGGACTTGAAAGCGGGGCAGAATTGCAGGAAAACGATTTCAGGGGGTAGACTGGAATTGCATTTAAAGCATAGGAAAAGAGGCAGAACGTCGACAATGATGCACTTGGCCAAAAAGGGCGTATGCGTTTTTTCCTGAATATATTCAGGAAAAAGCGCATACGCCCTTTTTGGCCAACCAAGCAAGCATGTTAAAGAAATCTGCACTACAATGAAGTCTCACTGCCCCCCGGTCAAAAGGGCCATCTGAAAAAAGTGTAAAATCCAGAAATGCAGCACAGGCCATGGAGAACTGGGAGCCTTGTTATGCTGATGGGTGGGATGTGAATTGCCAACAGCCACTCTGGAGAAGTGTATGGTGTTTCCTGAAACACCTAAAAAACAAAGCAACGGAGCCTACGGCACTTCCACTTATGGTCCTATAGCTTAGGGAAATTAAAATCAAAAACACACAGCCACCCCAAAATTTCAGACGGCTCTGTTTACAAGAACCTCGTCTACGGTACAAGTTAAATATCCCAGAAAGCGAAAAATGGATAAAGAAGTTGTGGTACGTACGTACAATGGAATATCACTCACCAATGAAATCTATGTCATCTGGCCCGTCGTGGCATAATGAGTGGATTCAGGTACGATGATTCTAAGAGAAATAAATCACACAGAAAATGAAACATCATAAGTTAACTCTAATACACCGAATGTAATCTTGGCTACACATGAACTGAATTACAAAACAGAACAGGGTCTCAAATTTAGAAAACCAACTTATGTTTGCTTAAGGGGAAAGGGGAGTTGGGGTGCTGCATAAAACCAGAGATAGAAATTAGCACATATACCATTCCATACATCAAATATGTAATAGTCAAGACCTACCCCTTGCTTAACGAAATGGGCTAAACACCCTATATTCAACGCCTAGGAATACACCTGACTAGTAAGAATCTTCAAACCCATGGATTTATATGTCTCCATAAGAGAATCAAGCATGTGTACAGCTGCATGAAGGCAGCAGAGAAAATCCGATAAATCCTATTATCAAAATGAATTACAAAAACAAAACACAATGACAGTGAAATAGAGAACAATTCTTAAATAATTCATTCAGGGCTTGTGATGCAACCTGGATTTACCTCATCTAAACCCAGAGCTGAGTGAGACATAAGGTTGGACACTTCGGGCTGATAGCATTGGTGAGGTTCGATGAGCAAATGCAGACCATTTGAAGTCATACTACATGGTACCCATTCCATGGGTCCCAACTCTCCAGGTTTAAGCGATTCTTCCTTCAGCTAAAGCATGCATGGGAAGCCCACAGTATGGTGCACCGTGTGACCGGGAAACATTTTCAAATGCATCTCAATTTTTGTCCCCTTTTACTCGGGTTCACAATTCCAGACCCTTTACTAACACTCTCCCCACTTGGAGAGTCAGTGCCTTTAACCTCCTATTTGGCACAGTTTGCAATTTCTGTGCAAGATGAACAGGAATAGGGAGTACCAATGAGAGACTAGCTGTAGGTGTCTGCACGGGCAAATTTATCGCTCATTTCCAACCAGGAAGAGGAATTAACCAAACGCTCAGCATGCCGTGCCGGAACCAGATTAGGGCCTGAAGCAATCCTGCGGGTTTGCGGCCAGCTCAAAAGAAAGCGATTTGAAGAAAGGAGCTCAGGGGCACTCTAATTCACAAACCTGCAGAGTTATAAGTGACAGCTATCATCCAAAAATATATTGAAGGAAGGCTGTGAAGAGGACTTGAAAGCGGGGCAAAATTGCAGGAAAACGATTTCAGGGGGTAGACTGGAATTGCATTTAAAGCATAGGAAAAGAGGCAGTACGTCGACAATGATGCACTTGGCCAAAAAGGGCGTATGCGTTTTTTCCTGAATATATTCAGGAAAAAACGCATACGCCCTTTTTGGCCAACCAAGCAAGCATGTTAAAGAAATCTGCACTACAATGAAGTCTCACTGCCCCCCAGTCAAAAGGGCCATCTGAAAAAAGTGTAAAATCCAGAAAGGCAGCACAGGCCATGGAGAACAGGGAGCCTTGTTATGCTGATGGGCGGGATGTGAACTGCCAACAGCCACTCTGGAGAAGTGTATGGTGTTTCCTGGAACACGTAGGAAACAAAGCAACACAGCCTATGGCACTTCCACTTATGGTCCTATAGCTTAGGGAAGTTAAAATCAAAAACACACAGCCACCCCAAAGTTTGGGTCGGCTCTGTTTACAAGAACCTCGTCTACGGTACAAGTTAAATATCACAGAAAGCGAAAATGGATAAAGAAGTTGTGGTACATACGTACAATGGAAAATCACTCAGCAATGAAATCTATGTCATCTGGCCCTTAGCGGCATAATGAGTGGATTCAGGTACAATGATTCTACGTGAAATAAGTCACACAGAAAAAGGAACATCATAAGATATCACTAATACATGGAATGAAACTTGGCTTCACATGAACTGAATTACAAAACAGAAGAGGGTCTCCAAGTTAGAAAACCAACTGATGGTTGCTTATGGGGAAAGGTGAGTTGGGGTGCTGCATAAAACCAGAGATTTATATTAGCACAGAAACTGTTCCATAAACCAAATATGTAATAGAAAAGACCTACTCCTTGCTCAACGAAATGGAGTCAACACCCCATATTCAACGCCTAGGAATATACCTGACTAGTAAGGATCTTAAAACCCATGGATTTATATGTCTCCGTAAGAGAATCAAGCGTGTGTACAGCGGCCTAAACGCATCAGTGAAAATCCGATAAATCCTATTATCAAAATAAATTTCAAAAACAAAACACAATGACACTGAAATAGAGGGCAATTCTTAAATAATTCATTCAGGGCTTGTGATACAACCTGGATTTAGCACATCTTCAACCAGAGCTGGGTGAGACATAAGGCTGGACACTTCGGGCTGATAGCATTGGTGAGGTTCGGTGAGCAAATGCCGACCATTTGAAGTCATACTGCATGGTACCCATTCCATGGGTCCCAACTCTCCAGGTTTAAGGGATTCTTCCTTCAGCTAAAACATGCATGGGAAACCCAGAGTATGGTCCACCTTGTGATTTGGATTCGTTTTCAAATGCATCTCAGTTTTTTTCCCCTGGTACTAGGGTTCAATATTCCAGACCCGTCAATAACACTCTCCCCATATATATATTCAGGAAAAAACGCATACGCCCTTTTTGGCCAACCAAGCAAGCGTGTAAAGGAAATCTGCACTACAATGAAGCCTCACTGCCCCCCGGTCAAAAGGGCCATCTGAAAAAAGTGTAAAATCCAGAAAGGCAGGACAGGCCATGGGGAACATGTAGCCTTGTTATGCTGATGGGCGGGATGTGAACCGCCAACAGCCACTCTGGAGAACTGTATGGTGTTTCCGGAAACACGTAGGGAACAAAGCAACACAGCCTATGGCACTTCCACTTATGGTCCTATAGCTTAGGGACATTAAAATGAAAAACACAGAGCCACCCCAAAGTTTGGGACGGCTCTGTTTACAAGAACCTCGTCTACGATACAAGTTAAATATCCCAGAAATCGAAATATGGATAAAGAAGATGTGGTACGTATGTACAATGGAATATCACTCAGCAATGATATCTATGTCATCAGGCCAGTAGTGGCATAATGAATGGATTCAGGTATGATGATTTTACGTGAAATAAGTCACACAGAAAAAGAAACATCATAAGTTATCACTAATACATGGAATGTAAACTTGGCTACACATGAACTGATCTACAAAACAGAACACGGTCTCAAATTTAGAAAACGAACTTACGCTTGCTTATGGGGAAAGGTGAGTTGGCGTGCTGCATAAAACCAGAGATTGAAATTAGCACAGATATCTTTCCATAAGCCAAATATATAATAGACAAGACCTACTCCTTGCTCAACGAAATGAACTCAACACCCCATATTCAACGCCTCGGAATATACCTGACTAGTAAGAATCTTAAAACCCATGGATTTATATGTCTCCGTAAGAGAATCAAGCGTGTGTACAGTGGCCTAAACGCAGCAGTGAAAATCGGATAACTTCCTTTATCAAAAAAAATTTCAAAAACAAAACACAATGACAGTGAAATAGAGAGCAATTCTTAAATAATTCATTCAGGGCTTGTGATGCAACCTGGATTTACCACATCTACACCCAGAGCTGGGTGAGACATAAGGCTGGACCCTTCGCGCTGATACCATTGGTGAGGCTCGGTGAGCAAATGCAGACCGTTTGAAGGCATACTGCATGGTACCCATTCCATGGGTCCCAACTCTCCAGGTTTAAGGGATTCTTCCTTCAGCTAAAACATGCATGAGAAACGCAGAGTATATTCCACCATGTGATTGCGAAACGTTTTCAAATGCATCTCAGTTTTTGTGCCCTGGTACTCGGGTTCACCATTCCAGACGCTTTACTAACACTCTCCCCACTTGGAGAGTCAATGCCTTTAACATCCTGTTCAGCACAGTTTGCAATTTCTGAGCAAGATGAACAGGAATAGGGAGAACCAATGAGAGACTAGCTGTAGGTGCCTGCACGGGCAAGTGTAACGACCATTTCCCACCAGGAAGAGGAATTAACCAAAGGGTCAGCGTGCCCTGCCAGAAACAGATTAGCGCCTGAAGCATTCCTGCGGTTTTCGGCCAGCTCACAAGAAAGCGAGTTGAAGAAAGGAGCTCAGGGGCACTCTAATTCACAAACCTGCAGAGTTATGAATGACAGCTATCGTCCAAAAATATATTGAAGTAAGTCTGCGAAGAGGACTGGAAAGGGGGGCAGCATTTGAGGAAAACTATTTCAGGGGGTAGACTGGAATTGCACTTAAAGCATAGGAAATGAGGCAGAATGTCGACAATGATGCACTTTGCCAAAAAGGGCGTATGCATTTTTTCCTGAATATATTCAGGAAAAAACGCATACACCCTTGATGGCCAACCAAGCAAGCCTGTAAAGGAAATCTGCACCAAGGGCAGAAAGCTGTTGGGGGGATGGTGGTGTGAAGAGTTGAGAGATTGGGATTGACATGTATACATTTATATGTATAAAATAGATAACCAATAAGAACCTGCTGTATAAAAAATAAGATTAAAAATTAAAAAAAATAAAATTAAAAAGTAAAACAGAAAAAATATTCTTCCCTCCACATACATGTATTTATATGAATAAATTATTTCTATGCTTATATTTGTAAATGCAAAAAAGAGGAATGAAATCTACCTTGAACCAAAAACGAAAAATAGAAAAAACAAACAGAATCCACAAGTTACACAGAGGAAAACCGTATCAGGACACTTGCTCCAGTTGTAAACAATTCTGAAGTTGGTCAGTGGTGGGGAATCATCTCCCATACAGCCAGCAGGCCCCACGCAACAAGCGTCCTCATTGCAAAGCTGGGGGACCGTGCTGAGGCATCTGTGAGTAAACGTGGTCCGAGCCCCAGGCCAGCTGCTGCTGAAATGTTCCCACCCTTCCCAGATAAAACACCTGAATATGTTCAAGGACTTGAAAGCCTAGAGGAAGGGCAATGGAGCCACACGAGTGATTGCATGCCAGCCAACTTGGTGCCTGCAGGCCAGCCAGGATGGTCCTGGCCCTGGGTGCTCTTCTGGAAGCTTTCCATTTCCCTGCCTGAGATACCCCTCCTGTCCCGGCCCCCACTGATTTCTTCCTTCCTCACGTCTGCCCAGGGAGAAATTCCAGCGCCAGGTATGGGTGACACATCCTCTTCTTTAGCAGGTGGCATCTTGACAACTGCTGCAGAAAGTCCAGCAGAGCCCCACTCACACTGGGCCACCCACAACGCCGTGACCTGTCACTCCCTCCCACCAGCCCAGCCCCGAGACTGCTGACAGGGCAGAGAAAATGGCGTCAGGCACAGCTGCAGGGGTTCTTGCTGCCTGGAGCGGTGTTTATATTGATCTCAAAACAGGCACACCTGGGGAGGGCTGGCCGGCATGGTCAGGCTGCCCAGGTCAGCCAATCATCACCCCTCAGGGTCTCACAGTTGCAGAAAATGGAACTTGCTGAATCGGCCAGGTCCAAGGAACAGGTGTGGGCTCTTGAGAGTCAGGATAGACAATGGGCTGCAGCTCTGGCTTGTATTCTAATCATTTTATCTGGCCCATGAGTGGGAGACAGCTTCAAGAAAACCCTGGCCTAATAAGAGGACCCCAGGAGTCAGGGAGAGGAGGGGTGGGTGGTGGGTGGTGGGTGGAGACAGAGGCCTGGTGCCCCGGGTGCAGTGGAAGTCTCTGGAAGACCAGGTGGTGGCAGGCCGTACAGAGTGATGCCCAGGGTCACAGACCTGTCGGAGTTGCTATTTGTTAGTTCAAGTCCTGCTCTGAGGTGCTCTGTGTCAGATCTGAGTGACAGGTGAGCTGAGAGTGCTCTGCAATGAGGGCAATGTGCACGGTTCCTGTGTGCTCTGCCCTGCCACAGTACCTGCAAGTGTAGCTCTGTATCCTGGGAGGGAGCTGACCACGAGAGCCCCATGGGCTGCAGGGGACCTGCCCAGGGAACCCCATATCCTGGGATGGGCCTGACCATGAGAGCCCCATGGGCTGGTGTGGAGGTGGGGTACCTGCCCAGGTGAGCTCCATATCCTGAGATTGGCCTGACCACGAGAGCCCCATGGGCTGCCAGGGGCCTGGTAAAGATGTCAGGATCGTCAGTGAAGCCACCGAGTATATACCTCCAGTAGTTCCTAATTCCTACACCCTGCTGGTCATTCTACCAACCACCAGGAGACGGTATTCTGTATTAGTCTTCAATGATGCCTTCTTTTGTATGCCATTAGTCCCAGAGTCACAAGAAATTTTGGCTTGTAAGTGGCAGGACTCAACATACAACTAAAACAATACATCCAGGCCGTCTTGCCCCAAGTGTTCAAAAATTCCCACACCATCTTTGGGGAAAGCTTAGCTAAAGACGTAAAAGTTCTACCTCTGGAAAAGGAAACACTCCTTCAATATGCTGACGACATTCTGATCACCAGCCCTACTAAGGAGGCCTCTGAACTACCAAGCCAATAAAGGATAGAAGTTGTCCAAGAAAAAGCTCAAATATCACAGACTACGGTGACCTGCCTGGGCTTCATTCTCACAGAAGGTCGGAGAAGCTCATCCCAGGAAAGGGAAGAAACAATTTACAGCCTTACCCCTTTCTAAAACTAGAAGACAGCTTAGGGGTTCCTGGGGAGGCCAGAGTTTGCTGCTTCTGGATCCCTAACTACAGTCTACTAGCTGGGCCTCTATATGAAACACTGAAAGGAAAAGATGATGATCCTTTTGAATAGAATCCAGAAGTGGCCTTTCAAGAATGGAAAGAGCAGTCAATTCAGACCCTTGCCCTGGAACTCCCTAATTTAGCTAAACCCTTTGACCTTTACATTCCTGGTGAAAGGTGAATTGCCATTGGAGTATTAGTGCAAAACCTGGGACCACTTGAAATGGAACAATGCAAGAATGCCATCCAGGTAGGATAAACTATAGTCACCAAGGGGCTTGGCCCACTGCCACATCTGGCCAACATACTGGCGGTATCTAAAAACCTGGAAATCAGCAGCTCAAAAGGCCACCTCCCTCCTAAGGGAAAAGGACCCCACGTGGTGTTCCTAACCCCCAACCATGCCCTGAAGTTGCAGGGTTTGCTCCGTGGGCACACTGACCTCCAGTGAGGAAGCCCTCCTACTCCAACATCCAGAGAGATATCCGGGGGCAACGGGGCACCATGACGACACATGTGACCATCACTTGACCTGGAGTTTCTCTCATAAAACAACAAGAGTGTGTCACAAAAGAGTAGACTACTGCTTGCAGGACTTACTGCACCCAGAGGGGAGGTAATAATCTTGGCAGGGGAACCGTATATCACGCTGTCACCATAGAAAAGCCTACAGACACCGTGATGATGGTGACCAGTAAGACCGGCTGGACTCCTGTTTACTTCAAAAGGCTGTTGACTCAGTGGCCATCATGGTCCTTCATCACCACTGACCCTGGACTGTCTGGGAGTTGAGCAGTCAGGGTGCTGACACCTGGTGCTGTTTTTACGTTAATTCAGGGGCCTAACTGAAGAAAGCACAGACTACTGGTCAGAGCATCTAGGCTGGCAGAAACGGTCAGCCTAAGGTGGCTGAACAAATGTGCGGCGGGGTGAAACTGGACCTCACAGCGTCACTGCACATCTCCTTCCTGGACCCTTAAAGGTCATTAGAATCTATAACACTACCAATACTTGTGCTCAGGCGGACGAGCAGGGAGGCAGGAGGCCTGCGGACAATCAACGTCACCTGGAGGCTGCTGGGGAGAAGTTCAGACCCTCTCCCACGGGTATGAGGGCTCCTAACTCAGCACTCAGCAGTTACAGATGAAGGGTCTGCACCCTCAGCACTCTAAGAATGAGGAAGGGGACAAAATGCAGAAGAGGGGTTTGTCCCAGGCAAAGCCCCTTAAAAATCCCTGGGAGATAAAAATAGAATCTGGGCAATAAAATAAAGTCTAACCTTTTTTATCCTTTGTGCTTTGTCTAATTTCACGTGCTCCTAGGGTCCCGCATACAGAGGTTCAACAGCCGGCACTTCAGACCAGATTTCCTAGTGCAGAATGGCTGGGTCGACACTTCAGCTCCTGGAGCACAGTGCAGACTCCGCGATATAGAGCCTGAGCTGCAGCCAACCGGGCCCTCGAGAGCTCCGCCCCCTCCCTCCCACTGACTCTGACAGGATCTCTACACAGCAGCCCAGCCCACAGCCCACGGGGTAGCACATGCTCTCACCTCTGCATTCTCTGATCAAAATATAAAGTTTCCTTTGCTTCTGAACCAAACTCAGTCTCGATCTGTTGGCTCCAATGACACTGGGCAGGGGGACACTTGTTGGGGTCCACTCTGGAGGATCAGTAACAGAAATTGAGAACATTGTAACTTCAATGAACAGATGTGTGAGCCAAACTGTAATTAACATAGAACAGTGTATAAGGCTCGGGTAAAATAAGATGTTTCTAACACTTCCATTTGATATTTCCATCACTTTATTATAAGCAAGTTCAGTGAAAGGTTTGTCTTATTTGTCAGGTCAATACTAGAGAAACGAAGTGATTTCTTTCCAAGGATGTACATCTAATAATCTTGGTTAAAGCTTCAATCTTGTTTTAAATGCTTTTCCATTGAAAATGATACCTCTCTTTCAGCTCCCCCATTTCTGAGAAGTATAAAATCTTATAATTTATTATTACCAAAGGGGAAAGGTGGGAGGAGGGATAAATTAACAGTTTGGGATTAACACATACACACTGCTATGTATAAAATCGATCATTAACAAGGAACTACTGTACAGCACAGGGAACCACACTCAATATTTTGCAATAACCTATAAGGGGAAATAATCTGAAAAAAGAATAGATATTTTTATTGACATCATCTATTAATGACAGTTAAAATGGAACCTAAGGGAAACCGGTGGTGAGTGCTTCTGACCCTGAAGACTTCAATCATCTAAAGTTTGGACTCTGCCTACTTCCCAAGGCCCTTAATGAACCTATGTGTAGCCGTAGCTTAAAAAATTCCCCAGTTTGGGTTGCGGAGAGACAGTGATTTTGAAAAAGCCCTGGTGTTCTCCTCACATGAATGGGACCCTTCCTACAGCTAAAGCATGCCTGTCACACCCAGAGGATGGTATACCGTCTGATCGGGAAGAGTTTGGAAAAGGCATCTCATCTCCTCATTTCCTGGTGCTCGGGTTCACACTTCCAGCGTCTTTACTAACAGTCTCCCCACTTGGAGATGTCAGCACTGTCAACATCCTGTTGCATACAGTTTGGAATTTGTCCAGAGGATGAAGCAGAAGGAGGAGGAACAATGAGAGACAAGTCCTAGGTGTTCGGACAGGCACATGTCACTCTAATTTCCAATCAGGAAGACGAATTGACCAAAGGCTAGGGTTGCCCATGGAAACAGAATAGGGCTTGAGGAAATCCCGCTGCTTTGTGGCCAGTTCCCATAAACACAAGTTGAAAAATGGAGCTCAGTGGCACTAAAATTCACGAAACTGCAGAGTTGAAAATATCTATCACTGAAAAATGTCTTGAGGAAAGTCAGAGAAAAGGACTTGTAAGCAACGGAGAATGGCAGGAAAGGGATTGGAAGAGGTAGAAAGGACTCGCCATTAAGCACAAGAAAAGGGGCTGAACATTGCCAACATTGCAGTTGGCCAAAAAGGGTGTATGCGTCTTTTTCTGTATATATTCAAGAAAAGGGCATACACTTTTTTAGCCAACCAAACAGGTGGGCACTGGAAATCAATACTACAAAACATATCACTTCGCATCAGTCAGAAGAGCCATCCTCATAAAGTGTAAACACCAGAAATGCAGGACAGGGCAAGGAGAAAAGGGAGCCCTGTGAGGCTTATAGTGGAAACGTATATTGCCAACGGTCACTCTGGAGAAGTGTATTGTGTTTAATAAAGCATCTGAAAAATGAGCTACAGAGCACAGGGCACTTGCACTCATGGACGTATATCTTGGGAAAAACAAAAATCGAGAGGACACAGGCACCCCAATGTATACCGCCTAATTGTTTAAAAGATCCTCGACCAGGATATAACTTAAATGTCTCTGGAGGGAAATAATGGATACAGATGTGGTGCTTATGTAGAGTGGAATATGACTCAGCCTGGAAATCAATGCAATATGGCCACTTGTAACAACTCCAGAGGAGTTACGTATGATCATTCAAAGTCACAGAATTCAAAAAGAAAAAGACATACTATATCACTAATACATGGAATGTAAGCTTGGCTACACATGAACTGAATTACAAAACAGAACAGGGTCTCAAATATAGAAAACCAACTTATTCTTGCTTAAGGATAAAGGTGAGTTGGGGTGCTGCATAAAACCAGAGATTGAAATTAGCACAGATACTGTTCCATAAGCCAAATATGTAATAGTCAAGACCTACTGCTTGCTCAACAAAATGGACTCAGAACCCC
The DNA here is from genome assembly GCF_059928025.1 of Delphinapterus leucas. NCBI lineage: Eukaryota > Metazoa > Chordata > Mammalia > Artiodactyla > Monodontidae > Delphinapterus > Delphinapterus leucas. The sequence continues at coordinate 5,740,964 of NW_028322235.1, forward strand.
ATATTCAACGCCTAGGAATATACCTGACTAGTAAGAATATTAAAACCCATGGATTTATATGTCTTCATAAGAGAATCAAGTGTGTGTACAATGGCATGAACGCAGCAGTGAAAATAAGATATATCCCATTATCAAAATAAATTTCAAAAACAAAACACAATGACAGTGAAATAGAGAGCAATTCTTAAATAATGCATTCAGGGCTTGTGATGCAACCTGGATTTACCACATCTACACCCAGAGCTGGGTGAGACATAAGGCTGGACACTTCGGGCTGATAGCATTGGTGAGGTTCGTTGAGCAAATGCAGACACTTTGAAGTCATACTGCATGGTACCCATTCGAATGATCGCAACTCTCCAGGTTTAAAGGATTCTTCTTTCATCTAAAATATGCATGGGTAACCCAGAGTATGGTCCAACATGTGACCAGGAAACGTTTTAAAATGAATCTCATGTTTCATCCCCTGGTACTCGGTTTCACCATTTCAGACGCTTTACTAACACTCTCCCCACTTGGAGAGTCAGTGCCTTTAACCTCCTGTTGGGCACAGTTTGCAATTTCTGCGGAAGATGAACAGGAATAGGGAGAACCATTGAGAGACTAGCTGTAGGTGCCTGCACGGGCAAATGGAATGCTCATTTCCCACCAGGAAGAGGAATTAACCAAAGGCTCAGCGTGCCCTTCCGGAAACAGATTAGGGCCTGAAGCAATCCTGCGGTTTTGCGGCCAGCTCACAAGAAAGCGAGTTGAAGAAAGGAGCTCAGGGGCACTGTAATTCAAAAACCTGCAGAGTTATGAATGGCAGCTATCGTCCAAAAATATATTGAAGGAAGGCTGCGAAGACGACTTGTAAGCGGGACAGATTTGCAGGAAAACGATTTCAGGGGGTAGACGGGAATTGCATTTAAAGCATAGGAAAAGAGGCAGAACGTCGACAATGATGCTCTTGGCCAAAAAGGGCGTATGCGTTTTTTCCTGAATATATTCAGGAAAAAACGCATACGCCCTTTTTGGCCAACCAAGCAAGCATGTTAAAGAAATCTGCACTACAATGAAGTCTCACTGCCCCCCTGTCAAAAGGGCCATCTGAAAAAAGTGTAAAATCCAGAAAGGCAACACAGGCCATGGAGAACAGGGAGCCTTGTTATGCTGATGGGCGGGATGTAAATTGCCAACAGCCACTCTGGAGAAGTGTATGGTGTTTCCCAGAACACCGAAAAAACAAAGCTACGGAGCCTACGGCACTTCCACTTATGGTCCTATAGCTTAGGGAAATTAAATTCAAAAACACACAGCCACCCCAAAGTGTCGGACGGCTCTGTTTACAAGAACCTCGTCTACGGTACAAGTTAAATATCCCAGAATGTGAAAAATGGATAAAGAAGTTGTGGTACGTACGTACAATGGAATATCACTCAGCAATGAAATCTATGTCATCAGGCCCATCGCGGCAAAATGAGTGGATTCAGGTACGATGATTCTAAGTGAAATAAGTCACACAGAAAATGAAACATCATAAGATATCACTAATACACGGAATGTAAACTTGGCTACACATGAACTGAATTACAAAACAGAACAGGGTCTCAAATTTAGAAAACCAACTTATGCTTGCTTAAGGGGAAAGGTGAGTTGGGGTGCTGCATAAAACCAGAGATAGAAATTAGCACAGATACCTTTCCATAAGCCAAATATGTAATAGTCAAGACCTACCCCTTGCTCAACGAAATGGACTAAACACCCCATATTCAACGCCTAGGAATACACCTGACTAGTAAGAATCTTCAAACCCATGGATTTATATGTCTCCGTAAGAGAATGAAGCGTGTGTACAGCGGCATGAATGCAGCAGAGAAAATCCGATAAATCCCATTATCAAAATGAATTACACAAACAAAACCCAAGGACAGTGAAATAGAGAGCAATTCTTAAATAATTCATTCAGGGCTTGTGATGCAACCTGGATTTACCACATCTACACCCAGAGCTGAGTGAGACATAAGGTTGGGCACTTCGGGCTGATAGCATTGGTGAGGTTCGATGAGCAAATGCAGACCCTTTGAAGTCATACAGCATGGTACCCATTCCATGGGTCCCAACTCTCCAAGTTTAAGGGATTCTTCCTTCAGCTAAAACATGCATGGGAAACCCACAGTATGGTGCACCGTGTGACTGGCAAACGTTTTCAAATGCATCTCAGTTTTCGTCCCCTTTTACTCGGGTTCACCATTCCAGACCCTTTACGAACACTCTCCCCACTTGGAGTGTCAGTGCCTTTAACCTCCTGTTGGGCACAGTTTGCAATTTCTGCGCAAGATGAAAAGGAATAGGGAGAACGAATGAGAGACTAGCTCTAGGTATCTGCACGGGGAAATTTAACGCTCATTTCGCACCAGGAAGAGGAATTAACCAAAGGCTCAGCATGCCGTGCCGGAACCAGATTAAGGCCTGAAGCAATGCTGCGGGTTTGAGGCCAGCTCACAAGATAGCGAGTTGAAGAAAGGAGCTCAGGGGCACTGTAACTCACAAACCTGCAGAGCTATAAATGACAGCTATCGTCCAAAAATATATTGAAGGAAGGCTGCGAAGACGACTTGTAAGCGGGGCAGAATTGCAGGAAAACGATTTCAGGGGGTAGACGGGAATTGCATTTAAAGCACAGGAAAAGAGGCAGAACGTCGACAATGATGCTCTTGGCCAAAACGGGCGTATGCGTTTTTTCCTGAATATATTCAGGAAAAAACGCATACGCCCTTTTTGGCCAACCAAGCAAGCATGTTAAAGAAATCTGCACTACAATGAAGTCTCACTGCCCCCCGGTAAAAACGGCCATCTGAAAAAAGTGTAAAATCCAGAAATGCAGCACAGGCCATGGAGAACAGGGAGCCTTGTTATGCTGATGGGTGGGATGTAAATTGCCAACAGCCACTCTGCAGAAGTGTATGGTGTTTCCTGGAACACCGAAAAAACAAAGCAACGGAGCCTACGGCACTTCCACTTATGTTCCTATAGCTTAGGGAAATTAAAATCAAAAACACACAGCCACCCCAAAGTGTCGGACGGCTCTGTTTACAAGAACCTCGTCTACGGTACAAGTTAAATATCCCAGAATGTGAAAAATGGATAAAGAATTTGTGGTACGTACGTACAATGGAATATCACTCAGCAATGAAATCTATGTCATCAGGCCCGTCGCGGCATAATGAGTGGATTCAGGTACGATGATTCTAAGTGAAATAAGTCACACAGAAAATGAAACATCATAAGATATCTCTAATACACGGAATGTAATCTTGGCTACACATGAACTGAATTACAAAACAGAACAGGGTCTCAAATTTAGAAAACCAACTTATGCTTGATTAAGGGGAAAGGTGAGTTGGGGTGCTGCATAAAACCAGAGATAGAAATTAGCAATGATACCTTTCCATAAGTCAAATATGTAATAGTCAAGTCCTACCCCTTGCTCAACGAAATGGACTAAACACCCCATATTCAACGCCTAGGAATACACCTGACTAGTAAGAATCTTCAAACCCATGGATTTATATGTCTCCAAAAGAGAATCAAGCGTGTGTACAGCTGCATGAAGGCAGCAGAGAAAATCCGATAAATCCCATTATCAAAATGAATTACAAAAACAAAACCCAAGGACAGTGAAATAGAGACCAATTATTAAATAGTTCATTCAGGGCTTGTGATGCAACCTGGATTTACCACATCTACACCCAGAGCTGAGTGAGACATAAGGTTGGGCACTTCGGGCTGATAGCATTGGTGAGGTTCAATGAGCAAATGCAGACCCTTTGAAGTCATACTGCATGGTACCCATTCCATGAGTCCCAACTCTCCATGTTTAATGGATTCTTCCTTCAGCTAAAACATGCATGGGAAACCCACAGTATGGTGCACCGTGTGACCGACAAACGTTTTCAAATGCATCTCAGTTTTTGTACCATTTTACTTGGGTTCACCATTCCAGACCCTTTACTAACACTCTCACCACTTGGAGAGTAGGTGCCTTTAACCTCCTGTTGGTCACAGTTTGCAATTTCTGCGCAAGATGAACAGGAATAGGGAGAACCAATGAGAGACTAGCTGTAGGTGTCTGCACGGGCAAATGGAACGCTCATTTCCCACCAGGAAGAGGAAATAACCAAAGGCCCAGCATGCCCTGCCGGAACCAGATTAGGGCCTGAAGCAATCCTGTGGTTTTGCGGCCAACTCACAGGAAAGCGTGTTGAAGAAAGCAGCTCAGGGGCACTGTAATTCACAAACCTGCAGAGTTATAAATGACAGCTATCGTCCAAAATATATTGAAGTATGTCTGCGAAGAGGACTTAGAATTTGGGCTGAAATTCAGGAAAACGATTTCGGGGGTAGACTGGAATTGCACTTAACGCCTAGGAAAAGACGGAGAACGGCGACAATGATGCACTTGGCCAAAAAGGGTGTATGCGTTTTTTCCTGAATATAATCAGGAAAAAACGCATACGCCCTTTTTGGCCAACCAAGCAAGCGTGTAAAGAAATCTGCACTACAATGAAGTCTCTCTGCCCCCCGGTCAAAAGGGCCATCTGAAAAAAGTGTAAAATCCAGAAAGGCAGGACAGGCCATGGAGAAGAGGGAGCATTGTTATCCTGATGGGCGGGATGTGAATTGCCAACAGCCACTCTGGAGAAGTGTATGGTATTTCCTGAAACACATAAGAAACAAAGCAACACAGCCTATGGCACTTCCACTTATGGTCCTATAGCTTAGGGAAATTAAAATCAAAACCACACAGGCACCCCAAAGTTTGGAACGGCTCTGTTTACAAGAACCTCGTCTACGGTACAAGTTAAATATCCCAGAGGGCGAAAAATGGATAAAGAAGTTGTGGTTCTTACGTACAATGGAATATCACTCAGCAATGAAATCTATGTCATCAGGCCCGTAGCGGCATAATGAGTGGATTCAGGTACGATGATTCTACGTGCAATAGGTCACACAGAAAAAGAAACATCATAAGGTATCACTAATACACGGAATGTAATCTTGGCTACACATGAACTGAATTACAAAACAGAACAGTGTCTCAAATTTAGAAAACCAACTTATGCTTGCTTTTTGGGAAAGGTGAGTTCGGGTGCTGCATAAAAACAGAGATTGAAATTCGCACTGATACAGTTCCATAAGCCAAATATGTAATAGACAAGACCTACTGCTTGCTCAACGAAATGGGCTCAACACCCCATATTCAACGCCTAGAAATATACCTGCCTAGCAAGAATCTTAAAACCCATGGATTTATATGTGTCTGAAAGAGAATCCAGCGTGTGTTCAGTGGCCTAAAGGCAACAGTGAAAATCCGATAAATCATATTATCAAAATAAATTTCAAAAACAAAACACAATGACAGTGAAATAGAGAGCAATTCTTAAATAATTCACTCAGGGCTTCTGATGCAACCTGGATTTACCACATGTACACCCAGTGCTGGGGAGACATAAGGCCGGACACTTCGCCCTGATAGCATTGTTGAGGTTCGGTGAGCAATTGCAGACCCTTTGAAGTCATACTGCATGGTACCCATTCCAAGGGTCCCAACTCTCCAGGTTTAAGGGATTCTTCCTTCCGCTACATCATGTATGGGAAACCCAGAGTATGGTCCACCATGTGATTGGGAAACGTTTTCAAATGCATCTCAGTTTTCGTCCCTTTATACTCGGGTTCACCATTCCAGACGCTTAACTAACACTCTCCCCACTTGGAGAGTCAGTGCCTTTAACCTCCTGCTTGTCACAGTTTGCAATTTCTGCGCAAGATGAACAGGAATAGGGAGAACCAATGAGAGACTAGCTGTAGGTGTCTGCACGGGCAATTTAATGCTCATTTCTCACCAGGAAGTGGAATTAACCAAAGGCTCAGAATGCCCTGCCAGAACCAGATTAGGGCCTGAAGCAATACTGCGGGTGTGCAGGCAGCTCACAAGATAGCGAGTTGAACAAAGGAGCTCAGGGGCACTGTAATTCACAAACCTGCAGAGTTATAAATGACAGCTATCGTCCAAAAATATATTGAAGGAAGGCTGCGAAGAGGACTTGAAAGCGGGGCAGAATTCCAGGAAAACGATTTCAGGAGGTAGACGGGAAGTGCACTGAAAGCATAGGAGAAGAGGCAGAACCTCGACAATGATGCACTTGTTCAAAAAGTGCATATGCGTTTTTTCCAAGGCCCTCCTTAAAGAGGGTAGGGGGCTCCCAGCATGCTTCAGTGGCCAACAGAGGGCCCACATCGCCAAGGTGACGTGAGCCAGCCAGGCAGGAGTGACCTCACATCAGAGGGCCCACCTCACAGAAGGGTAAGGGACCCAGCCATTATCAGACTCTCACCAGAGGGCCCACATCAGCAAGGGGCTGGGAACCAGGCAGGAGTGTCTTCACACCCGTGGGGCCACATCATCGCAAGTTGAGGTACCCAGCACATGTGGCCTCAAACCAGAGGACCCACATCTCCATGGGTCTCGGAGCGAGGCAGGCAGGATGAACCTCAAAACACGTGGCCCATTGTATAAAAAGGTGAGGAATCCAGCAGTTGGAACATCCCAGCAGGCGGCCCAGAGCACCGAGGCTATGGGATCCAGGCAATGATGAACTCACAACAGAGGGCCCTCATCATGAAACTGTGAGCAACCTAGCCATTGTGACCTCAGAGCACAAGGCCCACATCCCCATGGGGAAGCGAACCAAGCAGGAGTGTCATCGCACCAGTGGGCACACATCAGAAAATGTGGGGAGCCCAGCAGTTAGGGCCTGACGCCAGAGGGCCCTCATCACCGAGGAGAGGAGGCTCCCAGCAGGCTCCAACTGCTACAAGAGGGCCAACGTCGCCAATGCGGGGTGTGCCAGCCAGGCAGGAGTGACCTCAGAGCAGAGGGCCAACCTCAAAAAAGTGTGAGGAACCCAAAGAGGATTAGACTCTCACCAGAGGGCCCACATCACCAAGAGGATCAGAACCAGGCAGGACTGTCTTCACACCAGGGTGACCACATCATAGAAAGGTGAGGAACCCAGCACATGTGGCCTAAACCAGAAGACCCACATCTCCAAGGGGCTCGGAGTGAGGCATGCAGGAGTAGCCTCACAACACAGGGCCCATAGAATAAAAAAGCTGAGGAATCCTGCAGTGGGAACCTCCCAGCAGGCGGCCCAGAGCACCGAGTCTATGCGATCCAGGCTGCAGTGAACTCACAGCAGAGGGCCCATATCATGAAACTGTGAGCAACCCAGCCATTGGGACCTCACAGCAGAAGGCCCACATCCCCATGGGGTTGGGAACATGGCAAGAGTGTCCTCGCACCACTTAGCACGTATCAGAAAAAGTGGGTACCCAGCAGTTACGGCCTGACGCTAGAGAGCCCTCATCACCGAGGGGAGGTGGCTCCCAGCAGGCTCCAACTGCCACAAGAGGGCCGATGTCGCCAAGGCGGGGTGTGCCAGCCAGTCAGTAGTGACCTCACAGCAGAGGGCCCACCTCACAGAAGGGTGAGGAACCCAGCCAGGATCAGACTCTCACCAGAGGGCCCACATCACCAAGGGGATAGAAACCAGGCAGGAGTGTCCTCACACCAGCGGGGCCACATCATCGAAAGGTGAGGGACCCAGCACACGTGGCCTCAAACCAGAGGACACACATCACCAAGGGGCTGGGAGTGAGTCAGGCAGGAGGAGTCTCCAAACAGAGGGCTCATAGAAGAAAAAAGGTGAGGAATCCCGCAGTTGGAACCTCCCCACAGGCGGCCAGGAGCAGCGAGGCTATGGGATCCAGGCCGGAGTGAACTCACACCAGAGGGCCCTCATCATGAAACTGAGCCACCCACCGTTGGGACCTCAGAGCAGAAGGCCCATATTCCCATGGGGTTGGAAACCTGGCAGGAGTGTACTCACACCACAGGGCGCACATCAGAAAATTTTGGGAGCCCAGGAGTTAGAGCCTGACGCCAGAGGGCCCTCATTACCGAGGGGAGGAGACTCCCAGCAGGCACCAACTCCCACCTGAGGGCCCACGTCGCCAAGGTGACGTGTGCCAGTCAGGCAGGAGTGACCTCACAGCAGAGGGCCTACCTCACAGAAGGGTGAGGAAACCAGCCAGGATAAGACTCTCACCAGAGAGCCCACATCACCAAGGGGACCGGAACAAGGCAGGAGTGTCCTCACACCAGTGTGGCCACATTATAGAAAGGTGACGAACCCAGCACATGTGGCCTAAACCAGAGGACCCACATTTCCAAGGTGCTCCGAGTGAGGCAGGCAGGAGTAGCCTAACAACACAGGGCCCACAGAATAAAAAATGTGAGGAATCCAGCAGTTGGAACCCCCCAGCAGGTGGCCCAGAGTACGGAGTCTATGGGATCCAGGCCACAGTGAACTCACAGCAGAGGGCTCACATCATGACACTGTGAGCAATCCAGCTGGTGGGACCTCAGAGCAGAAGGCCCACATCCCCATGGGGATGGGAACGTGGCAGGAGTGTACTCGCACGACAGGGCACATATCAGAAAATTTTGGGAGCCCATGAGTTAGGGCCTGACGCCAGAGGGCCCTCATTACCGAGGGGAGGAGACTCCCAGCAGGCACCAACTCCCAACTGAGGAACCACATCGCCAAGGTGATGTGTGCCAGCCAGGCAGGAGTGACCTCACAGCAGAGGGCCCACCTCCCAGAAGGGTGAGGAATCCAGCCAGGATCAGACTCTCACCAGAGGGCCCCCATCACCAAGGGGATGGGAACCAGGCAGGAGTGTCCTCACACCAGTGGGGCCACATCAATAAAGGTGAGGAAACCGGCACATGTGGCCTCAAACCAGAGGACCCACATCACAAAGGGGCTGGGAGTGAGTCAGGAAGGAGGAGCATGAAAACACAGGACCCAAAGAATAAAAATGGTAAGGAATCCAGCAGTCGGAACCTCCCAGCAGGCGGCTCAGAGCACAGAGTCTATGGGATCTAGGCCTGAGTGAACTAACACCAGAGAGCCAACATCCTGAAACTGTGAACAACACAGGTGTTGGGACCATAGAGCAGAAGGCACATGGGGATGGGAACCTGGCAGGAGTGCCCTCACACCACTTAGCACGTATCAGAAAATGTGGGTAACCAGCAGTTAGGGCCTGATGCCAGAGGGCCTCATCACTGAGGGGAGGAGGCTCCCAGCGGGCTCCAACTGCCACCAGAGGGCCGACGTCGCCAAGGCGGGGTGTGTCAGCCAGGCAGGAGTGACCTCAGAGAAGAGGGCCCACCTCACAGAAGTGTGAGGAGCCCAACCAGGATCAGACTCTCACTGGAGGGCTCACATCACCAAGGGGATGGGAACCAGGCAGGAGTGTCCGCACACCAGTGGGGCCACATCTGCGAAAGGTGAGGAACCCAGCACATGTGGCCTCAAACCAGAGGACACACATCACCAAGGGGCTGGGAGTGAGGCAGGTGTCTGGAGGGGCACATTTAACTCTAATTTCCCACCAGGAAGAGGAATTAACCAAAGGCTCAGAGTGCCGTGCAGGACCCTGATTACGGCCTGAAGCAAACCTGCGGTTCTGTGGCCAGCTTTCAAGGAAACGAGTTAAGAAAGGAAATCACAGGCACTGTAATTCACAAACCAGCAGAGTTATAAATGACAGCTATTGGCAAAAATATATTGAAGTAAGTCTGCACAGAGGACTTGAAAACGAGGCAGAATTGCAGGAATCATATTTCAGGAGGTAGATTGGAATTGCATTTAAAGCATGTGAAAAGCGGCAGATCTTTGACAGTGATGCACTTGGACAAAAAGTGCGTATACATTTTTTCCTGAATATATTCAGGAAAAAACGCATATGCCCTTTGTGGCCAACCAAGAATTCGAGCAATGGAAATCCGCACTACAATGAACTCTCATTTCCCATTCGTCAAAAGAGTCATCTGAAAAAAGTGTAAAACCCAGAAACACAGGACAGGCCATGGAGAACAGGGAGCCTTGTTATGCTGATGGACGGGATGTAAATTGCCAACAGACACTCTGGTGATGTTTATGGTGTATGCTGAAACATCTAAAAAACAAAGCTACAGAGCCTAGGGCACTTCCACTTTTGGCCCTATAGCTTAGGAAAATTAAAATCAACAAGACACAGCCAACACAATATCCAGGGCTGCTGTGTTTACAAGAACCTTGAGTCCAGTACAAATTAAATATCCCAGAAAGAAAAAAATGGATAAAGGAGTTGTCCTACTTACGTACAACGGAATATCACTCAGCAATGAAATCAATGTCATCAGGCCTGTAGCAGCAAATTGAGTGGATTTAAGTATGATGATTCTAAGAGAAATATGTCACACAGAGAAACATAATTATCATAAGATATCACAAAAAGAGGGAGTGTAAACTTGGCTACACATAAACTGAATTACAAAACCGAACAGAGTCTCACATTTAGATAAAAACTTATGCTTGCTTAACGGGAAAGTTGAGTTGGGGTGCTGTATAAAACCAGAGATTGAAATGAGCACACATACCGTTCCATACGCCAAATATGTAATAGACAAGACCTACTCTTTGCTCAACGAAATAGACTAATCCATGGTGTATCACCTCACACCTGTTAGAATGGGCATCATCAGAAAATCTACAAACAACAAATGCTGGAAAGGGTGCGGAGATAAGGAAACCTCTTCCACTATTGTTGGGAATGTAAATTGATGCAGTCACTGTGGAGAACATTATGGAGTTTCTTATAAAACTAAGAATAGAATTACCATATAATACAGCAATCCCACTACTGGGCATATACCCAGACAAAACCATAAAACGAAAAGAGACATTCACCGCAATGTTCATTGCATCACTATTTACAATATCCAGGTAATGGAAGCAAACTAAATGCCCACAGACAGACGAATGCATAAAGATAAGGTACATATATAAAATGGAATATTACTAAGCCATAAAAAGGAATGAAATTGGGTCATTTGTAGAGACGTTGATGGATCTAGAGACTGTCATACAGAGTGAAGTAAGTCAGAAAGAGAAAAACAAATCCTGTATATAAATGCATATATGTGGAACCTAGAAAAGTTGTACAGATGAAGCGTTTTGCAAGGCAGAAATAGAGCAACAGATGTAGACAACAAACGTATGGACACCAAGGGGGGAAAGCTGTTAGGGGGGTGGTGGTGGGAGTTGAGAGATTGGGATTGACATGTATACATTTCTATGTATAAAATAGGTAACCAAAAAGAACCTGCTGTATAAAAAAATAAAATAAAATTCAAAATTACAAAAAGTAAAACAGAAAAAATATTCTTCCCTTCATATACATGTATTTATATGAATAAATTATTTCCATGCTTATATCTGTAAATACAAAAAAGAGGAATAAAATCTACCTTGAACCAAAAACGAAAAAAAGAAAAAAAAACAGAACCCACCAGTTACACAGAGGAAAACCGTATCAGGGCCCTTGCTCCAGTTGTAAACAATTCTGAAGTTGGTCAGTGGTGGGGAATCATCTCCCATTCAGCCAGCATGCCCCACACAACAAGCGTCCTCATTGCAAAGCTGGGGGCCCGTGCCGAGGCATCTGTGAGTAAACGTGGGCCGAGCCCCAGGCCAGCTGCTGCTGAAATGTTCCCACCCTTCCCAGGTAAAACACCTGAATATGTACAAGGACTTGAAAGCCTAGAGGAAGGGCCATGGAGCCACATGAGCGACAGCATGCCAGCCGACTTGGTGCCTGCAGGCCAGACAGGATGGTCCTGGCCCTGGGTGCTCTTCTGGAAGCTTTCCATTTCCCTGCCTGAGATACCCCTCCTGTCCCGGCCCCCACTGCTTTCTTCCTTACTCACCTCTGCCCAGGGAGAAATTCCAGCGGCAGGTATGGGTGGCACATCCTCTTCTTTAGCAGGTGGCATCTTGGCAACTGCTGCAGAAAGTCCAGCAGAGCCCCACTCACACTGGGCAACCCACAAAGCCGTGGCCTCTCACTCCCTCCCACCAGTCCAGCCCCGAGACTGCTGACAGGGCAGAAAATGGCGTCAGGCACAGCTGCAGGTGCTCTTGCTGCCTGGAGCGGTGTTTATATTGATCTCAACCCAGGCACACCTTGGGAGGGATGGCCGGCATGGTCAGGCTTCCCAGGCCAGCCAATAATCACCCCTCAGGGGCTCACAGTTGCAGAAACTGGAACTTGCTGAATCGGCCAGGTCCAAGGAACAGGTGTGGGCTCCTGAGAGTCAGGATAGACAAGGGCCTGCAGCTCTGGCTTGTTTTCTAATTATATTATCTGGCCCATGAGTGGGAGACAACTTCAAGAAAACCATCTCCTAATGAGAAGTACCCAGGAGTCAGGGAGAGCAGGGGTGGGTGGTGGGTGGAGACAGAGGCCTGGTGCCCCGGGTGCAGTGGAAATCTCTGGAAGACCAGGTGGAGGGAGGCCACACAGAGTGATGCCCAGGGTCACAGACCTGTCGGAGCTGCTGTTTGTTAGTTCAAGTCCTGCTCTGAGGTGCTCTGTGTCAGATCTGAGTGACAGGTGAGCTGGGAGTGCTCTGCAATGAGGGCGATGTGCATGGCTCCTGTGTGCCCAGCCCTGCCACGGTACCTGAAAGGGTAGCTCTGTATCCTGGGAGGGGCCTGACCACGAGAGCCCCATGGGCTGCAGGGGAACCTGCCCAGGGAGCCCCATATCCTGGGAGGGGCCTGAACACGAGAGCCCCGTGGGCTGGGGTGGGGGTGGGGTACCTGCCCAGGTGAGCTCCATATCCTGGGATTGGCCTGACCTTGAGAGCCCCATGGGCTGCTGGAGTCCTGGTAAAAGATGTCAGGACAGTCAGTGAAGCCACCGAGGATATACCTCCAGTAGTTCCTAAACCCTACACCCTGCTGGTCATTCTACTAACCACCAGGACATGGTATTCTGTATTAGTCTTCAATGAAGCCTTCTTTTGTATTCTATTAGTCCCAGAGTCACAAGAAATTTTGGCTTGTGAGTGGCAGGACTCAACATACAACTAAAACAATACTTCCGGGCCGTCTTGCCCCAAGGGTTCAAAAATTCCCACACCATCTTTGGGGAAAGCTCAGCTAAAGACCTAAAAGTTCTACCTCTGGAAAAGGAAACACTCCTTCAATATGCAGACGACATTCTGATCGCCAGCCCTACTAAGGAGACCTCTGAACTACCAAGCCAATAAAGGATACAAGTTGTCCAAGAAAAAGCTCAAATATCACAGACTATGGTGACCTGCGTGGGCTGCATTCTCACAGAAGGTCGGAGAAGCCCATCCCAGGAAAGGGAAGAAACGATTTACAGCCTTACCCATTTCTAAAACTAGAAGACAGCTTAGGGGTTCCTGGGGAGGCCAGGGTTTGCTGCTTCTGGATCCCTAACTACAGTCTACTAGCTGGGCCTCTATATGAAACACTGAAAGAAAAAGATGATGATCCTTTTGAATAGAATCCAGAAGTGGCCTTTCAAGAATGGAAAGAGCAGTCAATTCAGACCCTTGCCCTGGAACTCCCTAATTTAGCTAAACCCTTTGACCTTTACATTCCTAGTGAAATTTGAATGGCCATTGGAGTATTAGTGCAAAACCTGGGACCACTTGAAATGGAACAATGCAAGAATGCCATCCAGGTAGGATAAACTACGGTCACCAAGGGGCTTGGCCCACCGCCACATCTGGCCAAGATACTGGCAGTATCTGAAAACCTGGAAATCAGCAGCCCAAAAGGCCACCTCCCTCCTAAGGGAAAAGGACCCCACGTGGTGATCCTAACCCCCAACCATGCCCTGAAGTTGCAGGGTTTGCTCCGTGGGCACACTGACCTTGAGTGAGGAGGTCCTCCAACTCCAACCTCCAGAGAGATAACTGGGGCAAAGTGGCACCATGACGACTCATGTGACCATCACTTGACCTGGAGTTTCTCTCATAAAACAACAAGAGTGTGTCCCAAAAGAGTAGACTACTGCTTGCAGGACTTACTGCACCCAGAGGGGAGGTAATAATCTTGGCAGGGGAACCGTATATCACGCTGTCACCATAGAAAATCCTACAGACACTGTGATGATGGTGGCCAATAAGACCGGCTGGACTCCTGTTTACTTCAAAAGGCTGTTGACTCAGTGGCCATCATGGTCCTTCATCACCACTGACCCTGGACTGTCTGGGAGTTGAGCAGTCAGGGTGCTGACACCTGGTGCTGTTTTTACGTTAATTCAGGGGCCTAACTGAAGAAAGCACAGACTACTGGTCAGAGCATCTAGGCTGGCAGAAACGGTCAGCCTAAGGTGGCTGAACAAATGTGCGGCGGGGTGAAACTGGACCTCACAGCGTCACTGCACATCTCCTTCCTGGACCCTTAAAGGTCATTAGAATCTATAACACTACCAATACTTGTGCTCAGGCGGACGAGCAGGGAGGCAGGAGGCCTGCGGACAATCAACGTCACCTGGAGGCTGCTGGGGAGAAGTTCAGACCCTCTCCCACGGGTATGAGGGCTCCTAACTCAGCACTCAGCAGTTACAGATGAAGGGTCTGCACCCTCAGCACTCTAAGAATGAGGAAGGGGACAAAATGCAGAAGAGGGGTTTGTCCCAGGCAAAGCCCCTTAAAAATCCCTGGGAGATAAAAATAGAATCTGGGCAATAAAATAAAGTCTAACCTTTTTTATCCTTTGTGCTTTGTCTAATTTCACGTGCTCCTAGGGTCCCGCATACAGAGGTTCAACAGCCGGCACTTCAGACCAGATTTCCTAGTGCAGAATGGCTGGGTCGACACTTCAGCTCCTGGAGCACAGTGCAGACTCCGCGATATAGAGCCTGAGCTGCAGCCAACCGGGCCCTCGAGAGCTCCGCCCCCTCCCTCCCACTGACTCTGACAGGATCTCTACACAGCAGCCCAGCCCACAGCCCACGGGGTAGCACATGCTCTCACCTCTGCATTCTCTGATCAAAATATAAAGTTTCCTTTGCTTCTGAACCAAACTCAGTCTCGATCTGTTGGCTCCAATGACACTGGGCAGGGGGACACTTGTTGGGGTCCACTCTGGAGGATCAGTAACAGAAATTGAGAACATTGTAACTTCAATGAACAGATGTGTGAGCCAAACTGTAATTAACATAGAACAGTGTATAAGGCTCGGGTAAAATAAGATGTTTCTAACACTTCCATTTGATATTTCCATCACTTTATTATAAGCAAGTTCAGTGAAAGGTTTGTCTTATTTGTCAGGTCAATACTAGAGAAACGAAGTGATTTCTTTCCAAGGATGTACATCTAATAATCTTGGTTAAAGCTTCAATCTTGTTTTAAATGCTTTTCCATTGAAAATGATACCTCTCTTTCAGCTCCCCCATTTCTGAGAAGTATAAAATCTTATAATTTATTATTACCAAAGGGGAAAGGTGGGAGGAGGGATAAATTAACAGTTTGGGATTAACACATACACACTGCTATGTATAAAATCGATCATTAACAAGGAACTACTGTACAGCACAGGGAACCACACTCAATATTTTGCAATAACCTATAAGGGGAAATAATCTGAAAAAAGAATAGATATTTTTATTGACATCATCTATTAATGACAGTTAAAATGGAACCTAAGGGAAACCGGTGGTGAGTGCTTCTGACCCTGAAGACTTCAATCATCTAAAGTTTGGACTCTGCCTACTTCCCAAGGCCCTTAATGAACCTATGTGTAGCCGTAGCTTAAACAATTCCCCAGTTTGGGTTGTGGAGAGACACTGATTTTGAAAAAGCCCTGGTGTTCTCCTCACATGAATGGGACACTTCCTACAGCTAAAATATGCCTGTCACACCCAGAAGATGGTATACCGTCTGATCGGGAAGAGTTTGGAAAAGGCATCTCATCTCCTCATCTCCTGGTGCTCGGGTTCACCCCTCCAGCGTCTTTACGAACAGTCTCCCCACTTGGAGATGTCAGCACTGTCAACATCCTGTTGCATACAGTTTGGAATTTGTCCAGAGAATGAAGCAGAAGGAGGAGGAACAATGAGAGACAAGTCCTAGGTGTTCGGACAGGCACATGTCACTCTAATTTCCAATCAGGAAGACGAATTGACTAAAAGCTAGGGTTGCCCATGGAAACAGAATAGGGCTTGAGGAAATCCCGCTGCTTTGTGGCCAGTTCCCATAAACACAAGTTGAAAAATGGAACTCAGGGCCGCTAAAATTCACGAAACTGCAGAGTTGAAAATATCTCTCACTGAAAAATGTCTTGAGGAAAGTCAGAGAAAAGGACTTGTAAGCAACGGAGAATGGCAGGAAAGGGATTGGAAGAGGTAGAAAGGACTCGCCATTAAGCACAAGAAAAGGGGCTGAACATTGCCAACATTGCAGTTGGCCAAAAAGGGTGTATGCGTCTTTTTCTGTATATATTCAAGAAAAGGGCATACACTTTTTTAGCCAACCAAACAGGTGCGCACTGGAAATCAGTACTACAAAACATATCACTTCGCATCAGTCAGAAGAGCCTTCCTCATAAAGTGTAAACACCAGAAATGCAGGACAGGGCAAGGAGAAAAGGGAGCCCTGTGAGGCTTATAGTGGAAATGTATATTGCCAATGGTCACTCTTGAGAAGTGTATTGTGTTTACTAAAGCATCTAAAAAATGAGCTACAGAGCACAGGGCACTTGCACTCATGGACGTATATCTTGGGAAAGACAAAAATGGAGAGGACACAGGCACCCCAATGTTTACCGCCTCTCTGTTTAAAAGATCCTCGACTAGGATATAATTTATATGTCTCTGGAGGGAAAAAATGGATAGAGGTGTGGCACTTATGTAGAGTGGAATATTACTCAGCCTGAAAATCAGTGAAATATAGCCAGTTGTAACAACCCCAGAGTAGTTACGTATGATCATTCAAAGTCACATAATTCAAAAAGAAAAAGACAAACAATATTACTAATACATGGAATGTAAACGTGGCTACAAATGACCTGAATTACAAAACAGAATGGGGTCTCAAATTTAGAAGACCAACTTATGTTTGCTTAAGGAAAAAGGAGAGTTGGGGAGCTGCATAAAACCAGAGATTGAAATTAGCACAGATACCGTTCCATAAGCCAAATATGTAATAGAAAAAACCTACTCCCTGGTCAACAAAATGGGCTCAACACGCCATATTCAACACCTACGAATACACCTGACTAGTAAGAATCTTCAAACTCATGGATTTATATGTCTCCGGAAGAGAATCAAGAGTGAGTACAGCGGCATGAACGGAGCAGTGAAAATGCGATAAATCCCATTATCAAAATAAATTACAAAAACAAAACACAATGACAGTGAAATAGAGAGCAATTCTTAAATAATTCATTCAGGGCTTTTGATGCAACCTGGATTTACCACATCTACACCCAGAGCTGAGTGAGACATAAGGTTGGGCACTTCGGGCTGATAGCATTGTTGAGGTTCAATGAGCAAATGCAGACCCTTTGAAGTCATACTGCATGGTACCCATTCCATGGGTCCCAACTCTCCAGGTTTAAGGGATTCTTTCTTCAGCTAAAACATGCATGGGAAACCCACAGTATGGTGCACCGTGTGACCAGGAAAGGTTTTCAAATGCATCTCAGTTTTCGTCCCCTTTTACTCGGGTTCACCATTCCAGAACGTTTACTAACACTCTCCCCACTTGGAGAGTCAGTGCCTTTAACCTCCTGTTTGGCACAGTTTGCAATTTCTGCGCAAGATGAACAGGAATAGGGAGAACCAATGAGAGACTAGCAGTAAGTGTCTGCACGGGCAAATTTAATGCTCATTTCCCACCAGGAAGAGGAATTAACCAAAGGATCAGCATGCCGTGCCGGAACCAGATTAGGGCCTGAAGCAATCCTGCGGGTTTGCGCCCAGCTCACAAGAAAGCGATTTGAAGAATGGAGCTCAGGGGCACTGTAACTCACAAACATGCAGAGTTATAAATGACAGCTATCGTCCAAAAATATATTGAAGGAAAGCTGCGAATACGACTTGTAAGCAGGGCAGAATTGCAGGAAATCGATTTCAGGGGGTACACGGGAATTGCATTTAAAGCATAGGAAAAGAGGCAGAACGTCGACAATGATGCTCTTGGCCAAAAAGGGTGTATGCGTTTTTTCCTGAATTTATTCAGGAAAAAAAGCATATGCGCTTTTTGGCCAACCAAGCAAGCATGTTAAAGAAATCTGCACTACAATGAAGTCTCACTGCCCCCAGGTCAAAAGGGACATCTGAAACAAGTGTAAAATCCACAAAGACAGGACAGGGCAAGGAGAACAGAGAGCCTTGTTATGCTGATGGTCGGGATGTAAATTGCCAACAGCCACTCTGGAGAAGTGTATGGTGTATCCTGGAACCCCTGAAAAACAAAGCAACGGAGCCTACGGCACTTCCACTTATGGTCCTATAGCTTAGGGAAATTAAAATCAAAAACACACAGCCACCCCAAAGTGTCGGACGGCTCTGTTTACAAGAACCTCTTCTACGGTACAAGTTAAATATCCCAGAATGTGAAAAATGGATAAAGAAGTTGTGGTACGTACGTACAATGGAATATCACTCAGCAATGAAAGCAATGTCATCAGACCCGTCGCGGCATAATGAGTGGATTCAGGTACGATGATTCTAAGGGAAATAAGTCACACAGAAAATGAAACATCATAAGATATCACTAATACATGGAATGTAAACTTTGCTACACATGAACTGAATTATAAAACAGAACAGGGTCTCAAATTTAGAAAACCAACTTATGCTTGCTTAAGGGGAAAGGTGAGTTGGGGTGCTGCATAAAACCAGAGATAGAAATTAGCACAGATACCTTTACAAAAGCCAAATAAGTAATAGCCCAGACCTACCCCTTGCTCAACGAAATGGAATAAACACCCCATATTCAACGCCTAGGAATACACCTGACTGGTAAGAATCTTCAAACCCATGGATTCATATGCCTCCGTAAGAGAATGAAGCGTATGTACAGCGGCATGAATGCAGCAGAGAAAATCCGATAAATCCCATTGTCAAAATGAATTACAAAAACAAAACCCAAGGACAGTGAAATAGAGAGCAATTCTTAAATAATTCATTCAGGGCTTGTGATGCAACCTGGATTTACCACATATACACCCAGAGCTGAGTGACACATAAGTTTGGACACTTTGGGCTGATAGCATTGTTGAGGTTCGATAAGCAAATGCAGACCATTTGAAGTCATACTGCATGGTAGCCATTCCATGGGTCCCAACTCTCCAGGTTTAAGGGATACTTCCTTCGGCTAAAACATGCATGGGAAACACACATTATGGTGCACCATGTGACGGGGAAACGTTTTCAAATGCATCTCAGTTTTCGTCTCGTTTTACTTGGGTACACCATTCCAGACCCTTTAATAACACTCTCCCCACTTGGAGAGTCTGTACCTTTAACCTCCTGTTTGGCACAGTTTGCAATTTCTGCGCAAAATGAACAGGAATAGGGAGAACCAATGAGAGACTAGCTGTAGGTGTCTGCACGGGCAAATTTAACGCTCATTTCCAACCAGGAAGAGGAAATAACCAAAGGCTCAGCATGCCGTGCCGGAACCAAATTAGGGCCTGAATCTATCATGCGGGTTTGCGGCCAGCTCACAAGAAAGCGATTTGAAGAAAGGAGCTCAGGGGCACTGTAATTCACAAACCTGCAGAGTTATAAATGACAGCTATCGTCCAAAAATATATTGAAGGAAGGCTGTGAAGAGGACTTGAAAGCGGGGCAGAATTGCAGGAAAACGATTTCAGGGTGTAGACTGGAATTGCATTTAAAGCATAGGAAAAGAGGCAGAATGTCGACAATGATGCACTTGGCCAAAAAGGGCGTATGCGTTTTTTACTGAATATATTCAGGAAAAAACGCATACGCCCTTTTTGGCCAAACAAGCAAGCATGTTAAAGAAATCTGCACTACAATGAAGTCTCACTGCCCCCCGGTCAAAAGGGCCATCTGAAAAAAGTGTAAAATCCATAAATGCAGCACAGGCCATGGAGAACAGGGTGCCTGGTTATGCTGATGGGTGGGATGTAAATTGCCAACAGCCACTCTGGAGAAGTGTATGGTGTTTCCTGAAACACCTAAAAAACAAAGCAACGGAGCCTACGGCACTTCCACTTATGGTCCTATAGCTTAGGGAAATTAAAATCAAAAACACACAGCCACCCCAAAGTTTCAGACAGCTCTGTTTACAGGAACCTCGTCCACGGTACAAGTTAAATATCCCAGAAAGCGAAAAATGGATAAAGAAGTTGTGGTACGTACGTACAATGGAATATCACTCACCAATGAAGTCTATGTCATCTGGCCCGTCTTGGCATAATGATTGGATTCAGGTACGATGATTCTAAGTGAAATAAGTCACACAGAAAATGAAACATCATAAGATATCACTAATACACCGAATGTAATCTTGGCTACACATGAACTGAACTACAAAACAGAACAGGGTCTCAAATTTAGAAAAGAAACTTATGTTTGCTTAAGGGGAAAGGTGAGTTGGGGTGCTGCATAAATCCAGAGATAGAAATTAGCACAGATACCATTCCATACGTCAAATACGTAATAGTCAAGACCTACACCTTGCTCAACAAAATGGGCTAAACCCCCTATATTCAACGCCTAGGAATACACCTGACTAGTAAGAATCTTCAAACCCATGGATTTATATGTCTCCATAAGAGAATCAAGCGTGTGTACAGCTGCATGAAGGCAGCAGAAAAAATCCGATAAATCCCATTATCAAAATGAATTACAAAAACAAAACACAATGACAGTGAAATAGAGAGCAATTCATAAATAATTCATTCAGGGCTTGTGATGCAACCTGGATTTACCTCAATTACACCCAGAGCTGAGTGAGACATAAGGTTGGACACTTTGGGCTGATAGCATTGGTGAGGTTCGATGAGCAACTGCAGATCATTTGAAGCCATACTGCATGGTACCCATTCCATGGGTCCCAAATCTCCAGGTTTAAGTGATTCTTCCTTCAGCTACAACATGCATGGGAAACACACATTATGGTGCACCATGTGACGGGGAAACGTTTTCAAATGCATCTCAGTTTTCGTCTCGTTTTACTTGGGTACACCGTTCCAGACCTTTTAATAACACTCTCCCCACTTGGAGAGTCTGTACCTTTAACCTCCTGTTTGGCACAGTTTGCAATTTCTGCGCAAAATGAACAGGAATAGGGAGAACCAATGAGAGACTAGCTGTAGGTGTCTGCACGGGCAAATTTAACGCTCATTTCCAACCAGGAAGAGGAATTAACCAAAGGCTCAGCATGCCGTGCCGGAACCAAATTAGGGCCTGAATCTATCATGAGGGTTTGCGGCCAGCTCACAAGAAAGCGATTTGAAGAAAGGAGCTCAGGGGCACTGTAATTCACAAACCTGCAGAGTTATAAATGACAGCTATCGTCCAAAAATATATTGAAGGAAGGCTGTGAAGAGGACTTGAAAGCGGGGCAGAATTGCAGGAAAACGATTTCAGGGGGTAGACTGGAATTGCATTTAAAGCATAGGAAAAGAGGCAGAATGTCGACAATGATGCACTTGGCCAAAAAGTGCGTATGCGTTTTTTACTGAATATATTCAGGAAAAAACGCATACGCTCCTTTTGGCCAACCAAGCAAGCATGTTAAAGAAATCTGCACTACAATGAAGTCTCACTGCCCTCCGGGCAAAAGGGCCATCTGAAAAAAGTGTAAAATCCAGAAATGCAGCACAGGCCATGGAGAACAGGGAGCCTTGTTATGCTGAATGGTGGGATGTAAATTGCCAACAGCCACTCTGGAGAAGTGTATGGTGTTTCCTGAAACACCTAAAAAACAAAGCAACGGAGCCTACGGCACTTCCACTTATGGTCCTATAGCTTAGGGAAATTAAAATCAAAAACACACAGCCACGCCAAAGTGTCAGACGGCTCTGTTTACAAGAACCTCGTCTACGGTACAAGTTAAATATCCCAGAAAGCGAAAAATGGATAAAGAAGTTGTGGTACGTACGTACAATGGAATATCACTCACCAATGAAGTCTATGTCATCTGGCCCGTCTTGGCATAATGAGTGGATTCAGGTACGATGATTCTAAGTGAAATAAGTCACACAGAAAATGAAACATCATAAGATATCACTAATACACCGAATGTAATCTTGGCTACACATGAACTGAAATACAAAACAGAACAGGGTCTCAAATTTAGAAAACCAACTTATGTTTGCTTAAGGGGAAAGGTGAGTTGGGGTGCTGCATAAAACCAGAGATAGAAATTAGCACAGATACCATTCCTTACGTCAAATACGTAATAGTCAAGACCTACACCTTGCTCCACAAAATGGGCTAAACCCCCTATATTCAACGCCTAGGAATACACCTGACTAGTAAGAATCTTCAAACCCATGGATTTATATGTCTCCATAAGAGAATCAAGCGTGTGTACAGCTACATGAAGGCAGCAGAGAAAATCCGATAAATCCCATTATCAAAATGAATTAAAAAACAAAACACAATGACAGTGAAATAGAGAGCAATTCTTAAATAATTCATTCAGGGCTTGTGATGCAACCTGGATTTACCGCATCTACACCCAGAGCTGAGTGAGACATAAGGTTGGACACTTCGGGCTGATAGCATTGGTGAGTTTCGATGAGCAAATGAAGACCATTTGAAGTCATACTGCATGGTACCCATTCCATGGGTCCCAACTCTCCAGGTTTAAACGATTCTTCCTTCAGCTAAAACATACATGGGAATCCCACAGTATGGTGCACCGTGTGACCGGGAAACGTTTTCAAATGCTTCTCAGTTTTCGTCCCCTTTTATTCGGGTTCACTATTCCAGACCCTTTACTAACACGCTCCCCACTTGGAGAGTCAGTGCCTTTAACCTCCTGTTTGGCACAGTTTGCAATTTCTGCGCAAGATGAACAGGAAGAGGGAGAACCAATGAGAGTCTAGCTGTAGGTGTCTGCACGGACAAATTTAACGCTCATTTCCCACCAGGAAGAGGAATTAACCAAAGGCTCAGCATGCCGTGCCGCAACAAGATTTAGGCTTGAAGAAATCATGCGGGTTTGCGGCCAGCTCAAAAGAAAGCGATTTGAAGAAAGGAGCTCAGGGGCACTGTAATTCACAAACCTGCAGAGCTTTAAATGACAGCTATCGTCCAAAAATATATTGAAGGAAGGCTGTGAAGAGGACTTGAAAGCGGGGCAGAATTGCAGGAAAACGATTTCAGGGGGTAGACTGGAATTGCATTTAAAGCATAGGAAAAGAGGCAGAACGACGACAATGATGCACTTGGCCAAAAAGGGCGTGTGCGTTTTTTCCTGAATATATTCAGGAAAAAACGCACACGCCCTTTTTGGCCAACCAAGCAAGCATGTTAAAGAAATCTGCACTACAATGAAGTCACACTGCCCCCCGGTCAAAAGGGCCATCTGAAAAAAGTGTAAAATCCAGAAATGCAGCACAGGCCATGGAGAACAGGGAGCCTTGTTATGCTGATGGGTGGGATGTAAATTGCCAACACCCACTCTGGAGAAGTGTATGGTGTTTCCTGAAACACCTAAAAAACAAAGCAACGGAGCCTACGGCACTTCCCCTTATGGTCCTATAGCTTAGGAAAATTAAAATCAAAAACACACAGCCACCTAAACGTCTCGGGCGGCTCTGTTTACAAGAACCTCGTCTACCGTACAAGTTAAATATCCCAGAATGTGAAAAGTGGATAAAGAAGTTGTGGTACGTACGTACAATGGAATATCACACAGCAATGAAATCTATGTCATCAGGCCCGTCGCGGCATAATGAGTGGATTCAGGTACGATGATTGTAAGTGAAATAAGTCACACAGAAAATGAATCATCATAAGATGTCACTAATACACGGAATGTAAACTTGGCTACACATGAACTGAATTACAAAACAGAACAGAGTCTCAAATTTAGAGTATCAACTTATGCTTGCTTAAGGAGAAAGGTGAGTTGGGGTGCTGCATAAAACCAGAGATAGAAATTAGCACAGATACCTTTCCATAAGCCAAATATGTAATAGTCAAGACCTACCCCTTGCTCAACGAAATGGACTAAACACCCCATATTCAACGCCTAGGAATACACCTGACTAGTAAGAATCTTCAAACCCATGGATTTATATGTCTCCGTAAGAGAATGAAGCGTGTGTACAGCGGCATGAATGTAGCAGAGAAAATCCGATAAATCCCATTATCAAAATGAATTACACAAACAAAACCCAAGGACAGTGAAATAGAGAGCAATTCTTAAATAATTCATTCAGGTCTTGTGATGCAACCTGGATTTACCACATCTACACCCAGAGCTGAGTGAGACATAAGGTTGGGCACTTCGGGCTGATAGCATTGGTGAGGTTCGATGAGCAAATGCAGACCCTTTGAAGTCATACAGCATGGTACCCATTCCATGGGTCCCAACTCTCCAAGTTTAAGGGATTCTTCCTTCAGCTAAAACATGCATGGGAAACCCAAGGTATGGTGCACCGTGTGGCTGGCAAACGTTTTCAAATGCATCTCAGTTTTCGTCCCCTTTTAATCGGGTTCACCATTCCAGACCCTTTACGAACACTCTCCCCACTTGGAGAGTCAGTGCCTTTAACCTCCTGTTGGGCACAGTTTGCAATTTCTGCGCAAGATGAAAAGGAATAGGGAGAACCAATGAGAGACTAGCTCTAGGTGTCTGCATGGGCAAATTTAACCCTCATTTCCCACCAGGAAGAGGAATTAACCAAACGCTCAGCATGCCGTGCCGGAACCAGATTAGGGCCTGAGGCAATCTTGTGGGTTTGCGGCCAGCTCACAAGATAGCGAGTTGAAGAAATGAGCTCAGGGGCACTGTAACTCACAAACCTGCAGAGTTATAAATGACAGCTATCGTCCAAAAATATATTGAAGGAAGGCTGCGAAGACGACTTGTAATTGGGGCAGAATTGCAGGAAAACGATTTCAGGGGGTAGACGGGAATTGCATTTAAAGCATAGGAAAAGAGGCAGAACGTCGACAATGATGCTCTTGGCCAAAAAGGGCGTATGCGTTTTTTCCTGAATTCAGGAAAAAACGCATACGCCCTTTTTGGCCAACCAAGCAAGCATGTTAAAGAAATCTGCACTACAATGAAGTCTCACTGCCCCCCGGTCAAAAGGGCCATCTGAAAGAAGTGTAAAATCCAGAAAGGCAGCACAGGCCATGGAGAACAGCGAGCCTTGTTATGCTGATGGGCGGGATGTAAATTGCCAACAGCCAGTCTGGAGAAGTGTATGGTGTTTCCCGGAACACCGAAAAAACAAAGCTACGGAGCCTACGGCACTTCCACTTATGGTCCTATAGCTTAGGGAAATTAAAATCAAAAACACACAGCCACCCCAAAGTGTCGGACGGCTCTGTTTACAAGAACCTCGTCTACGGTACAAGTTAAATATCCCAGAATGTGAAAAATGGATAAAGAAGTTGTGGTACGTACGTACAATGGAATATCACTCAGCAATGAAATCTATGTCATCAGGCCCGTCGCGGCATAATGAGTGGATTCAGGTACGATGATTCTAAGTGAAATAAGTCACACAGAAAATGAAACATCATAAGATATCACTACTACACGGAATGTAAACTTGGCTACACATGAACTGAATTACAAAACAGAACAGGGTCTCAAATTTAGAAAACCAACTTATGCTTGCTTAAGGGGAAAGGTGAGTTGGGGTGCTGCATAAAACCAGAGATAGAAATTAGCACAGATACCTTTCCATAAGCCAAATATGTAATAGTCAAGACCTACCCCTTGCTCAACGAAATGGACTAAACACCCCATATTCAACGCCTAGGAATACACCTGACTAGTAAGAATCTTCAAACCCATGGATTTATATGTCTCCGTAAGAGAATGAAGCGTGTGTACAGCGGCATGAATGCAGCAGAGAAAATCCGATAAATCCCATTATCAAAATGAATTACACAAACAAAACCCAAGGACAGTGAAATAGAGAGCAATTCTTAAATAATTCATTCAGGGCTTGTGATGCAACCTGGATTTACCACATCTACACCCAGAGCTGAGTGAGACATAAGGTTGGGCACTTCGGGCTGATAGCATTGGTGAGGTTCGATGAGCAAATGCAGACCCTTTGAAGTCATACAGCATGGTACCCATTCCATGGGTCCCAACTCTCCAAGTTTAAGGGATTCTTCCTTCAGCTAAAACATGCATGGGAAACCCACAGTACGGTGCACCGTGTGACTGGCAAACGTTTTCAAATGATTCTCAGTTTTCGTCCCCTTTTACTCGGGTTCACCATTCCAGACCCTTTACGAACACTCTCCCCACTTGGAGAGTCAGTGCCTTTAACCTCCTGTTGGGCATAGTTTGCAATTTCTGCGCAAGATGAAAAGGAATAGGGAGAACCAATGAGAGACTAGCTCTAGGTGTCCGCACGGGCAAATTTAACGCTCATTTCCCACCAGGAAGAGGAATTAACCAAAGGCTCAGCATGCCGTGCCGGAACCAGATTAGGGCCCGAGGCAATCCTGTGGGTTTGCGGCCAGCTCACAAGATAGCGAGTTGAAGAAAGGAGCTCAGGGGCACTGTAACTCACAAACCTGCAGAGTTATAAATGACAGCTATCGTCCAAAAATATATTGAAGGAAGGCTGCGAAGACGACTTGTAAGCGGGACAGATTTGCAGAAAAACGATTTCAGGGGGTAGACGGGAATTGAATTTAAAGCATAGGAAAAGAGGCAGAACGTCGACAATGATGCTCTTGGCCAAAAAGGGCGTATGCGTTTTTTCCTGAATATATTCAGGAAAAAACGCATACGCACTTTTTGGCCAACCAAGCAAGCATGTTAAAGAAATCTGCACTACAATGAAGTCTCACTGCCCCCCGGTCAAAAGGGCCATCTGAAAAAAGTGTAAAATCCAGAAAGGCAGCACAGGCCATGGAGAACAGGGAGCCTTGTTATGCTGATGGGCGGGATGTAAATTGCCAACAGCCACTCTGGAGAAGTGTATGGTGTTTCCCGGAACACCGAAAAAACAAAGCTACGGAGCCTACGGCACTTCCACTTATGGTCCTATAGCTTAGGGAAATTAAAATCAAAAACACACAGCCACCCCAATGTGTCGGACGGCTCTGTTTACAAGAACCTCGTCTACGGTACAAGTTAAATATCCCAGAATGTGAAAAATGGATAAAGAAGTTGTGGTACGTACGTACAATGGAATATCACTCAGCAATGAAATCTATGTCATCAGGCCTGTAGCGGCATAATGAGTGGATTCAGGTACGATGATTCTACGTGCAATAGGTCACACAGAAAAAGAAACATCATAAGATATCACTAATACACGGAATGTAAACTTGGCTACACATGAAATGAATTACAAAACAGAACAGTGTCTCAAATTTAGAAAACCAACTTATGCTTGCTTTTTGGGAAAGGTGAGTTCGGGTGCTGCATAAAAACAGAGAGTGAAATTCGCACTGATACCGTTCCATAAGCCAAATATGTAATAGACAAGACCTACTGCTTGCTCAACGAAATGGGCTCAACACCCCATATTCAACGCCTAGGAATATACCTGCCTAGCAAGAATCTTAAAAGCCATGGATTTATATGTGTCCATAAGAGAATCCAGCGTGTGTTCAGTGGCCTAAAGGCAACAGTGAAAATCCGATAAATCATATTATCAAAATAAATTTCAAAACCAAAACACAATGACAGTGAAATAGAGAGCAATTCTTAAATAATTCACTCAGGGCTTCTGATGCAACCTGGATTTACCACATGTACACCCAGTGCTGGGGAGACATAAGGCCGGACACTTCGCCCTGATAGTATTGTTGAGGTTCGGTGAGCAATTGCAGACCCTTTGAAGTCATACTGCATGGTACCCATTCCAAGGGTCCCAACTCTCCAGGTTTAAGGGATTCTTCCTTCCGCTACATCATGTATGGGAAACCCAGAGTATGGTCCACCATGTGATTGGGAAACGTTTTCAAATGCATCTCAGTTTTCGTCCCTTTATACTCGGGTTCACCATTCCAGATGCTTAACTAACACTCTCCCCACTTGGAGAGTCAGTGCCTTTAACCTCCTGTTTGTCACAGTTTGCAATTTCTGCGCAAGATGAACAGGAATAGGGAGAACCAATGAGAGACTAGCTGTAGGTGTCTGCACGGGCAATTTAATGCTCATTTCTCACCAGGAAGTGGAATTAACCAAAGGCTCAGAATGCCGTGCCGGAACCAGATTAGGGCCTGAAGCAATACTGCGGGTGTGCAGGCAGCTCACAAGATAGCGAGTTGAACAAAGGAGCTCAGGGGCACTGTAATTCACAAACCTGCAGAGTTATAAATGACAGCTATCGTCCAAAAATATATTGAAGGAAGGCTGCGAAGAGGACTTGAAAGCGGGGCAGAATTCCAGGAAAACGATTTCAGGAGGTAGACGGGAAATGCACTGAAAGCATAGGAGAAGAGGCAGAACCTCGACAATGATGCACTTGTTCAAAAAGTGCATATGCGTTTTTTCCAAAGCCCTCCTTAAAGAGGGTAGGGGGCTCCCAGCATGCTTCAGTGGCCAACAGAGGGCCCACATCGCCAAGGTGACGTGAGCCAGCCAGGCAGGAGTGACCTCACATCAGAGGGCCCACCTCACAGAAGGGTAAGGGACCCAGCCATTATCAGACTCTCACCAGAGGGCCCACATCAGCAAGGGGCTGGGAACCAGGCAGGAGTGTCTTCACACCCGTGGGGCCACATCATCGCAAGTTGAGGTACCCAGCACATGTGGCCTCAAACCAGAGGACCCACATCTCCATGGGTCTCGGAGCGAGGCAGGCAGGATGAACCTCAAAACACGTGGCCCATTGTATAAAAAAGGTGAGGAATCCAGCAGTTGGAACATCCCAGCAGGCGGCCCAGAGCACCGAGGCTATGGGATCCAGGCAATGATGAACTCACAACAGAGGGCCCTCATCATGAAACTGTGAGCAACCTAGCCATTGTGACCTCAGAGCACAAGGCCCACATCCCCATGGGGAAGCGAACCAAGCAGGAGTGTCATCGCACCAGTGGGCACACATCAGAAAATGTGGGGAGCCCAGAAGTTAGGGCCTGATGCCAGAGGGCCCTCATCACCGAGGAGAGGAGGCTACCAGCAGGCTCCAACTGCTACAAGAGGGCCAACGTCGCCAATGCGGGGTGTGCCAGCCAGGCAGGAGTGACCTCAGAGCAGAGGGCCAACCTCAAAAAAGTGTGAGGAACCCAAAGAGGATTAGACTCTCACCAGAGGGCCCACATCACCAAGAGGATCAGAACCAGGCAGGACTGTCTTCACACCAGGGTGACCACATCATAGAAAGGTGAGGAACCCAGCACATGTGGCCTAAACCAGAAGACCCACATCTCCAAGGGGCTCGGAGTGAGGCATGCAGGAGTAGCCTCACAACACAGGGCCCATAGAATAAAAAAGCTGAGGAATCCTGCAGTGGGAACCTCCCAGCAGGCGGCCCAGAGCACCGAGTCTATGCGATCCAGGCTGCAGTGAACTCACAGCAGAGGGCCCATATCATGAAACTGTGAGCAACCCAGCCATTGGGACCTCACAGCAGAAGGCCCACATCCCCATGGGTTTGGGAACATGGCAAGAGTGTCCTCGCACCACTTAGCACGTATCAGAAAAAGTGGGTACCCAGCAGTTACGGCCTGACGCTAGAGAGCCCTCATCACCGAGGGGAGGTGGCTCCCAGCAGGCTCCAACTGCCACAAGAGGGCCGATGTCGCCAAGGCGGGGTGTGCCAGCCAGTCAGTAGTGACCTCACAGCAGAGGGCCCACCTCACAGAAGGGTGAGGAACCCAGCCAGGATCAGACTCTCACCAGAGGGCCCACATCACCAAGGGGATAGAAACCAGGCAGGAGTGTCCTCACACCAGCGGGGCCACATCATCGAAAGGTGAGGGACCCAGCACACGTGGCCTCAAATCAGAGGACACACATCACCAAGGGGCTGGGAGTGAGTCAGGCAGGAGGAGTCTCCAAACAGAGGGCCCATAGAAGAGAAAAGGTGAGGAATCCCGCAGTTGGAACCTCCCCGCAGGCGGCCAGGAGCAGCGAGGCTATGGGATCCAGGCCGGAGTGAACTCACACCAGAGGGCCCTCATCATGAAACTGAGCCACCCACCGTTGGGACCTCAGAGCAGAAGGCCCATATTCCCATGGGGTTGGAAACCTGGCAGGAGTGTACTCACACCACAGGGCGCACATCAGAAAATTTTGGGAGCCCAGGAGTTAGAGCCTGACGCCAGAGGGCCCTCATTACCGAGGGGAGGAGACTCCCAGCAGGCACCAACTCCCAACTGAGGGCCCACGTCGCCAAGGTGACGTGTGCCAGTCAGGCAGGAGTGACCTCACAGCAGAGGGCCTACCTCACAGAAGGGTGAGGAAACCAGCCAGGATAAGACTCTCACCAGAGAGCCCACATCACCAAGGGGACCGGAACAAGGCAGGAGTGTCCTCACACCAGTGTGGCCACATTATAGAAAGGTGACGAACCCAGCACATGTGGCCTAAACCAGAGGACCCACATTTCCAAGGTGCTCCGAGTGAGGCAGGCAGGAGTAGCCTAACAACACAGGGCCCACAGAATAAAAAATGTGAGGAATCCAGCAGTAGGAACCCCCCAGCAGGTGGCCCAGAGTACGGAGCCTATGTGATCCAGGCCACAGTGAACTCACAGCAGAGGGCTCACATCATGACACTGTGAGCAATCCAGCTGGTGGGACCTCAGAGCAGAAGGCCCACATCCCCATGGGGATGGGAACGTGGCAGGAGTGTACTCGCACGACAGGGCACATATCAGAAAATTTTGGGAGCCCATGAGTTAGGGCCTGACGCCAGAGGGCCCTCATTACCGAGGGGAGGAGACTCCCAGCAGGCACCAACTCCCAACTGAGGACCCACATCGCCAAGGTGATGTGTGCCAGCCAGGCAGGAGTGACCTCACAGCAGAGGGCCCACCTCCCAGAAGGGTGAGGAATCCAGCCAGGATCAGACTCTCACCAGAGGGCCCCCATCACCAAGGGGATGGGAACCAGGCAGGAGTGTCCTCACACCAGTGGGGCCACATCAATAAAGGTGAGGAAACCGGCACATGTGGCCTCAAACCAGAGGACCCACATCACAAAGGGGCTGGGAGTGAGTCAGGAAGGAGGAGCATGAAAACACAGGACCCAAAGAATAAAAATGGTAAGGAATCCAGCAGTAGGAACCTCCCAGCAGGCGGCTCAGAGCACAGAGTCTATGGGATCTAGGCCTGAGTGAACTAACACCAGAGAGCCAACATCCTGAAACTGTGAACAACACAGGTGTTGGGACCATAGAGCAGAAGGCACATGGGGATGGGAACCTGGCAGGAGTGCCCTCACACCACTTAGCACGTATCAGAAAATGTGGGTAACCAGCAGTTAGGGCCTGATGCCAGAGGGTCTCATCACTGAGGGGAGGAGGCTCCCAGCGGGCTCCAACTGCCACCAGAGGGCCGACGTCGCCAAGGCGGGGTGTGTCAGCCAGGCAGGAGTGACCTCAGAGAAGAGGGCCCACCTCACAGAAGTGTGAGGAGCCCAACCAGGATCAGACTCTCACTGGAGGGCTCACATCACCAAGGGGATGGGAACCAGGCAGGAGTGTCCGCACACCAGTGGGGCCACATCTGCGAAAGGTGAGGAACCCAGCACATGTGGCCTCAAACCAGAGGACACACATCACCAAGGGGCTGGGAGTGAGGCAGGTGTCTGGAGGGGCACATTTAACTCTAATTTCCCACCAGGAAGAGGAATTAACCAAAGGCTCAGAGTGCCGTGCGGGACCCTGATTACGGCCTGAAGCAAACCTGCGGTTCTGTGGCCAGCTTTCAAGGAAACGAGTTAAGAAAGGAAACCACAGGCACTGTAATTCACAAACCTGCAGAGTTATAAATGACAGCTATTGGCAAAAATATATTGAAGTAAGTCTGCACAGAGGACTTGAAAACGAGGCAGAATTGCAGGAATCATATTTCAGGAGGTAGATTGGAATTGCATTTAAAGCATGTGAAAAGCGGCAGATCTTTGACAGTGATGCACTTGGACAAAAAGTGCGTATACATTTTTTCCTGAATATATTCAGGAAAAAACGCATATGCCCTTTGTGGCCAACCAAGAATTCGAGCAATGGAAATCCGCACTACAATGAACTCTCATTTCCCATTCGTCAAAAGAGCCATCTGAAAAAAGTGTAAAACCCAGAAACACAGGACAGGCCATGGAGAACAGGGAGCCTTGTTATGCTGATGGACGGATTGTAAATTGCCAACAGACACTCTGGTGATGTTTATAGTGTATGCTGAAACATCTAAAAAACAAAGCTACAGAGCCTAGGGCACTTCCACTTTTGGCCCTATAGCTTAGGAAAATTAAAATCAACAAGACACAGCCAACACAATATCCAGGGCTGCTGTGTTTACAAGAACCTTGAGTCCAGTACAAATTAAATATCCCAGAAAGAAAAAAATGGATAAAGGAGTTATCCTACTTACGTACAACGGAATATCACTCAGCAATGAAATCAATGTCATCAGGCCTGTAGCAGCAAATTGAGTGGATTTAAGTATGATGATTCTAAGAGAAATATGTCACACAGAGAAACATAATTATCATAAGATATCACAAATAGAGGGAGTGTAAACTTGGCTACACATAAACTGAATTACAAAACCGAGCAGAGTCTCACATTTAGATAAAAACTTATGCTTGCTTAACGGGAAAGTTGAGTTGGGGTGCTGTATCAAACCAGAGATTGAAATGAGCACACATACCGTTCCATAAGCCAAATATGTAATAGACAAGACCTACTCTTTGCTCAACGAAATAGACTAATCCATGGTGTATCACCTCACACCTGTTAGAATGGGCATCATCAGAAAATCTACAAACAACAAATGCTGGAAAGGGTGCGGAGATAAGGAAACCTCTTCCACTATTGTTGGGAATGTAAATTGATGCAGTCACTGTGGAGAACATTATGGAGTTTCTTATAAAACTAAGAATAGAATTACCATATAATACAGCAATCCCACTACTGGGCATATACCCAGACAAAACCATAAAACGAAAAGAGACATTCACCGCAATGTTCATTGCATCACTATTTACAATATCCAGGTAATGGAAGCAACCTAAATGCCCACAGACAGACGAATGCATAAAGATGAGGTACATATATAAAATGGAATATTACTAAGCCATAAAAAGGAATGAAATTGGGTCATTTGTAGAGACGTTGATGGATCTAGAGACTGTCATACAGAGTGAAGTAAGTCAGAAAGAGAAAAACAAATCCTGTATATAAATGCATATATGTGGAACCTAGAAAAGTTGTACAGATGAAGCGTTTTGCAAGGCAGAAATAGAGCAACAGATGTAGACAACAAACGTATGGACACCAAGGGGGGAAAGCTGTTAGGGGGGTGGTGGTGGGAGGAGTTGAGAGATTGGGATTGGCATGTATACATTTCTATGTATAAAATAGGTAACCAAAAAGAACCTGCTGTATAAAAAAATAAAATAAAATTCAAAATTACAAAAAGTAAAACAGAAAAAATATTCTTCCCTTCACATACATGTATTTATATGAATAAATTATTTCTATGCTTATATCTGTAAATACAAAAAAGAGGAATAAAATCTACCTTGAACCAAAAACGAAAAAAAGAAAAAAAAACAGAACCCACCAGTTACACAGAGGAAAACCGTATCAGGGCCCTTGCTCCAGTTGTAAACAATTCTGAAGTTGGTCAGTGGTGGGGAATCATCTCCCATTCAGCCAGCATGCCCCACGCAACAAGCGTCCTCATTGCAAAGCTGGGGGCCCGTGCCGAGGCATCTGTGAGTAAACGTGGGCCGAGCCCCAGGCCAGCTGCTGCAGAAATGTTCCCACCCTTCCCAGGTAAAACACCTGAATATGTACAAGGACTTGAAAGCCTAGAGGAAGGGCCATGGAGCCACATGAGCGACAGCATGCCAGCCGACTTGGTGCCTGCAGGCCAGACAGGATGGTCCTGGCCCTGGGTGCTCTTCTGGAAGCTTTCCATTTCCCTGCCTGAGATACCCCTCCTGTCCCAGCCCCCACTGCTTTCTTCCTTACTCACCTCTGCCCAGGGAGAAATTCCAGCGGCAGGTATGGGTGGCACATCCTCTTCTTTAGCAGGTGGCATCTTGGCAACTGCTGCAGAAAGTCCAGCAGAGCCCCACTCACACTGGGCAACCCACAAAGCCGTGGCCTCTCACTCCCTCCCACCAGTCCAGCCCCGAGACTGCTGACAGGGCAGAAAATGGCGTCAGGCACAGCTGCAGGTGCTCTTGCTGCCTGGAGCGGTGTTTATATTGATCTCAACCCAGGCACACCTGGGGAGGTCTGGCCGGCACGGTCGGGCTTCCCAGGCCAGCCAATAATCACCCCTCAGGGGCTCACAGTTACAGAAACTGGAACTTGCTGAATCGGCCAGGTCCAAGGAACAGGTGTGGGCTCCTGAGAGTCAGGATAGACAAGGGGCTGCAGCTCTGGCTTGTTTTCTAATTATATTATCTGGCCCATGAGTGGGAGACAACTTCAAGAAAACCCTCTCCTAATGAGAGGAACCCAGGAGTCAGGGAGAGGAGGGGTGGGTGGTGGGTGGAGACAGAGGCCTGGTGCCCCGGGTGCAGTGGAAGTCTCTGGAAGACCAGGTGGAGGGAGGCCACACAGAGTGATGCCCAGGGTCACAGACCTGTCGGAGCTGCTGTTTGTTAGTTCAAGTCCTGCTCTGAGGTGCTCTGTGTCAGATCTGAGTGACAGGTGAGCTGGGAGTGCTCTGCAATGAGGGCGATGTGCATGGCTCCTGTGTGCCCAGCCCTGCCACGGTACCTGAAAGGGTTGCTCTGTATCCTGGGAGGGGCCTGACCACGAGAGCCCCGTGAGCTGGGGTGGGGGTGGGGTACCTGCCCAGGTGAGCTCCATATCCTGGGATTGGCCTGACCTCGAGAGCCCCATGGGCTGCTGGAATCCTGGTAAAAGATGTCAGGACAGTCAGTGAAGCCACCGAGGATATGCCTCCAGTAGTTCCTAAACCCTACACCCTGCTGGTCATTCTACTAACCACCAGGACATGGTATTCTGTATTAGTCTTCAATGAAGCCTTCTTTTGTATTCTATTAGTCCCAGAGTCACAAGAAATTTTGGCTTGTGAGTGGCAGGACTCAACATACAACTAAAACAATACTTCCGGGCCGTCTTGCCCCAAGGGTTCAAAAATTCCCACACCATCTTTGGGGAAAGCTCAGCTAAAGACCTAAAAGTTCTACCTCTGGAAAAGGAAACACTCCTTCAATATGCAGACGACATTCTGATCGCCAGCCCTACTAAGGAGACCTCTGAACTACCAAGCCAATAAAGGATACAAGTTGTCCAAGAAAAAGCTCAAATATCACAGACTATGGTGACCTGCGTGGGCTGCATTCTCACAGAAGGTCGGAGAAGCCCATCCCAGGAAAGGGAAGAAACAATTTACAGCCTTACCCATTTCTAAAACTAGAAGACAGCTTAGGGGTTCCTGGGGAGGCCAGGGTTTGCTGCTTCTGGATCCCTAACTACAGTCTACTAGCTGGGCCTCTATATGAAACACTGAAAGAAAAAGATGATGATCCTTTTGAATAGAATCCAGAAGTGGCCTTTCAAGAATGGAAAGAGCAGTCAATTCAGACCCTTGCCCTGGAACTCCCTAATTTAGCTAAACCCTTTGACCTTTACATTCCTAGTGAAATTTGAATGGCCATTGGAGTATTAGTGCAAAACCTGGGACCACTTGAAATGGAACAATGCAAGAATGCCATCCAGGTAGGATAAACTACGGTCACCAAGGGGCTTGGCCCACCGCCACATCTGGCCAAGATACTGGCAGTATCTGAAAACCTGGAAATCAGCAGCCCAAAAGGCCACCTCCCTCCTAAGGGAAAAGGACCCCACGTGGTGATCCTAACCCCCAACCATGCCCTGAAGTTGCAGGGTTTGCTCCGTGGGCACACTGACCTTGAGTGAGGAGGTCCTCCAACTCCAACCTCCAGAGAGATAACTGGGGCAAAGGGGCACCATGACGACTCGTGTGACCATCACTTGACCTGGAGTTTCTCTCATAAAACAACAAGAGTGTGTCCCAAAAGAGTAGACTACTGCTTGCAGGACTTACTGCACCCAGAGGGGAGGTAATAATCTTGGCAGGGGAACAGTATATCACGCTGTCACCATAGAAAAGCCTACAGACACTGTGATGATGGTGGCCAATAAGACCGGCTGGACTCCTGTTTACTTCAAAAGGCTGTTGACTCAGTGGCCATCATGGTCCTTCATCACCACTGACCCTGGACTGTCTGGGAGTTGAGCAGTCAGGGTGCTGACACCTGGTGCTGTTTTTACGTTAATTCAGGGGCCTAACTGAAGAAAGCACAGACTACTGGTCAGAGCATCTAGGCTGGCAGAAACGGTCAGCCTAAGGTGGCCGAACAAATGTGGGGCGGGGTGAAACTGGACCTCACAGCGTCACTGCACATCTCCTTCCTGGACCCTTAAATGTCATTAGAATCTATAACACTACCAATACTTGTGCTCAGGCGGACGAGCAGGGAGGCAGGAGGCCTGCGGACAAACAACGTCACCTGGAGGCTGCTGGGGAGAAGTTCAGACCCTCTCCCACAGGTATGAGGGCTCCTAACTCAGCACTCAGCAGTTACAGATGAAGGGTCTGCACCCTCAGCACTCTAAGAATGAGGAAGGGGACAAAATGCAGAAGAGGGGTTTGTCCCAGGCAAAGCCCCTTAAAAATCCCTGGGAGATAAAAATAGAATCTGGGCAATAAAATAAAGTCTAACCTTTTTTATCCTTTGTGCTTTGTCTAATTTCACGTGCTCCTAGGGTCCCGCATACAGAGGTTCAACAGCCGGCACTTCAGACCAGATTTCCTAGTGCAGAATGGCTGGGTCGACACTTCAGCTCCTGGAGCACAGTGCAGACTCCGCGATATAGAGCCTGAGCTGCAGCCAACCGGGCCCTCGAGAGCTCCGCCCCCTCCCTCCCACTGACTCTGACAGGATCTCTACACAGCAGCCCAGCCCACAGCCCACGGGGTAGCACATGCTCTCACCTCTGCATTCTCTGATCAAAATATAAAGTTTCCTTTGCTTCTGAACCAAACTCAGTCTCGATCTGTTGGCTCCAATGACACTGGGCAGGGGGACACTTGTTGGGGTCCACTCTGGAGGATCAGTAACAGAAATTGAGAACATTGTAACTTCAATGAACAGATGTGTGAGCCAAACTGTAATTAACATAGAACAGTGTATAAGGCTCGGGTAAAATAAGATGTTTCTAACACTTCCATTTGATATTTCCATCACTTTATTATAAGCAAGTTCAGTGAAAGGTTTGTCTTATTTGTCAGGTCAATACTAGAGAAACGAAGTGATTTCTTTCCAAGGATGTACATCTAATAATCTTGGTTAAAGCTTCAATCTTGTTTTAAATGCTTTTCCATTGAAAATGATACCTCTCTTTCAGCTCCCCCATTTCTGAGAAGTATAAAATCTTATAATTTATTATTACCAAAGGGGAAAGGTGGGAGGAGGGATAAATTAACAG
Organism: Delphinapterus leucas; assembly: GCF_059928025.1. Taxonomy (NCBI): domain Eukaryota; kingdom Metazoa; phylum Chordata; class Mammalia; order Artiodactyla; family Monodontidae; genus Delphinapterus; species Delphinapterus leucas. The sequence goes on from NW_028322235.1 coordinate 5,778,756, forward strand.
TTTGGGATTAACACATACACACTGCTATGTATAAAATCGATCATCAACAAGGAAATACTGTACAGCACAGGGAACTACACTCAATATTTTGCAAAAACCTATAAGGGGAAATAATCTGAAAAAAGAATAGATATTTTTATTGACATCATCTATTAATGACAGTTAAAATGGAACCTAACGGAAGCCGGTGGTGAGTGCTTCTGACCCTGAAGACTTCAATCATCTAAAGTTTGGACTCTGCCTACTTCCCAAGGCCCTTAATGAACATATGTGTAGCCGTAGCTTAAAAAATTCCCCAGTTTGGGTTGTGGAGAGACAGTGATTTTGAAAAAGCCCTGGTGTTCTCCTCACATGAATGGGACACTTCCTACAGCTAAAATATGCCTGTCACACCCAGAAGATGGTATACCGTCTGATCGGGAAGAGTTTGGAAAAGGCATCTCATCTCCTCATCTCCTGGTGCTCGGGTTCACCCCTCCAGCGTCTTTACGAACAGTCTTCCCACTTGGAGATGTCAGCACTGTCAACATCCTGTTGCATACAGTTTGGAATTTGTCCAGAGAATGAAGCAGAAGGAGGAGGAACAATGAGAGACAAGTCCTAGGTGTTCGGACAGGCACATGTCACTCTAATTTCCAATCAGGAAGACGAATTGACCAAAGGCTAGGGTTGCCCATGGAAACAGAATAGGGCTTGAGGAAATCCCGCTGCTTTGTGGCCAGTTCCCATAAACACAAGTTGAAAAATGGAACTCAGGGCCGCTAAAATTCACGAAACTGCAGAGTTGAAAATATCTCTCACTGAAAAATGTCTTGAGGAAAGTCAGAGAAAAGGACTTGTAAGCAACGGAGAATGGCAGGAAAGGGATTGGAAGAGGTAGAAAGGACTCGCCATTAAGCACAAGAAAAGGGGCTGAACATTGCCAACATTGCAGTTGGCCAAAAAGGGTGTATGCGTCTTTTTCTGTATATATTCAAGAAAACGGCATACACTTTTTTAGCCAACCAAACAGGTGGGCACTGGAAATCAGTACTACAAAACATATCACTTCGCATCAGTCAGAAGAGCCTTCCTCATAAAGTGTAAACACCAGAAATGCAGGACAGGGCAAGGAGAAAAGGGAGCCCTGTGAGGCTTATAGTGGAAATGTATATTGCCAATGGTCACTCTTGAGAAGTGTATTGTGTTTACTAAAGCATCTAAAAAATGAGCTACAGAGCACAGGGCACTTGCACTCATGGACGTATATCTTGGGAAAGACAAAAATGGAGAGGACACAGGCACCCCAATGTTTACCGCCTCTCTGTTTAAAAGATCCTCGACTAGGATATAATTTATATGTCTCTGGAGGGAAAAAATGGATAGAGGTGTGGCACTTATGTAGAGTGGAATATTACTCAGCCTGAAAATCAGTGAAATATGGCCAGTTGTAACAACCCCAGAGTAGTTACGTATGATCATTCAGTCACATAATTCAAAAAGAAAAAGACATACGATATTACTAATACATGGAATGTAAACGTGGCTACAAAGTACCTGAATTACAAAACAGAATGGGGTCTCAAATTTAGAAGACCAACTTATGTTTGCTTAAGGAAAAAGGAGAGTTGGGGAGCTGCATAAAACCAGAGATTGAAATTAGCACAGATACCGTTCGATAAGCCAAATATGTAATAGAAAAAACCTACTCCCTGGTCAACGAAATGGACTCAACACGCCATATTCAACACCTACGAATACACCTGACTAGTAAGAATCTTCAAACTCATGGATTTATATGTGTCCGTAAGAGAATCAAGCGTGAGTACAGCGGCATGAACACAGCAGTGAAAATGCGATAAATCCCATTATGAAAATAAATTACACAAACAAAAGCCAAGGACAGTGAAATAGAGAGCAATTCTTAAATAATTCATTCAGGGCTTGTGATGCAACCTGGATTTACCACATCTACACCCAGAGCTGAGTGAGACATAAGGTTGGGCACTTCGGGCTGATAGCATTGGTGAGGTTCGATGAGCAAATGCAGACCCTTTGAAGTCATACTGCATGGTACCTATTCCATGGTTCCCACCTCTCCAGATTTAAGGGATTCTTCCTTCAGCTAAAAGATGCATGGGAAACCCACAGTATGGTGCACCGTGTGACCGACAAACGTTTTCAAATGCATCTCAGTTTTCGTCCCCTTTTACTCGGGTTCACCATTCCAGACCCTTTACGAACACTCTCCCCACTTGGAGAGTCAGTGCCTTTAACCTCCTGTTGGGCACAGTTTGCAATTTCTGCGCAAGATGAAAAGGAATAGGGAGAACCAATGAGAGACTAGCTCTAGGTGTCTGCACGGGCAAATTTAACGCTCATTTCCCACCAGGAAGAGGAATTAACCAAAGGCTCAGCATGCCGTGCCGGAACCAGATTAGGGCCTGAGGCAATCCTGTGGGTTTGCGGCCAGCTCACAAGATAGCGAGTTGAAGAAAGGAGCTCAGGGGCATTGTAACTCACAAACATGCAGAGTTATAAATGACAGCTATCGTCCAAAAATATATTGAAGGAAGGCTGCGAAGACGACTTGTAATCGGGACAGATTTGCAGGAAAACGATTTCAGGGGGTAGACGGGAATTGCATTTAAAGCATAGGAAAAGAGGCAGAACGTCGACAATGATGCTCTTGGCCAAAAAGGGCGTATGCGTTTTTTCCTGAATATATTCAGGAAAAAACGCATACGCCCTTTTTGGCCAACCAAGCAAGCATGTTAAAGAAATCTGCACTACAATGAAGTCTCACTGCCCCCCGGTCAAAAGGGCCATCTGAAAAAAGTGTAAAATCCAGAAATGCAGCACAGGCCATGGAGAACAGGGAGCCTTGTTATGCTGATGGGCGGGATGTAAATTGCCAACAGCCACTCTGGAGAAGTGTATGGTGTTTCCCGGAACACCGAAAAAACAAAGCTACGGAGCCTACGGCACTTCCACTTATGGTCCTATAGCTTAGGGAAATTAAAATCAAAAACACACAGCCACCCCAAAGTGTCGGACGGCTCTGTTTACAAGAACCTCGTCTACGGTACAAGTTAAATATCCCAGAAAGCGAAAAATGGATAAAGAAGTTGTGGTACGTACGTACAGTGGAATATCACACAGCAATGAAATCTATGTCATCAGGCCCGTCGCGGCAAAATGAGTGGATTCAGGTACGATGATTCTAAGTGAAATAAGTCACACAGAAAATGAAACATCATAAGATATCACTAATACACGGAATGTAAACTTGGCTACACATGAACTGAATTACAAAACAGAACAGGGTCTCAAATTTAGAAAACCAACTTATGCTTGCTTAAGGGGAAAGGTGAGTTGGGGTGCTGCATAAAACCAGAGATAGAAATTAGCACAGATACCTTTCCATAAGCCAAATATGTAATAGTCAAGACCTACCCCTTGCTCAACGAAATGGACTAAACACCCCATATTCAACGCCTAGGAATACACCTGACTAGTAAGAATCTTCAAACCCATGGATTTATATGTCTCCATAAGAGAATGAAGCGTGTGTACAGCGGCATGAATGCAGCAGAGAAAATCCGATAAATCCCATTATCAAAATTAATTACACAAACAAAACCCAAGGACAGTGAAATAGAGAGCAATTCTTAAATAATTCACTCAGGGCTTGTGATGCAACCTGGATTTACCACATCTACACACAGAGCTGAGTGAGACATAAGGTTGGGCAATTCGGGCTGATAGCATTGGTGAGGTTCGATGAGCAAATGCAGACCCTTTGAAGTCATACAGCATGGTACCCATTCCATGGGTCCCAACTCTCCAAGTTTAAGGGATTCTTCCTTCAGCTAAAACATGCATGGGAAACCCACAGTATGGTGCACCGTGTGACTGGCAAACGTTTTCAAATGCATCTCAGTTTTCGTCCCCTTTTACTCGGGTTCACCATTCCAGACCCTTTACGAACACTCTCCCCACTTGGAGAGTCAGTGCCTTTAACCTGCTGTTTGGCACAGTTTGCAATTTCTGCGCAAGATGAACAGGAATAGGGAGAACCAATGAGAGACTAGCTGTAGGTGTCTGCACGGGCAAATTTAACGCTCATTTCCCACCAGGAAGAGGAATTAACCAAAGGCTCAGCATGCCGTGCCGGAACCAGATTAGGGCCTGAGGCAATCCTGTGGGTTTGCGGCCAGCTCACAAGATAGCGAGTTGAAGAAATGAGCTCAGGGGCACTGTAACTCACAAACCTGCAGAGTTATAAATGACAGCTATCGTCCAAAAATATATTGAAGGAAGGCTGCGAAGACGACTTGTAATCGGGACAGATTTGCAGGAAAACGATTTCAGGGGGTAGACGGGAATTGAATTTAAAGCATAGGAAAAGAGGCAGAACGTCGACAATGATGCTCTTGGCCAAAAAGGGCGTATGCGTTTTTTCCTGAATATATTCAGGAAAAAACGCATACGCCCTTTTTGGCCAACCAAGCAAGCATGTTAAAGAAATCTGCACTACAATGAAGTCTCACTGCCCCCCGGTCAAAAGGGCCATCTGAAAAAAGTGTAAAATCCAGAAAGGCAGCACAGGCCATGGAGAACAGGGAGCCTTGTTATGCTGATGGTCGGGATGTAAATTGCCAACAGCCACTCTGGAGAAGTGTATGGTGTTTTCCGGAACACCTAAAAAACAAAGCAACGGAGCCTACGGCATTTCCACTTATGGTCCTACAGTTTAGGGACATTAAAATGAAAAACACACAGCCACCCCAAAGTGTCGGACGGCTCTATTTACAAGAACCTCGTCTACAGTACAAGGTAAATATCCCAGAATGTGAAAAATGGATAAAGAAGTTGTGGTATATACGTACAATGGAATATCACTCAGCAATGAAATCTATATCATCAGGCCCGTCGCGGCATAATGAGTGGATTCAGGTACGATGATTCTAAGTGAAATAAGTCACACAGAAAATGAAACATCATAAGATATCACTACTACACGGAATGTAAACTTGGCTACACATGAACAGAATTACAAAACAGAACAGGGTCTCAAATTTAGAAAACCAACTTATGCTTGCTTAAGGGGAAAGGTGAGTTGGCGTGCTGCATAAAACCAGAGATAGAAATTAGCACAGATAACTTTCCATAAGCCAAATATGTCATAGTCAAGACCCACCACTTGCTCAACGAAATGGACTAAACACCACATATTCAACACCTAGGAATACACCTGACTAGTAAGAATCTTCAAACCCATGGATTCATATGCCTCCGTAAGAGAATGAAGCGTGTGTACAGCGGCATGAATGTAGCAGAGAAAACCCGATAAATCCCATTGTCAAAATGAATTACAAAAACAAAACCCAAGGACAGTGAAATAGAGAGCAATTCTTAAATAATTCATTCAGGGCTTGTGATGCAACCAGGATTTACCACATCTACACCCAGAGCTGAGTGAGACATAAGGTTGGACACTTTGGGCTGATAGCATTGGTGAGGTTCGATAAGCAAATGCAGACCCTTTGAAGTCATACTGCATGGTAGCCATTCCATGGGTCCCAACTGCCAGGTTTAAGGGATTCTTCCTTCAGCTAAAATATGCATGGGAAACCCACATTATGGTGCACCATGTGACGGGGAAACGTTTTCAAATGCATATCAGTTTTCGTCTCGTTTTACTTGGGTACACCATTCCAGACCCTTTAATAACACTCTCCCCCTTGGAGAGTCTGTACTTTTAACCTCCTGTTTGGCACAGTTTGCAATTTCTGCGCAAGATGAACAGGAATAGGGAGAACCAATGAGAGACTAGCTGTAGGTGTCTGCACGGGCAAATTTAATGCTCATTTCGCACCAGGAAGAGGAATTAACCAAAGGCTCAACATGCCGTGCCTGAACCAGATTAGGGCCTGACAATCGTGCGGGTTTGCAGCCAGCTCACAAGATAGCGAGTTGAAGAAAGGAGCTCAGGGGCACTGTAACTCACAAACCTGCAGAGTAATAAATGACAGCTATCGTCCAAAAATATATTGAAGGAGGTCTGCAAAGACGACTTGTAAGCGGGACAGATTTGCAGGAAAACGATTTCAGGGGGTAGACGGGAATTGCATTTAAAGCATAGGAAAAGAGGCAGAACGTCAACAATGATGCTCTTGGCCAAAAAGGGCGTATGCGTTTTTTTCCTGAATATATTCAGGAATAAACGCATACGCCCTTTTTGGCCAACCAAGCAAGCATGTTAAAGAAATCTGCACTACAATGAAGTCTCACTGCCCCCCGGTCAAAAGGGCCATCTGAAAAAAGTGTAAAATCAGAAAGGCAGCACAGGCCATGGAGAACAGGGAGCCTTGTTATGCTGATGGGCGGGATGTAAATTGCCAACAGCCACCCTGGAGAAGTGTATGGTGTTTCCCGGAACACCGAAAAAACAAAGCTACGGAGCCTACGGCACTTCCACTTATGGTCCTATAGCTTAGGGAAATTAAAATCAAAAACACACAGCCACCCCAAAGTGTCGGACGGCTCTGTTTACAAGAACCTCGTATACGGTACAAGTTAAATATCCCAGAATGTGAAAAATGGATAAAGAAGTTGTGGTACGTACGTACAATGGAATATCACTCAGCAATGAAATCTATGTCATCAGGCCCATCGCGGCATAATGAGTGGATTCAGGTACGATGATTCTAAGTGAAATAAGTCACACAGAAAATGAAACATCATAAGATATCACTAATACACGGAATGTAAACTTGGCTACACATGAACTGAATTGCAAAACAGAACAGGGTCTCAAATTTAGAAAACCAACTTATGCTTGCTTAAGGGGAAAGGTGAGTTGGGGTGCTGCATAAAACCAGAGATAGAAATTAGCACAGATACCTTTCCATAAGCCAAATATGTAATAGTCAAGACCTACCCCTTGCTCAACGAAATGGACTAAACACCCCATATTCAACGCCTAGGAATACACCTGAGTAGTAAGAATCTTCAAACCCATGGATTTATATGTCTCCGTACGAGAATGAAGCGTGTGTACAGCGGCATGAATGCAGCAGAGAAAATCCGAAAAATCCCATTATCAAAATGAATTACACAAACAAAACCCAAGGACAGTGAAATAGAGAACAATTCTTAAATAATTCATTCAGGGCTTGTGATGCAACCTGGATTTACCACATCTACACCCAGAGCTGAGTGAGACATAAGGTTGGGCACTTCGGGCTGATAGCATTGGTGAGGTTCGATGAGCAAATGCAGACCCTTTGAAGTCATACAGCATGGTACCCATTCCATGGGTCCCAACTCTCCAGGTTTAAGCGATTCTTCCTTCAGCTAAACCATGCATGGGAAACCCACAGTATGGTGCACCATGTGACCGGGAAACGTTTTCAAATGCATCTCAGTTTTTGTCCTCTTTTACTCGGGTTCACAATTCCAGACCCTTTACTAACACTCTCCCCACTTGGAGAGTCAGTGCCTTTAACCTCCTGTTTCGCACACTTTGCAATTTCTGCGCAAGATGAACAGGAATAGGGAGAACCAATGAGTGACTAGCTGTAGGTGTCTGCAGGGGCTAATTTAACGCTCATTTCCAACCAGGAAGAGGATTTAACCAAACGCTCAGCATGCCGTGCCGGAACAAGATTAGGGCCTGAAGCAATCCTGCGGGTTTGCGGCCAGCTCACAAGAAAGCGATTTGAAGAAAGGAGCTCAGGGGCACTGTAATTCACAAACCTGCAGAGTTATAAATGACAGCTATCGTCCAAAAATATATTGAAGGAAGGCTGCGCAGAGGACTTGAAAGCGGGGCAGAATTTCAGGAAAACGATTTCATGGGGTAGACTGGAATTGCATTTAAAGCATAGGAAAAGAGGCAGAACGTCGACAATGATGCACTTGGCCAAAAAGGGCGTATGCGTTTTTTCCTGAATATATTCAGGAAAAAACGCATACGCCCTTTTTGGCCAACCAAGCAAGCATGTTAAAGAAATCTGCACTACAATGAAGTCTCACTGCCCCCCGGTAAAAACGGCCATCTGAAAATAGTGTAAAATCCAGAAATGCAGCACAGGCCATGGAGAACAGGGAGCCTTGTTATGCTGATGGGTGGGATGTAAATTGCCAACAGCCACTCTGCAGAAGTGTATGGTGTTTCCTGAAACACCTAAAAAACAAAGCAACAGAGCCTACGGCACTTCCACTTATGGTCCTATAGCTTAGGGAAATTTAAATCAAAAACACACAGCCAAGCCAAAGTTTCAGATGGCTCTGTTTACAAGAACCTCTTCTACGGTACAAGTTAAATATCCCAGAAAGCGAAAAATGGATAAAGAAGTTGTGGTACGTACGTACAATGGAATATCACTCACCAATGAAATCTATGTCATCTGGCCCGTCGTGGCATAATGAGTGGATTCAGGTACGATGATTCTAAGAGAAATAAGTCACACAGAAAATGAAACATCATAAGATATCACTAATACACCGAATGTAATCTTGGCTACACATGAACTGAATTACAAAACAGAACAGGGTCTCAAATTTAGAAAACCAACTTATGTTTGCTTAAGGGGAAAGGTGAGTTGGGGTGCTGCATAAAACCAGAGATAGAAATTAGCACAGATACCATTCCATACGTCATATATGTAATAGTCAAGGGGGCTTCCCTGGTGGCGCACTGGTTGAGAGTTCGCCTGCCGATGCAGGGGACGCGGGTTCGTGCCCCGGTCCGAGAGGATCCCACATGCCGCGGAGCTACTGGCCCCGTGAGTCATGGCCGTTGAGCCTGCGCGTCCGGAGCCTGTGCTCCGCAACGGGAGAGGCCACAACACTGAGAGGCCCGCGTACAGCAAAAAAAAAAAAAAAATATGTAATAGTCAAGACCTACCCCTTGCTCAACGAAATGGGCTAAACACCCTATATTCAACGCCTAGGAATACACCTGACTAGTAAGAATCTTCAAACCCATGGATTTATATGTCTCCATAAGAGAATCAAGCATGTGTACAGCTGCATGAAGGCAGCAGAGAAAATCCGATAAATCCTATTATCAAAATGAATTACAAAAACAAAACACAATGACAGTGAAATAGAGAACAATTCTTAAATAATTCATTCAGGGCTTGTGATGCAACCTGGATTTACCTCATCTACACCCAGAGCTGAGTGAGACATAAGGTTGGACACTTCGGGGTGATACCACTGGTGAGGTTCGATGAGCAAATGCAGACCATTTGAAGTCATACTGCATGGTACCCATTCCATGGGTCCCAACTCTCCAGGTTTAAGCGATTCTTCCTTCAGCTAAAGCATGCATGGGAAGCCCACAGTATGGTGCACCGTGTGACCAGGAAACGTTTTCAAAGGCATCTCAATTTTCGTCCCCTTTTACTCGGGTTCACAATTCCAGACCCTTTTCTAACACTCTCCAGACTTGGAGAGTCAGGGCCTTTAACCTCCTGTTTGGCACAGTTTGCAATTTCTGCGCAAGATGAACAGGAATAGGGAGAACCAATGAGAGACTAGCTGTAGGTGTCTGCACGGGCAAATTTAACGCACATTTCCCACCAGAAAGACGAATTAACCAAAGGCTCAGCATGCCGTGCCGGAACAAGATTAGGGCCTGAAGCAATCCTGCGGGTTTGCGGCCAGCTCACAAGAAAGCGATTTGAAGAAAGGAGCTCAGGGGCACTGTAATTCACAAACCTGCAGAGTTATAAATGACAGCTATCGTCCAAAAATATATTGAAGGAAGGCTGCGAAGAGGACTTGAAAGCGGGGCAGAATTTCAGGAAAACGATTTCATGGGGTAGACTGGAATTGCATTTAAAGCATAGGAAAAGAGGCAGAACGTCGACAATGACGCACTTGGCCAAAAAGGGCGTATGCGTTTTTTCCTGAATATATTCAGGAAAAAACGCATACGCCCTTTTTGGCCAACCAAGCAAGCATGTTAAAGAAATCTGCACTACAATGAAGTCTCACTGCCCCCCGGTAAAAACGGCCATCTGAAAAAAGTGTAAAATCCAGAAATGCAGCACAGGCCATGGAGAACAGGGAGCCTTGTTATGCTGATGGGTGGGATGTAAATTGCCAACAGCCACTCTGCAGAAGTGTATGGTGTTTCCTGAAACACCTAAAAAACAAAGCAACGGAGCCTACGGCACTTCCACTTATGGTCCTATAGCTTAGGGAAATTAAAATAAAAAACACACAGCCACCCCAAAGTTTCAGAGGGCTCTGTTTACAAGAACCTCGTCTACGGTACAAGTTAAATATCCCAGAAAGCGAAAAATGGATAAAGAAGTTGTGGTACGTACGTACAATGGAATATCACTCACCAATGAAATCTATGTCATCTGGCCCGTCGTGGCATAATGAGTGGATTCAGGTACGATGATTCTAAGAGAAATAAGTCACACAGAAAATGAAACATCATAAGATATCACTAATACACCGAATGTAATCTTGGCTACACATGAACTGAATTACAAAACAGAACAGGGTCTCAAATTTAGAAAACCAACTTATGTTTGCTTAAGGGGAAAGGTGAGTTGGGGTGCTGCATAAAACCAGAGATAGAAATTAGCACAGATACCATTCCATACGTCATATATGTAATAGTCAAGGGGGCTTCCCTGGTGGCGCACTGGTTGAGAGTTCGCCTGCCGATGCAGGGGACGCGGGTTCGTGCCCCGGTCCGAGAGGATCCCACATGCCGCGGAGCTACTGGCCCCGTGAGTCATGGCCGTTGAGCCTGCGCGTCCGGAGCCTGTGCTCCGCAACGGGAGAGGCCACAACACTGAGAGGCCCGCGTACAGCAAAAAAAAAAAAAAATATGTAATAGTCAAGACCTACCCCTTGCTCAACGAAATGGGCTAAACACCCTATATTCAACGCCTAGGAATACACCTGACTAGTAAGAATCTTCAAACCCATGGATTTATATGTCTCCATAAGAGAATCAAGCATGTGTACAGCTGCATGAAGGCAGCAGAGAAAATCCGATAAATCCTATTATCAAAATGAATTACAAAAACAAAACACAATGACAGTGAAATAGAGAACAATTCTTAAATAATTCATTCAGGGCTTGTGATGCAACCTGGATTTACCTCATCTACACCCAGAGCTGAGTGAGACATAAGGTTGGACACTTCGGGGTGATACCACTGGTGAGGTTCGATGAGCAAATGCAGACCATTTGAAGTCATACTGCATGGTACCCATTCCATGGGTCCCAACTCTCCAGGTTTAAGCGATTCTTCCTTCAGCTAAAGCATGCATGGGAAGCCCACAGTATGGTGCACCGTGTGACCAGGAAACGTTTTCAAAGGCATCTCAATTTTCGTCCCCTTTTACTCGGGTTCACAATTCCAGACCCTTTTCTAACACTCTCCAGACTTGGAGAGTCAGGGCCTTTAACCTCCTGTTTGGCACAGTTTGCAATTTCTGCGCAAGATGAACAGGAATAGGGAGAACCAATGAGAGACTAGCTGTAGGTGTCTGCACGGGCAAATTTAACGCACATTTCCCACCAGAAAGACGAATTAACCAAAGGCTCAGCATGCCGTGCCGGAACAAGATTAGGGCCTGAAGCAATCCTGCGGGTTTGCGGCCAGCTCACAAGAAAGCGATTTGAAGAAAGGAGCTCAGGGGCACTGTAATTCACAAACCTGCAGAGTTATAAATGACAGCTATCGTCCAAAAATATATTGAAGGAAGGCTGCGAAGAGGACTTGAAAGCGGGGCAGAATTTCAGGAAAACGATTTCATGGGGTAGACTGGAATTGCATTTAAAGCATAGGAAAAGAGGCAGAACGTCGACAATGACGCACTTGGCCAAAAAGGGCGTATGCGTTTTTTCCTGAATATATTCAGGAAAAAACGCATACGCCCTTTTTGGCCAACCAAGCAAGCATGTTAAAGAAATCTGCACTACAATGAAGTCTCACTGCCCCCCGGTAAAAACGGCCATCTGAAAAAAGTGTAAAATCCAGAAATGCAGCACAGGCCATGGAGAACAGGGAGCCTTGTTATGCTGATGGGTGGGATGTAAATTGCCAACAGCCACTCTGCAGAAGTGTATGGTGTTTCCTGAAACACCTAAAAAACAAAGCAACGGAGCCTACGGCACTTCCACTTATGGTCCTATAGCTTAGGGAAATTAAAATAAAAAACACACAGCCACCCCAAAGTTTCAGACGGCTCTGTTTACAAGAACCTCGTCTACGGTACAAGTTAAATATCCCAGAAAGCGAAAAATGGATAAAGAAGTTGTGGTACGTACGTACAATGGAATATCACTCACCAATGAAATCTATGTCATCTGGCCCGTCGTGGCATAATGAGTGGATTCAGGTACGATGATTCTAAGAGAAATAAGTCACACAGAAAATGAAACATCATAAGATATCACTAATACACCGAATGTAATCTTGGCTACACATGAACTGAATTACAAAACAGAACAGGGTCTCAAATTTAGAAAACCAACTTATGTTTGCTTAAGGGGAAAGGTGAGTTGGGGTGCTGCATAAAACCAGAGATAGAAATTAGCACAGATACCATTCCATACGTCATATATGTAATAGTCAAGGGGGCTTCCCTGGTGGCGCACTGGTTGAGAGTTCGCCTGCCGATGCAGGGGACGCGGGTTCGTGCCCCGGTCCGAGAGGATCCCACATGCCGCGGAGCTACTGGCCCCGTGAGTCATGGCCGTTGAGCCTGCGCGTCCGGAGCCTGTGCTCCGCAACGGGAGAGGCCACAACACTGAGAGGCCCGCGTACAGCAAAAAAAAAAAAAATATGTAATAGTCAAGACCTACCCCTTGCTCAACGAAATGGGCTAAACACCCTATATTCAACGCCTAGGAATACACCTGACTAGTAAGAATCTTCAAACCCATGGATTTATATGTCTCCATAAGAGAATCAAGCATGTGTACAGCTGCATGAAGGCAGCAGAGAAAATCCGATAAATCCTATTATCAAAATGAATTACAAAAACAAAACACAATGACAGTGAAATAGAGAACAATTCTTAAATAATTCATTCAGGGCTTGTGATGCAACCTGGATTTACCTCATCTACACCCAGAGCTGAGTGAGACATAAGGTTGGACACTTCGGGGTGATACCACTGGTGAGGTTCGATGAGCAAATGCAGACCATTTGAAGTCATACTGCATGGTACCCATTCCATGGGTCCCAACTCTCCAGGTTTAAGCGATTCTTCCTTCAGCTAAAGCATGCATGGGAAGCCCACAGTATGGTGCACCGTGTGACCAGGAAACGTTTTCAAAGGCATCTCAATTTTCGTCCCCTTTTACTCGGGTTCACAATTCCAGACCCTTTTCTAACACTCTCCAGACTTGGAGAGTCAGGGCCTTTAACCTCCTGTTTGGCACAGTTTGCAATTTCTGCGCAAGATGAACAGGAATAGGGAGAACCAATGAGAGACTAGCTGTAGGTGTCTGCACGGGCAAATTTAACGCACATTTCCCACCAGAAAGACGAATTAACCAAAGGCTCAGCATGCCGTGCCGGAACAAGATTAGGGCCTGAAGCAATCCTGCGAGTTTGCGGCCAGCTCACAAGAAAGCGATTTGAAGAAAGGAGCTCAGGGGCACTGTAATTCACAAACCTGCAGAGTTATAAATGACAGCTATCGTCCAAAAATATATTGAAGGAAGGCTGCGAAGAGGACTTGAAAGCGGGGCAGAATTGCAGGAAAACGATTTCAGGGGGTAGACTGGAATTGCATTTAAAGCATAGGAAAAGAGGCAGGACGTCCACAATGATGCACTTGGCCAAAAAGGGCGTATGCGTTTTTTCCTGAATATATTCAGGAAAAAGCGCATACGCCCTTTTTGGCCAACCAAGCAAGCATGTTAAAGAAATCTGCACTACAATGAAGTCTCACTGCCCCCCGGTCAAAAGGGCCATCTGAAAAAAGTGTCAAATCCAGAAATGCAGCACAGGCCATGGAGAACAGGGAGCCTTGTTATGCTGATGGGTGGGATGTAAATTGCCAACAGCCACTCTGCAGAAGTGTATGGTGTTTCCTGAAACACCTAAAAAACAAAGCAACGGAGCCTACGGCACTTCCACTTATGGTCCTATAGCCTAGGGAAATTAAAATAAAATACACACAGCCACCCCAAAGTGTCGGACGGCTCTGTTTACAAGAACCTCTTCTACGGTACAAGTTAAATATCCCAGAAAGCGAAAAATGGATAAAGAAGTTGTGGTACGTACGTACAATGGAATATCACTCACCAATGAAATCTATGTCATCTGGCCCATCGTGGCATAATGAGTGGATTCAGGTACGATGATTCTAAGAGAAATAAGTCACACAGAAAATGAAACATCATAAGATATCACTAATACACCGAATGTAATCTTGGCTACACATGAACTGAATTACAAAACAGAACAGGGTCTCAAATTTAGAAAACCAACTTATGTTTGTTTGAGGGGAAAGGTGAGTTGGGGTGCTGCATAAAACCAGAGATAGAAATTAGCACAGATACCATTCCATACGTCAAATATGTAATAGTCAAGACCTACCCCTTGCTCAACGAAATGGGTAAACACCATATATTCAACGCCTAGGAATACACCTGACTAGTAAGAATCTTCAAACCCATGGATTTATATGTCTCCATAAGAGAATCAAGCGAGTGTACAGCTGCATGAAGGTAGCAGAGAAAATCCGATAAATCCTATTATCAAAATGAATTACAAAAACAAAACACAATGACAGTGAAATAGAGAGCAATTCTTAAATAATTCATTCAGGGCTTGTGATGCAACCTGGATTTACCTCATCTACACCCAGAGCTGAGTGAGACATAAAGTTGGACACTTCGGGCTGATAGCATTGGTGATGTTCGAAGAGCAAATGCAGACCATTTGAAGTCATACTGCATGGTACCCATTCCATGGGTCCCAACTCTCCAGGTTTAAGCGATTCTTCCTTCAGCTAAAACATGCATGGGAAACCCACTGTATGGTGCACCGTGTAACCGGGAAACGTTTTCAAATGCATCTCAGTTTTCGTCCCCTTTTACTCGGGTCCACAATTCCAGACCCTTTACTAACACTCTACCGACTTGGAGAGTCAGTGCCTTTAACCTGCTGTTTGGCACAGTTTGCAATTTCTGCGCAAGATGAACAGGAATAGGGAGAACCAATGAGAGACTAGCTGTAGGTGTCTGCACGGGCAAATTTAACGCTCATTTCCCACCAGGAAGAGGAATTAACCAAACGCTCAGCATGCCCTGCCGGAACCAGATTAGGGCCTGAAGCAACCCTGCGAGTTTGCGCCCAGCTCACAAGTTGCGAGTTGAAGAATCGAGCTCAGGGGCACTGTAACTCACAAACATGCAGAGTTATAAATGACAGCTATCGTCCAAAAATATATTGAAGGAAAGCTGCGAATACGACTTGTAAGCAGGGCAGAATTGCAGGAAATCGATTTCAGGGGGTACACGGGAATTGCATTTAAAGCATAGGAAAAGAGGCAGAACGTCGACAATGATGCTCTTGGCCAAAAAGGGTGTATGCGTTTTTTCCTGAATTTATTCAGGAAAAAAAGCATATGCGCTTTTTGGCCAACCAAGCAAGCATGTTAAAGAAATCTGCACTACAATGAAGTCTCACTGCCCCCAGGTCAAAAGGGACATCTGAAACAAGTGTAAAATCCACAAAGACAGGACAGGGCAAGGAGAACAGAGAGCCTTGTTATGCTGATGGTCGGGATGTAAATTGCCAACAGCCACTCTGGAGAAGTGTATGGAGTATCCGGGAACCCCTGAAAAACAAAGCAACGGAGCCTACGGCACTTCCACTTATGGTCCTATAGCTTAGGGAAATTAAAATCAAAAACACACAGCCACCCCAAAGTGTCGGACGGCTCTGTTTACAAGAACCTCTTCTACGGTACAAGTTAAATATCCCAGAATGTGAAAAATGGATAAAGAAGTTGTGGTACGTACGTACAATGGAATATCACTCAGCAATGAAAGCTATGTCATCAGACCCGTCGCGGCATAATGAGTGGATTCAGGTACGATGATTCTAAGGGAAATAAGTCACACAGAAAATGAAACATCATAAGATATCACTAATACATGGAATGTAAACTTTGCTACACATGAACTGAATTATAAAACAGAACAGGGTCTCAAATTTAGAAAACCAACTTATGCTTGCTTAAGGGGAAAGGTGAGTTGGGGTGCTGCATAAAACCAGAGATAGAAATTAGCACAGATACCTTTCCAAAAGCCAAATATGTAATAGCCCAGACCTACCCCTTGCTCAACGAAATGGACTAAACACCCCATATTCAACGCCTAGGAATACACCTGACTAGTAAGAATCTTCAAACCCATGGATTCATATGCCTCCGTAAGAGAATGAAGCGTGTGTACAGCGGCATGAATGCAGCAGAGAAAATCCGATAAATCCCATTGTCAAAATGAATTACAAAAACAAAACCCAAGGACAGTGAAATAGAGAGCAATTCTTAAATAATTCATTCAGGGCTTGTGATGCAACCTGGATTTACCACATATAAACCCAGAGCTGAGAGACACATAAGGTTGGACACTTTGGGCTGATAGCATTGTTGAGGTTCGATAAGCAAATGCAGACCCTTTGAAGTCATACTGCATGGTAGCCATTCCATGGGTCCCAACTCTCCAGGTTTAAGGGATACTTCCTTCAGCTAAAACATGCATGGGAAACACACATTATGGTGCACCATGTGACGGGGAAACGTTTTCAAATGCATCTCAGTTTTCGTCTCGTTTTACTTGGGTACACCATTCCAGACCCTTTAATAACACTCTCCCCACTTGGAGAGTCTGTACCTTTAACCTCCTGTTTGGCACAGTTTGCAATTTCTGCGCAAAATGAACAGGAATAGGGAGAACCAATGAGAGACTAGCTGTAGGTGTCTGCACGGGCAAATTTAACGCTCATTTCCAACCAGGAAGAGGAATTAACCAAAGGCTCAGCATGCCGTGCCGGAACCAAATTAGGGCCTGAATCTATCATGTGGGTTTGCGGCCAGCTCACAAGAAAGCGATTTGAAGAAAGGAGCTCAGGGGCACTGTAATTCACAAACCTGCAGAGTTATAAATGACAGCTATCGTCCAAAAATATATTGAAGGAAGGCTGTGAAGAGGACTTGAAAGCGGGGCAGAATTGCAGGAAAACGATTTCAGGGGGTAGACTGGAATTGCATTTAAAGCATAGGAAAAGAGGCAGAATGTCGACAATGATGCACTTGGCCAAAAAGTGCGTATGCGTTTTTTACTGAATATATTCAGGAAAAAACGCATACGCCCTTTTTGGCCAACCAAGCAAGCATGTTAAAGAAATCTGCACTACAATGAAGTCTCACTGCCCCCCGGTCAAAAGGGCCATCTGAAAAAAGTGTAAAATCCAGAAATGCAGCACAGGCCATGGAGAACAGGGAGCCTTGTTATGCTGATGGGTGGGATGTAAATTGCCAACAGCCACTCTGGAGAAGTGTATGGTGTTTCCTGAAACACCTAAAAAACAAAGCAACGGAGCCTACGGCACTTCCACTTATGGTCCTATAGCTTAGGGAAATTAAAATCAAAAACACACAGCCACCCCAAAGTTTCACACAGCTCTGTTTACAAGAACCTCGTCCACGGTACAAGTTAAATATCCCAGAAAGCGAAAAATGGATAAAGAAATTGTGGTACGTACGTACAATGGAATATCACTCACCAATGAAGTCTATGTCATCTGGCCCGTCTTGGCATAATGATTGGATTCAGGTACGAGGATTCTAAGTGAAATAAGTCACACAGAAAATGAAACATCATAAGATATCACTAATACACCGAATGTAATCTTGGCTACACATGAACTGAATTACAAAACAGAACATGGTCTCAAATTTAGAAAACCAACTTATGTTTGCTTAAGGGGAAAGGTGAGTTGGGGTGCTGCATAAAACCAGAGATAGAAATTAGCACAGATACCATTCCATACGTCAAATACGTAATAGTCAAGAACTACACCTTGCTCAACAAAATGGGCTAAACCCCCTATATTCAACGCCTAGGAATACACCTGACTAGTAAGAATCTTCAAACCCATGGATTTATATGTCTCCATAAGAGAATCAAGCGTGTGTACAGCTGCATGAAGGCAGCAGAAAAAATCCGATAAATCCCATTATCAAAATGAATTACAAAAACAAAACACAATGACAGTGAAATAGAGAGCAATTCATAAATAATTCATTCAGGGCTTGTGATGCAACCTGGATTTACCTCATCTACACCCAGAGCTGAGTGAGACATAAGGTTGGACACTTTGGGCTGATAGCATTGGTGAGGTTCGATGAGCAACTGCAGATCATTTGAAGCCATACTGCATGGTACCCATTCCATGGGTCCCAAATCTCCAGGTTTAAGGGATTCTTCCTTCAGCTACAACATGCATGGGAAACACACAGTATGGTGCACCGTGTGACCGGGAAACGTTTTCAAATGCATCTCAGGTTTCGTCCCCTTTTACTCGGGTTCACAATTCCAGACCCTTTACTAACACTCTCCCCACTTGGAGAGTCAGTGCCTTTAACCTGCTGTTTGGCACAGTTTGCAATTTCTGTGCAAGATGAACAGGAATAGGGAGAACCAATGAGAGACTAGCTGTAGGTTTCTGCACGGGCAAATTTAACGCTCATTTCCAACCAGGAAGAGGAATTAACCAAAGGCTCAGCATGCCGTGCCGGAACCAAATTAGGGCCTGAATCTATCATGCGGGTTTGCGGCCAGCTCACAAGAAAGCGATTTGAAGAAAGGAGCTCAGGGGCACTGTAATTCACAAACATGCAGAGTTATAAATGACAGCTATCGTCCAAAAATATATTGAAGGAAGGCTGTGAAGAGGACTTGAAAGCGGGGCAGAATTGCAGGAAAACGATTTCAGGGGGTAGACTGGAATTGCATTTAAAGCATAGGAAAAGAGGCAGAATGTCGACAATGATGCACTTGGCCAAAAAGTGCGTATGCGTTTTTTACTGAATATATTCAGGAAAAAACGCATACGCCCTTTTTGGCCAACCAAGCAAGCATGTTAAAGAAATCTGCACTACAATGAAGTCTCACTGCCCCCCGGTCAAAAGGGCCATCTGAAAAAAGTGTAAAATCCAGAAATGCAGCACAGGCCATGGAGAACAGGGAGCCTTGTTATGATGATGGGTGGGATGTAAATTGCCAACAGCCACTCTGGAGAAGTGTATGGTGTTTCCTGAAACACCTAAAAAACGAAGCAACGGAGCCTACGGCACTTCCATTTATGGTCCTATAGCTTAGGGAAATTAAAATCAAAAACACACAGCCACCCCAATGTGTCAGACGGCTCTGTTTACAAGAACCTCGTGTACGGTACAAGTTAAATATCCCAGAAAGCGAAAAATGGATAAAGAAGTTGTGGTACGTACGTA
Organism: Delphinapterus leucas; assembly: GCF_059928025.1. NCBI lineage: Eukaryota > Metazoa > Chordata > Mammalia > Artiodactyla > Monodontidae > Delphinapterus > Delphinapterus leucas. The sequence goes on from NW_028322235.1 coordinate 5,798,265, forward strand.
CAATGGAATATCACTCACCAATGAAGTCTATGTCATCTGGCCCGTCTTGGCATAATGATTGGATTCAGGTACGATGATTCTAAGTGAAATAAGTCACACAGAAAATGAAACATCATAAGATATCACTAATACACCGAATGTAATCTTGGCTACACATGAACTGAAATACAAAACAGAACAGGGTCTCAAATTTAGAAAACCAACTTATGTTTGCTTAAGGGGAAAGGTGAGTTGGGGTGCTGCATAAAACCAGAGATAGAAATTAGCACAGATACCATTCCTTACGTCAAATACGTAATAGTCAAGACCTACACCTTGCTCCACAAAATTGGCTAAACCCCCTATATTCAACGCCTAGGAATACACCTGACTAGTAAGAATCTTCAAACCCATGGATTTATATGTCTCCATAAGAGAATCAAGCGTGTGTACAGCTACATGAAGGCAGCAGAGAAAATCCGATAAATCCCATTATCAAAATGAATTAAAAAACAAAACACAATGACAGTGAAATAGAGAGCAATTCTTACACAATTCATTCAGGGCTTGTGATGCAACCTGGATTTACCGCATCTACACCCAGAGCTGAGTGAGACATAAGGTTGGACACTTCGGGCTGATAGCATTGGTGAGTTTCGATGAGCAAATGAAGACCATTTGAAGTCATACTGCATGATACCCATTCCATGGGTCCCAACTCTCCAGGTTTAAACGATTCTTCCTTCAGCTAAAACATACATGGGAATCCCACAGTATGGTGCACCGTGTGACCGGGAAACGTTTTCAAATGCTTCTCAGTTTTCGTCCCCTTTTATTCGGGTTCACTATTCCAGACCCTTTACTAACACGCTCCCCACTTGGAGAGTCAGTGCCTTTAACCTCCTGTTTGGCACAGTTTGCAATTTCTGCGCAAGATGAACAGGAATAGGGAGAACCAATGAGAGACTAGCTGTAGGTGTCTGCACGGGCAAATTTAACGCTCATTTCCCACCAGGAAGAGGAATTAACCAAAGGCTCAGCATGCCGTGCCGCAACAAGATTAAGGCTTGAAGAAATCCTGCGGGTTTGCGGCCAGCTCAAAAGAAAGCGATTTGAAGAAAGGAGCTCAGGGGCACTGTAATTCACAAACCTGCAGAGTTATAAATGACAGCTATCGTCCAAAAATATATTGAAGGAAGGCTGTGAAGAGGACATGAAAGCGGGGCAGAATTGCAGGAAAACGATTTCAGGGGGTAGACTGGAATTGCATTTAAAGCATAGGAAAAGAGGCAGAACGACGACAATGATGCACTTGGCCAAAAAGGGCGTGTGCGTTTTTTACTGAATATATTCAGGAAAAAACGCACACGCCCTTTTTGGCCAACCAAGCAAGCATGTTAAAGAAATCTGCACTACAATGAAGTCTCACTGCCCCCCGGTCAAAAGGGCCATCTGAAAAAAGTGTAAAATCCAGAAATGCAGCACAGGCCATGGAGAACAGGGAGCCTTGTTATGCTGATGGGTGGGATGTAAATTGCCAACACCCACTCTGGAGAAGTGTATGGTGTTTCCCGGAACACCGAACACCGAAAAAACAAAGCTACGGAGCCTACGGCACTTCCACTTATGGTCCTATAGCTTAGGGAAATTAAAATCAAAAACACACAGCCACCCCAATGTGTCGGACGGCTCTGTTTACAAGAACCTCGTCTACGGTACAAGTTAAATATCCCAGAATGTGAAAAATGGATAAAGAAGTTGTGGTACGTACGTACAATGGAATATCACTCACCAATGAAATCTATGTCATCAGGCCCGTCGCGGCATAATGAGTGGATTCAGGTACGATGATTCTAAGTGAAATAAGTCACACAGAAAATGAAACATCATAAGATATCACTACTACACGGAATGTAAACTTGGCTACACATGAACTGAATTACAAAACAGAACAGGGTCTCAAATTTAGAAAACCAACTTATGCTTGCTTAAGGGGAAAGGTGAGTTGGGGTGCTGCATAAAACCAGAGATAGAAATTAGCACAGATACCTTTCCATAAGCCAAATATGTAATAGTCAAGTCCTACCCCTTGTTCAACGAAATGGACTAAACACCCCATATTCAACGCCTAGGAATACACCTGACTAGTAAGAATCTTCAAACCCATGCATTTATATGTCTCCGTAAGAGAATGAAGCGTGTGTACAGCGGCATGAATGCAGCAGAGAAAATCCGATAAATCCCATTATCAAAATGAATTACACAAACAAAACCCAAGGACAGTGAAATAGAGAGCAATTCTTAAATAATTCATTCAGGGCTTGTGATGCAACCTGGATTTACCACATCTACACCCAGAGCTGAGTGAGACATAAGGTTGGGCACTTCGGGCTGATAGCATTGGTGAGGTTCGATGAGCAAATGCAGACCCTGTGAAGTCATACAGCATGGTACCCATTCCATGGGTCCCAACTCTCCAAGTTTAAGGGATTCTTCCTTCAGCTAAAACATGCATGGGAAACCCACAGTATGGTGCACCGTGTGACTGGCAAGCCTTTTCAAATGATTCTCAGTTTTCATCCCCTTTTACTCGGGTTCACCATTCCAGACTCTTTATGAACACTCTCCCCACTTGGAGAGTCAGTGCCTTTAACCTCCTGTTGGGCACAGTTTGCAATTTCTGCGCAAGATGAAAAGGAATAGGGAGAACCAATGAGAGACTAGCTCTAGGTGTCTGCACGGGCAAATTTAACACTCATTTCCCACCAGGAAGAGGAATTAACCAAAGGCTCAGCATGCCGTGCCGGAACCAGATTAGGGCCTGAGGCAATCCTGTGGGTTTTCGGCCAGCTCACAAGATAGCGAGTTGAAGAAAGGAGTTCACGGGCACTGTAACTCACAAACTTGCAGAGTTATAAATGACAGCTATCGTCCAAAAATATATTGAAGGAAGGCTGCGTAGACGACTTGTAAGTGGGGCAGAATTGCAGGAAAACGATTTCAGGGGGTAGACTGGAATTGCATTTAAAGCATAGGAAAAGAGGCAGAACGTCGACAATGATGCACTTGGCCAAAAAGGGCGTATGCGTTTTTTCCTGAATATATTCAGGAAAAAACGCATACGCCCTTTTTGGCCAACCAAGCAAGCATGTTAAAGAAATCTGCACTACAATGAAGTCTCACTGCCCCCCGGTCAAAAGGGCCATGTGAAAAAAGTGTAAAATCAGAAATGCAGCACAGGCCATGGAGAACAGGGAGCCTTGTTATGCTGATGGGTGGGATGTAAATTGCCAACAGCCACTCTGGAGAAGTGTATGGTGTTTCCTGAAACACCGAAAAAACAAAGCAACAGAGCCTACGGCACTTCCACTTATGGTCCTATAGATTAGGGAAATTAAAATCAAAAACACACAGCCACGCCAAAGTTTCAGACGGCTCTGTTTACAAGAACCTCGTCTACGGTACAAGTTAAATATCCCAGAAAGCGAAAAATGAATAAAGAAGTTGTGGTACGTACGTACAATGGAATATCAGTCACCAATGAAATCTATGTCATCTGGCCCGTCGTGGCATAATGAGTGGATTCTGGTACGATGATTCTAAGTGAAAAATGTCACACAGAAAATGAAACATCATAAGATATCACTAATACACCGAATGTAATCTTGGCTACACATGAACTGAATTACAAAACAGAACAGGGTCTCAAATTTAGAAAACCAACTTATGCTTGCTTAAGGGGAAAGGTGAGTTGGGGTGCTGCATAAAACGAGAGATAGAAATTAGCACAGATACCATTCCATACGTCAAATATGTAATAGTCAAGACCTACCCCTTGCTCAACGAAATGGGCTAAACACCCTATATTCAAAGCCTAGGAATACACCTGACTACTAAGACTCTTCAAACCCATGGATTTACATGTCTACATAAGAGAATCAAGCGTGTGTACAGCTGCATGAAGGCAGCAGAGAAAATCCGATAAATCCTATTATCAAAATGAATTACAAAAACAAAACACAATGACAGTGAAATAGAGAGCAATTCTTAAATTATTCATTCAGGGCTTGTGATGCAACCTGGATTTACCTCATCTAAACCCAGAGCTGAGTGAGACATAAGGTTGGACCCTTCGGGCTGATAGCATTGGTGAGGTTCGATGAGCAAATGCAGACCTTTTGAAGTCATAATACATGGTACACATTCCATGGGTCCCAACTCTCCAGGTTTAAGCGATTCTTCCTTCAGCTAAACCATGCATGGGAAACCCACAGTATGGTGCACCATGTGACCGGTAAACGTTTTCAAATGCATCTCATTTTTTGTCCTCTTTTACTCGGGTTCACAATTCCAGACCCTTTACTAACACTCTCCACACTTGGAGAGTCAGTGCCTTTAACCTCCTGTTTCGCACACTTTGCAATTTCTGCGCAAAATGAACAGGAATAGGGAGAACCAATGAGTGACTAGCTGTAGGTGTCTGCAGGGGCTAATTTAACGCTCATTTCCAACCAGGAAGAGGATTTAACCAAACGCTCAGCATGCCGTGCCGGAACCAGATTAGGGCCTGAAGCAATCCTGCGGGTTTGCGGCCAGCTCACAAGAAAGCGATTTGAAGAAAGGAGCTCAGGGGCACTGTAATTCACAAACCTGCAGAGTTATAAATGACAGCTATCGTCCAAAAATATATTGAAGGAAGGCTGCGCAGAGGACTTGAAAGCGGGGCAGAATTTCAGGAAAACGATTTCATGGGGTAGACTGGAATTGCATTTAAAGCATAGGAAAAGAGGCAGAACGTCGACAATGATGCACTTGGCCAAAAAGGGCGTATGCGTTTTTTCCTGAATATATTCAGGAAAAAACGCATACGCCCTTTTTGGCCAACCAAGCAAGCATGTTAAAGAAATCTGCACTACAATGAAGTCTCACTGCCCCCCGGTAAAAACGGCCATCTGAAAAAAGTGTAAAATCCAGAAATGCAGCACAGGCCATGGAGAACAGGGAGCCTTGTTATGCTGATGGGTGGGATGTAAATTGCCAACAGCCACTCTGCAGAAGTGTATGGTGTTTCCTGAAACACCTAAAAAACAAAGCAACAGAGCCTACGGCACTTCCACTTATGGTCCTATAGCTTAGGGAAATTAAAATAAAAAACACACAGCCACCCCAAAGTTTCAGACGGCTCTGTTTACAAGAACCTCGTCTACGGTACAAGTTAAATATCCCAGAAAGCGAAAAATGGATAAAGAAGTTGTGGTACGTACGTACAATGGAATATCACTCACCAATGAAATCTATGTCATCTGGCCCGTCGTGGCATAATGAGTGGATTCAGGTACGATGATTCTAAGAGAAATAAGTCACACAGAAAATGAAACATCATAAGATATCACTAATACACCGAATGTAATCTTGGCTACACATGAACTGAATTACAAAACAGAACAGGGTCTCAAATTTAGAAAACCAACTTATGTTTGCTTAAGGGGAAAGGTGAGTTGGGGTGCTGCATAAAACCAGAGATAGAAATTAGCACAGATACCATTCCATACGTCATATATGTAATAGTCAAGGGGGCTTCCCTGGTGGCGCACTGGTTGAGAGTTCACCTGCCGATGCAGGGGACGCGGGTTCGTGCCCCGGTCCGAGAGGATCCCACATGCCGCGGAGCTACTTGCCCCGTGAGTCATGGCTGTTGAGCCTGCGCGTCCGGAGCCTGTGCTCCGCAACGGGAGAGGCCACAACACTGAGAGGCCCGCGTACAGCAAAAAAAATAAATAAATATGTAATAGTCAAGACCTACCCCTTGCTCAACGAAATGGGCTAAACACCCTATATTCAACGCCTAGGAATACACCTGACTAGTAAGAATCTTCAAACCCATGGATTTATATGTCTCCATAAGAGAATCAAGCATGTGTACAGCTGCATGAAGGCAGCAGAGAAAATCCGATAAATCCTATTATCAAAATGAATTACAAAAACAAAACACAATGACAGTGAAATAGAGAACAATTCTTAAATAATTCATTCAGGGCTTGTGATGCAACCTGGATTTACCTCATCTACACCCAGAGCTGAGTGAGACATAAGGTTGGACACTTCGGGGTGATACCACTGGTGAGGTTCGATGAGCAAATGCAGACCATTTGAAGTCATACTGCATGGTACCCATTCCATGGGTCCCAACTCTCCAGGTTTAAGCGATTCTTCCTTCAGCTAAAGCATGCATGGGAAGCCCACAGTATGGTGCACCGTGTGACCAGGAAACGTTTTCAAAGGCATCTCAATTTTCGTCCCCTTTTACTCGGGTTCACAATTCCAGACCCTTTTCTAACACTCTCCAGACTTGGAGAGTCAGGGCCTTTAACCTCCTGTTTGGCACAGTTTGCAATTTCTGCGCAAGATGAACAGGAATAGGGAGAACCAATGAGAGACTAGCTGTAGGTGTCTGCACGGGCAAATTTAACGCACATTTCCCACCAGAAAGACGAATTAACCAAAGGCTCAGCATGCCGTGCCGGAACAAGATTAGGGCCTGAAGCAATCCTGCGAGTTTGCGGCCAGCTCACAAGAAAGCGATTTGAAGAAAGGAGCTCAGGGGCACTGTAATTCACAAACCTGCAGAGTTATAAATGACAGCTATCGTCCAAAAATATATTGAAGGAAGGCTGCGAAGAGGACTTGAAAGCGGGGCAGAATTGCAGGAAAACGATTTCAGGGGGTAGACTGGAATTGCATTTAAAGCATAGGAAAAGAGGCAGGACGTCGACAATGATGCACTTGGCCAAAAAGGTCGTATGCGTTTTTTCCTGAATATATTCAGGAAAAAGCGCATACGCCCTTTTTGGCCAACCAAGCAAGCATGTTAAAGAAATCTGCACTACAATGAAGTCTCACTGCCCCCCGGTCAAAAGGGCCATCTGAAAAAAGTGTAAAATCCAGAAATGCAGCACAGGCCATGGAGAACAGGGAGCCTTGTTATGCTGATGGGTGGGATGTAAATTGCCAACAGCCACTCTGCAGAAGTGTATGGTGTTTCCTGAAACACCTAAAAAACAAAGCAACGGAGCCTACGGCACTTCCACTTATGGTCCTATAGCTTAGGGAAATTAAAATAAAATACACACAGCCACCCCAAAGTTTCAGACGGCTCTGTTTACAAGAACCTCTTCTACGGTACAAGTTAAATATCCCAGAAAGCGAAAAATGGATAAAGAAGTTGTGGTACGTACGTACAATGGAATAGCACTCACCAATGAAATCTATGTCATCTGGCCCGTCGTGGCATAATGAGTGGATTCAGGTACGATGATTCTAAGAGAAATAAGTCACACAGAAAATGAAACATCATAAGATATCACTAATACACCGAATGTAATCTTGGCTACACATGAACTGAATTACAAAACAGAACAGGGTCTCAAATTTAGAAAACCAACTTATGTTTGCTTGAGGGGAAAGGTGAGTTGGGGTGCTGCATAAAACCAGAGATAGAAATTAGCACAGATACCATTCCATACGTCAAATTTGTAATAGTCAAGACCTACCCCTTGCTCAACGAAATGGGCTAAACACCCTATATTCAACGCCTAGGAATACACCTGACTAGTAAGAATCTTCAAACCCATGGATTTATATGTCTCCATAAGAGAATCAAGCGTGTGTACAGCTGCATGAAGGTAGCAGAGAAAATCCGATAAATCCTATTATCAAAATGAATTACAAAAACAAAACACAATGACAGTGAAATAGAGAGCAATTCTTAAATAATTCATTCAGGGCTTGTGATGCAACCTGGATTTACCTCATCTACACCCAGAGCTGAGTGAGACATAAAGTTGGACACTTCGGGCTGATAGCATTGGTGATGTTCGAAGAGCAAATGCAGACCATTTGAAGTCATACTGCATGGTACCCATTCCATGGGTCCCAACTCTCCAGGTTTAAGCGATTCTTCCTTCAGCTAAAACATGCATGGGAAACCCACTGTATGGTGCACCGTGTAACCGGGAAACGTTTTCAAATGCATCTCAGTTTTCGTCCCCTTTTACTCGGGTCCACAATTCCAGACCCTTTACTAACACTCTACCGACTTGGAGAGTCAGTGCCTTTAACCTGCTGTTTGGCACAGTTTGCAATTTCTGCGCAAGATGAACAGGAATAGGGAGAACCAATGAGAGACTAGCTGTAGGTGTCTGCACGGGCAAATTTAACGCTCATTTCCCACCAGGAAGAGGAATTAACCAAACGCTCAGCATGCCCTGCCGGAACCAGATTAGGGCCTGAAGCAACCCTGCGAGTTTGCGGCCAGCTCACAAGAAAGCGATTTGAAGAAAGGAGCTCCGGGGCACTCTAATTCACAAAATTGCAGAGTTATAAATGACAGCTATCGTCCAAAAATATATTGAAGGAAGCCTGCGAAGAGGACTTGAAAGTGGGGCAGAATTGCAGGAGAACGATTTCAGGGGGTAGACTGGAATTGCATTTAAAGCATAGGAAAAGAGGCAGAACGTCGACAATGATTCACTTGGCCAAAAAGGGCGTATGCGTTTTTTCCTGAATATATTCAGGAAAAAACGCATACGCCCTTTTTGGCCAACCAAGCAAGCATGTTAAAGAAATCTGCACTACAATGAAGTCTCACTGCCCCCCGGTCAAAAGGGCCATCTGAAAAAAGTGTAAAATCCAGAAAGGCAGCACAGGCCATGGAGAACAGGGAGCCTTGTTATGCTGATGGGCGGGATGTAAATTGCCAAGAGCCACTCTGGAGAAGTGTATGGTTTTTCCTGAAACACCTAAAAAACAAAGCAACAGAGCCTACGGCACTTCCACTTGTGGTCCTATAGCTTAGGGAAATTAAAATAAAAAACACACAGCCACCCCAAAGTTTCAGACGGCTCTGTTTACAAGAACCTCGTCTACGGTACAAGTTAAATATCCCAGAAAGCGAAAAATGGATAAAGAAGTTGTGGTACGTACGTACAATGGAATATCACTCACCAATGAAATCTATGTCATCTGGCCCGTCGTGGCATAATGAGTGGATTCAGGTACGATGATTCTAAGAGAAATAAGTCACACAGAAAATGAAACATCATAAGATATCACTAATACACCGAATGTAATCTTGGCTACACATGAACTGAATTACAAAACAGAACAGGGTCTCAAATTTAGAAAACCAACTTATGTTTGCTTAAGGGGAAAGGTGCGTTGGGGTGCTGCATAAAATCAGAGATAGAAATTAGCACAGATACCATTCCATACGTCATATATGTAATAGTCAAGGGGTCTTCCCTGGTGGCACACTGGTTGAGAGTTCGCCTGCCGATGCAGGGGACGCGGGTTCGTGCCCCGGTCCGAGAGGATCCCACATGCCGCGGAGCTACTGGCCCCGTGAGTCATGGTCGTTGAGCCTGCGCGTCCGGAGCCTGTGCTCCGCAACGGGAGAGGCCACAACACTGAGAGGCCCGCGTACAGCAAAAAAAATAAATAAATATGTAATAGTCAAGACCTACCCCTTGCTCAACGAAATGGGCTAAACACCCTATATTCAACGCCTAGGAATACACCTGACTAGTAAGAATCTTCAAACCCATGGATTTATATGTCTCCATAAGAGAATCAAGCATGTGTACAGCTGCATGAAGGCAGCAGAGAAAATCCGATAAATCCTATTATCAAAATGAATTACAAAAACAAAACACAATGACAGTGAAATAGAGAACAATTCTTAAATAATTCATTCAGGGCTTGTGATACAACCTGGATTTACCTCATCTACACCCAGAGCTGAGTGAGACATAAGGTTGGACACTTCGGGGTGATACAACTGGTGAGGTTCGATGAGCAAATGCAGACCATTTGAAGTCATACTGCATGGTACCCATTCCATGGGTCCCAACTCTCCAGGTTTAAGCGATTCTTCCTTCAGCTAAAGCATGCATGGGAAGCCCACAGTATGGTGCACCGTGTGACCAGGAAACGTTTTCAAAGGCATCTCAATTTTCGTCCCCTTTTACTCGGGTTCACAATTCCAGACCCTTTTCTAACACTCTCCAGACTTGGAGAGTCAGGGCCTTTAACCTCCTGTTTGGCACAGTTTGCAATTTCTGCGCAAGATGAACAGGAATAGGGAGAACCAATGAGAGACTAGCTGTAGGTGTCTGCACGGGCAAATTTAACGCACATTTCCCACCAGAAAGACGAATTAACCAAAGGCTCAGCATGCCGTGCCGGAACAAGATTAGGGCCTGAAGCAATCCTGCGAGTTTGCGGCCAGCTCACAAGAAAGCGATTTGAAGAAAGGAGCTCAGGGGCACTGTAATTCACAAACCTGCAGAGTTATAAATGACAGCTATCGTCCAAAAATATATTGAAGGAAGGCTGCGAAGAGGACTTGAAAGCGGGGCAGAATTGCAGGAAAACGATTTCAGGGGGTAGACTGGAATTGCATTTAAAGCATAGGAAAAGAGGCAGGACGTCGACAATGATGCACTTGGCCAAAAAGGTCGTATGCGTTTTTTCCTGAATATATTCAGGAAAAAGCGCATACGCCCTTTTTGGCCAACCAAGCAAGCATGTTAAAGAAATCTGCACTACAATGAAGTCTCACTGCCCCCCGGTCAAAAGGGCCATCTGAAAAAAGTGTAAAATCCAAAAATGCAGCACAGGCCATGGAGAACAGGGAGCCTTGTTATGCTGATGGGTGGGATGTAAATTGCCAACAGCCACTCTGCAGAAGTGTATGGTGTTTCCTGAAACACCTAAAAAACAAAGCAACGGAGCCTACGGCACTTCCACTTATGGTCCTATAGCTTAGGGAAATTAAAATAAAATACACACAGCCACCCCAAAGTTTCAGACGGCTCTGTTTACAAGAACCTCGTCTACGGTACAAGTTAAATATCCCAGAAAGCGAAAAATGGATAAAGAAGTTGTGGTACGTACGTACAATGGAATATCACTCACCAATGAAATCTATGTCATCTGGCCCGTCGTGGCATAATGAGTGGATTCAGGTACGATGATTCTAAGAGAAATAAGTCACACAGAAAATGAAACATCATAAGATATCACTAATACACCGAATGTAATCTTGGCTACACATGAACTGAATTACAAAACAGAACAGGGTCTCAAATTTAGAAAACCAACTTATGTTTGTTTGAGGGGAAAGGTGAGTTGGGGTGCTGCATAAAACCAGAGATAGAAATTAGCACAGATACCATTCCATACGTCAAATATGTAATAGTCAAGACCTACACCTTGCTCAACGAAATGGGCTAAACACCCTATATTCAACGCCTAGGAATACACCTGACTAGTAAGAATCTTCAAACCCATGGATTTATATGTCTCCATAAGAGAATCAAGCGTGTGTACAGCTGCATGAAGGTAGCAGAGAAAATCCGATAAATCCTATTATCAAAATGAATTACAAAAACAAAACACAATGACAGTGAAATAGAGAGCAATTCTTAAATAATTCATTCAGGGCTTGTGATGCAACCTGGATTTACCTCATCTACACCCAGAGCTGAGTGAGACATAAAGTTGGACACTTCGGGCTGATAGCATTGGTGATGTTCGAAGAGCAAATGCAGACCATTTGAAGTCATACTGCATGGTACCCATTCCATGGGTCCCAACTCTCCAGGTTTAAGCGATTCTTCCTTCAGCTAAAACATGCATGGGAAACCCACTGTATGGTGCACCGTGTAACCGGGAAACGTTTTCAAATGCATCTCAGTTTTCGTCCCCTTTTACTCGGGTCCACAATTCCAGACCCTTTACTAACACTCTACCGACTTGGAGAGTCAGTGCCTTTAACCTGCTGTTTGGCACAGTTTGCAATTTCTGCGCAAGATGAACAGGAATAGGGAGAACCAATGAGAGACTAGCTGTAGGTGTCTGCACGGGCAAATTTAACGCTCATTTCCCACCAGGAAGAGGAATTAACCAAAGGCTCAGCATGCCCTGCCGGAACCAGATTAGGGCCTGAAGCAATCCTGCGGGTTTGCGGCCAGCTCACAAGAAAGCGATTTGAAGAAAGGAGCTCCGGGGCACTGTAATTCAAAACCTGCAGTGTTATAAATGACAGCTATCGTCCAAAAATATATTGAAGGAAGGCTGCGAAGAGGACTTGAAAGCGGGGCAGAATTGCAGGAAAACGATTTCAGGGGGTAGACTGGAATTGCATTTAAAGCATAGGAAAAGAGGCAGAACGTCGACAATGATGCACTTGGCCAAAAAGTGCGTATGCGTTTTTTCCTGAATATATTCAGGAAAAAGCGCATACGCCCTTTTTGGCCAACCAAGCAAGCATGTTAAAGAAATCTGCACTACAATGAAGTCTCACTGCCCCCCGGTCAAAAGGGCCATCTGAAAAAAGTGTAAAATCCAGAAATGCAGCACAGGCCATGGAGAACTGGGAGCCTTGTTATGCTGATGGGTGGGATGTGAATTGCCAACAGCCACTCTGGAGAAGTGTATGGTGTTTCCTGAAACACCTAAAAAACAAAGCAACGGAGCCTACGGCACTTCCACTTATGGTCCTATAGCTTAGGGAAATTAAAATCAAAAACACACAGCCACCCCAAAATTTCAGACGGCTCTGTTTACAAGAACCTCGTCTACGGTACAAGTTAAATATCCCAGAAAGCGAAAAATGGATAAAGAAGTTGTGGTACGTACGTACAATGGAATATCACTCACCAATGAAATCTATGTCATCTGGCCCGTCGTGGCATAATGAGTGGATTCAGGTACGATGATTCTAAGAGAAATAAATCACACAGAAAATGAAACATCATAAGTTAACTCTAATACACCGAATGTAATCTTGGCTACACATGAACTGAATTACAAAACAGAACAGGGTCTCAAATTTAGAAAACCAACTTATGTTTGCTTAAGGGGAAAGGGGAGTTGGGGTGCTGCATAAAACCAGAGATAGAAATTAGCACATATACCATTCCATACGTCAAATATGTAATAGTCAAGACCTACCCCTTGCTTAACGAAATGGGCTAAACACCCTATATTCAACGCCTAGGAATACACCTGACTAGTAAGAATCTTCAAACCCATGGATTTATATGTCTCCATAAGAGAATCAAGCATGTGTACAGCTGCATGAAGGCAGCAGAGAAAATCCGATAAATCCTATTATCAAAATGAATTACAAAAACAAAACACAATGACAGTGAAATAGAGAACAATTCTTAAATAATTCATTCAGGGCTTGTGATGCAACCTGGATTTACCTCATCTAAACCCAGAGCTGAGTGAGACATAAGGTTGGACACTTCGGGCTGATAGCATTGGTGAGGTTCGATGAGCAAATGCAGACCATTTGAAGTCATACTACATGGTACCCATTCCATGGGTCCCAACTCTCCAGGTTTAAGCGATTCTTCCTTCAGCTAAAGCATGCATGGGAAGCCCACAGTATGGTGCACCGTGTGACCGGGAAACATTTTCGAATGCATCTCAATTTTTGTCCCCTTTTACTCGGGTTCACAATTCCAGACCCTTTACTAACACTCTCCCCACTTGGAGAGTCAGTGCCTTTAACCTCCTATTTGGCACAGTTTGCAATTTCTGTGCAAGATGAACAGGAATAGGGAGTACCAATGAGAGACTAGCTGTAGGTGTCTGCACGGGCAAATTTATCGCTCATTTCCAACCAGGAAGAGGAATTAACCAAACGCTCAGCATGCCGTGCCGGAACCAGATTAGGGCCTGAAGCAATCCTGCGGGTTTGCGGCCAGCTCAAAAGAAAGCGATTTGAAGAAAGGAGCTCAGGGGCACTCTAATTCACAAACCTGCAGAGTTATAAGTGACAGCTATCATCCAAAAATATATTGAAGGAAGGCTGTGAAGAGGACTTGAAAGCGGGGCAAAATTGCAGGAAAACGATTTCAGGGGGTAGACTGGAATTGCATTTAAAGCATAGGAAAAGAGGCAGTACGTCGACAATGATGCACTTGGCCAAAAAGGGCGTATGCGTTTTTTCCTGAATATATTCAGGAAAAAACGCATACGCCCTTTTTGGCCAACCAAGCAAGCATGTTAAAGAAATCTGCACTACAATGAAGTCTCACTGCCCCCCAGTCAAAAGGGCCATCTGAAAAAAGTGTAAAATCCAGAAAGGCAGCACAGGCCATGGAGAACAGGGAGCCTTGTTATGCTGATGGGCGGGATGTGAACTGCCAACAGCCACTCTGGAGAAGTGTATGGTGTTTCCTGGAACACGTAGGAAACAAAGCAACACACCCTATGGCACTTCCACTTATGGTCCTATAGCTTAGGGAAGTTAAAATCAAAAACACACAGCCACCCCAAAGTTTGGGTCGGCTCTGTTTACAAGAACCTCGTCTACGGTACAAGTTAAATATCACAGAAAGCGAAAATGGATAAAGAAGTTGTGGTACATACGTACAATGGAAAATCACTCAGCAATGAAATCTATGTCATCTGGCCCTTAGCGGCATAATGAGTGGATTCAGGTACAATGATTCTACGTGAAATAAGTCACACAGAAAAAGGAACATCATAAGATATCACTAATACATGGAATGAAACTTGGCTTCACATGAACTGAATTACAAAACAGAAGAGGGTCTCCAAGTTAGAAAACCAACTGATGGTTGCTTATGGGGAAAGGTGAGTTGGGGTGCTGCATAAAACCAGAGATTTATATTAGCACAGAAACTGTTCCATAAACCAAATATGTAATAGAAAAGACCTACTCCTTGCTCAACGAAATGGAGTCAACACCCCATATTCAACGCCTAGGAATATACCTGACTAGTAAGGATCTTAAAACCCATGGATTTATATGTCTCCGTAAGAGAATCAAGCGTGTGTACAGCGGCCTAAACGCATCAGTGAAAATCCGATAAATCCTATTATCAAAATAAATTTCAAAAACAAAACACAATGACACTGAAATAGAGGGCAATTCTTAAATAATTCATTCAGGGCTTGTGATACAACCTGGATTTAGCACATCTTCAACCAGAGCTGGGTGAGACATAAGGCTGGACACTTCGGGCTGATAGCATTGGTGAGGTTCGGTGAGCAAATGCCGACCATTTGAAGTCATACTGCATGGTACCCATTCCATGGGTCCCAACTCTCCAGGTTTAAGGGATTCTTCCTTCAGCTAAAACATGCATGGGAAACCCAGAGTATGGTCCACCTTGTGATTTGGATTCGTTTTCAAATGCATCTCAGTTTTTTTCCCCTGGTACTAGGGTTCAATATTCCAGACCCGTCAATAACACTCTCCCCATATATATATTCAGGAAAAAACGCATACGCCCTTTTTGGCCAACCAAGCAAGCGTGTAAAGGAAATCTGCACTACAATGAAGCCTCACTGCCCCCCGGTCAAAAGGGCCATCTGAAAAAAGTGTAAAATCCAGAAAGGCAGGACAGGCCATGGGGAACATGTAGCCTTGTTATGCTGATGGGCGGGATGTGAACCGCCAACAGCCACTCTGGAGAACTGTATGGTGTTTCCGGAAACACGTAGGGAACAAAGCAACACAGCCTATGGCACTTCCACTTATGGTCCTATAGCTTAGGGACATTAAAATGAAAAACACAGAGCCACCCCAAAGTTTGGGACGGCTCTGTTTACAAGAACCTCGTCTACGATACAAGTTAAATATCCCAGAAATCGAAATATGGATAAAGAAGATGTGGTACGTATGTACAATGGAATATCACTCAGCAATGATATCTATGTCATCAGGCCAGTAGTGGCATAATGAATGGATTCAGGTATGATGATTTTACGTGAAATAAGTCACACAGAAAAAGAAACATCATAAGTTATCACTAATACATGGAATGTAAACTTGGCTACACATGAACTGATCTACAAAACAGAACACGGTCTCAAATTTAGAAAACGAACTTACGCTTGCTTATGGGGAAAGGTGAGTTGGCGTGCTGCATAAAACCAGAGATTGAAATTAGCACAGATATCTTTCCATAAGCCAAATATATAATAGACAAGACCTACTCCTTGCTCAACGAAATGAACTCAACACCCCATATTCAACGCCTCGGAATATACCTGACTAGTAAGAATCTTAAAACCCATGGATTTATATGTCTCCGTAAGAGAATCAAGCGTGTGTACAGTGGCCTAAACGCAGCAGTGAAAATCGGATAACTTCCTTTATCAAAAAAAATTTCAAAAACAAAACACAATGACAGTGAAATAGAGAGCAATTCTTAAATAATTCATTCAGGGCTTGTGATGCAACCTGGATTTACCACATCTACACCCAGAGCTGGGTGAGACATAAGGCTGGACCCTTCGCGCTGATACCATTGGTGAGGCTCGGTGAGCAAATGCAGACCGTTTGAAGGCATACTGCATGGTACCCATTCCATGGGTCCCAACTCTCCAGGTTTAAGGGATTCTTCCTTCAGCTAAAACATGCATGAGAAACGCAGAGTATATTCCACCATGTGATTGCGAAACGTTTTCAAATGCATCTCAGTTTTTGTGCCCTGGTACTCGGGTTCACCATTCCAGACGCTTTACTAACACTCTCCCCACTTGGAGAGTCAATGCCTTTAACATCCTGTTCAGCACAGTTTGCAATTTCTGAGCAAGATGAACAGGAATAGGGAGAACCAATGAGAGACTAGCTGTAGGTGCCTGCACGGGCAAGTGTAACGACCATTTCCCACCAGGAAGAGGAATTAACCAAAGGGTCAGCGTGCCCTGCCAGAAACAGATTAGCGCCTGAAGCATTCCTGCGGTTTTCGGCCAGCTCACAAGAAAGCGAGTTGAAGAAAGGAGCTCAGGGGCACTCTAATTCACAAACCTGCAGAGTTATGAATGACAGCTATCGTCCAAAAATATATTGAAGTAAGTCTGCGAAGAGGACTGGAAAGGGGGGCAGCATTTGAGGAAAACTATTTCAGGGGGTAGACTGGAATTGCACTTAAAGCATAGGAAATGAGGCAGAATGTCGACAATGATGCACTTTGCCAAAAAGGGCGTATGCATTTTTTCCTGAATATATTCAGGAAAAAACGCATACACCCTTGATGGCCAACCAAGCAAGCCTGTAAAGGAAATCTGCACCAAGGGCAGAAAGCTGTTGGGGGGATGGTGGTGTGAAGAGTTGAGAGATTGGGATTGACATGTATACATTTATATGTATAAAATAGATAACCAATAAGAACCTGCTGTATAAAAAATAAGATTAAAAATTAAAAAAAATAAAATTAAAAAGTAAAACAGAAAAAATATTCTTCCCTCCACATACATGTATTTATATGAATAAATTATTTCTATGCTTATATTTGTAAATGCAAAAAAGAGGAATGAAATCTACCTTGAACCAAAAACGAAAAATAGAAAAAACAAACAGAATCCACAAGTTACACAGAGGAAAACCGTATCAGGACACTTGCTCCAGTTGTAAACAATTCTGAAGTTGGTCAGTGGTGGGGAATCATCTCCCATACAGCCAGCAGGCCCCACGCAACAAGCGTCCTCATTGCAAAGCTGGGGGACCGTGCTGAGGCATCTGTGAGTAAACGTGGTCCGAGCCCCAGGCCAGCTGCTGCTGAAATGTTCCCACCCTTCCCAGATAAAACACCTGAATATGTTCAAGGACTTGAAAGCCTAGAGGAAGGGCAATGGAGCCACACGAGTGATTGCATGCCAGCCAACTTGGTGCCTGCAGGCCAGCCAGGATGGTCCTGGCCCTGGGTGCTCTTCTGGAAGCTTTCCATTTCCCTGCCTGAGATACCCCTCCTGTCCCGGCCCCCACTGATTTCTTCCTTCCTCACGTCTGCCCAGGGAGAAATTCCAGCGCCAGGTATGGGTGACACATCCTCTTCTTTAGCAGGTGACATCTTGACAACTGCTGCAGAAAGTCCAGCAGAGCCCCACTCACACTGGGCCACCCACAACGCCGTGACCTGTCACTCCCTCCCACCAGCCCAGCCCCGAGACTGCTGACAGGGCAGAGAAAATGGCGTCAGGCACAGCTGCAGGGGTTCTTGCTGCCTGGAGCGGTGTTTATATTGATCTCAAAACAGGCACACCTGGGGAGGGCTGGCCGGCATGGTCAGGCTGCCCAGGTCAGCCAATCATCACCCCTCAGGGTCTCACAGTTGCAGAAAATGGAACTTGCTGAATCGGCCAGGTCCAAGGAACAGGTGTGGGCTCTTGAGAGTCAGGATAGACAATGGGCTGCAGCTCTGGCTTGTATTCTAATCATTTTATCTGGCCCATGAGTGGGAGACAGCTTCAAGAAAACCCTGGCCTAATAAGAGGACCCCAGGAGTCAGGGAGAGGAGGGGTGGGTGGTGGGTGGTGGGTGGAGACAGAGGCCTGGTGCCCCGGGTGCAGTGGAAGTCTCTGGAAGACCAGGTGGTGGCAGGCCGTACAGAGTGATGCCCAGGGTCACAGACCTGTCGGAGTTGCTATTTGTTAGTTCAAGTCCTGCTCTGAGGTGCTCTGTGTCAGATCTGAGTGACAGGTGAGCTGAGAGTGCTCTGCAATGAGGGCAATGTGCACGGTTCCTGTGTGCTCTGCCCTGCCACAGTACCTGCAAGTGTAGCTCTGTATCCTGGGAGGGAGCTGACCACGAGAGCCCCATGGGCTGCAGGGGACCTGCCCAGGGAACCCCATATCCTGGGATGGGCCTGACCATGAGAGCCCCATGGGCTGGTGTGGAGGTGGGGTACCTGCCCAGGTGAGCTCCATATCCTGAGATTGGCCTGACCACGAGAGCCCCATGGGCTGCCAGGGGCCTGGTAAAGATGTCAGGATCGTCAGTGAAGCCACCGAGTATATACCTCCAGTAGTTCCTAATTCCTACACCCTGCTGGTCATTCTACCAACCACCAGGAGACGGTATTCTGTATTAGTCTTCAATGATGCCTTCTTTTGTATGCCATTAGTCCCAGAGTCACAAGAAATTTTGGCTTGTAAGTGGCAGGACTCAACATACAACTAAAACAATACATCCAGGCCGTCTTGCCCCAAGTGTTCAAAAATTCCCACACCATCTTTGGGGAAAGCTTAGCTAAAGACGTAAAAGTTCTACCTCTGGAAAAGGAAACACTCCTTCAATATGCTGACGACATTCTGATCACCAGCCCTACTAAGGAGGCCTCTGAACTACCAAGCCAATAAAGGATAGAAGTTGTCCAAGAAAAAGCTCAAATATCACAGACTACGGTGACCTGCCTGGGCTTCATTCTCACAGAAGGTCGGAGAAGCTCATCCCAGGAAAGGGAAGAAACAATTTACAGCCTTACCCCTTTCTAAAACTAGAAGACAGCTTAGGGGTTCCTGGGGAGGCCAGAGTTTGCTGCTTCTGGATCCCTAACTACAGTCTACTAGCTGGGCCTCTATATGAAACACTGAAAGGAAAAGATGATGATCCTTTTGAATAGAATCCAGAAGTGGCCTTTCAAGAATGGAAAGAGCAGTCAATTCAGACCCTTGCCCTGGAACTCCCTAATTTAGCTAAACCCTTTGACCTTTACATTCCTGGTGAAAGGTGAATTGCCATTGGAGTATTAGTGCAAAACCTGGGACCACTTGAAATGGAACAATGCAAGAATGCCATCCAGGTAGGATAAACTATAGTCACCAAGGGGCTTGGCCCACTGCCACATCTGGCCAACATACTGGCGGTATCTAAAAACCTGGAAATCAGCAGCTCAAAAGGCCACCTCCCTCCTAAGGGAAAAGGACCCCACGTGGTGTTCCTAACCCCCAACCATGCCCTGAAGTTGCAGGGTTTGCTCCGTGGGCACACTGACCTCCAGTGAGGAAGCCCTCCTACTCCAACATCCAGAGAGATATCCGGGGGCAACGGGGCACCATGACGACACATGTGACCATCACTTGACCTGGAGTTTCTCTCATAAAACAACAAGAGTGTGTCACAAAAGAGTAGACTACTGCTTGCAGGACTTACTGCACCCAGAGGGGAGGTAATAATCTTGGCAGGGGAACCGTATATCACGCTGTCACCATAGAAAAGCCTACAGACACCGTGATGATGGTGACCAGTAAGACCGGCTGGACTCCTGTTTACTTCAAAAGGCTGTTGACTCAGTGGCCATCATGGTCCTTCATCACAACTGACCCTGGACTGTCCGGGAGTTGAGCAGGCAGGGTCCTGACACCTGGTGCTGTTTTTACGTTAATTCAGAGGCCTAATTGAAGAAAGTGCAGACTACTAGTCAGAGCATCTAGGCTGGCAGAAACGGTCAGCCTAAAGTGTCTGAACAAATGTGTGGCGGGGTGAAAGTGGACCTCACAGCGTCACTGCACATTTCCTTCCCGGACCCTTAAAGGTCATTAGAATCTATAACACTTCCAATGCTCATGCTCAGGCAGATGAACAGGGAGGCTGGAGGCCTGGGGACAATCAACGTCACCTAGAGGCTGCTGGGGAGAAGTTCTGACCCTCGCCCACGGGTATAAGGGCTCCTAACTCAGCACTCAGCAGTTACAGAAGAAGGGTCTGCACCCTCAGCACTCCAAGAATGAGGAAGAGGACAAAAGGCAGAAGAGGGGTTTGTCCCAGGCAAAGCCCATTAAAAATCCCTGGGAGATAAAAATAGAATCTGGGCAATAAAATAAAGTCTAACCTTTTTTATCCTTTGTGCTTTGTCTAATTTCATGTGCTCCTAGGGTCCCGCATACAGAGGTTCCACACCCGGCACTTCAGACCAGATTTCCTAGTGCAGAATGGCTGGGTCGACACATCAGGTCCTGGGGCCCAGTGCAGACTCCGCGATATAGAGCCTGAGCTGCAGCCAACAGGGCCCTCGAGAGCTCTGCCCCCTCCCTCCCACTGAATCTGACAGGATCTCTACACAGCAGCCCAGCCCACAGCCCACGGGGTAGCACATGCTCTCACCTCTCCATTCTCTGATCAAAATATAAAGTTTCCTTTGCTTCTGAACCAAACTCAGTCTCGATCTTTTGGCTCCAATGACACTGGGCATGGGGACACTTGTTGGGGTCCACTCTGGAGGATCAGTAACAGAAATTGAGAACGTTGTAACTTCAATGAACAGATGTGTGAGCCAAACTATAATTAACATAGAACAGTGTATAAGGCTCGGGTAAAATAAGATGTTTCTAACACTTCCATTTGATATTTCCATCACTTTATTACAAGCAAGTTCAGTGAAAAGGTTTGTCTTATTTGTCAGGTCAATATTAGAGAAGCGAAGTGATTTCTTTCCAAGGATGTACATCTAATGATCTTGGTTAAATCTTCAATCTTGTTTTAAATGCTTTTCCATTGAAAATGATACCTCTCATTCAGCTCCCCCATTTCTGAGAAGTATAAAATCTTATAATTTATTATTACCAAAGTGGAAAGGTGGGAGGAGGGATAAATTAACAGTTTGGGATTAACACATACACACTGCTATGTATAAAATAGATCGTCAACAAGGAACTACTCTATAGCACAGGGAACTACACTCAATATTTTGCAATAACCTATAAGGGGAAATAATCTGAAAAGAATAGATATTTTTATTGACATCATCTATCAATGACAGTTAAAATGGAACCTAAGGGAAGCCGGTGGTCAGTGCTTCTGACCCTGAAGACTTCAATCATCTAAAGTTTGGACTCTGCCTACTTCCCAAGGCCCTTAATGAACATATGTGTAGCCGTAGCTTAAAAAATTCCCCAGTTTGGGTAGCGGAGAGACACTGATTTTGAAAAAGCCCTGGTGTTCTCCTCACATGAACGGGACACTTCCTACAGCTAAAACATGCCTGTCACACCCAGAGGATGGTATATCGTCTGATCGGGAAGAGTTTGGAAAAGGCATCTCAACTCCTCATCTCCTGGTGCTCGGGTTCACCACTCCGGCGTCTTTACTAACAGTCTCCCCACTTGGAGATGTCAGCACTGTCAACATCCTGTTGCACACAGTTTGGAATTTGTCCAAGGATGAAGCAGAAGGAGGAGGAACAATGAGAGACAAGTCCTAGGTTTTCGGACAGACATATGTCACTCTAATTTCCAATCAGGAAGACGAATTGACCAAAGGCTAGGGTTGCCCATGGAAACAGAATAGGGCTTGAGGAAATCCCGCTGCTTTGTGGCCAGTTCCCATAAACACAAGTTGAAAAATGGAACTCAGGGACACTAAAATTCACGAAACTGCAGAGTTGAAAATATCTATCACTGAAAAATGTCTTGAGGAAAGTCAGAGAAAAGGACTTGTAAGCAACGGAGAATGGCAGGAAAGGGATTGGAAGAGGTAGAAAGGACTCGCCATTAAGCACAAGAAAAGGGGCTGAACATTGCCAACATTGCAGTTGGCCAAAAAGGGTGTATGCATCTTTTTCTGTATATATTCAAGAAAAGGGCATACACTTTTTTAGCCAACCAAACAGGTGGGCACTGGAAATCAATACTACAAAACATATCACTTCGCATCAGTCAGAAGAGCCTTCCTCATAAAGTGTAAACACCAGAAATGCAGGACAGGGCAAGGAGAAAAGGGAGCCCTGTGAGGCTTATAGTGGAAATGTATATTGCCAACGGTCACTCTGGAAAAGTGTATTGTGATTACTAAAGCATCTAAAAAATGAGCTACAGAGCACAGGGCACTTGCACTCATGGACGTATATCTTGGGAAAAAGAAAAATCGAGAGGACACAGGCACCCCAATGTTTACCGCCTCTCTGTTTAATATATCCTCGATTAGGATATAATTTATATGTCTCTGGAGGGAAAAAATGGACAGAGGTGTGGCACTTATGTAGAGTGGAATATTACTCAGCCTGAAAATCAATGAAACATGGCCAGTTGTAACAACCCCAGAGGAGTTACGTATGATCATTTGAAGTCACATAATTCAAAAAGACAAAGACATACGATATTACTAATACATGGAATGTAAACGTGGCTACAAATGAACTGAATTACAAAAGAGAACGGGGTCTCAAATTTAGAAAACCAACTTATGCTTGCTTAAGGATCAAGGAGAGTTGGGGTGCTGCATAAAACCAGAGATTGAAATTAGCACAGATACCGTTCCATAAGCCAAATATGTAATAGAAAAAACCTACTTCCTGGTCAACGAAATGGACTCAACACCCCATATTCAGTGCCTAGGAATATACAGGATGAGTAAGAGTCTTAATACCTATGGATTTATATGTCTCCATAAGAGAATCAAGCGTGTGTACAGTGACAAAAACGCAGCAGTGAAAATCAGCTAAATCCCATTATCAAAATAAATTTCAAAAACAAAAAAAATGACAGTGAAATAGAGAGCAATTCTTAAATAATTCATTCAGGGCTTGTGATGCAACCTGGATTTACCTCATCTACACCCAGAGCTGAGTGAGACATAAGGTTGGACACTTCGGGCTGACAGCATGGATGAGGTTCGATGAGCAAATGCAGACCGTTTGTAGTCATACTGCATAGTACCCATTCCATGGGTCCCAACTCTCCAGGTTTAAGGGATTCTTCCTTCAGCTAAAACATGCATGGGAAACCCACAGTATGGTGCACCGTGTGACCGGAAAACGTTTTCAAATGAATCTCAGTTTTCGTCCCCTTTTACTCGGGTTCACCATTCCAGACCCTTTACTAACACTCTCCCCACTTGGAGAGTCAGTGCCTTTAACCTCCTGTTGGGCACAGTTTGCAATTTCTGCGCAAGATGTACAGGAATAGGGAGAACCAATGAGAGACTAGCTGTAGGTGTCTGCAGGGGCAAATTTAACGCTCATTTCCCACCAGGAAGAGGAATTAACCAAAGGCTCAGCATGCCGTTCCGGAATCAGATTAGGGCCTGAAGCAATCCTCCAGGTTTGTGGCCAGTTCACAATAAAGCGAGTTGAAGAAAGGAGCTCAGGGACACTATAATTCACAAACCTGCAGAGTTATAATTGACAGCTATCGTCCAAAAATATATTGAAGTTAGGCTGCGAAGATACTTGAAAGCGGGGCAGAATTGCAGGAAAACGATTTCAGGGGGTAGACTGGAATTGCATTTAAAGCATAGGAAAAGAGGCAGAACGTCGACAATGATGCTCTTGGGCAAAAAGGGCGTGTGCGTTTTTTCCTGAATATATTCAGGAAAAAACGCATACGCCCTTTTTGGCCAACCAAGCAAGCATGTTAAAGTAATCTGCACTACAATGAAGTCTCATCTCCCCCATGGTCAAAAGGGCCATCTGAAAAAAGTGTAAAATCCAGAAAGGCAGCACAGGCCATGGAGAACAGGAAGCCTTCTTATGCTGATGGGCGGGATGTAAATTGCCAACAGCCACTCTGGAGAAGTGTATGGTGTTTCCTCAAACACCTAAAAAAAAAAGCAACGGCGCCTACGGCACTTCCACTTATGGTCCTATAGTTTAGGGAAATTAAAATAAAAAAGACGCAGCCACCCCAAATTTTCGAATGGCTCTGTTTACAATATACTCATCTATGGTACAAGTTAAATATCCCAGAAAGCGGAAAATGGATAAAGAAGTTGTGCTACGAACGTACAATGGAATATCACACAGCAATGAAATCTATGTCTTCAGGCCCGTCGCGGCATAACGAGTGGATTCAGGTATGAAGACTCTAAGTGAAATTAGTCACACAGAGAAAGAAACATCATAAGATACCACTAATACACGGAATGTAAACTTGGCTACACATGAACTGAATTACAAAACAGAACAGGGTCTCAAATTTAGCAAACCAACCAATGCTTGCTTAAGGCGAAAGGTGAGTTGGGGTGCTACATAAAACCAGAGATTGAAATTAGCACAGATACCGTTCCATAAGTCAAATATGCAATAGTCAAGACCTACTCCTTGCTCAATAAAATGGACTCAACACCCCAAATTCAATGCCTAGGAATATACCTGACTAGTAAGAATCTTAAAACCCATGGATTTATATGTCTCCATAAGACAATCAAGCGTGTGTACAGCGGTATAAACGCAGCAGTGAAAATCCGATAAATCCCATTATCAAAATGAATTATAAAAACAAAACACAATGACAGTGAAATAGAAAGCAATTCTTAAATAATTCATTCAGGACTTGTGATGCAACCTGGATTTACCATATCTACACACAGAGCTGGGTGAGACATAAGGCTGGACACTTTGAGCTGATAGCATTGGTGAGGTTCGGTGAGCAAATGCAGACCCTTTGAAGTCAAACTGCATGATACCCATTCCATGGGTCCCAACTCTCCAGGTTTAAGGGATCCTTCCTTTAGCTAAAACATGCATGGGAAACCCAGAGTATGGTCCCTGTGACTGCGCAACATTTTTAAATGCATGTAAGTTTTCGTCCCCTGATACTCGGGTTGACCATTCTGGACGGTATAATAACACTCTCCCCGCTTGGAGAGTCAGTGCCTTTAACCTCCTGTTTGACACAGTATGCAATTTCTGCGCAAGATGAAAAGGAATAGGGAGAAACAATGAGAGACTAGCTGTAGGTGTCTGCACGGGCAAATTTATGCTCATTTCCCTCCAGGAAGTGGAATTAACCAAAGGCTCAGCATGCCGGGCCGGAACCAGATTAGGGCCTGAAGCAATCCTGCGGTTTTGCGGCCAGCTCACAAGGAAACGAGTTGAAGAAAGGAGCTCAGGGGCACTGTCATTCACAAACCTGCAGAGTTATAAATGCCAACTATCGTCCAGAAATACATTGAAGAAGGCTGCGAAGAGGACTTGACAGCGGGGCAGAATTGCTGGAAAACGATTTCAGGGGGTAGACTGGAATTGCATTTAAAGCATAGAAAAGAGTCATAACGTCGACAATGATGCACTTGGCCAAAAAGGGCGTATGCGTTTTTAACTGAATATATTCAGGAAATAACGCATACGCACTTTTTGGCCAACCAAGCAAGCGTGTAAAGGAAATCTGCACTACAATGAAGTCTCACTGCCCCCCGGTCAAAAGGGCCTTCTGAAAAAAGTGTAAAATCCAGAAAGGCAGGACAGGCCATGGAGAACAGGGAGACTTGTTATGCTGATGGACGGGATATAAATTGCCAACAGCCACTCTGGAGAAGTGTATGGTGTTTCCTGAAACACCTTAAAAGCAAAGCAACGGAGCCTACGGCACTTCCACTTATGGTCCTATAGCTTACGGAATTAAAATCAAAAACACACAGCCACCCCAAAGTTTCGGACGGCTCTGTTTACAAGAACACCGTCTGCGGAACAAGTTAAATATCCCAGAACGTTAAAAATGGATAAAGAAGTTGTGGTACGTACGTACAATGGAATATCACTCAGCAATGAAATCTAGGTCATCAGGCCCGTCGCGGCATAATGAGTGGATTCAGGTACGATGATTCTAAGGGAAATAAGTCACACAGAAAATGAAACATCATAAGATATCACTAATACACGGAATGTAAACTTGGCTACACATGAACTGAATTACAAAACAGAACAGGGTCTCAAATTTAGAAAACAAACTTATGCTTGCTTAAGGGGAAAGGTGAGTTGGGGTGGTGCATCAAACCAGAGATAGAAATTAGCACAGATACCTTTCCATAAGCCAAATATGTCATAGTCAAAACCTACACCTTGCTCAACGAAATGGACTAAACACCCCATATTCAACGCCTAGGAATACACCTGACTAGTAAGAATCTTCAAACCCATGGATTTATATGTCTGCATAAGAGAATCAAGCGTGTGTACAACTGCATGAATGCAGCAGAGAAAATCCGATAAATCCCATTATCAAAATGAATTACAAAAACAAAACACAATGACACTGAAATAGAGAGCAATTCTTAAATAATTCATTCAGGGCTTGTAATGCACCCTGGATTTACCACATCTACACCCAGAGCTGAGTGAGACATAAGGTTGGACACTTCGTGCTGATAGCATTGGTGAGGTTCGATGAGCAAACGCAGACCCTTTGAAGTCATACTGCATGGTACCCATTCCATGGGTCCCAACTTTCCAGGTTTACAGGATTCTTCCTTCACCTAAATCATGCACCTGAATCCCAGAGTATGGTCCACCATGTGACTGGGAAGCGATTTTAAATGCCTCTCAGGTTTCGTCCCTTGGTACTCAGGTTCACCATTCCAGACGCTTTACTAACTCTCTCCCCACTTGGAGAGTCAGTGCCTTTAACCTCCTGTTGGGCACAGTTTGCAATATCTGCGCAAGATGAACAGGAATAGGGAGAACCAATGAGAGACTAGCTGTAGTTGTCTGCACGGGCAAATTTAATGCTCATTTCCCACCAGAAAAAGGAATTTTCCAAACGCTCAGCATGCTGTGCGGAAACCAGATTAGGGCCTGAAGCAATCCTGCGGTTTTGCGGCCAGCTCACAAGAAAGCTAGTTGAAGAAAGGAGCTCAGGGACACTGTAATTAACAAACCTGCAGAGTTATAAATGGCAGGTATCAAACAAAAATATATTGAAGTAAGGCTGCGAAGAGGACTTGAAAGTGGGGCAGAATTCCAGTAATATGATTTCAGGAGGTAGACGGGAAGTGCTCTGAAAGCATAGGAGAAGAGGCAGATTCTCGACAATGATGCACTTGGTCAAAAAGTGCATATGAGTTTTTTCAGGGCCCTCATTAAAGAGGGTAGGGGGCTCCCAGCATGCTTTCGTGGCCAACAGAGGGCCCACATCGCCAAGGCGATGTGAGCCAGCCAGGCAGGAGTGACCTCACATCAGAGGGCCCACCTCACAGAAGGGTAAGGAACCCAGCCAGGATCAGACTCTCACCAGAGTGCCCACATCAGCAAGGGGCTGTGAACCAGACAGGAGTGTCATCACACCCATAGGGCCACATCATCAAAGGTTGAGGTACCCAGGAAATGTGGCCTCAAACCAGAGGACCCACATCACCATGGGTCTCAGAGCGAGGCAGGCAGGATTAACCTCACAACACATGGCCCATTGTATAA
Organism: Delphinapterus leucas; assembly: GCF_059928025.1. Taxonomy (NCBI): domain Eukaryota; kingdom Metazoa; phylum Chordata; class Mammalia; order Artiodactyla; family Monodontidae; genus Delphinapterus; species Delphinapterus leucas. The sequence continues at coordinate 5,826,197 of NW_028322235.1, forward strand.
AAAAGGTGAGGAATCCAGCAGTTGGAACATCCCAGCAGGCGTCCCAGAGCACCAGGGCTATGGGATCCAGGCAGTGATGAACTCACAACAGAGGTCCCTCATCATGAAACTGTGAGCAAACCAGCCGTTGTGACCTCAGAGCACAAGGCCCACATCCCCATGGGGAAGGGAACCAAGCAGGAGTGTCATCACACCAGTGGGCACACATCAGAAAATGTGGGGAGCCCAGCAGTTAGGGCCTGACGCCAGAGGGCTCTCATCACCGAGGAGAGGAGGCTCACAGCAGGCTCCAACTGCTACCAGAGGGCCGCCATCGCCAATGCGGGATGTGCCAGCCAGGCAGGAGTGACCTCAGAGCAGAGGGCCCACCACACAAAAGTGTGAGGAACCCAAAGAGGATCAGACTCTCACCACAGGGCCCACATCACCAAGGGAATGGGAACCAGGCTGGAGTGTCCTCACACCAGTGGGGCCTCATCACCGAAATGTGAGTGACCCAGCACACGTGGCTTCAAACCAGAGGACACATATCACCAAGGGGCTGGGAGTGAGGCAGGCAGGAGGAGCCTCAAAACATAGGGACCATAGAATAAAAATGGTGAGGTATCCCGCAGTTGGAACCTCCTAGCAGGCGGCCAGGAGCAGCGAGGCTATGGGATCCAGACCTGACTGAACTCAAAACAGAGTGCCCTCATCATGAAACTGTGAGCAACCCAGCCGTTGGGACCTCAGAGCAGAAGGCCCACATTCCCATGTGGCTGGGAACATGGCATAAGTGTACTCGCACCACAGGGCACACATCAGAGAATTTTGGAAGCCCAGAAGTTAGGGCCTGACGCCAGAGGGCCCTCATTACCAAGGGGAGGAGACTCCAAGCAGGCACCAACTCCCAACAGAGGGCCCATGTCGCCAAGGTGACGTGTGACAGCCAGGCAGGAGTGACCTCACAGCAGAGGGCCTACCTCACAGAAGGGTGAGGAACCCAGCCAGGATAAGACTCTCACCAGAGGGCCCACATCACCAATGGGATCAGAAACAGGCAGGACTGTCTTCACACCAGTGTGGCCACATCATAGAAAGGTGAGGAACCCAGCACATGTGGCCTAAACCAGAGGACCCACATCTCCAAGGGGCTCGGAGTGAGGCAGGCAGGAGGAGCCTCACAACACAGGGACCATAGGATAAAAAAGCTGAGGAAACTTGCAGTGTGAACCTCCCAGCAGGCGGCCCAGAGCACCAAGTCTATGCGATCCAGGCTGCAGTGAACTCACAGCAGAGGGCCCACATCATGAAACTGTGAGCAACCCAGACATTGGGACCTCAGAGCAGAAGGCCCACATCCCCATGGGGATGGGAACCTCGCAGGAGTGCCCTCGCACCACTTAGCACGTATCAGAAAATGTGGGTACCCAGCAGTTAGGGCCTGACGCAAGAGGGCCCTCATCACCGAGGGGAGGAAGCTCCCAGCAGGCTACAACTGCCACAAGAGGGCCGATGTTGCCCAGGCGGGGTATGCCAACCAGGCAGGAGTGACCTCACAGCAGAGGACCCACCTCACAGAAGGGTGAGGAACCCAAACAGGATCAGACTCTCACCAGAGGGCCCACATCATCAAGGGGATAGGAACCAGGCAGGAGTGTCCTCACACCATTGGGGCCACATCATCAAAAGGTGAGGGACCCAGCACACGTGGCCTCAAACCAGAGGACACACATCACCAAGGGGCTGGGAGTGAGGCAGGCAGGAGGAGTCTCAAAAAAGAGGGCCCATAGAAGAAAAAAGGTGAGGAATCCCGCAGTTGTAACGTCCCAGCAGGTGGCCAGGAGCAGCATGGCTATGGGATCCAGGCCGGAGTGAACTCACACCAGAGGGCCCTCATCATGAAACTGAGCAACCCACCGTTGGGACCTCAGAGCAGAAGGCCCACATTCCCATGGGGTTGTGAACTTGGCAGGAATGTACTCGCACCACAGGGCGCACATCAGAAAATTTTGGGAGCCCAGGAGTTAGGGCCTGATGCCAGAGGGCCCTCATTACCAAGGGGAGGAGACTCCCAGCAGGCACCAACTCCCACCAGATGGCCAACGTCACCAAGGCGGGGTGTGCCAGCTAGGCAGGACTGACCTCAGAGAAGAGGGCCTACCTCACAGAAGTGTGAGTAACACAACCAGGATCAGACTCTCACCGGAGGGCCCACATCACCAAGGAGATGGGAACCAAGCAGGAGTGTCCTCACACCAGTGGGGCCACATCAGCCAAAGGTGAGGAACCCAGCACATGTGGCCTCAAACCAGAGGACACACATCACCAAGGGGCTGGGAGTGAGGCAGGTGTCTGGAGGGGCACATTTAACTCTAATTTCCCACCAGGAAGAGGAATTAACCAAAGGCTCAGAGTGCCGTGCCGGACCCTGATTATGGCCTGAAGCAAACCTGCGGTTCTGTGGCCAGCTTTCAAGGAAACGAGTTAAGAAAGGAAATCACGGGCACTGTAATTCACAAACCTGCAGAGGTATAAATGACAGCTATTGGCAAAAATATATTGAAGTAAGTCTGCAAAGAGGACTTGAAAACGAGGCAGAATTGCAGGAATCATATTTCAGGAGGTAGATTGGAATTGCATTTAAAGCATGTGAAATGCGGCAGATCTTCGACAATGATGCACTTGGACAAAAGTGCATATACATTTTTTCCTGAATATATTCAGGAAAAAACGCATATGCCCTTTTTGGCCAACCAAGCACTCGAGCAATGGAAATCCGCACTACAATGAAGTCTTATTTCCCATTCCTCAAAAGGGCCATCTGAAAAAAGTGTAAAAACCAGAAACACAGGACAGGCCATGGAATAAAGGGAGCCTTGTTATGCTGATGGGTGGGATGTAAATTGCCAACAGACACTCTGGAGATGTTTATGGTGTATCCTGGAACATCTGACAAACAAAGCTACAGACCCTAGGGCACTTCCACTTTTGGCCCTATAGCTTTGGAAAATTAAAATCAAGAAGACACAGCCAACACAAAATTTAGGGCTGCTGTGTATACAAGAACCTCGAGTCCAGTACAAATTAAATATCCCAGAAAGAAAAAAATGGATAAAGGAGTTGTGCTACTTACGTACAACGGAATATCACTCAGCAATGAAATCAATGTCATCAGGACTGTAGCAGCAAATTGAGTGGATTTAAGTATGATGATTCTAAGAGAAATATGTCACACAAAGATAATTATCATAAGATATCACTAATAGAGAGAGTGTAAACTTGGCTACACATAAACTGAATTACAAAACCGAACAGAGTCTCACATTTAGATAAAAACTTATGCTTGCTTAACGGGAAAGTTGAGTTGGGGTGCTGTATAAAACCAGAGATTGAAATGAGCACACATACCGTTCCATAAGTCAAATATGTAATAGACAAGACCTACTCTTTGCTCAATGAAATAGACTCATCCAAGATGTATCACCTCACACCTGTTAGAATGGGCATCATCAGAAAATCTACAAACAACAAATGCTGGAAAGGGTGTGGAGATAAGGAACCCTCTTCCACTATTGTTGGGAATGTAAATTGATACAGTCACTGTGGAGAACATTATGGAGTTTCTTATAAAACTAAGAATAGAATTACCATATGATACAGCAATCCCACTACTGGGCATATACCCAGACAAAACCATAAATCAAAAAGAGACATTCACTGCAATGTTCATTGCATCACTATTTAAAATATCCAGGTAATGGAAGCAACCTAAATGCCCACAGACAGACGAATGCATAAAGATGAGGTACATATATAAAATGGAATATTACTAAGCCATAAAAAGGAATGAAATTGGGTCATTTGTAGAGACGTTGATGGATCTAGAGACTGTCATACAGAGTGAAGTAAGTCAGAAATGGAAAAACAAATCTTGTATATTAATGCATATATGTGGAACCTAGAAAAATTGTACAGATGAACCGTTTTGCAAGGCAGAAATAGAGCAACAGATGTAGACAACAAACGTATGGACACCAAGGGGGGAAAGCTGTTAGGGGGTGGTGGTGGGAGGAGTTGAGAGATTGGGATTGGCATGTATACATTTATATGTATAAAATAGATAACCAACAAGAACCTGCTGTATAAAAAATTAAAATAAAATTCAAAATTAAAAAAAGTAAAACAGAAAAAATATTCTTCCCTTCACATACATGTATTTATATGAATAAATTATTTCCATGCTTATATCTGTAAATACAAAAAAGAGGAATAAAATCTACCTTGAACCAAAAATGAAAAAAAGAAAAAAACTACAGAACCCACAAGTTACACAGAGGAAAACCGTATCAGGGCACTTGCTCCAGTTGTAAACAATTCTGAAGTTGGTCAGTGGTGGGGAATCATCTCCCATTCAGCCAGCAGGCCACACGCAACAAGCATCCTCATTGCAAAGTTGGGGGACCGTGCCGAGGCATCTGTGAGTAAACGTGGGCCGAGCCCCAGGCCAGCTGCTGCAGAAATGTTCCCACCTTTCACAGGTAAAACACCTGAATATGTACAAGGATTTGAAAGCCTAGAGGAAGGGCCATGGAGCCACATGAGCGACAGCATGCCAGCCGACTTGGTGCCTGCAGGCCAGCCAGGATGGTCCTGGCCCTGGGTACTCTTCTGGAAGCTTTCCATTTCCCTGCCTGAGATACCCCTGCTGTCCCGGCCCCCACTGATTTCTTCCTTCCTCACCTCTGCCCAGGGAGAAATTCCAGCAGCAGGTATGGGTGACACATCCTCTTTTTTAGCAGGTGGCATCTTGGCAACTGCTGCAGAAAGTCCAGCAGAGCCCCACTCACACTGGGCCACCCACAAAGCCGTGGCCTCTCACTCCCTCCCACCAGCCCAGCCCCGAGACTGCTGACTGGGCAGAGAAAATGGCGTCAGGCACAGCTGCAGGGGCTCTTGCTGCCTGGAGCGGTGTTTATATTGATCTCAACCCAGGCACACCTGGGGAGGACTGGCCGGCACGGTCAGGCTTCCCAGGCCAGCCAATAATCACCCCTCAGGGGCTCACAGTTGCAGAAACTGGAACTTGCTGAATCGGCCAGGTCCAAGGAACAGGTGTGGGCTCCTGAGAGTCAGGATAGACAAGGGACTGCAGCTCTGGCTATTTTTCTAATTATATTATCTGGCCCATGAGTGGGAGACAACTTCAAGAAAACCCTCTCCTAATGAGAGGAACCCAGGAGTCAGGGAGAGGAGAGGTGTGTGGTGGGTGGAGACAGAGGCCTGGTTCCCCGGGTGCAGTGGAAGTCTCTGGAAGACCAGGTGGAGGGAGGCCACACAGAGTGATGCCCAGGGTCACAGACCTGTCGGAGCTGCTGTTTGTTAGTTCAAGTCCTGCTCTGAGGTGCTCTGTGTCAGATCTGAGTGACAGGTGAGCTGGGAGTGCTCTGCAATGAGGGCGATGTGCATGGCTCCTGTGTGCCCAGCCCTGCCACGGTACCTGAAAGGGTAGCTCTGTATCCTGGGAGGGGCCTGACCACGAGAGCCCCATGGGCTGCAGGGGAACCTGCCCAGGGAGCCCCATATCCTGGGAGGGGCCTGAACACGAGAGCCCCGTGGGCTGGGGTGGGGGTGGGGTACCTGCCCAGGTGAGCTCCATATCCTGGGATTGGCCTGACCTTGAGAGCCCCATGGGCTGCTGGAGTCCTGGTAAAAGATGTCAGGACAGTCAGTGAAGCCACCGAGGATAGACCTCCAGTAGTTCCTAAACCCTACACCCTGCTGGTCATTCTACTAACCACCAGGACATGGTATTCTGTATTAGTCTTCAATGAAGCCTTCTTTTGTATTCTATTAGTCCCAGAGTCACAAGAAATTTTGGCTTGTGAGTGGCAGGACTCAACATACAACTAAAACAATACTTCCGGGCCGTCTTGCCCCAAGGGTTCAAAAATTCCCACACCATCTTTGGGGAAAGCTCAGCTAAAGACCTAAAAGTTCTACCTCTGGAAAAGGAAACACTCCTTCAATATGCAGACGACATTCTGATCGCCAGCCCTACTAAGGAGACCTCTGAACTACCAAGCCAATAAAGGATACAAGTTGTCCAAGAAAAAGCTCAAATATCACAGACTATGGTGACCTGCGTGGGCTGCATTCTCACAGAAGGTCGGAGAAGCCCATCCCAGGAAAGGGAAGAAACGATTTACAGCCTTACCCATTTCTAAAACTAGAAGACAGCTTAGGGGTTCCTGGGGAGGCCAGGGTTTGCTGCTTCTGGATCCCTAACTACAGTCTACTAGCTGGGCCTCTATATGAAACACTGAAAGAAAAAGATGATGATCCTTTTGAATAGAATCCAGAAGTGGCCTTTCAAGAATGGAAAGAGCAGTCAATTCAGACCCTTGCCCTGGAACTCCCTAATTTAGCTAAACCCTTTGACCTTTACATTCCTAGTGAAATTTGAATGGCCATTGGAGTATTAGTGCAAAACCTGGGACCACTTGAAATGGAACAATGCAAGAATGCCATCCAGGTAGGATAAACTACGGTCACCAAGGGGCTTGGCCCACCGCCACATCTGGCCAAGATACTGGCAGTATCTGAAAACCTGGAAATCAGCAGCCCAAAAGGCCACCTCCCTCCTAAGGGAAAAGGACCCCACGTGGTGATCCTAACCCCCAACCATGCCCTGAAGTTGCAGGGTTTGCTCCGTGGGCACACTGACCTTGAGTGAGGAGGTCCTCCAACTCCAACCTCCAGAGAGATAACTGGGGCAAAGTGGCACCATGACGACTCATGTGACCATCACTTGACCTGGAGTTTCTCTCATAAAACAACAAGAGTGTGTCCCAAAAGAGTAGACTACTGCTTGCAGGACTTACTGCACCCAGAGGGGAGGTAATAATCTTGGCAGGGGAACCGTATATCACGCTGTCACCATAGAAAAGCCTACAGACACTGTGATGATGGTGACCAATAAGACCGGCTGGACTCCTGTTTACTTCAAAAGGCTGTTGACTCAGTGGCCATCATGGTCCTTCATCACCACTGACCCTGGACTGTCTGGGAGTTGAGCAGTCAGGGTGCTGACACCTGGTGCTGTTTTTACGTTAATTCAGGGGCCTAACTGAAGAAAGCACAGACTACTGGTCAGAGCATCTAGGCTGGCAGAAACGGTCAGCCTAAGGTGGCTGAACAAATGTGCGGCGGGGTGAAACTGGACCTCACAGCGTCACTGCACATCTCCTTCCTGGACCCTTAAAGGTCATTAGAATCTATAACACTACCAATACTTGTGCTCAGGCGGACGAGCAGGGAGGCAGGAGGCCTGCGGACAATCAACGTCACCTGGAGGCTGCTGGGGAGAAGTTCAGACCCTCTCCCACGGGTATGAGGGCTCCTAACTCAGCACTCAGCAGTTACAGATGAAGGGTCTGCACCCTCAGCACTCTAAGAATGAGGAAGGGGACAAAATGCAGAAGAGGGGTTTGTCCCAGGCAAAGCCCCTTAAAAATCCCTGGGAGATAAAAATAGAATCTGGGCAATAAAATAAAGTCTAACCTTTTTTATCCTTTGTGCTTTGTCTAATTTCACGTGCTCCTAGGGTCCCGCATACAGAGGTTCAACAGCCGGCACTTCAGACCAGATTTCCTAGTGCAGAATGGCTGGGTCGACACTTCAGCTCCTGGAGCACAGTGCAGACTCCGCGATATAGAGCCTGAGCTGCAGCCAACCGGGCCCTCGAGAGCTCCGCCCCCTCCCTCCCACTGACTCTGACAGGATCTCTACACAGCAGCCCAGCCCACAGCCCACGGGGTAGCACATGCTCTCACCTCTCCATTCTCTGATCAAAATATAAAGTTTCCTTTGCTTCTGAACCAAACTCAGTCTCGATCTGTTGGCTCCAATGACACTGGGCAGGGGGACACTTGTTGGGGTCCACTCTGGAGGATCAGTAACAGAAATTGAGAACATTGTAACTTCAATGAACAGATGTGTGAGCCAAACTGTAATTAACATAGAACAGTGTATAAGGCTCGGGTAAAATAAGATGTTTCTAACACTTCCATTTGATATTTCCATCACTTTATTATAAGCAAGTTCAGTGAAAGGTTTGTCTTATTTGTCAGGTCAATACTAGAGAAACGAAGTGATTTCTTTCCAAGGATGTACATCTAATAATCTTGGTTAAAGCTTCAATCTTGTTTTAAATGCTTTTCCATTGAAAATGATACCTCTCTTTCAGCTCCCCCATTTCTGAGAAGTATAAAATCTTATAATTTATTATTACCAAAGGGGAAAGGTGGGAGGAGGGATAAATTAACAGTTTGGGATTAACACATACACACTGCTATGTATAAAATCGATCATTAACAAGGAACTACTGTACAGCACAGGGAACCACACTCAATATTTTGCAATAACCTATAAGGGGAAATAATCTGAAAAAAGAATAGATATTTTTATTGACATCATCTATTAATGACAGTTAAAATGGAACCTAAGGGAAACCGGTGGTGAGTGCTTCTGACCCTGAAGACTTCAATCATCTAAAGTTTGGACTCTGCCTACTTCCCAAGGCCCTTAATGAACCTATGTGTAGCCGTAGCTTAAACAATTCCCCAGTTTGGGTTGTGGAGAGACACTGATTTTGAAAAAGCCCTGGTGTTCTCCTCACATGAATGGGACACTTCCTACAGCTAAAATATGCCTGTCACACCCAGAAGATGGTATACCGTCTGATCGGGAAGAGTTTGGAAAAGGCATCTCATCTCCTCATCTCCTGGTGCTCGGGTTCACCCCTCCAGCGTCTTTACGAACAGTCTCCCCACTTGGAGATGTCAGCACTGTCAACATCCTGTTGCATACAGTTTGGAATTTGTCCAGAGGATGAAGCAGAAGGAGGAGGAACAATGAGAGACAAGTCCTAGGTGTTCGGACAGGCACATGTCACTCTAATTTCCAATCAGGAAGACGAATTGACTAAAAGCTAGGGTTGCCCATGGAAACAGAATAGGGCTTGAGGAAATCCCGCTGCTTTGTGGCCAGTTCCCATAAACACAAGTTGAAAAATGGAACTCAGGGCCGCTAAAATTCACGAAACTGCAGAGTTGAAAATATCTCTCACTGAAAAATGTCTTGAGGAAAGTCAGAGAAAAGGACTTGTAAGCAACGGAGAATGGCAGGAAAGGGATTGGAAGAGGTAGAAAGGACTCGCCATTAAGCACAAGAAAAGGGGCTGAACATTGCCAACATTGCAGTTGGCCAAAAAGGGTGTATGCGTCTTTTTCTGTATATATTCAAGAAAAGGGCATACACTTTTTTAGCCAACCAAACAGGTGCGCACTGGAAATCAGTACTACAAAACATATCACTTCGCATCAGTCAGAAGAGCCTTCCTCATAAAGTGTAAACACCAGAAATGCAGGACAGGGCAAGGAGAAAAGGGAGCCCTGTGAGGCTTATAGTGGAAATGTATATTGCCAATGGTCACTCTTGAGAAGTGTATTGTGTTTACTAAAGCATCTAAAAAATGAGCTACAGAGCACAGGGCACTTGCACTCATGGACGTATATCTTGGGAAAGACAAAAATGGATAGGACACAGGCACCCCAATGTTTACCGCCTCTCTGTTTAAAAGATCCTCGACTAGGATATAATTTATATGTCTCTGGAGGGAAAAAATGGATAGAGGTGTGGCACTTATGTAGAGTGGAATATTACTCAGCCTGAAAATCAGTGAAATATAGCCAGTTGTAACAACCCCAGAGTAGTTACGTATGATCATTCAAAGTCACATAATTCAAAAAGAAAAAGACAAACAATATTACTAATACATGGAATGTAAACGTGGCTACAAATGACCTGAATTACAAAACAGAATGGGGTCTCAAATTTAGAAGACCAACTTATGTTTGCTTAAGGAAAAAGGAGAGTTGGGGAGCTGCATAAAACCAGAGATTGAAATTAGCACAGATACCGTTCCATAAGCCAAATATGTAATAGAAAAAACCTACTCCCTGGTCAACAAAATGGACTCAACACGCCATATTCAACACCTACGAATACACCTGACTAGTAAGAATCTTCAAACTCATGGATTTATATGTCTCCGGAAGAGAATCAAGAGTGAGTACAGCGGCATGAACGGAGCAGTGAAAATGCGATAAATCCCATTATCAAAATAAATTACAAAAACAAAACACAATGAGAGTGAAATAGAGAGCAATTCTTAAATAATTCATTCAGGGCTTTTGATGCAACCTGGATTTACCACATCTACACCCAGAGCTGAGTGAGACATAAGGTTGGGCACTTCGGGCTGATAGCATTGTTGAGGTTCAATGAGCAAATGCAGACCCTTTGAAGTCATACTGCATGGTACCCATTCCATGGGTCCCAACTCTCCAGGTTTAAGGGATTCTTTCTTCAGCTAAAACATGCATGGGAAACCCACAGTATGGTGCACCGTGTGACCAGGAAAGGTTTTCAAATGCATCTCAGTTTTCGTCCCCTTTTACTCGGGTTCACCATTCCAGAACCTTTACTAACACTCTCCCCACTTGGAGAGTCAGTGCCTTTAACCTCCTGTTTGGCACAGTTTGAAATTTCTGCGCAAGATGAACAGGAATAGGGAGAACCAATGAGAGACTAGCAGTAAGTGTCTGCACGGGCAAATTTAATGCTCATTTCCCACCAGGAAGAGGAATTAACCAAAGGATCAGCATGCCGTGCCGGAACCAGATTAGGGCCTGAAGCAATCCTGCGGGTTTGCGCCCAGCTCACAAGTTGCGAGTTGAAGAATCGAGCTCAGGGGCACTGTAACTCACAAACATGCAGAGTTATAAATGACAGCTATCGTCCAAAAATATATTGAAGGAAAGCTGCGAATACGACTTGTAAGCAGGGCAGAATTGCAGGAAATCGATTTCAGGGGGTACACGGGAATTGCATTTAAAGCATAGGAAAAGAGGCAGAACGTCGACAATGATGCTCTTGGCCAAAAAGGGTGTATGCGTTTTTTCCTGAATTTATTCAGGAAAAAAAGCATATGCGCTTTTTGGCCAACCAAGCAAGCATGTTAAAGAAATCTGCACTACAATGAAGTCTCACTGCCCCCAGGTCAAAAGGGACATCTGAAACAAGTGTAAAATCCACAAAGACAGGACAGGGCAAGGAGAACAGAGAGCCTTGTTATGCTGATGGTCGGGATGTAAATTGCCAACAGCCACTCTGGAGAAGTGTATGGTGTATCCTGGAACCCCTGAAAAACAAAGCAACGGAGCCTACGGCACTTCCACTTATGGTCCTATAGCTTAGGGAAATTAAAATCAAAAACACACAGCCACCCCAAAGTGTCGGACGGCTCTGTTTACAAGAACCTCTTCTACGGTACAAGTTAAATATCCCAGAATGTGAAAAATGGATAAAGAAGTTGTGGTACGTACGTACAATGGAATATCACTCAGCAATGAAAGCTATGTCATCAGACCCGTCGCGGCATAATGAGTGGATTCAGGTACGATGATTCTAAGGGAAATAAGTCACACAGAAAATGAAACATCATAAGATATCACTAATACATGGAATGTAAACTTTGCTACACATGAACTGAATTATAAAACAGAACAGGGTCTCAAATTTAGAAAACCAACTTATGCTTGCTTAAGGGGAAAGGTGAGTTGGGGTGCTGCATAAAACCAGAGATAGAAATTAGCACAGATACCTTTCCAAAAGCCAAATATGTAATAGCCCAGACCTACCCCTTGCTCAACGAAATGGACTAAACACCCCATATTCAACGCCTAGGAATACACCTGACTAGTAAGAATCTTCAAACCCATGGATTCATATGCCTCCGTAAGAGAATGAAGCGTGTGTACAGCGGCATGAATGCAGCAGAGAAAATCCGATAAATCCCATTGTCAAAATGAATTACAAAAACAAAACCCAAGGACAGTGAAATAGAGAGCAATTCTTAAATAATTCATTCAGGGCTTGTGATGCAACCTGGATTTACCACATATACACCCAGAGCTGAGTGACACATAAGGTTGGACACTTTGGGCTGATAGCATTGTTGAGGTTCGATAAGCAAATGCAGACCCTTTGAAGTCATACTGCATGGTAGCCATTCCATGGGTCCCAACTCTCCAGGTTTAAGGGATACTTCCTTCAGCTAAAACATGCATGGGAAACACACATTATGGTGCACCATGTGACGGGGAAACGTTTTCAAATGCATCTCAGTTTTCGTCTCGTTTTACTTGGGTACACCATTCCAGACCCTTTAATAACACTCTCCCCACTTGGAGAGTCTGTACCTTTAACCTCCTGTTTGGCACAGTTTGCAATTTCTGCGCAAAATGAACAGGAATAGGGAGAACCAATGAGAGACTAGCTGTAGGTGTCTGCACGGGCAAATTTAACGCTCATTTCCAACCAGGAAGAGGAATTAACCAAAGGCTCAGCATGCCGTGCCGGAACCAAATTAGGGCCTGAATCTATCATGTGGGTTTGCGGCCAGCTCACAAGAAAGCGATTTGAAGAAAGGAGCTCAGGGGCACTGTAATTCACAAACCTGCAGAGTTATAAATGACAGCTATCGTCCAAAAATATATTGAAGGAAGGCTGTGAAGAGGACTTGAAAGCGGGGCAGAATTGCAGGAAAACGATTTCAGGGGGTAGACTGGAATTGCATTTAAAGCATAGGAAAAGAGGCAGAATGTCGACAATGATGCACTTGGCCAAAAAGTGCGTATGCGTTTTTTACTGAATATATTCAGGAAAAAACGCATACGCCCTTTTTGGCCAACCAAGCAAGCATGTTAAAGAAATCTGCACTACAATGAAGTCTCACTGCCCCCCGGTCAAAAGGGCCATCTGAAAAAAGTGTAAAATCCAGAAATGCAGCACAGGCCATGGAGAACAGGGAGCCTTGTTATGCTGATGGGTGGGATGTAAATTGCCAACAGCCACCCTGGAGAAGTGTATGGTGTTTCCTGAAACACCTAAAAAACAAAGCAACGGAGCCTACGGCACTTCCACTTATGGTCCTATAGCTTAGGGAAATTAAAATCAAAAACACACAGCCACCCCAAAGTTTCACACAGCTCTGTTTACAAGAACCTCGTCCACGGTACAAGTTAAATATCCCAGAAAGCGAAAAATGGATAAAGAAGTTGTGGTACGTACGTACAATGGAATATCACTCACCAATGAAGTCTATGTCATCTGGCCCGTCTTGGCATAATGATTGGATTCAGGTACGATGATTCTAAGTGAAATAAGTCACACAGAAAATGAAACATCATAAGATATCACTAATACACCGAATGTAATCTTGGCTACACATGAACTGAATTACAAAACAGAACATGGTCTCAAATTTAGAAAACCAACTTATGTTTGCTTAAGGGGAAAGGTGAGTTGGGGTGCTGCATAAAACCAGAGATAGAAATTAGCACAGATACCATTCCATACGTCAAATACGTAATAGTCAAGAACTACACCTTGCTCAACAAAATGGGCTAAACCCCCTATATTCAACGCCTAGGAATACACCTGACTAGTAAGAATCTTCAAACCCATGGATTTATATGTCTCCATAAGAGAATCAAGCGTGTGTGCAGCTGCATGAAGGCAGCAGAAAAAATCCGATAAATCCCATTATCAAAATGAATTAAAAAACAAAACACAATGACAGTGAAATAGAGAGCAATTCTTACACAATTCATTCAGGGCTTGTGATGCAACCTGGATTTACCACATATACACCCAGAGCTGAGTGACACATAAGGTTGGACACTTTGGGCTGATAGCATTGTTGAGGTTCGATAAGCAAATGCAGACCCTTTGAAGTCATACTGCATGGTAGCCATTCCATGGGTCCCAACTCTCCAGGTTTAAGGGATACTTCCTTCAGCTAAAACATGCATGGGAAACACACATTATGGTGCACCATGTGACGGGGAAATGTTTTCAAATGCATCTCAGTTTTCGTCTCGTTTTACTTGGGTACACCATTCCAGACCCTTTAATAACACTCTCCCCACTTGGAGAGTCTGTACCTTTAACCTCCTGTTTGGCACAGTTTGCAATTTCTGCGCAAAATGAACAGGAATAGGGAGAACCAATGAGAGACTAGCTGTAGGTGTCTGCACGGGCAAATTTAACGCTCATTTCCAACCAGGAAGAGGAATTAACCAAAGGCTCAGCATGCCGTGCCGGAACCAAATTAGGGCCTGAATCTATCATGTGGGTTTGCGGCCAGCTCACAAGAAAGCCATTTGAAGAAAGGAGCTCAGGGGCACTGTAATTCACAAACCTGCAGAGTTATAAATGACAGCTATCGTCCAAAAATATATTGAAGGAAGGCTGTGAAGAGGACTTGAAAGCGGGGCAGAATTGCAGGAAAACGATTTCAGGGGGTAGACTGGAATTGCATTTAAAGCATAGGAAAAGAGGCAGAATGTCGACAATGATGCACTTGGCCAAAAAGTGCGTATGCGTTTTTTACTGAATATATTCAGGAAAAAACGCATACGCCCTTTTTGGCCAACCAAGCAAGCATGTTAAAGAAATCTGCACTACAATGAAGTCTCACTGCCCCCCGGTCAAAAGGGCCATCTGAAAAAAGTGTAAAATCCAGAAATGCAGCACAGGCCATGGAGAACAGGGAGCCTTGTTATGCTGATGGGTGGGATGTAAATTGCCAACAGCCACTCTGGAGAAGTGTATGGTGTTTCCTGAAACACCTAAAAAACAAAGCAACGGAGCCTACGGCACTTCCACTTATGGTCCTATAGCTTAGGGAAATTAAAATCAAAAACACACAGCCACCCCAAAGTTTCACACAGCTCTGTTTACAAGAACCTCGTCCACGGTACAAGTTAAATATCCCAGAAAGCGAAAAATGGATAAAGAAGTTGTGGTACGTACGTACAATGGAATATCACTCACCAATGAAGTCTATGTCAACTGGCCCGTCTTGGCATAATGATTGGATTCAGGTACGATGATTCTAAGTGAAATAAGTCACACAGAAAATGAAACATCATAAGATATCACTAATACACCGAATGTAATCTTGGCTACACATGAACTGAATTACAAAACAGAACATGGTCTCAAATTTAGAAAACCAACTTATGTTTGCTTAAGGGGAAAGGTGAGTTGGGGTGCTGCATAAAACCAGAGATAGAAATTAGCACAGATACCATTCCATACGTCAAATACGTAATAGTCAAGAACTACACCTTGCTCAACAAAATGGGCTAAACCCCCTATATTCAACGCCTAGGAATACACCTGACTAGTAAGAATCTTCAAACCCATGGATTTATATGTCTCCATAAGAGAATCAAGCGTGTGTACAGCTGCATGAAGGCAGCAGAAAAAATCCGATAAATCCCATTATCAAAATGAATTACAAAAACAAAACACAATGACAGTGAAATAGAGAGCAATTCATAAATAATTCATTCAGGGCTTGTGATGCAACCTGGATTTACCTCATCTACACCCAGAGCTGAGTGAGACATAAGGTTGGACACTTTGGGCTGATAGCATTGGTGAGGTTCGATGAGCAACTGCAGATCATTTGAAGCCATACTGCATGGTACCCATTCCATGGGTCCCAAATCTCCAGGTTTAAGTGATTCTTCCTTCAGCTACAACATGCATGGGAAACACACAGTATGGTGCACCGTGTGACCGGGAAACGTTTTCAAATGCATCTCAGGTTTCGTCCCCTTTTACTCGGGTTCACAATTCCAGACCCTTTACTAACACTCTCCCCACTTGGAGAGTCAGTGCCTTTAACCTGCTGTTTGGCACAGTTTGCAATTTCTGTGCAAGATGAACAGGAATAGGGAGAACCAATGAGAGACTAGCTGTAGGTTTCTGCACGGGCAAATTTAACGCTCATTTCCAACCAGGAAGAGGAATTAACCAAAGGCTCAGCATGCCGTGCCGGAACCAAATTAGGGCCTGAATCTATCATGCGGGTTTTCGGCCAGCTCACAAGAAAGCGATTTGAAGAAAGGAGCTCAGGGGCACTGTAATTCACAAACATGCAGAGTTATAAATGACAGCTATCGTCCAAAAATATATTGAAGGAAGGCTGTGAAGAGGACTTGAAAGCGGGGCAGAATTGCAGGAAAACGATTTCAGGGGGTAGACTGGAATTGCATTTAAAGCATAGGAAAAGAGGCAGAATGTCGACAATGATGCACTTGGCCAAAAAGTGCGTATGCGTTTTTTACTGAATATATTCAGGAAAAAACGCATACGCACTTTTTGGCCAACCAAGCAAGCATGTTAAAGAAATCTGCACTACAATGAAGTCTCACTGCCCCCCGGGCAAAAGGGCCATCTGAAAAAAGTGTAAAATCCAGAAATGCAGCACAGGCCATGGAGAACAGGGAGCCTTGTTATGCTGATGGGTGGGATGTAAATTGCCAACAGCCACTCTGGAGAAGTGTATGGTGTTTCCTGAAACACCTAAAAAACAAAGCAACGGAGCCTACGGCACTTCCATTTATGGTCCTATAGCTTAGGGAAATTAAAATCAAAAACACACAGCCACCCCAAAGTGTCAGACGGCTCTGTTTACAAGAACCTCGTCTACGGTACAAGTTAAATATCCCAGAAAGCGAAAAATGGATAAAGAAGTTGTGGTACGTACGTACAATGGAATATCACTCACCAATGAAGTCTATGTCATCTGGCCCGTCTTGGCATAATGATTGGATTCAGGTACGATGATTCTAAGTGAAATAAGTCACACAGAAAATGAAACATCATAAGATATCACTAATACACCGAATGTAATCTTGGCTACACATGAACTGAAATACAAAACAGAACAGGGTCTCAAATTTAGAAAACCAACTTATGTTTGCTTAAGGGGAAAGGTGAGTTGGGGTGCTGCATAAAACCAGAGATAGAAATTAGCACAGATACCATTCCTTACGTCAAATACGTAATAGTCAAGACCTACACCTTGCTCCACAAAATTGGCTAAACCCCCTATATTCAACGCCTAGGAATACACCTGACTAGTAAGAATCTTCAAACCCATGGATTTATATGTCTCCATAAGAGAATCAAGCGTGTGTACAGCTACATGAAGGCAGCAGAGAAAATCCGATAAATCCCATTATCAAAATGAATTAAAAAACAAAACACAATGACAGTGAAATAGAGAGCAATTCTTACACAATTCATTCAGGGCGTGTGATGCAACCTGGATTTACCGCATCTACACCCAGAGCTGAGTGAGACATAAGGTTGGACACTTCGGGCTGATAGCATTGGTGAGTTTCGATGAGCAAAAGAAGACCATTTGAAGTCATACTGCATGATACCCATTCCATGGGTCCCAACTCTCCAGGTTTAAACGATTCTTCATTCAGCTAAAACATGCATGGGAAACCCACAGTATGCTGCACCGTGTGACTGGCAAACGTTTTCAAATGATTCTCAGTTTTCGTCCCCTTTTACTCGGGTTCACCATTCCAGACTCTTTATGAACACTCTCCCCACTTGGAGAGTCAGTGCCTTTAACCTCCTGTTGGGCACAGTTTGCAATTTCTGCGCAAGATGAAAAGGAATAGGGAGAACGAATGAGAGACTAGCTCTAGGTGTCTGCACGGGCAAATTTAACGCTCATTTCCCACCAGGAAGAGGAATGAACCAAAGGCTCAGCATGCCGTGCCGGAACCTGATTAGGGCCTGAGGCAATCCTGTGGGTTTGCGGCCAGCTCACAAGATAGCGAGTTGAAGAAATGAGCTCAGGGGCACTGTAACTCACAAACCTGCAGAGTTATAAATGACAGCTATCGTCCAAAAATATATTGAAGGAAGGCTGCGAAGACGACTTCTAAATGGGGCAGAATTGCAGGAGAACGATTTCAGGGGGTAGACGGGAATTGCATTTAAAGCATAGGAAAAGAGGCAGAACGTCGACAATGATGCTCTTGGCCAAAAAGTGCGTATGCGTTTTTTCCTGAATATATTCAGGAAAAAACGCATACGCACTTTTTGGCCAACCAAGCAAGCATGTTAAAGAAATCTGCACTACAATGAAGTCTCACTGCCCCCCGGTCAAAAGGGCCATCTGAAAAAAGTGTAAAATCCAGAAAGGCAGCACAGGCCATGGAGAACAGGGAGCCTTGTTATGCTGATGGGCGGGATGTAAATTGCCAACAGCCACCCTGGAGAAGTGTATGGTGTTTCCCGGAACACCGAAAAAACAAAGCTACGGAGCCTACGGCACTTCCACTTATGGTCCTATAGCTTAGGGAAATTAAAATCAAAAACACACAGCCACCCCAAAGTGTCGGACGGCTCTGTTTACAACAACCTCGTCTACGGTACAAGTTAAATATCCCAGAATGTGAAAAATGGATAAAGAAGTTGTGGTACGTACGTACAATGGAATATCACTCAGCAATGAAATCTATGTCATCAGGCCCGTCGCGGCATAATGAGTGGATTCAGGTACGATGATTCTAAGTGAAATAAGTCACACAGAAAATGAAACATCATAAGATATCACTACTACACAGAATGTAAACTTGGCTACACATGAACTGAATTACAAAACAGAACAGGGTCTCAAATTTAGAAAACCAACTTATGCTTGCTTAAGGGGAAAGGTGAGTTGGGGTGCTGCATAAAACCAGAGATAGAAATTAGCACAGATACCTTTCCATAAGCCAAATATGTAATAGTCAAGACCTACCCCTTGCTCAACGAAATGGACTAAGCACCCCATATTCAACGCCTAGGAATACACCTGACTAATAAGAATCTTCAAACCCATGGATTTATATGTCTCCGTAAGAGAATGAAGCGTGTGTACAGTGGCATGAAGGCAGCAGAAAAAATCCGATAAATCCCATTATCAAAATGAATTAAAAAACAAAACACAATGACAGTGAAATAGAGAGCAATTCTTACACAATTCATTCAGGGCTTGTGATGCAACCTGGATTTACCGCATCTACACCCAGAGCTGAGTGAGACATAAGGTTGGACACTTCGGGCTGATAGCATTGGTGAGTTTCGATGAGCAAATGAAGACCATTTGAAGTCATACTGCATGATACCCATTCCATGGGTCCCAACTCTCCAGGTTTAAACGATTCTTCATTCAGCTAAAACATGCATGGGAAACCCACAGTATGCTGCACCGTGTGACTGGCAAACGTTTTCAAATGATTCTCAGTTTTCGTCCCCTTTTACTCGGGTTCACCATTCCAGACTCTTTATGAACACTCTCCCCACTTGGAGAGTCAGTGCCTTTAACCTCCTGTTGGGCACAGTTTGCAATTTCTGCGCAAGATGAAAAGGAATAGGGAGAACGAATGAGAGACTAGCTCTAGGTGTCTGCACGGGCAAATTTAACGCTCATTTCCCACCAGGAAGAGGAATGAACCAAAGGCTCAGCATGCCGTGCCGGAACCTGATTAGGGCCTGAGGCAATCCTGTGGGTTTGCGGCCAGCTCACAAGATAGCGAGTTGAAGAAATGAGCTCAGGGGCACTGTAACTCACAAACCTGCAGAGTTATAAATGACAGCTATCGTCCAAAAATATATTGAAGGAAGGCGGCGAAGACGACTTCTAAATGGGGCAGAATTGCAGGAGAACGATTTCAGGGGGTAGACGGGAATTGCATTTAAAGCATAGGAAAAGAGGCAGAACGTCGACAATGATGCTCTTGGCCAAAAAGTGCGTATGCGTTTTTTCCTGAATATATTCAGGAAAAAACGCATACGCACTTTTTGGCCAACCAAGCAAGCATGTTAAAGAAATCTGCACTACAATGAAGTCTCACTGCCCCCCGGTCAAAAGGGCCATCTGAAAAAAGTGTAAAATCCAGAAAGGCAGCACAGGCCATGGAGAACAGGGAGCCTTGTTATGCTGATGGGCGGGATGTAAATTGCCAACAGCCACCCTGGAGAAGTGTATGGTGTTTCCCGGAACACCGAAAAAACAAAGCTACGGAGCCTACGGCACTTCCACTTATGGTCCTATAGCTTAGGGAAATTAAAATCAAAAACACACAGCCACCCCAAAGTGTCGGACGGCTCTGTTTACAACAACCTCGTCTACGGTACAAGTTAAATATCCCAGAATGTGAAAAATGGATAAAGAAGTTGTGGTACGTACGTACAATGGAATATCACTCAGCAATGAAATCTATGTCATCAGGCCCGTCGCGGCATAATGAGTGGATTCAGGTACGATGATTCTAAGTGAAATAAGTCACACAGAAAATGAAACATCATAAGATATCACTACTACACAGAATGTAAACTTGGCTACACATGAACTGAATTACAAAACAGAACAGGGTCTCAAATTTAGAAAACCAACTTATGCTTGCTTAAGGGGAAAGGTGAGTTGGGGTGCTGCATAAAACCAGAGAAAGAAATTAGCACAGATACCTTTCCATAAGCCAAATATGTAATAGTCAAGACCTACCCCTTGCTCAACGAAATGGACTAAGCACCCCATATTCAACGCCTAGGAATACACCTGACTAATAAGAATCTTCAAACCCATGGATTTATATGTCTCCGTAAGAGAATGAAGCGTGTGTACAGCGGCATGAATGCAGCAGAGAAAATCCGATAAATCCCATTATCAAAATGAATTACACAAACAAAACCCAAGGACAGTGAAATAGAGAGCAATTCTTAAATAATTCATTCAGGGCTTGTGATGCAACCTGGATTTACCACATCTACACCCAGAGCTGAGTGAGACATAAGGTTGGGCACTTCGGGCTGATAGCACTGGTGAGGTTCGATGAGCAAATGCAGACCCTTTGAAGTCATACAGCATGGTACCCATTCCATGGGTCCCAACTCTCCAAGTTTAAGGGATTCTTCCTTCAGCTAAAACATGCATGGGAAACCCACAGTATGGTGCACCGTGTGACTGGCAAACGTTTTCAAATGCATCTCAGTTTTCGTCCCCTTTTACTCGGGTTCACCATTCCAGACCCTTTACGAACACTCTCCCCACTTGGAGAGTCAGTGCCTTTAACCTCCTGTTGGGCACAGTTTGCAATTTCTGCGCAAGATGAAAAGGAATAGGGAGAACCAATGAGAGACTAGCTCTAGGTGTCTGCACGGGCAAATTTAACGCTCATTTCCCACCAGGAAGAGGAATTAACCAAAGGCTCAGCATGCCGTGCCGGAACCAGATTAGGGCCTGAGGCAATCCTGTGGGTTTTCGGCCAGCTCACAAGATAGCGAGTTGAAGAAAGGAGTTCACGGGCACTGTAACTCAAAAACTTGCAGAGTTATAAATGACAGCTATCGTCCAAAAATATATTGAAGGAAGGCTGCGTAGACGACTTGTAAGTGGGGCAGAATTGCAGGAAAACGATTTCAGGGGGTAGACGGGAATTGCATTTAAAGCATAGGAAAAGAGGCAGAACGTCGACAATGATGCTCTTGGCCAAAAAGGGCGTATGCGTTTTTTCCTGAATATATTCAGGAAAAAACGCATACGCCCTTTTTGGCCAACCAAGCAAGCATGTTAAAGAAATCTGCACTACAATGAAGTCTCACTGCCCCCCGGTCAAAAGGGCCATCTGAAAAAAGTGTAAAATCCAGAAAGGCAGCACAGGCCATGGAGAACAGGGAGCTTTGTTATGCTGATGGGCGGGATGTAAATTGCCAACAGCCACCCTGGAGAAGTGTATGGTGTTTCCCGGAACACCGAAAAAACAAAGCTACGGAGTCTAGGGCACTTCCACTTATGGTCCTATAGCTTAGGGAAATTAAAATCAAAAACACACAGCCACCCCAATGTGTCGGACGGCTCTGTTTACAAGAACCTCGTCTACGGTACAAGTTAAATATCCCAGAATGTGAAAAATGGATAAAGAAGCTGTGGTACGTACGTACAATGGAATATCACTCAGCAAAGAAATCTATGTCATCAGGCCCATCGCGGCATAATGAGTGGATTTAGGTACGATGATTCTAAGTGAAATAAGTCACACAAAAAATGAAACATCATAAGATATCACTAATACACGGAATGTAAACTTGGCTACACATGAACTAAATTACAAAACAGAACAGGGTCTCAAATTTAGAAAACCAACTTATGCTTGCTTAATGGGAAAGGTGAGTTTGGGTGCTGCATAAAACCAGAGATAGAAATTAGCACAGATACCTTTCCATAAGCCAAATATGTAATAGTCAAGACCTACCCCTTGCTCAACGAAATGGACTAAACACACCATATTCAACCCCTAGGAATACACCTGTGTAGTAAGAATCTTCAAACAGTTGGATTTATATGTCTCTGTAAGAGAATGAAGCGTGTGTACAGCGGCATGAATGCAGCAGAGAAAATCCGATAAATCCCATTATCAAAATGAATTACACAAACAAAACCCAAGGACAGTGAAATAGAGAGCAATTCTTAAATAATTCATTCAGGGCTTGTGATGCAACCTGGATTTACCACATCTAAACCCAGAGCTGAGTGAGACATAAGTTTGGGCACTTCGGGCTGATAGCATTGGTGAAGTTCGATGAGCAAATGCAGACCCTTTGAAGTCATACTGCATGGTACCCATTCCATGGGTCCCAACTCTCCAGGTTTAAGGGATTCTTCCTTCAGCTAAAACATGCATGGGAAACCCACAGTATGGTGCACCGTGTGACCGGCAAACGTTTTCAAATGCATCTCAGTTTTCGTCCCCTTTTACTCGGGTTCACCATTCCAGACCCTTTACTAACACTCTCCCCACTTGTAGAGTCAGTGCTTTTAACTTCCTGTTTGGCACAGTTTGCAATTTCTGCGCAAGATGAACAGGAATAGGGAGAACCAATGAGAGACTAGCTGTAGGTGTCTGCACGGGCAAATTTAGTGCTCATTTCCCACCAGGAGGAGGAATTAACCAAAGGCTCAGCATGCCGTGCCTGAACCAGATTAGGGCCTGACAATCGTGCGGGTTTGCAGCCAGCTCACAAGATAGCGAGTTGAAGAAAGGAGCTCAGGGGCACTGTAACTCACAAACCTGCAGAGTAATAAATGACAGCTATCGTCCAAAAATATATTGAAGGAGGTCTGCAAAGACGACTTGTAAGCGGGACAGATTTGCAGGAAAACGATTTCAGGGGGTAGACGGGAATTGCATTTAAAGCATGGGAAAAGAGGCAGAAAGTCAACAATGATGCTCTTGGCCAAAAAGGGCGTATGCGTTTTTTCCTGAATATATTCAGGAAAAAACGCATACGCCCTTTTTGGCCAACCAAGCAAGCATGTTAAAGAAATCTGCACTACAATGAAGTCTCACTGCCCCCCGGTCAAAAGGGCCATCTGAAAAAAGTGTAAAATCCAGAAATGCAGCACAGGCCATGGAGAACAGGGAGCCTTGTTATGTTGATGGGCGGGATGTAAATTGCCAACAGCCACTCTGGACAAGTGTATGGTGTTTCCTGGAACACCTAAAAAACAAAGCAACGAAGCCTACGGCACTTCCACTTATGGTCCTATAGCTTAAGGAAATTAAAATCAAAAACACACAAACACCCCAAAGTTTCGGACGGCTCTGTTTACAAGAACCTCGTATTCGGTTCAAGTTAAATATCCCAGAATGTGAAAAATGGATAAAGTAGTAGTGGTACCTACATACAATGGAATATCACACAGCAATGAAATCTATGTCATCAGGCCCGTCGCGGCATAATGAGTGGATTCATGTACAAAGATTCTAAGGGAAATAAGTCACACAGAAAATGAAACATCATAAGATATCACCAATACACGGAATGTAAACTTGGCTGCACATGAACTGAATTACAAAACAGAACAGGGTCTCAAATTTAGAAAAACAACTTATGCTTGCTTAAGGGGAAGGTGAGTTGGGGTGCTGCATAAAACCAGAGATAGAAATTAGCACAGATACCTTTCCATAAGCCAAATATGTAATAGTCAAGACCTACCCCTTGCTCAACGAAATGGACCAAACAACACATATTAAACGCCTAGGAATACACCTGACTAGTAAGAATATTCAAACCCATGGATTTATATGTCTCCATAAGAGAATCAAGCGTGTGTACAGCTGCATGAAGGCAGCAGAGAAAATCCGATAAATCCCATTATCAAAATAAATTGAAAAACAAAACACAATGACAGTGAAATAGAGAGCAATTCTTAAATAATTCATTCAGGGCTTGTGATGCAACCTGGATTTACCTCATCTACACCCAGAGCTGAGTGAGACATAAGGTTGGACACTTCGGGCTGATAGCATTGGTGAGGTTCGATGAGCAAATGAAGACCCTTTGAAGTCATACGGCATGGTACCCATTCCATGGGTCCCAACTCTCCAGGTTTAAGCGATTCTTCCTTCAGCTAAAACATGCATGGGAAACCCACAGTATGGTGCACCGTGTGACTGGCAAACGTTTTCAAATGCATCTCAGTTTTCGTCCCCTTTTACTCGGGTTCACCATTCCAGAACGTTTACTAACACTCTCCCCACTTGGAGAGTCAGTGCCTTTAACCTCCTGTTTGGCACAGTTTGCAATTTCTGCGCAAGATGAACAGGAATAGGGAGAACCAATGAGAGACTAGCAGTAAGTGTCTGCACGGCCAAATTTAATGCTCATTTCCCACCAGGAAGAGGAATTAACCAAAGGATCAGCATGCCGTGCCGGAAACAGATTAGGGCCTGAAGCAATCCTGCGGGTTTGCGCCCAGCTCACAAGTTGCGAGTTGAAGAAAGGAGCTCAGGGACACTGTAACTCACAAACATGCAGAGTTATAAATGACAGCTATCGTCCAAAAATATATTGAAGGAAGGCTGCGAAGACGACTTGTAAGCGGGGCAGAATTGCAGGAAAACGATTTCAGGGGGTAGACGGGAATTGCATTTAAAGCATAGGAAAAGAGGCAGAACGTCGACAATGATGCTCTTGGCGAAAAAGGGTGTATGCGTTTTTTCCTGAATTTATTCAGGAAATAAAGCATATGCGCTTTTTGGCCAACCAAGCAAGCATGTTAAAGAAATCTGCACTGCAATGAAGTCTCACTGCCCCCCGGTCAAAAGGGCCATCTGAAAAAAGTGTAAAATCCAGAAAGGCAGCACAGGCCATGGAGAAGAGCGAGCCTTGTTATGCTGATGGGCGGGATGTAAATTGCCAACAGCCAGTCTGGAAAAATGTATGGTGTTTCCCGGAACATCTAAAAAACAAAGCAACGGAGCCTATGGCACTTCCCCTTATGGTCCTATAGCTTAGGAAAGTTAAAATCAAAAACACACAGCCACCCCAAAGTGTCGGACGGCTCTGTTTACAAGAACCTCGTCTACGGTACAAGTTAAATATCCCAGAATGTGAAAAATGGATAAAGAAGTTGTGGTACGTACGTACAATGGAATATCACTCAGCAATGAAATCTATGTCATCAGGCCCGTCGCGGCATAATGAGTGGATTCAGGTACGATGATTCTAAGTGAAATAAGTCACACAGAAAATGAAACATCATAAGATATCACTACTACACGGAATGTAAACTTGGCTACACATGAACTGAATTACAAAACAGAACAGGGTCTCAAATTTAGAAAACCAACTTATGCTAGCTTAAGGGGAAAGGTGAGTTGGGGTGCTGCATAAAACCAGAGATAGAAATTAGCACAGATACCTTCACATAAGCCAAATATGTAATAGTCAAGGCCTACCCTTTGCGCAATGAAATGGACTAAATACCCCATATTCAACGCCTAGGAATACACCTGACTGGTAAGAATCTTCAAACCCATGGATTTATATGTCTCCGTTAGGGAATGAAGCGTGTGTACAGCAACATGAATGCAGCAGAGAAAATCCGATAAATCCCATTATCAAAATGAATTACAAAAACCAAACACAAGGACAGTGAAATAGAGAGCAATTCTTAAATAATTCATTCAGGCTTGTGATGCAACCTGGATTTACCACATCTACACCCAGAGCTGAGTGTGACATAAGGTTGGGCACTTCGGGCTGATAGCACTGGTGAGGTTCGATGAGCAAATGCAGACCCTTTGAAGACATACTGCATGGTACCCATTCCATGGGTCCCAAATCTCCAGTTATAAGGGATTCTTCCTTCAGCTCAAAACATGCATGGGAAACCCACAGTATGGTGGACCGTGTGACCGGCAAACGTTTTCAAATGCATCTCAGTTTTCCTCCCCTTTTACACGGGTTCACCATTCCAGACCCTTTACTCACACTCTCCCCACTTGGAGAGTCAGTGCCTTTAACCTCCTGTTGGGCACAGTTTGCAATTTCTGCGCAAGATGAACAGGAATAGGGAGAACCAATGAGAGACTAGCTGTAGGTTTCTGTACGGGCAAATTTAACGCTCATTTCCCACCAGGAAGAGGAATTAACCAAAGGCTCAGCATGCCCTGCTGGAACCAGATAAGGGCCTGAAGCAATCCTGCGGGTTTGCGGCCAGCTCACAAGTTAGCGAGATGAAGAAAGGAGCTCAGGGGCACTGTAACTCACAAACCTGCAGAGTTATAAATGACAGCTATCGTCCAAAAATATATTGAAGTATGTCTGCGAAGAGGACTTAGAATTTGGGCAGAAATTCAGGAAAACGATTTCAGGGGGTAGACTGGAATTGCACTTAAAGCCTAGGAAAAGACGGAGAACAGCGACAATGATGCACTTGGCCAAAAAGGGCGTATGCATTTTTTCCTGAATATAATCAGGAAAAAACGCATACGCCCTTTTTGGCCAACCAAGCAAGCGTGTAAAGAAATCTGCACTAAAATGAAGTCTCTCTGCCCCCCGGTCAAAAGGGCCATCTGAAAAAAGTGTAAAATCCAGAAAGGCAGGACAGGCCATGGAGAAGAGGGAGCATTGTTATCCTGATGGTCGGCATGTGAATTGCCAACAGCCACTCTGGAGAAGTGTATGGTATTTCCTGAAACACATAAGAAACAAAGCAACACAGCCTATGGCACTTCCACTTATGGTCCTATAGCTTAGGGAAATTAAAATCAAAACCACACAGGCACCCCAAAGTTTGGAACGGCTCTGTTTACAAGAACCTCTTGTACGGTACAAGTTAAATATCCCAGAGGGCGAAAAATGGATAAAGAAGTTGTGGTTCTTACGTACAATGGAATATCACTCAGCAATGAAATCTATGTCATCAGGCCCGTAGCGGCATAATGAGTGGATTCAGGTACGATGATTCTACGTGCAATAGGTCACACAGAAAAAGAAACATCATAAGATATCACTAATACACGGAATGTAAACTTGGCTACACATGAAATGAATTACAAAACAGAACAGTGTCTCAAATTTAGAAAACCAACTTATGCTTGCTTTTTGGGAAAGGTGAGTTCGGGTGCTGCATAAAAACAGAGATTGAAATTCGCACTGATACAGTTCCATAAGCCAAATATGTAATAGACAAGACCTACTGCTTGCTCAACGAAATGGGCTCAACACCCCATATTCAACGCCTAGGAATATACCTGCCTAGCAAGAATCTTAAAACCCATGGATTTATATGTGTCCATAAGAGAATCCAGCGTGTGTTCAGTGGCCTAAAGGCAACAGTGAAAATCCGATAAATCATATTATCAAAATAAATTTCAAAAACAAAACACAATGACAGTGAAATAGAGAGCAATTCTTAAATAATTCACTCAGGGCTTCTGATGCAACCTGGATTTACCACATGTACACCCAGTGCTGGGGAGACATAAGGCCGGACACTTCGCCCTGATAGTATTGTTGAGGTTCGGTGAGCAATTGCAGACCCTTTGAAGTCATACTTCATGGTACCCATTCTAAGGGTCCCAACTCTCCAGGTTTAAGGGATTCTTCCTTCCGCTACATCATGTATGGGAAACCCAGAGTATGGTCCACCATGTGATTGGGAAACGTTTTCAAATGCATCTCAGTTTTCGTCCCTTTATACTCGGGTTCACCATTCCAGATGCTTAACTAACACTCTCCCCACTTGGAGAGTCAGTGCCTTTAACCTCCTGTTTGTCACAGTTTGCAATTTCTGCGCAAGATGAACAGGAATAGGGAGAACCAATGAGAGACTAGCTGTAGGTGTCTGCACGGGCAATTTAATGCTCATTTCTCACCAGGAAGTGGAATTAACCAAAGGCTCAGAATGCCGTGCCGGAACCAGATTAGGGCCTGAAGCAATACTGCGGGTGTGCAGGCAGCTCACAAGATAGCGAGTTGAACAAAGGAGCTCAGGGGCACTGTAATTCACAAACCTGCAGAGTTATAAATGACAGCTATCGTCCAAAAATATATTGAAGGAAGGCTGCGAAGAGGACTTGAAAGCGGGGCAGAATTCCAGGAAAACGATTTCAGGAGGTAGACGGGAAATGCACTGAAAGCATAGGAGAAGAGGCAGAACCTCGACAATGATGCACTTGTTCAAAAAGTGCATATGCGTTTTTTCCAAGGCCCTCCTTAAAGAGGGTAGGGGGCTCCCAGCATGCTTCAGTGGCCAACAGAGGGCCCACATCGCCAAGGTGACGTGAGCCAGCCAGGCAGGAGTGACCTCACATCAGAGGGCCCACCTCACAGAAGGGTAAGGGACCCAGCCATTATCAGACTCTCACCAGAGGGCCCACATCAGCAAGGGGCTGGGAACCAGGCAGGAGTGTCTTCACACCCGTGGGGCCACATCATCGCAAGTTGAGGTACGCAGCACATGTGGCCTCAAACCAGAGGACCCACATCTCCATGGGTCTCGGAGCGAGGCAGGCAGGATGAACCTCAAAACACGTGGCCCATTGTATAAAAAAGGTGAGGAATCCAGCAGTTGGAACATCCCAGCAGGCGGCCCAGAGCACCGAGGCTATGGGATCCAGGCAATGATGAACTCACAACAGAGGGCCCTCATCATGAAACTGTGAGCAACCTAGCCATTGTGACCTCAGAGCACAAGGCCCACATCCCCATGGGGAAGCGAACCAAGCAGGAGTGTCATCGCACCAGTGGGCACACATCAGAAAATGTGGGGAGCCCAGCAGTTAGGGCCTGATGCCAGAGGGCCCTCATCACCGAGGAGAGGAGGCTCCCAGCAGGCTCCAACTGCTACAAGAGGGCCAACGTCGCCAATGCGGGGTGTGCCAGCCAGGCAGGAGTGACCTCAGAGCAGAGGGCCAACCTCAAAAAAGTGTGAGGAACCCAAAGAGGATTAGACTCTCACCAGAGGGCCCACATCACCAAGAGGATCAGAACCAGGCAGGACTGTCTTCACACCAGGGTGACCACATCATAGAAAGGTGAGGAACCCAGCACATGTGGCCTAAACCAGAAGACCCACATCTCCAAGGGGCTCGGAGTGAGGCATGCAGGAGTAGCCTCACAACACAGGGCCCATAGAATAAAAAAGCTGAGGAATCCTGCAGTGGGAACCTCCCAGCAGGCGGCCCAGAGCACCGAGTCTATGCGATCCAGGCTGCAGTGAACTCACAGCAGAGGGCCCATATCATGAAACTGTGAGCAACCCAGCCATTGGGACCTCACAGCAGAAGGCCCACATCCCCATGGGGTTGGGAACATGGCAAGAGTGTCCTCGCACCACTTAGCACGTATCAGAAAAAGTGGGTACCCAGCAGTTACGGCCTGACGCTAGAGAGCCCTCATCACCGAGGGGAGGTGGCTCCCAGCAGGCTCCAACTGCCACAAGAGGGCCGATGTCGCCAAGGCGGGGTGTGCCAGCCAGTCAGTAGTGACCTCACAGCAGAGGGCCCACCTCACAGAAGGGTGAGGAACCCAGCCAGGATCAGACTCTCACCAGAGGGCCCACATCACCAAGGGGATAGAAACCAGGCAGGAGTGTCCTCACACCAGCGGGGCCACATCATCGAAAGGTGAGGGACCCAGCACACGTGGCCTCAAATCAGAGGACACACATCACCAAGGGGCTGGGAGTGAGTCAGGCAGGAGGAGTCTCCAAACAGAGGGCCCATAGAAGAGAAAAGGTGAGGAATCCCGCAGTTGGAACCTCCCCGCAGGCGGCCAGGAGCAGCGAGGCTATGGGATCCAGGCCGGAGTGAACTCACACCAGAGGGCCCTCATCATGAAACTGAGCCACCCACCGTTGGGACCTCAGAGCAGAAGGCCCATATTCCCATGGGGTTGGAAACCTGGCAGGAGTGTACTCACACCACAGGGCGCACATCAGAAAATTTTGGGAGCCCAGGAGTTAGAGCCTGACGCCAGAGGGCCCTCATTACCGAGGGGAGGAGACTCCCAGCAGGCACCAACTCCCAACTGAGGGCCCACGTCGCCAAGGTGACGTGTGCCAGTCAGGCAGGAGTGACCTCACAGCAGAGGGCCTACCTCACAGAAGGGTGAGGAAACCAGCCAGGATAAGACTCTCACCAGAGAGCCCACATCACCAAGGGGACCGGAACAAGGCAGGAGTGTCCTCACACCAGTGTGGCCACATTATAGAAAGGTGACGAACCCAGCACATGTGGCCTAAACCAGAGGACCCACATTTCCAAGGTGCTCCGAGTGAGGCAGGCAGGAGTAGCCTAACAACACAGGGCCCACAGAATAAAAAATGTGAGGAATCCAGCAGTAGGAATCCCCCAGCAGGTGGCCCAGAGTACGGAGCCTATGGGATCCAGGCCACAGTGAACTCACAGCAGAGGGCTCACATCATGACACTGTGAGCAATCCAGCTGGTGGGACCTCAGAGCAGAAGGCCCACATCCCCATGGGGATGGGAACGTGGCAGGAGTGTACTCGCACGACAGGGCACATATCAGAAAATTTTGGGAGCCCATGAGTTAGGGCCTGACGCCAGAGGGCCCTCATTACCGAGGGGAGGAGACTCCCAGCAGGCACCAACTCCCAACTGAGGACCCACATCGCCAAGGTGATGTGTGCCAGCCAGGCAGGAGTGACCTCACAGCAGAGGGCCCACCTCCCAGAAGGGTGAGGAATCCAGCCAGGATCAGACTCTCACCAGAGGGCCCCCATCACCAAGGGGATGGGAACCAGGCAGGAGTGTCCTCACACCAGTGGGGCCACATCAATAAAGGTGAGGAAACCGGCACATGTGGCCTCAAACCAGAGGACCCACATCACAAAGGGGCTGGGAGTGAGTCAGGAAGGAGGAGCATGAAAACACAGGACCCAAAGAATAAAAATGGTAAGGAATCCAGCAGTAGGAACCTCCCAGCAGGCGGCTCAGAGCACAGAGTCTATGGGATCTAGGCCTGAGTGAACTAACACCAGAGAGCCAACATCCTGAAACTGTGAACAACACAGGTGTTGGGACCATAGAGCAGAAGGCACATGGGGATGGGAACCTGGCAGGAGTGCCCTCACACCACTTAGCACGTATCAGAAAATGTGGGTAACCAGCAGTTAGGGCCTGATGCCAGAGGGTCTCATCACTGAGGGGAGGAGGCTCCCAGCGGGCTCCAACTGCCACCAGAGGGCCGACGTCGCCAAGGCGGGGTGTGTCAGCCAGGCAGGAGTGACCTCAGAGAAGAGGGCCCACCTCACAGAAGTGTGAGGAGCCCAACCAGGATCAGACTCTCACTGGAGGGCTCACATCACCAAGGGGATGGGAACCAGGCAGGAGTGTCCGCACACCAGTGGGGCCACATCTGCGAAAGGTGAGGAACCCAGCACATGTGGCCTCAAACCAGAGGACACACATCACCAAGGGGCTGGGAGTGAGGCAGGTGTCTGGAGGGGCACATTTAACTCTAATTTCCCACCAGGAAGAGGAATTAACCAAAGGCTCAGAGTGCCGTGCGGGACCCTGATTACGGCCTGAAGCAAACCTGCGGTTCTGTGGCCAGCTTTCAAGGAAACGAGTTAAGAAAGGAAACCACAGGCACTGTAATTCACAAACCTGCAGAGTTATAAATGACAGCTATTGGCAAAAATATATTGAAGTAAGTCTGCACAGAGGACTTGAAAACGAGGCAGAATTGCAGGAATCATATTTCAGGAGGTAGATTGGAATTGCATTTAAAGCATGTGAAAAGCGGCAGATCTTTGACAGTGATGCACTTGGACAAAAAGTGCGTATACATTTTTTCCTGAATATATTCAGGAAAAAACGCATATGCCCTTTGTGGCCAACCAAGAATTCGAGCAATGGAAATCCGCACTACAATGAACTCTCATTTCCCATTCGTCAAAAGAGCCATCTGAAAAAAGTGTAAAACCCAGAAACACAGGACAGGCCATGGAGAACAGGGAGCCTTGTTATGCTGATGGACGGATTGTAAATTGCCAACAGACACTCTGGTGATGTTTATAGTGTATGCTGAAACATCTAAAAAACAAAGCTACAGAGCCTAGGGCACTTCCACTTTTGGCCCTATAGCTTAGGAAAATTAAAATCAACAAGACACAGCCAACACAATATCCAGGGCTGCTGTGTTTACAAGAACCTTGAGTCCAGTACAAATTAAATATCCCAGAAAGAAAAAAATGGATAAAGGAGTTATCCTACTTACGTACAACGGAATATCACTCAGCAATGAAATCAATGTCATCAGGCCTGTAGCAGCAAATTGAGTGGATTTAAGTATGATGATTCTAAGAGAAATATGTCACACAGAGAAACATAATTATCATAAGATATCACAAATAGAGGGAGTGTAAACTTGGCTACACATAAACTGAATTACAAAACCGAGCAGAGTCTCACATTTAGATAAAAACTTATGCTTGCTTAACGGGAAAGTTGAGTTGGGGTGCTGTATAAAACCAGAGATTGAAATGAGCACACATACCGTTCCATAAGCCAAATATGTAATAGACAAGACCTACTCTTTGCTCAACGAAATAGACTAATCCATGGTGTATCACCTCACACCTGTTAGAATGGGCATCATCAGAAAATCTACAAACAACAAATGCTGGAAAGGGTGCGGAGATAAGGAAACCTCTTCCACTATTGTTGGGAATGTAAATTGATGCAGTCACTGTGGAGAACATTATGGAGTTTCTTATAAAACTAAGAATAGAATTACCATATAATACAGCAATCCCACTACTGGGCATATACCCAGACAAAACCATAAAACGAAAAGAGACATTCACCGCAATGTTCATTGCATCACTATTTACAATATCCAGGTAATGGAAGCAACCTAAATGCCCACAGACAGACGAATGCATAAAGATGAGGTACATATATAAAATGGAATATTACTAAGCCATAAAAAGGAATGAAATTGGGTCATTTGTAGAGACGTTGATGGATCTAGAGACTGTCATACAGAGTGAAGTAAGTCAGAAAGAGAAAAACAAATCCTGTATATAAATGCATATATGTGGAACCTAGAAAAGTTGTACAGATGAAGCGTTTTGCAAGGCAGAAATAGAGCAACAGATGTAGACAACAAACGTATGGACACCAAGGGGGGAAAGCTGTTAGGGGGGTGGTGGTGGGAGGAGTTGAGAGATTGGGATTGGCATGTATACATTTCTATGTATAAAATAGGTAACCAAAAAGAACCTGCTGTATAAAAAAATAAAATAAAATTCAAAATTACAAAAAGTAAAACAGAAAAAATATTCTTCCCTTCACATACATGTATTTATATGAATAAATTATTTCTATACTTATATCTGTAAATACAAAAAAGAGGAATAAAATCTACCTTGAACCAAAAACGAAAAAAAGAAAAAAAAACAGAACCCACCAGTTACACAGAGGAAAACCGTATCAGGGCCCTTGCTCCAGTTGTAAACAATTCTGAAGTTGGTCAGTGGTGGGGAATCATCTCCCATTCAGCCAGCATGCCCCACACAACAAGCGTCCTCATTGCAAAGCTGGGGGCCCGTGCCGAGGCATCTGTGAGTAAACGTGGGCCGAGCCCCAGGCCAGCTGCTGCAGAAATGTTCCCACCCTTCCCAGGTAAAACACCTGAATATGTACAAGGACTTGAAAGCCTAGAGGAAGGGCCATGGAGCCACATGAGCGACAGCATGCCAGCCGACTTGGTGCCTGCAGGCCAGACAGGATGGTCCTGGCCCTGGGTGCTCTTCTGGAAGCTTTCCATTTCCCTGCCTGAGATACCCCTCCTGTCCCGGCCCCCACTGCTTTCTTCCTTACTCACCTCTGCCCAGGGAGAAATTCCAGCGGCAGGTATGGGTGGCACATCCTCTTCTTTAGCAGGTGGCATCTTGGCAACTGCTGCAGAAAGTCCAGCAGAGCCCCACTCACACTGGGCAACCCACAAAGCCGTGGCCTCTCACTCCCTCCCACCAGTCCAGCCCCGAGACTGCTGACAGGGCAGAAAATGGCGTCAGGCACAGCTGCAGGTGCTCTTGCTGCCTGGAGCGGTGTTTATATTGATCTCAACCCAGGCACACCTGGGGAGGTCTGGCCGGCACGGTCGGGCTTCCCAGGCCAGCCAATAATCACCCCTCAGGGGCTCACAGTTGCAGAAACTGGAACTTGCTGAATCGGCCAGGTCCAAGGAACAGGTGTGGGCTCCTGAGAGTCAGGATAGACAAGGGGCTGCAGCTCTGGCTTGTTTTCTAATTATATTATCTGGCCCATGAGTGGGAGACAACTTCAAGAAAACCCTCTCCTAATGAGAGGAACCCAGGAGTCAGGGAGAGGAGGGGTGGGTGGTGGGTGGAGACAGAGGCCTGGTGCCCCGGGTGCAGTGGAAGTCTCTGGAAGACCAGGTGGAGGGAGGCCACACAGAGTGATGCCCAGGGTCACAGACCTGTCGGAGCTGCTGTTTGTTAGTTCAAGTCCTGCTCTGAGGTGCTCTGTGTCAGATCTGAGTGACAGGTGAGCTGGGAGTGCTCTGCAATGAGTGCGATGTGCATGGCTCCTGTGTGCCCAGCCCTGCCACGGTACCTGAAAGGGTAGCTCTGTATCCTGGGAGGGGCCTGACCACGAGAGCCCCGTGAGCTGGGGTGGGGGTGGGGTACCTGCCCAGGTGAGCTCCATATCCTGGGATTGGCCTGACCTCGAGAGCCCCATGGGCTGCTGGAGTCCTGGTAAAAGATGTCAGGACAGTCAGTGAAGCCACCCAGGATATACCTCCAGTAGTTCCTAAACCCTACACCCTGCGGTCATTCTACTAACCACCAGGACATGGTATTCTGTATTAGTCTTCAATGAAGCCTTCTTTTGTATTCTATTAGTCCCAGAGTCACAAGAAATTTTGGCTTGTGAGTGGCAGGACTCAACATACAACTAAAACAATACTTCCAGGCCGTCTTGCCCCAAGGGTTCAAAAATTCCCACACCATCTTTGGGGAAAGCTCAGCTAAAGACCTAAAAGTTCTACCTCTGGAAAAGGAAACACTCCTTCAATATGCAGACGACATTCTGATCGCCAGCCCTACTAAGGAGACCTCTGAACTACCAAGCCAATAAAGGATACAAGTTGTCCAAGAAAAAGCTCAAATATCACAGACTATGGTGACCTGCGTGGGCTGCATTCTCACAGAAGGTCGGAGAAGCCCATCCCAGGAAAGGGAAGAAACAATTTACAGCCTTACCCATTTCTAAAACTAGAAGACAGCTTAGGGGTTCCTGGGGAGGCCAGGGTTTGCTGCTTCTGGATCCCTAACTACAGTCTACTAGCTGGGCCTCTATATGAAACACTGAAAGAAAAAGATGATGATCCTTTTGAATAGAATCCAGAAGTGGCCTTTCAAGAATGGAAAGAGCAGTCAATTCAGACCCTTGCCCTGGAACTCCCTAATTTAGCTAAACCCTTTGACCTTTACATTCCTAGTGAAATTTGAATGGCCATTGGAGTATTAGTGCAAAACCTGGGACCACTTGAAATGGAACAATGCAAGAATGCCATCCAGGTAGGATAAACTACGGTCACCAAGGGGCTTGGCCCACCGCCACATCTGGCCAAGATACTGGCAGTATCTGAAAACCTGGAAATCAGCAGCCCAAAAGGCCACCTCCCTCCTAAGGGAAAAGGACCCCACGTGGTGATCCTAACCCCCAACCATGCCCTGAAGTTGCAGGGTTTGCTCCGTGGGCACACTGACCTTGAGTGAGGAGGTCCTCCAACTCCAACCTCCAGAGAGATAACTGGGGCAAAGGGGCACCATGACGACTCGTGTGACCATCACTTGACCTGGAGTTTCTCTCATAAAACAACAAGAGTGTGTCCCAAAAGAGTAGACTACTGCTTGCAGGACTTACTGCACCCAGAGGGGAGGTAATAATCTTGGCAGGGGAACCGTATATCACGCTGTCACCATAGAAAAGCCTACAGACACTGTGATGATGGTGGCCAATAAGACCGGCTGGACTCCTGTTTACTTCAAAAGGCTGTTGACTCAGTGGCCATCATGGTCCTTCATCACCACTGACCCTGGACTGTCTGGGAGTTGAGCAGTCAGGGTGCTGACACCTGGTGCTGTTTTTACGTTAATTCAGGGGCCTAACTGAAGAAAGCACAGACTACTGGTCAGAGCATCTAGGCTGGCAGAAACGGTCAGCCTAAGGTGGCTGAACAAATGTGGGGCGGGGTGAAACTGGACCTCACAGCGTCACTGCACATCTCCTTCCTGGACCCTTAAATGTCTTTAGAATCTATAACACTACCAATACTTGTGCTCAGGCGGACGAGCAGGGAGGCAGGAGGCCTGCGGACAAACAACGTCACCTGGAGGCTGCTGGGGAGAAGTTCAGACCCTATCCCACAGGTATGAGGGCTCCTAACTCAGCACTCAGCAGTTACAGATGAAGGGTCTGCACCCTCAGCACTCTAAGAATGAGGAAGGGGACAAAATGCAGAAGAGGGGTTTGTCCCAGGCAAAGCCCCTTAAAAATCCCTGGGAGATAAAAATAGAATCTGGGCAATAAAATAAAGTCTAACCTTTTTTATCCTTTGTGCTTTGTCTAATTTCACGTGCTCCTAGGGTCCCGCATACAGAGGTTCAACAGCCGGCACTTCAGACCAGATTTCCTAGTGCAGAATGGCTGGGTCGACACTTCAGCTCCTGGAGCACAGTGCAGACTCCGCGATATAGAGCCTGAGCTGCAGCCAACCGGGCCCTCGAGAGCTCCGCCCCCTCCCTCCCACTGACTCTGACAGGATCTCTACACAGCAGCCCAGCCCACAGCCCACGGGGTAGCACATGCTCTCACCTCTGCATTCTCTGATCAAAATATAAAGTTTCCTTTGCTTCTGAACCAAACTCAGTCTCGATCTGTTGGCTCCAATGACACTGGGCAGGGGGACACTTGTTGGGGTCCACTCTGGAGGATCAGTAACAGAAATTGAGAACATTGTAACTTCAATGAACAGATGTGTGAGCCAAACTGTAATTAACATAGAACAGTGTATAAGGCTCGGGTAAAATAAGATGTTTCTAACACTTCCATTTGATATTTCCATCACTTTATTATAAGCAAGTTCAGTGAAAGGTTTGTCTTATTTGTCAGGTCAATACTAGAGAAACGAAGTGATTTCTTTCCAAGGATGTACATCTAATAATCTTGGTTAAAGCTTCAATCTTGTTTTAAATGCTTTTCCATTGAAAATGATACCTCTCTTTCAGCTCCCCCATTTCTGAGAAGTATAAAATCTTATAATTTATTATTACCAAAGGGGAAAGGTGGGAGGAGGGATAAATTAACAGTTTGGGATTAACACATACACACTGCTATGTATAAAATCGATCATCAACAAGGAACTACTGTACAGCACAGGGAACTACACTCAATATTTTGCAAAAACCTATAAGGGGAAATAATCTGAAAAAAGAATAGATATTTTTATTGACATCATCTATTAATGACAGTTATAATGGAACCTAACGGAAGCCGGTGGTGAGTACTTCTGACCCTGAAGACTTCAATCATCTAAAGTTTGGACTCTGCCTACTTCCCAAGGCCCTTAATGAACATATGTGTAGCCGTAGCTTAAAAAATTCCCCAGTTTGGGTTGTGGAGAGACAGTGATTTTGAAAAAGCCCTGGTGTTCTCCTCACATGAATGGGACACTTCCTACAGCTAAAATATGCCTGTCACACCCAGAAGATGGTATACCGTCTGATCGGGAAGAGTTTGGAAAAGGCATCTCATCTCCTCATCTCCTGGTGCTCGGGTTCACCCCTCCAGCGTCTTTACGAACAGTCTTCCCACTTGGAGATGTCAGCACTGTCAACATCCTGTTGCATACAGTTTGGAATTTGTCCAGAGAATGAAGCAGAAGGAGGAGGAACAATGAGAGACAAGTCCTAGGTGTTCGGACAGGCACATGTCACTCTAATTTCCAATCAGGAAGACGAATTGACTAAAAGCTAGGGTTGCCCATGGAAACAGAATAGGGCTTGAGGAAATCCCGCTGCTTTGTGGCCAGTTCCCATAAACACAAGTTGAAAAATGGAACTCAGGGCCGCTAAAATTCACGAAACTGCAGAGTTGAAAATATCTCTCACTGAAAAATGTCTTGAGGAAAGTCAGAGAAAAGGACTTGTAAGCAACGGAGAATGGCAGGAAAGGGATTGGAAGAGGTAGAAAGGACTCGCCATTAAGCACAAGAAAAGGGGCTGAACATTGCCAACATTGCAGTTGGCCAAAAAGGGTGTATGCGTCTTTTTCTGTATATATTCAAGAAAACGGCATACACTTTTTTAGCCAACCAAACAGGTGGGCACTGGAAATCAGTACTACAAAACATATCACTTCGCATCAGTCAGAAGAGCCTTCCTCATAAAGTGTAAACACCAGAAATGCAGGACAGGGCAAGGAGAAAAGGGAGCCCTGTGAGGCTTATAGTGGAAATGTATATTGCCAATGGTCACTCTTGAGAAGTGTATTGTGTTTACTAAAGCATCTAAAAAATGAGCTACAGAGCACAGGGCACTTGCACTCATGGACGTATATCTTGGGAAAGACAAAAATGGAGAGGACACAGGCACCCCAATGTTTACCGCCTCTCTGTTTCAAAGATCCTCGACTAGTATATAATTTATATGTCTCTGGAGGGAAAAAATGGATAGAGGTGTGGCACTTATGTAGAGTGGAATATTACTCAGCCTGAAAATCAGTGAAATATGGCCAGTTGTAACAACCCCAGAGTAGTTACGTATGATCATTCAAAGTCACATAATTCAAAAAGAAAAAGACATACGATATTACTAATACATGGAATGTAAACGTGGCTACAAAGTACCTGAATTACAAAACAGAATGGGGTCTCAAATTTAGAAGACCAACTTATGTTTGCTTAAGGAAAAAGGAGAGTTGGGGAGCTGCATAAAACCAGAGATTGAAATTAGCACAGATACCGTTCGATAAGCCAAATATGTAATAGAAAAAACCTACTCCCTGGTCAACGAAATGGACTCAACACGCCATATTCAACACCTACGAATACACCTGACTAGTAAGAATCTTCAAACTCATGGATTTATATGTGTCCGTAAGAGAATCAAGCGTGAGTACAGCGGCATGAACACAGCAGTGAAAATGCGATAAATCCCATTATGAAAATAAATTACAAAAACAAAACACAATGAGAGTGAAATAGAGAGCAATTCTTAAATAATTCATTCAGGGCTTGTGATGCAACCTGGATTTACCACATCTACACCCAGAGCTGAGTGAGACATAAGGTTGGGCACTTCGGGCTGATAGCATTGTTGAGGTTCGATGAGCAAATGCAGACCCTTTGAAGTCATACAGCATGGTACCCATTCCATGGGTCCCAACTCTCCAGGATTAAGGGATTCTTTCTTCAGCTAAAACATGCATGGGAAACCCACAGTATGGTGCACCGTGTGACCAGGAAAGGTTTTCAAATGCATCTCAGTTTTCTTCCCCTTTTACTCGGGTTCACCATTCCAGAACGTTTACTAACACTCTCCCCACTTGGAGAGTCAGTGCCTTTAACTTCCTGTTAGGCACAGTTTGCAATTTCTGCGCAAGATGAAAAGGAATAGGGAGAGCCAATGAGAGACTAGCTCTAGGTGTCCGCACGGGCAAATTTAACGCTCATTTCCCACCAGGAAGAGGAATTAACCAAAGGCTCAGCATGCCGTGCCGGAACCAGATTAGGGCCTGAGGCAATCCTGTGGGTTTGCGGCCAGCTCACAATATAGTGAGTTGAAGAAATGAGCTCAGGGGCATTTTAACTCACAAACCTGCAGAGTTATAAATGACAGCTATCGTCCAAAAATATATTGAAGGAAGGCTGCGAAGACGACTTGAAAGTGGGGCAGAATTGCAGGAAAACGATTTCAGGGGGTAGACGGGAATTGCATTTAAAGCATAGGAAAAGAGGCAGAAGGTCGACAATGATGCTCTTGGCCAAAAAGGGCGTATGCGTTTTTTCCTGAATATATTCAGGAAAAAACGCATACGCCCTTTTTGGCCAACCAAGCAAGCATGTTAAAGAAATCTGCACTACAATGAAGTCTCACTGCCCCCCGGTCAAAAGGGCCATCTGAAAAAAGTGTAAAATCCAGAAAGGCAGCACAGGCCATGGAGAACAGGGAGCCTTGTTATGCTGATGGGCCGGATGTAAATTGCCAACAGCCACTCTGGAGAAGTGTATGGTGTTTCCTGGAACACCGAAAAAACAAAGCTACGGAGCCTACGGCACTTCCACTTATGGTCCTATAGCTTAGGGAAATTTAAATCAAAAACACACAGCCACCCAAAAGTTTCAGACGGCTCTGTTTACAAGAACCTCGTCTACGGTACAAGTTAAATATCCCAGAAAGTGAAAAATGGATAAAGAAGTTGTGGTACATACGTACAATGGAATATCACTCAGCAATGAAATCTATGTCATCAGGCCCGTCGCGGCATAATGAGTGGATTCAGGTACGATGATTCTAAGTGAAATAAGTCACACAGAAAATGAAACATCATAAGATATCACTAATACACGGAATGTAAACTTGGCTACACATGAACTGAATTACAAAACAGAACAGGGTCTCAAATTTAGAAAACCAACTTATGCTTGCTTAAGGGGAAAGGTGAGTTGGGGTGCTGCATAAAACCAGAGATAGAAATTAGCACAGATACCTTTCCATAAGCCAAATATGTAATAGTCAAGACCTACCCCTTGCTCAACGAAATGGACTAAACATCCCATATTCAACGCCTAGGAATACACCTGACTAGTAAGAATCTTCAAACCCATGGATTTATATGTCTCCGTAAGAGAATGAAGCGTGTGTACAGCGGCATGAATGCAGCAGAGAAAATCCGATAAATCCCATTATCAAAATGAATTACACAAACAAAACCCAAGGACAGTGAAATAGAGAGCAATTCTTAAATAATTCATTCAGGGCTTGTGATGCAACCTGGATTTACCACATCTACACCCAGAGCTGAGTGAGACATAAGGTTGGGCACTTCGGGCTGATAGCATTGGTGAGGTTCGATGAGCAAATGCAGACCCTTTGAAGTCATACAGCATGGTAACCATTCCATGGGTCCCAACTCTCCAAGTTTAAGGGATTCTTCCTTCAGCAAAAACATGCATGGGAAACCCACAGTATGGTGCACCGTGTGACTGGCAAACGTTTTCAAATGCATCTCAGTTTTTGTCCCCTGTTACTCGGGTTCACCATTCCAGACCCTTTACGAACACTCTCCCCACTTGGAGAGTCAGTGCCTTTAACCTCCTGTCAGGCACAGTTTGCAATTTCTGCGCAAGATGAAAAGGAATAGGGAGAACCAATGAGAGACTAGGTCTAGGTGTCTGCACGGGCAAATTTAACACTCATTTCCCACCAGGAAGTAGAATTAACCAAAGGCTCAGCATGCCGTGCCGGAACCAGATTAGGGCCTGAGGCAATCCTGTGGGTTTGCGGCCAGCTCACAAGATAGCGAGTTGAAGAAATGAGCTCAGGGGCACTGTAACTCACAAACCTGCAGAGTTATAAATGACAGCTATCATCCAAAAATATATTGAAGGAAGGCTGCGAAGACGACTTGTAAGTGGGGCAGAATTGCAGGAAAACGATTTCAAGGGGTAGACGGGAATTGCATTTAAAGCATAGGAAAAGAGGCAGAACGTCGACAATGATGCTCTTGGCCAAAAAGGGCGTATGCGTTTTTTCCTGAATATATTCAGTAAAAAACGCATACGCCCTTTTTGGCCAACCAAGCAAGCATGTTAAAGAAATCTGCACTACAATGAAGTCTCACTGCCCCCCGGTCAAAAGGGCCATCGGAAAAAAGTATAAAATCCAGAAAGGCAGCACAGGCCATGGAGAACAGGGAGCCTTGTTATGCTGATGGGCGGGATGTAAATTGCCAACAGCCACTCTGGAGAGGTGTATGGTGTTTCCCGGAACACCGAAAAAACAAAGCTATGGAGCCTATGTCACTTCCACTTATGGTCCTATAGCTTAGGGAAATTAAAATCAAAAACACACAGCCACCCAAAAATCTCGGGCGGCTCTCTTTACAAGAACCTCGTGTACGGTACAAGTTAAATATCCCAGAAAGCGAAAAATGGATAAAGAAGTTGTGGTACGTACGTACAATGGAATATCACTCACCAATGAAATCTATGTCATCTGGCCCGTCGTGGCATAACGAGTGGATTCAGGTACGATGATTCTAAGAGAAATAAGTCACACAGAAAATGAAACATCATAAGATATCACTAATACACCGAATGTAATCTTGGCTACACATGAACTGAATTACAAAACAGAACAGGGTCTCAAATTTAGAAAACCAACTTATGTTTGCTTAAGGGGAAAGGTGAGTTGGGGTGCTGCATAAAACCAGAGATAGAAATTAGCACAGATACCATTCCATACGTCAAATATGTAATAGTCAAGACCTACCCCTTGCTCAACGAAATGGGCTAAACACCCTATATTCAATGCCTAAGAATACACCTGACTAGTAAGAATCTTAAAACCCATGGATTTATATGTGTCCATAAGAGAATCAAGCGTGTGTACAGCTGCATGAAAGCAGCAGAGAAAATCCGATAAATCCTATTATCAAAATAAATTACAAAAACAAAACATAATGACAGTGAAATAGAGAGCAATTCTTAAATAATTCATTCATGTCTTGTGATGCAACCTGGATTTACCTCATCTACACCCAGAGCTGAGTGAGACATAAGGTTGGACACTTCGGGCTGATACCATTGGTGAGGTTCGATGAGCCAATGCAGACCATTTGAAGTCATACTGCATGGTACCCATTCCATGGGTCCCAACTCTCCAGGTTTAAGCGATTCTTCCTTCAGCTAAAGCATGCATGGGAAACACACAGTATGGTGCAGCGTGTGACCGGGAAACGTTTTCAAATGCATCTCAGATTTGTCCCCTTTTACTCGGGTTCAGAATTCCAGACTCTTTACTAAAACTCTCCCCACTTGGAGAGTCAGTGCCTTTAACCTCCTGTTTGGGACAGTTTGCAATTTCTGCGCAAGATGAACAGGAATAGGGAGAACCAATGAGAGACTAGCTGTAGGTGTCTGCAGGGGCAAATTTAACGCTCATTTCCCACCAGGAAGGGGAATTAACCAAAGGGTCAGCATGCCGTGCCGGAACAAGATTAGGGCCTGAAGCAATCGTGCGGGTTTGCGGCCAGCTCACAAGAAAGCGATTTTAAGAAAGGAGCTCAGGGGCACTGTAATTCACAAACCTGCAGAGTTATAAATGACAGCTATCGTCCAAAAATATATTGAAGGAAGGCTGCGAAGAGGACTTGAAAGCGGGGCAGAATTGCAGGAAAACGATTTCAGGGGGTAGACTGGAATTGCATTTAAAGCATAGGAAAAGAGGCAGAACGTCGACAATGATGCACTTGGCCAAAAAGGGCGTATGCGTTTTTTCCTGAATATATTCAGGAAAATATATATTCAGGAAAAAACGCATACGCCCTTTTTGGCCAACCAAGCAAGCATGTTAAAGA
The DNA here is from genome assembly GCF_059928025.1 of Delphinapterus leucas. Lineage (NCBI taxonomy): Eukaryota > Metazoa > Chordata > Mammalia > Artiodactyla > Monodontidae > Delphinapterus > Delphinapterus leucas. Next base: position 5,870,103 of record NW_028322235.1, read on the forward strand.
AATCTGCACTACAATGAAGTCTCACTGCCCCCCGGTCAAAAGGGCCATCTGAAAAAAGTGTAAAATCCAGAAATGCAGCACAGGCCATGGAGAACAGGGAGCCTTGTTATGCTGATGGGTGGGATGTAAATTGCCAACAGCCACTCTGGAGAAGTGTATGGTGTTTCCTGAAACACCGAAAAAACAAAGCAACGGAGCCTACGGCACTTCCACTTATGGTCCTATAGATTAGGGAAATTAAAATCAAAAACACACAGCCACGCCAAAGTTTCAGATGGCTCTGTTTACAAGAACCTCGTCTACGGTACAAGTTAAATATCCCAGAAAGCGAAAAATGAATAAAGAAGTTCTGGTACGTACGTACAATGGAATATCAGTCACCAATGAAATCTATGTCATCTGGCCCGTTGTGGCATAATGAGTGGATTCTGGTACGATGATTCTAAGTGAAAAAAGTCACACAGAAAATGAAACATCATAAGATATCACTAATACACCGAATGTAATCTTGGCTACACATGAACTGAATTACAAAACAGAACAGGGTCTCAAATTTAGAAAACCAACTTATGTTTGCTTAAGGGGAAAGGTGAGTTGGGGTGCTGCATAAAACGAGAGATAGAAATTAGCACAGATACCATTCCATACGTCATATATGTAATAGTCAAGGGGGCTTCCCTGGTGGCGCACTGGTTGAGAGTTCGCCTGCTGATGCAGGGGACGCGGGTTCGTGCCCCGGTCCGAGAGGATCCCACATGCCGCGGAGCTACTGGCCCCGTGAGTCATGGCCGTTGAGCCTGCGCGTCCGGAGCCTGTGCTCCGCAACGGGAGAAGCCACAACACTGAGAGGCCCGCGTACAGCAAAAAAAAAAAAAAAATATGTAATAGTCAAGACCTACCCCTTGCTCAACGAAATGGGCTAAACACCCTATATTCAACGCCTAGGAATACACCTGACTAGTAAGAATCTTCAAACCCATGGATTTATATGTGTCCATAAGAGAATCAAGCATGTGTACAGCTGCATGAAGGCAGCAGAGAAAATCCGATAAATCCTATTATCAAAATGAATTACAAAAACAAAACACAATGACAGTGAAATAGAGAACAATTCTTAAATAATTCATTCAGGGCTTGTGATGCAACCTGGATTTACCTCATCTACACCCAGAGCTGAGTGAGACATAAGGTTGGACACTTCGGGGTGATACCACTGGTGAGGTTCGATGAGCAAATGCAGACCATATGAAGTCATACTGCATGGTACCCATTCCATGGGTCCCAACTCTCCAGGTTTAAGCGATTCTTCCTTCAGCTAAAGCATGCATGGGAAGCCCACAGTATGGTGCACCGTGTGACTGGCAAACGTTTTCAAAGGCATCTCAATTTTCGTCCCCTTTTACTCGGGTTCACAATTCCAGACCCTTTTCTAACACTCTCCAGACTTGGAGAGTCAGGGCCTTTAACCTCCTGTTTGGCACAGTTTGCAATTTCTGCGCAAGATGAACAGGAATAGGGAGAACCAATGAGAGACTAGCTGTAGGTGTCTGCACGGGCAAATTTAACGCACATTTCCCACCAGAAAGACGAATTAACCAAAGGCTCAGCATGCCGTGCCGGAACAAGATTAGGGCCTGAAGCAATCCTGCGGGTTTGCGGCCAGCTCACAAGAAAGCGATTTGAAGAAAGGAGCTCAGGGGCACTGTAATTCACAAACCTGCAGAGTTATAAATGACAGCTATCGTCCAAAAATATATTGAAGGAAGGCTGCGCAGAGGACTTGAAAGCGGGGCAGAATTTCAGGAAAACGATTTCATGGGGTAGACTGGAATTGCATTTAAAGCATAGGAAAAGAGGCAGAACGTCGACAATGATGCACTTGGCCAAAAAGGGCGTATGCATTTTTTCCTGAATATATTCAGGAAAAAACGCATACGCCCTTTTTGGCCAACCAAGCAAGCATGTTAAAGAAATCTGCACTACAATGAAGTCTCACTGCCCCCCGGTAAAAACGGCCATCTGAAAAAAGTGTAAAATCCAGAAATGCAGCACAGGCCATGGAGAACAGGGAGCCTTGTTATGCTGATGGGTGGGATGTAAATTGCCAACAGCCACTCTGCAGAAGTGTATGGTGTTTCCTGAAACACCTAAAAAACAAAGCAACAGAGCCTACGGCACTTCCACTTATGGTCCTATAGCTTAGGGAAATTAAAATAAAAAACACACAGCCACCCCAAAGTTTCAGACGGCTCTGTTTACAAGAACCTCGTCTACGGTACAAGTTAAAAATCCCAGAAAGCGAAAAATGGATAAAGAAGTTGTGGTACGTACGTACAATGGAATATCACTCACCAATGAAATCTATGCCATCTGGCCCGTCGTGGCATAATGAGTGGATTCAGGTACGATGATTCTAAGAGAAATAAGTCACACAGAAAATGAAACATCATAAGATATCACTAATACACCGAATGTAATCTTGGCTACACATGAACTGAATTACAAAACAGAACAGGGTCTCAAATTTAGAAAACCAACTTATGTTTGCTTAAGGGGAAAGGTGAGTTGGGGTGCTGCATAAAACCAGAGATAGAAATTAGCACAGATACCATTCCATACGTCATATATGTAATAGTCAAGGGGGCTTCCCTGGTGGCGCACTGGTTGAGAGTTCGCCTGCCGATGCAGGGGACGCGGGTTCGTGCCCCGGTCCGAAAGGATCCCACATGCCGTGGAGCTACTGGCCCCATGAGTCATGGCCGTTGAGCCTGTGCGTCCGGAGCCTGTGCTCCGCAACGGGAGAGGCCACAACACTGAGAGGCCCGCGAACAGCAAAAAAAAAAAAAAAAATATGTAATAGTCAAGACCTACCCCTTGCTCAACGAAATGGGCTAAACACCCTATATTCAACGCCTAGGAATACACCTGACTAGTAAGAATCTTCAAACCCATGGATTTATATGTGTCCATAAGAGAATCAAGCATGTGTACAGCTGCATGAAGGCAGCAGAGAAAATCCGATAAATCCTATTATCAAAATGAATTACAAAAACAAAACACAATGACAGTGAAATAGAGAACAATTCTTAAATAATTCATTCAGGGCTTGTGATGCAACCTGGATTTACCTCATCTACACCCAGAGCTGAGTGAGACATAAGGTTGGACACTTCGGGGTGATACCACTGGTGAGGTTCGATGAGCAAATGCAGACCATATGAAGTCATACTGCATGGTACCCATTCCATGGGTCCCAACTCTCCAGGTTTAAGCGATTCTTCCTTCAGCTAAAGCATGCATGGGAAGCCCACAGTATGGTGCACCGTGTGACCAGGAAACGTTTTCAAAGGCATCTCAATTTTCGTCCCCTTTTACTCGGGTTCACAATTCCAGACCCTTTTCTAACACTCTCCAGACTTGGAGAGTCAGGGCCTTTAACCTCCTGTTTGGCACAGTTTGCAATTTCTGCGCAAGATGAACAGGAATAGGGAGAACCAATGAGAGACTAGCTGTAGGTGTCTGCACGGGCAAATGGAACGCTCATTTCCCACCAGGAAGAGGAAATAACCAAAGGCCCAGCATGCCCTGCCGGAACCAGATTAGGGTCTGAAGCAATCCTGTGGTTTTGCGGCCAACTCACAGGAAAGCGTGTTGAAGAAAGCAGCTCAGGGGCACTGTAATTCACAAACCTGCAGAGTTATAAATGACAGCTATCGTCCAAAATATATTGAAGTATGTCTGCGAAGAGGACTTAGAATTTGGGCAGAAATTCAGGAAAACGATTTCGGGGGTAGACTGGAATTGCACTTAACGCCTAGGAAAAGACGGAGAACGGCGACAATGATGCACTTGGCCAAAAAGGGTGTATGCGTTTTTTCCTGAATATAATCAGGAAAAAACGCATACGCCCTTTTTGGCCAACCAAGCAAGCGTGTAAAGAAATCTGCACTACAATGAAGTCTCTCTGCCCCCCGGTCAAAAGGGCCATCTGAAAAAAGTGTAAAATCCAGAAAGGCAGGACAGGCCATGGAGAAGAGGGAGCATTGTTATCCTGATGGGCGGGATGTGAATTGCCAACAGCCACTCTGGAGAAGTGTATGGTATTTCCTGAAACACATAAGAAACAAAGCAACACAGCCTATGGCACTTCCACTTATGGTCCTATAGCTTAGGGAAATTAAAATCAAAACCACACAGGCACCCCAAAGTTTGGAACGGCTCTGTTTACAAGAACCTCGTCTACGGTACAAGTTAAATATCCCAGAGGGCGAAAAATGGATAAAGAAGTTGTGGTTCTTACGTACAATGGAATATCACTCAGCAATGAAATCTATGTCATCAGGCCCGTAGCGGCATAATGAGTGGATTCAGGTACGATGATTCTACGTGCAATAGGTCACACAGAAAAAGAAACATCATAAGGTATCACTAATACACGGAATGTAATCTTGGCTACACATGAACTGAATTACAAAACAGAACAGTGTCTCAAATTTAGAAAACCAACTTATGCTTGCTTTTTGGGAAAGGTGAGTTCGGGTGCTGCATAAAAACAGAGATTGAAATTCGCACTGATACAGTTCCATAAGCCAAATATGTAATAGACAAGACCTACTGCTTGCTCAATGAAATGGGCTCAACACCCCATATTCAACGCCTAGAAATATACCTGCCTAGCAAGAATCTTAAAACCCATGGATTTATATGTGTCCGAAAGAGAATCCAGCGTGTGTTCAGTGGCCTAAAGGCAACAGTGAAAATCCGATAAATCATATTATCAAAATAAATTTCAAAAACAAAACACAATGACAGTGAAATAGAGAGCAATTCTTAAATAATTCACTCAGGGCTTCTGATGCAACCTGGATTTACCACATGTACACCCAGTGCTGGGGAGACATAAGGCCGGACACTTCGCCCTGATAGCATTGTTGAGGTTCGGTGAGCAATTGCAGACCCTTTGAAGTCATACTGCATGGTACCCATTCCAAGGGTCCCAACTCTCCAGGTTTAAGGGATTCTTCCTTCCGCTACATCATGTATGGGAAACCCAGAGTATGGTCCACCATGTGATTGGGAAACGTTTTCAAATGCATCTCAGTTTTCTTCCCTTTATACTCGGGTTCACCATTCCAGACGCTTAACTAACACTCTCCCCACTTGGAGAGTCAGTGCCTTTAACCTCCTGCTTGTCACAGTTTGCAATTTCTGCGCAAGATGAACAGGAATAGGGAGAACCAATGAGAGACTAGCTGTAGGTGTCTGCACGGGCAATTTAATGCTCATTTCTCACCAGGAAGTGGAATTAACCAAAGGCTCAGAATGCCCTGCCAGAACCAGATTAGGGCCTGAAGCAATACTGCGGGTGTGCAGGCAGCTCACAAGATAGCGAGTTGAACAAAGGAGCTCAGGGGCACTGTAATTCACAAACCTGCAGAGTTATAAATGACAGCTATCGTCCAAAAATATATTGAAGGAAGGCTGCGAAGAGGACTTGAAAGCGGGGCAGAATTCCAGGAAAACGATTTCAGGAGGTAGACGGGAAGTGCACTGAAAGCATAGGAGAAGAGGCAGAACCTCGACAATGATGCACTTGTTCAAAAAGTGCATATGCGTTTTTTCCAAGGCCCTCCTTAAAGAGGGTAGGGGGCTCCCAGCATGCTTCAGTGGCCAACAGAGGGCCCACATCGCCAAGGTGACGTGAGCCAACCAGGCAGGAGTGACCTCACATCAGAGGGCCCACCTCACAGAAGGGTAAGGGACCCAGCCATTATCAGACTCTCACCAGAGGGCCCACATCAGCAAGGGGCTGGGAACCAGGCAGGAGTGTCTTCACACCCGTGGGGCCACATCATCGCAAGTTGAGGTACCCAGCACATGTGGCCTCAAACCAGAGGACCCACATCTCCATGGGTCTCGGAGCGAGGCAGGCAGGATGAACCTCAAAACACGTGGCCCATTGTATAAAAAAGGTGAGGAATCCAGCAGTTGGAACATCCCAGCAGGCGGCCCAGAGCACCGAGGCTATGGGATCCAGGCAATGATGAACTTACAACAGAGGGCCCTCATCATGAAACTGTGAGCAACCTAGCCATTGTGACCTCAGAGCACAAGGCCCACATCCCCATGGGGAAGCGAACCAAGCAGGAGTGTCATCGCACCAGTGGGCACACATCAGAAAATGTGGGGAGCCCAGCAGTTAGGGCCTGACGCCAGAGGGCCCTCATCACCGAGGAGAGGAGGCTCCCAGCAGGCTCCAACTGCTACAAGAGGGCCAACGTCGCCAATGCGGGGTGTGCCAGCCAGGCAGGAGTGACCTCAGAGCAGAGGGCCAACCTCAAAAAAGTGTGAGGAACCCAAAGAGGATTAGACTCTCACCAGAGGGCCCACATCACCAAGAGGATCAGAACCAGGCAGGACTGTCTTCACACCAGGGTGACCACATCATAGAAAGGTGAGGAACCCAGCACATGTGGCCTAAACCAGAAGACCCACATCTCCAAGGGGCTCGGAGTGAGGCATGCAGGAGTAGCCTCACAACACAGGGCCCATAGAATAAAAAAGCTGAGGAATCCTGCAGTGGGAACCTCCCAGCAGGCGGCCCAGAGCACCGAGTCTATGCGATCCAGGCTGCAGTGAACTCACAGCAGAGGGCCCATATCATGAAACTGTGAGCAACCCAGCCATTGGGACCTCACAGCAGAAGGCCCACATCCCCATGGGGTTGGGAACATGGCAAGAGTGTCCTCGCACCACTTAGCACGTATCAGAAAAAGTGGGTACCCAGCAGTTACGGCCTGACGCTAGAGAGCCCTCATCACCGAGGGGAGGTGGCTCCCAGCAGGCTCCAACTGCCACAAGAGGGCCGATGTCGCCAAGGCGGGGTGTGCCAGCCAGTCAGTAGTGACCTCACAGCAGAGGGCCCACCTCACAGAAGGGTGAGGAACCCAGCCAGGATCAGACTCTCACCAGAGGGCCCACATCACCAAGGGGATAGAAACCAGGCAGGAGTGTCCTCACACCAGCGGGGCCACATCATCGAAAGGTGAGGGACCCAGCACACGTGGCCTCAAACCAGAGGACACACATCACCAAGGGGCTGGGAGTGAGTCAGGCAGGAGGAGTCTCCAAACAGAGGGCTCATAGAAGAAAAAAGGTGAGGAATCCCGCAGTTGGAACCTCCCCGCAGGCGGCCAGGAGCAGCGAGGCTATGGGATCCAGGCCGGAGTGAACTCACACCAGAGGGCCCTCATCATGAAACTGAGCCACCCACCGTTGGGACCTCAGAGCAGAAGGCCCATATTCCCATGGGGTTGGAAACCTGGCAGGAGTGTACTCACACCACAGGGCGCACATCAGAAAATTTTGGGAGCCCAGGAGTTAGAGCCTGACGCCAGAGGGCCCTCATTACCGAGGGGAGGAGACTCCCAGCAGGCACCAACTCCCACCTGAGGGCCCACGTCGCCAAGGTGACGTGTGCCAGTCAGGCAGGAGTGACCTCACAGCAGAGGGCCTACCTCACAGAAGGGTGAGGAAACCAGCCAGGATAAGACTCTCACCAGAGAGCCCACATCACCAAGGGGACCGGAACAAGGCAGGAGTGTCCTCACACCAGTGTGGCCACATTATAGAAAGGTGACGAACCCAGCACATGTGGCCTAAACCAGAGGACCCACATTTCCAAGGTGCTCCGAGTGAGGCAGGCAGGAGTAGCCTAACAACACAGGGCCCACAGAATAAAAAATGTGAGGAATCCAGCAGTTGGAACACCCCAGCAGGTGGCCCAGAGTACGGAGTCTATGGGATCCAGGCCACAGTGAACTCACAGCAGAGGGCTCACATCATGACACTGTGAGCAATCCAGCTGGTGGGACCTCAGAGCAGAAGGCCCACATCCCCATGGGGATGGGAACGTGGCAGGAGTGTACTCGCACGACAGGGCACATATCAGAAAATTTTGGGAGCCCATGAGTTAGGGCCTGACGCCAGAGGGCCCTCATTACCGAGGGGAGGAGACTCCCAGCAGGCACCAACTCCCAACTGAGGACCCACATCGCCAAGGTGATGTGTGCCAGCCAGGCAGGAGTGACCTCACAGCAGAGGGCCCACCTCCCAGAAGGGTGAGGAATCCAGCCAGGATCAGACTCTCACCAGAGGGCCCCCATCACCAAGGGGATGGGAACCAGGCAGGAGTGTCCTCACACCAGTGGGGCCACATCAATAAAGGTGAGGAAACCGGCACATGTGGCCTCAAACCAGAGGACCCACATCACAAAGGGGCTGGGAGTGAGTCAGGAAGGAGGAGCATGAAAACACAGGACCCAAAGAATAAAAATGGTAAGGAATCCAGCAGTAGGAACCTCCCAGCAGGCGGCTCAGAGCACAGAGTCTATGGGATCTAGGCCTGAGTGAACTAACACCAGAGAGCCAACATCCTGAAACTGTGAACAACACAGGTGTTGGGACCATAGAGCAGAAGGCACATGGGGATGGGAACCTGGCAGGAGTGCCCTCACACCACTTAGCACGTATCAGAAAATGTGGGTAACCAGCAGTTAGGGCCTGATGCCAGAGGGCCTCATCACTGAGGGGAGGAGGCTCCCAGCGGGCTCCAACTGCCACCAGAGGGCCGACGTCGCCAAGGCGGGGTGTGTCAGCCAGGCAGGAGTGACCTCAGAGAAGAGGGCCCACCTCACAGAAGTGTGAGGAGCCCAACCAGGATCAGACTCTCACTGGAGGGCTCACATCACCAAGGGGATGGGAACCAGGCAGGAGTGTCCGCACACCAGTGGGGCCACATCTGCGAAAGGTGAGGAACCCAGCACATGTGGCCTCAAACCAGAGGACACACATCACCAAGGGGCTGGGAGTGAGGCAGGTGTCTGGAGGGGCACATTTAACTCTAATTTCCCACCAGGAAGAGGAATTAACCAAAGGCTCAGAGTGCCGTGCAGGACCCTGATTACGGCCTGAAGCAAACCTGCGGTTCTGTGGCCAGCTTTCAAGGAAACGAGTTAAGAAAGGAAATCACAGGCACTGTAATTCACAAACCAGCAGAGTTATAAATGACAGCTATTGGCAAAAATATATTGAAGTAAGTCTGCACAGAGGACTTGAAAACGAGGCAGAATTGCAGGAATCATATTTCAGGAGGTAGATTGGAATTGCATTTAAAGCATGTGAAAAGCGGCAGATCTTTGACAGTGATGCACTTGGACAAAAAGTGCGTATACATTTTTTCCTGAATATATTCAGGAAAAAACGCATATGCCCTTTGTGGCCAACCAAGAATTCGAGCAATGGAAATCCGCACTACAATGAACTCTCATTTCCCATTCGTCAAAAGAGTCATCTGAAAAAAGTGTAAAACCCAGAAACACAGGACAGGCCATGGAGAACAGGGAGCCTTGTTATGCTGATGGACGGGATGTAAATTGCCAACAGACACTCTGGTGATGTTTATGGTGTATGCTGAAACATCTAAAAAACAAAGCTACAGAGCCTAGGGCACTTCCACTTTTGGCCCTATAGCTTAGGAAAATTAAAATCAACAAGACACAGCCAACACAATATCCAGGGCTGCTGTGTTTACAAGAACCTTGAGTCCAGTACAAATTAAATATCCCAGAAAGAAAAAAATGGATAAAGGAGTTGTCCTACTTACGTACAACGGAATATCACTCAGCAATGAAATCAATGTCATCAGGCCTGTAGCAGCAAATTGAGTGGATTTAAGTATGATGATTCTAAGAGAAATATGTCACACAGAGAAACATAATTATCATAAGATATCACAAATAGAGGGAGTGTAAACTTGGCTACACATAAACTGAATTACAAAACCGAACAGAGTCTCACATTTAGATAAAAACTTATGCTTGCTTAACGGGAAAGTTGAGTTGGGGTGCTGTATAAAACCAGAGATTGAAATGAGCACACATACCGTTCCATAAGCCAAATATGTAATAGACAAGACCTACTCTTTGCTCAACGAAATAGACTAATCCATGGTGTATCACCTCACACCTGTTAGAATGGGCATCATCAGAAAATCTACAAACAACAAATGCTGGAAAGGGTGCGGAGATAAGGAAACCTCTTCCACTATTGTTGGGAATGTAAATTGATGCAGTCACTGTGGAGAACATTATGGAGTTTCTTATAAAACTAAGAATAGAATTACCATATAATACAGCAATCCCACTACTGGGCATATACCCAGACAAAACCATAAAACGAAAAGAGACATTCACCGCAATGTTCATTGCATCACTATTTACAATATCCAGGTAATGGAAGCAAACTAAATGCCCACAGACAGACGAATGCATAAAGATGAGGTACATATATAAAATGGAATATTACTAAGCCATAAAAAGGAATGAAATTGGGTCATTTGTAGAGACGTTGATGGATCTAGAGACTGTCATACAGAGTGAAGTAAGTCAGAAAGAGAAAAACAAATCCTGTATATAAATGCATATATGTGGAACCTAGAAAAGTTGTACAGATGAAGCGTTTTGCAAGGCAGAAATAGAGCAACAGATGTAGACAACAAACGTATGGACACCAAGGGGGGAAAGCTGTTAGGGGGGTGGTGGTGGGAGTTGAGAGATTGGGATTGACATGTATACATTTCTATGTATAAAATAGGTAACCAAAAAGAACCTGCTGTATAAAAAAATAAAATAAAATTCAAAATTACAAAAAGTAAAACAGAAAAAATATTCTTCCCTTCATATACATGTATTTATATGAATAAATTATTTCCATGCTTATATCTGTAAATACAAAAAAGAGGAATAAAATCTACCTTGAACCAAAAACGAAAAAAAGAAAAAAAAACAGAACCCACCAGTTACACAGAGGAAAACCGTATCAGGGCCCTTGCTCCAGTTGTAAACAATTCTGAAGTTGGTCAGTGGTGGGGAATCATCTCCCATTCAGCCAGCATGCCACACACAACAAGCGTCCTCATTGCAAAGCTGGGGGCCCGTGCCGAGGCATCTGTGAGTAAACGTGGGCCGAGCCCCAGGCCAGCTGCTGCAGAAATGTTCCCACCCTTCCCAGGTAAAACACCTGAATATGTACAAGGACTTGAAAGCCTAGAGGAAGGGCCATGGAGCCACATGAGCGACAGCATGCCAGCCGACTTGGTGCCTGCAGGCCAGACAGGATGGTCCTGGCCCTGGGTGCTCTTCTGGAAGCTTTCCATTTCCCTGCCTGAGATACCCCTCCTGTCCCGGCCCCCACTGCTTTCTTCCTTACTCACCTCTGCCCAGGGAGAAATTCCAGCGGCAGGTATGGGTGGCACATCCTCTTCTTTAGCAGGTGGCATCTTGGCAACTGCTGCAGAAAGTCCAGCAGAGCCCCACTCACACTGGGCAACCCACAAAGCCGTGGCCTCTCACTCCCTCCCACCAGTCCAGCCCCGAGACTGCTGACAGGGCAGAAAATGGCGTCAGGCACAGCTGCAGGTGCTCTTGCTGCCTGGAGCGGTGTTTATATTGATCTCAACCCAGGCACACCTTGGGAGGGATGGCCGGCATGGTCAGGCTTCCCAGGCCAGCCAATAATCACCCCTCAGGGGCTCACAGTTGCAGAAACTGGAACTTGCTGAATCGGCCAGGTCCAAGGAACAGGTGTGGGCTCCTGAGAGTCAGGATAGACAAGGGCCTGCAGCTCTGGCTTGTTTTCTAATTATATTATCTGGCCCATGAGTGGGAGACAACTTCAAGAAAACCATCTCCTAATGAGAAGTACCCAGGAGTCAGGGAGAGCAGGGGTGGGTGGTGGGTGGAGACAGAGGCCTGGTGCCCCGGGTGCAGTGGAAATCTCTGGAAGACCAGGTGGAGGGAGGCCACACAGAGTGATGCCCAGGGTCACAGACCTGTCGGAGCTGCTGTTTGTTAGTTCAAGTCCTGCTCTGAGGTGCTCTGTGTCAGATCTGAGTGACAGGTGAGCTGGGAGTGCTCTGCAATGAGGGCGATGTGCATGGCTCCTGTGTGCCCAGCCCTGCCACGGTACCTGAAAGGGTAGCTCTGTATCCTGGGAGGGGCCTGACCACGAGAGCCCCATGGGCTGCAGGGGAACCTGCCCAGGGAGCCCCATATCCTGGGAGGGGCCTGAACACGAGAGCCCCGTGGTCTGGAGTGGGGGTGGGGTACCTGCCCAGGTGAGCTCCATATCCTGGGATTGGCCTGACCTTGAGAGCCCCATGGGCTGCTGGAGTCCTGGTAAAAGATGTCAGGACAGTCAGTGAAGCCACCCAGGATATACCTCCAGTAGTTCCTAAACCCTACACCCTGCTGGTCATTCTACTAACCACCAGGACATGGTATTCTGTATTAGTCTTCAATGAAGCCTTCTTTTGTATTCTATTAGTCCCAGAGTCACAAGAAATTTTGGCTTGTGAGTGGCAGGACTCAACATACAACTAAAACAATACTTCCGGGCCGTCTTGCCCCAAGGGTTCAAAAATTCCCACACCATCTTTGGGGAAAGCTCAGCTAAAGACCTAAAAGTTCTACCTCTGGAAAAGGAAACACTCCTTCAATATGCAGACGACATTCTGATCGCCAGCCCTACTAAGGAGACCTCTGAACTACCAAGCCAATAAAGGATACAAGTTGTCCAAGAAAAAGCTCAAATATCACAGACTATGGTGACCTGCGTGGGCTGCATTCTCACAGAAGGTCGGAGAAGCCCATCCCAGGAAAGGGAAGAAACGATTTACAGCCTTACCCATTTCTAAAACTAGAAGACAGCTTAGGGGTTCCTGGGGAGGCCAGGGTTTGCTGCTTCTGGATCCCTAACTACAGTCTACTAGCTGGGCCTCTATATGAAACACTGAAAGAAAAAGATGATGATCCTTTTGAATAGAATCCAGAAGTGGCCTTTCAAGAATGGAAAGAGCAGTCAATTCAGACCCTTGCCCTGGAACTCCCTAATTTAGCTAAACCCTTTGACCTTTACATTCCTAGTGAAATTTGAATGACCATTGGAGTATTAGTGCAAAACCTGGGACCACTTGAAATGGAACAATGCAAGAATGCCATCCAGGTAGGATAAACTACGGTCACCAAGGGGCTTGGCCCACCGCCACATCTGGCCAAGATACTGGCAGTATCTGAAAACCTGGAAATCAGCAGCCCAAAAGGCCACCTCCCTCCTAAGGGAAAAGGACCCCACGTGGTGATCCTAACCCCCAACCATGCCCTGAAGTTGCAGGGTTTGCTCCGTGGGCACACTGACCTTGAGTGAGGAGGTCCTCCAACTCCAACCTCCAGAGAGATAACTGGGGCAAAGTGGCACCATGACGACTCATGTGACCATCACTTGACCTGGAGTTTCTCTCATAAAACAACAAGAGTGTGTCCCAAAAGAGTAGACTACTGCTTGCAGGACTTACTGCACCCAGAGGGGAGGTAATAATCTTGGCAGGGGAACCGTATATCACGCTGTCACCATAGAAAAGCCTACAGACACTGTGATGATGGTGGCCAATAAGACCGGCTGGACTCCTGTTTACTTCAAAAGGCTGTTGACTCAGTGGCCATCATGGTCCTTCATCACCACTGACCCTGGACTGTCTGGGAGTTGAGCAGTCAGGGTGCTGACACCTGGTGCTGTTTTTACGTTAATTCAGGGGCCTAACTGAAGAAAGCACAGACTACTGGTCAGAGCATCTAGGCTGGCAGAAACGGTCAGCCTAAGGTGGCTGAACAAATGTGCGGCGGGGTGAAACTGGACCTCACAGCGTCACTGCACATCTCCTTCCTGGACCCTTAAAGGTCATTAGAATCTATAACACTACCAATACTTGTGCTCAGGCGGACGAGCAGGGAGGCAGGAGGCCTGCGGACAATCAACGTCACCTGGAGGCTGCTGGGGAGAAGTTCAGACCCTCTCCCACGGGTATGAGGGCTCCTAACTCAGCACTCAGCAGTTACAGATGAAGGGTCTGCACCCTCAGCACTCTAAGAATGAGGAAGGGGACAAAATGCAGAAGAGGGGTTTGTCCCAGGCAAAGCCCCTTAAAAATCCCTGGGAGATAAAAATAGAATCTGGGCAATAAAATAAAGTCTAACCTTTTTTATCCTTTGTGCTTTGTCTAATTTCACGTGCTCCTAGGGTCCCGCATACAGAGGTTCAACAGCCGGCACTTCAGACCAGATTTCCTAGTGCAGAATGGCTGGGTCGACACTTCAGCTCCTGGAGCACAGTGCAGACTCCGCGATATAGAGCCTGAGCTGCAGCCAACCGGGCCCTCGAGAGCTCCGCCCCCTCCCTCCCACTGACTCTGACAGGATCTCTACACAGCAGCCCAGCCCACAGCCCACGGGGTAGCACATGCTCTCACCTCTGCATTCTCTGATCAAAATATAAAGTTTCCTTTGCTTCTGAACCAAACTCAGTCTCGATCTGTTGGCTCCAATGACACTGGGCAGGGGGACACTTGTTGGGGTCCACTCTGGAGGATCAGTAACAGAAATTGAGAACATTGTAACTTCAATGAACAGATGTGTGAGCCAAACTGTAATTAACATAGAACAGTGTATAAGGCTCGGGTAAAATAAGATGTTTCTAACACTTCCATTTGATATTTCCATCACTTTATTATAAGCAAGTTCAGTGAAAGGTTTGTCTTATTTGTCAGGTCAATACTAGAGAAACGAAGTGATTTCTTTCCAAGGATGTACATCTAATAATCTTGGTTAAAGCTTCAATCTTGTTTTAAATGCTTTTCCATTGAAAATGATACCTCTCTTTCAGCTCCCCCATTTCTGAGAAGTATAAAATCTTATAATTTATTATTACCAAAGGGGAAAGGTGGGAGGAGGGATAAATTAACAGTTTGGGATTAACACATACACACTGCTATGTATAAAATCGATCATTAACAAGGAACTACTGTACAGCACAGGGAACCACACTCAATATTTTGCAATAACCTATAAGGGGAAATAATCTGAAAAAAGAATAGATATTTTTATTGACATCATCTATTAATGACAGTTAAAATGGAACCTAAGGGAAACCGGTGGTGAGTGCTTCTGACCCTGAAGACTTCAATCATCTAAAGTTTGGACTCTGCCTACTTCCCAAGGCCCTTAATGAACCTATGTGTAGCCGTAGCTTAAACAATTCCCCAGTTTGGGTTGTGGAGAGACACTGATTTTGAAAAAGCCCTGGTGTTCTCCTCACATGAATGGGACACTTCCTACAGCTAAAATATGCCTGTCACACCCAGAAGATGGTATACCGTCTGATCGGGAAGAGTTTGGAAAAGGCATCTCATCTCCTCATCTCCTGGTGCTCGGGTTCACCCCTCCAGCGTCTTTACGAACAGTCTCCCCACTTGGAGATGTCAGCACTGTCAACATCCTGTTGCATACAGTTTGGAATTTGTCCAGAGGATGAAGCAGAAGGAGGAGGAACAATGAGAGACAAGTCCTAGGTGTTCGGACAGGCACATGTCACTCTAATTTCCAATCAGGAAGACGAATTGACTAAAAGCTAGGGTTGCCCATGGAAACAGAATAGGGCTTGAGGAAATCCCGCTGCTTTGTGGCCAGTTCCCATAAACACAAGTTGAAAAATGGAACTCAGGGCCGCTAAAATTCACGAAACTGCAGAGTTGAAAATATCTCTCACTGAAAAATGTCTTGAGGAAAGTCAGAGAAAAGGACTTGTAAGCAACGGAGAATGGCAGGAAAGGGATTGGAAGAGGTAGAAAGGACTCGCCATTAAGCACAAGAAAAGGGGCTGAACATTGCCAACATTGCAGTTGGCCAAAAAGGGTGTATGCGTCTTTTTCTGTATATATTCAAGAAAAGGGCATACACTTTTTTAGCCAACCAAACAGGTGCGCACTGGAAATCAGTACTACAAAACATATCACTTCGCATCAGTCAGAAGAGCCTTCCTCATAAAGTGTAAACACCAGAAATGCAGGACAGGGCAAGGAGAAAAGGGAGCCCTGTGAGGCTTATAGTGGAAATGTATATTGCCAATGGTCACTCTTGAGAAGTGTATTGTGTTTACTAAAGCATCTAAAAAATGAGCTACAGAGCACAGGGCACTTGCACTCATGGACGTATATCTTGGGAAAGACAAAAATGGAGAGGACACAGGCACCCCAATGTTTACCGCCTCTCTGTTTAAAAGATCCTCGACTAGGATATAATTTATATGTCTCTGGAGGGAAAAAATGGATAGAGGTGTGGCACTTATGTAGAGTGGAATATTACTCAGCCTGAAAATCAGTGAAATATAGCCAGTTGTAACAACCCCAGAGTAGTTACGTATGATCATTCAAAGTCACATAATTCAAAAAGAAAAAGACAAACAATAACACTAATACATGGAATGTAAACGTGGCTACAAATGACCTGAATTACAAAACAGAATGGGGTCTCAAATTTAGAAGACCAACTTATGTTTGCTTAAGGAAAAAGGAGAGTTGGGGAGCTGCATAAAACCAGAGATTGAAATTAGCACAGATACCGTTCCATAAGCCAAATATGTAATAGAAAAAACCTACTCCCTGGTCAACAAAATGGGCTCAACACGCCATATTCAACACCTACGAATACACCTGACTAGTAAGAATCTTCAAACTCATGGATTTATATGTCTCCGGAAGAGAATCAAGAGTGAGTACAGCGGCATGAACGGAGCAGTGAAAATGCGATAAATCCCATTATCAAAATAAATTACAAAAACAAAACACAATGAGAGTGAAATAGAGAGCAATTCTTAAATAATTCATTCAGGGCTTGTGATGCAACCTGGATTTACCACATCTACACCCAGAGCTGAGTGAGACATAAGGTTGGGCACTTCGGGCTGATAGCATTGTTGAGGTTCAATGAGCAAATGCAGACCCTTTGAAGTCATACTGCATGGTACCCATTCCATGGGTCCCAACTCTCCAGGTTTAAGGGATTCTTTCTTCAGCTAAAACATGCATGGGAAACCCACAGTATGGTGCACCGTGTGACCAGGAAAGGTTTTCAAATGCATCTCAGTTTTCGTCCCCTTTTACTCGGGTTCACCATTCCAGAACGTTTACTAACACTCTCCCCACTTGGAGAGTCTGAACCTTTAACCTCCTGTTTGGCACAGTTTGCAATTTCTGCGCAAAATGAACAGGAATAGGGAGAACCAATGAGAGACTAGCTGTAGGTGTCTGCACGGGCAAATTTAACGCTCATTTCCAACCAGGAAGAGGAATTAACCAAAGGCTCAGCATGCCGTGCCGGAACCAAATTAGGGCCTGAATCTATCATGCGGGTTTGCGGCCAGCTCACAAGAAAGCGATTTGAAGAAAGGAGCTCAGGGGCACTGTAATTCACAAACATGCAGAGTTATAAATGACAGCTATCGTCCAAAAATATATTGAAGGAAGGCTGTGAAGAGGACTTGAAAGCGGGGCAGAATTGCAGGAAAACGATTTCAGGGGGTAGACTGGAATTGCATTTAAAGCATAGGAAAAGAGGCAGAATGTCGACAATGATGCACTTGGCCAAAAAGTGCGTATGCGTTTTTTACTGAATATATTCAGGAAAAAACGCATACGCCCTTTTTGGCCAACCAAGCAAGCATGTTAAAGAAATCTGCACTACAATGAAGTCTCACTGCCCCCCGGTCAAAAGGGCCATCTGAAAAAAGTGTAAAATCCAGAAATGCAGCACAGGCCATGGAGAACAGGGAGCCTTGTTATGCTGATGGGTGGGATGTAAATTGCCAACAGCCACTCTGGAGAAGTGTATGGTGTTTCCTGAAACACCTAAAAAACAAAGCAACGGAGCCTACGGCACTTCCACTTATGGTCCTATAGCTTAGGGAAATTAAAATCAAAAACACACAGCCACCCCAAAGTTTCAGACAGCTCTGTTTACAAGAACCTCGTCCACGGTACAAGTTAAATATCCCAGAAGGCGAAAAATGGATAAAGAATTTGTGGTACGTACGTACAATGGAATATCACTCAGCAATGAAATCTATGTCATCAGGCCCGTCACGGCATAATGAGTGGATTCAGGTACGATGATTCTAAGTGAAATAAGTCACACAGAAAATGAAACATCATAAGATATCACTAATACACGGAATGTGAACTTGGCTACACATGAACTGAATTACAAAACAGAACAGGGTCTCAAATTTAGAAAACCAACTTATGCTTGCTTAAGGGGAAAGGTGAGTTGGGGTGCTGCATAAAACCAGAGATAGAAATTAGCACAGATACCTTTCCATAAGCCAAATATGTAATAGTCAAGACCTACCCCTTGCTCAACGAAATGGACTAAACACCCCATATTCAACGCCTAGGAATACACCTGACTAGTAAGAATCTTCAAACCCATGGATTTATATGTCTCCGTAAGAGAATGAAGCGTGTGTACAGCGGCATGAATGCAGCAGAGAAAATCCGATAAATCCCATTATCAAAATGAATTACACAAACAAAACCCAAGGACAGTGAAATAGAGAGCAATTCTTAAATAATTCATTCAGGGCTTGTGATGCAACCTGGATTTACCACATCTACACCCAGAGCTGAGTGAGACATAAGGTTGGGCACTTCGGGCTGATAGCATTGGTGAGGTTCGATGAGCAAATGCAGACCCTTTGAAGTCATACAGCATGGTACCCATTCCATGTGTCCCAACTCTCCAAGTTTAAGGGATTCTTCCTTCAGCTAAAACATGCATGGGAAACCACAGTATGGTGCACCGTGTGACTGGCAAACGTTTTCAAATGCATCTCAGTTTTCGTCCCCTTTTACTCGGGTTCACCATTCCAGACCCTTTACGAACACTCTCCCCACTTGGAGAGTCAGTGCCTTTAAACTCCTGTTTGGCACAGTGTGCAATTTCTGCGCAAGATGAACAGGAAGAGGGAGAAACAATGAGAGACTACCTGTAGGTGTCTGCACGGGCAAATTTAACGCTCAATTCCCACCAGAAAGAGGAATTAACCAAAGGCTCAGCATGCCGTGCCGGAACAAGATTAGGGCCTGAAGCAATCCTGCGGCTTTTCGGCCAGCTCAAATGAAAGTAATTTGAAGAAAGGAGCTCAGGGTCACAGTAATTCAGAAACCTGCAGAGTTATAAATGACAGCTATCGTCCAAAAATATATTGAAGGAAGGCTGCGAAGAGGACTTGAAAGCGGGGCAGAATTGCAGGAAAACGATTTCAGGGGGTAGACTGGAATTGCATTTAAAGCATAGGAAAAGAGGCAGAACGTCGACAATGATGCACTTGGCCAAAAAGGGCGTATGCGTTTTTTCCTGAACATATTAAGGAAAAAACGCATACGCCCTTTTTGGACAACCAAGCAAGCATGTTAAAGAAATCTGCACTACAATGAAGTCTCACTGCCCCCCGGTCAAAAGGGCCATCTGAAAAAAGTGTAAAATCCAGAAAGGCAGCACAGGCCATGGAGAACAGCGAGCCTTGTTATGCTGATGGGCGGGATGTAAATTGCCAACAGCCAGTCTGGAAAAATGTATGGTGTTTCCCGGAACATCTAAAAAACAAAGCAACGGAGACTATGGCACTTCCCCTTATGGTCCTATAGCTTAGGAAAATTAAAATCAAAAACACACAGCCACCCCAAAGTGTCGGACGGCTCTGTTTACAAGAACCTCGTCTACGGTACAACTTAAATATCCCAGAATGTGAAAAATGGATAAAGAAGTTGTGGTACGTACGTACAATGGAATATCACACAGCAATGAAATCTATGTCATCAGGCCCGTCGCGGCATAATGAGTGGATTCAGGTACGATGATTCTAAGTGAAATATGTCACACAGAAAATGAAACGTCATAAGATATCACTAATACACGGAATGTAAACTTGGCTACACATGAACTGAATTACAAAACAGAACAGGGTCTCAAATTTAGAAAACCAACTTATGCTTGCTTAAGGGGAAAGGTGAGTTGGGGTGCTGCATAAAACCAGAGATAGAAATTAGCACAGATACCTTTCCATAAGCCAAATATGTAATAGTCAAGACCTACCACTTGCTCAACGAAATGGACTAAACACCTCATATTCAACGCCTAGGAATACACCTGACTAGTAAGAATCTTCAAACCCATGGATTTATATGTCTCCGTAAGAGAATGAAGCGTGTGTACAGCGGCATGAATGCAGCAGAGAAAATCCGATAAATCCCATTATCAAAATGAATTACACAAACAAAACCCAAGGACAGTGAAATAGAGAGCAATTTTTAAATAATTCATTCAGGGCTTGTGATGCAACCTGGATTTACCACATCTACACCCAGAGCTGAGTGAGACATAAGGTTGCGCACTTCGAGCTGATAGCATTGGTGAGGTTCGATGAGCAAATGCAGACCCTGTGCAGTCATACAGCATGGTACCCATTCCATGGGTCCCAACTCTCGAAGTTTAAGGGATTCTTCCTTCAGCTAAAACATGCATGGGAAACCCACAGTACGGTGCACCGTGTGACTGGCAAACGTTTTCAAATGATTCTCAGTTTTCGTCCCCTTTTACTCGGGTTCACCATTCCAGACCCTTTACGAACACTCTCCCCACTTGGAGAGTCAGTGCCTTTAACCTCCTGTTGGGCACAGTTTGCAATTTCTGCGCAAGATGTAAAGGAATAGGGAGAACGAATGAGAGACTAGCTCTAGGTGTCTGAACGGGCAAATTTAACGCTCATTTCCCACCAGGAAGAGGAATTAACCAAAGGCTCAGCATGCCGTGCCGGAACCAGATTAGGGCCTGAGGCAATCCTGTGGGTTTGCGGCCAGCTCACAAGATAGCGAGTTGAAGAAATGAGCTCAGGGGCACTGTAACTCACAAACCTGCAGAGTTATAAATGACAGCTATCGTCCAAAAATATATTGAAGGAAGGCTGCGAAGACGACTTGTAAGTGGGGCAGAATTGCAGGAAAACGATTTCAGGGGGTAGACGGGAATTGCATTTAAAGCATAGGAAAAGAGGCAGAACGTCGACAATGATGCTCTTGGCCAAAAAGGGCGTATGCGTTTTTTCCTGAATATATTCAGGAAAAAACGCATACGCCCTTTTTGGCCAACCAAGCAAGCATGTTAAAGAAATCTGCACTACAATGAAGTCTCACTGCCCCCCGGTCAAAAGGGCCATCTGAAAAAAGTGTAAAATCCAGAAAGGCAACACAGGCCACGGAGAACAGGGAGCCTTGTTATGCTGATGGGCGGGATGTAAATTGCCAACAGCCACTCTGGAGAAGTGTATGGTGTTTCCCGGAACACCGAAAAAACAAAGCTACGGAGCCTACGGCACTTCCACTTATGGTCCTATAGCTTAGGGAAATTAAAATCAAAAACACACAGCCACCCCAAAGTGTCGGACGGCTCTGTTTACAAGAACCTCGTCTACGGTACAAGTTAAATATCCCAGAATGTGAAAAATGGATAAAGAAGTTGTGGTACGTACGTACAATGGAATATCACTCAGCAATGAAATCTAGGTCATCAGGCCCGTCGCGGCATAATGAGTGGATTCAGGTACGATGATTCTATGTGAAATAAGTCACACAGAAAATGAAACATCATAAGATATCACTACTACACGGAATGTAAACTTGGCTACACATGAACTGAATTACAAAACAGAACAGGGTCTCAAATTTAGAAAACCAACTTATGCTTGCTTCAGGGGAAAGGTGAGTTGGGGTGCTGCATAAAACCAGAGATAGAAATTAGCACAGATACCTTTCCATAAGCCAAATATATAATAGTCAAGACCTACCCCTTGCTCAACGAAATGGACTAAACACCCCATATTCAACGCCTAGGAATACACCTGACTTGTAAGAATCTTCAAACCCATGGATTTATATGTCTCCGGAAGAGAATCAAGAGTGAGTACAGCGGCATGAACGGAGCAGTGAAAATGCGATAAATCCCATTATCAAAATAAATTACAAAAACAAAACACAATGAGAGTGAAATAGAGAGCAATTCTTAAATAATTCATTCAGGGCTTGTGATGCAACCTGGATTTACCACATCTACACCCAGAGCTGAGTGAGACATAAGGTTGGGCACTTCGGGCTGATAGCATTGTTGAGGTTCAATGAGCAAATGCAGACCCTTTGAAGTCATACTGCATGGTACCCATTCCATGGGTCCCAACTCTCCAGGTTTAAGGGATTCTTTCTTCAGCTAAAACATGCATGGGAAACCCACAGTATGGTGCACCGTGTGACCAGGAAAGGTTTTCAAATGCATCTCAGTTTTCGTCCCCTTTTACTCGGGTTCACCATTCCAGAACGTTTACTAACACTCTCCCCACTTGGAGAGTCTGAACCTTTAACCTCCTGTTTGGCACAGTTTGCAATTTCTGCGCAAAATGAACAGGAATAGGGAGAACCAATGAGAGACTAGCTGTAGGTGTCTGCACGGGCAAATTTAACGCTCATTTCCAACCAGGAAGAGGAATTAACCAAAGGCTCAGCATGCCGTGCCGGAACCAAATTAGGGCCTGAATCTATCATGCGGGTTTGCGGCCAGCTCACAAGAAAGCGATTTGAAGAAAGGAGCTCAGGGGCACTGTAATTCACAAACATGCAGAGTTATAAATGACAGCTATCGTCCAAAAATATATTGAAGGAAGGCTGTGAAGAGGACTTGAAAGCGGGGCAGAATTGCAGGAAAACGATTTCAGGGGGTAGACTGGAATTGCATTTAAAGCATAGGAAAAGAGGCAGAATGTCGACAATGATGCACTTGGCCAAAAAGTGCGTATGCGTTTTTTACTGAATATATTCAGGAAAAAACGCATACGCCCTTTTTGGCCAACCAAGCAAGCATGTTAAAGAAATCTGCACTACAATGAAGTCTCACTGCCCCCCGGTCAAAAGGGCCATCTGAAAAAAGTGTAAAATCCAGAAATGCAGCACAGGCCATGGAGAACAGGGAGCCTTGTTATGCTGATGGGTGGGATGTAAATTGCCAACAGCCACTCTGGAGAAGTGTATGGTGTTTCCTGAAACACCTAAAAAACAAAGCAACGGAGCCTACGGCACTTCCACTTATGGTCCTATAGCTTAGGGAAATTAAAATCAAAAACACACAGCCACCCCAAAGTTTCAGACAGCTCTGTTTACAAGAACCTCGTCCACGGTACAAGTTAAATATCCCAGAAAGCGAAAAATGGATAAAGAATTTGTGGTACGTACGTACAGTGGAATATCACTCACCAATGAAGTCTATGTCATCTGGCCCGTCTTGGCATAATGATTGGATTCAGGTACGATGATTCTAAGTGAAATAAGTCACACAGAAAATGAAACATCATAAGATATCACTAATACACCGAATGTAATCTTGGCTACACATGAACTGAATTACAAAACAGAACATGGTCTCAAATTTAGAAAACCAACTTATGTTTGCTTAAGGGGAAAGGTGAGTTGGGGTGCTGCATAAAACCAGAGATAGAAATTAGCACAGATACCATTCCATACGTCAAATACGTAATAGTCAAGAACTACACCTTGCTCAACAAAATGGGCTAAACCCCCTATATTCAACGCCTAGGAATACACCTGACTAGTAAGAATCTTCAAACCCATGGATTTATATGTCTCCATAAGAGAATCAAGCGTGTGTACAGCTGCATGAAGGCAGCAGAAAAAATCCGATAAATCCCATTATCAAAATGAATTACAAAAACAAAACACAATGACAGTGAAATAGAGAGCAATTCATAAATAATTCATTCAGGGCTTGTGATGCAACCTGGATTTACCTCATCTACACCCAGAGCTGAGTGAGACATAAGGTTGGACACTTTGGGCTGATAGCATTGGTGAGGTTCGATGAGCAACTGCAGATCATTTGAAGCCATACTGCATGGTACCCATTCCATGGGTCCCAAATCTCCAGGTTTAAGGGATTCTTCCTTCAGCTACAACATGCATGGGAAACACACAGTATGGTGCACCGTGTGACCGGGAAACGTTTTCAAATGCATCTCAGGTTTCGTCTCCTTTTACTCGGGTTCACAATTCCAGACCCTTTACTATCACTCTCCCCACTTGGAGAGTCAGTGCCTTTAACCTGCTGTTTGGCACAGTTTGCAATTTCTGTGCAAGATGAACAGGAATAGGGAGAACCAATGAGAGACTAGCTGTAGGTTTCTGCACGGGCAAATTTAACGCTCATTTCCAACCAGGAAGAGGAATTAACCAAAGGCTCAGCATGCCGTGCCGGAACCAAATTAGGGCCTGAATCTATCATGCGGGTTTGCGGCCAGCTCACAAGAAAGCGATTTGAAGAAAGGAGCTCAGGGGCACTGTAATTCACAAACATGCACAGTTATAAATGACAGCTATCGTCCAAAAATATATTGAAGGAAGGCTGTGAAGAGGACTTGAAAGCGGGGCAGAATTGCAGGAAAACGATTTCAGGGGGTAGACTGGAATTGCATTTAAAGCATAGGAAAAGAGGCAGAATGTCGACAATGATGCTCTTGGCCAAAAAGGGCGTATGCGTTTTTTCCTGAATATATTCAGGAAAAAACGCATACGCCCTTTTTGGCCAACCAAGCAAGCATGTTAAAGAAATCTGCACTACAATGAAGTCTCACTGCCCCCCGGTCAAAAGGGCCATCTGAAAAAAGTGTAAAATCCAGAAAGGCAGCACAGGCCATGGAGAACAGGGAGCCTTGTTATGCTGATGGGCGGGATGTAAATTGCCAACAGCCACTCTGGAGAAGTGTATGGTGTTTCCCGGAACACCGAAAAAACAAAGCTACAGAGCCTACGGCACTTCCACTTATGGTCCTATAGCTTAGGGAAATTAAAATCAAAAACACACAGCCACCCCAAAGTGTCGGACGGCTCTGTTTACAAGAACCTCGTCTACGGTACAAGTTAATTATCCCAGAATGTGAAAAATGGATAAAGAAGTTGTGGTACGTACGTACAATGGAATATCACTCAGCAATGAAATCTATGTCATCAGGCCCGTCGCGGCATAATGAGTGGATTCAGGTACGATGATTCTAAGTGAAATAAGTCACACAGAAAATGAAACATCATAAGATATCACTAATACACGGAATGTGAACTTGGCTACACATGAACTGAATTACAAAACAGAACAGGGTCTCAAATTTAGAAAACCAACTTATGCTTGCTTAAGGGGAAAGGTGAGTTGGGGTGCTGCATAAAACCAGAGATAGAAATTAGCACAGATACCTTTCCATAAGCCAAATATGTAATAGTCAAGACCTACCCCTTGCTCAACGAAATGGACTAAACACCCCATATTCAACGCCTAGGAATACACCTGACTAGTAAGAATCTTCAAACCCATGGATTTATATGTCTCCGTAAGAGAATGAAGCGTGTGTACAGCGGCATGAATGCAGCAGAGAAAATCCGATAAATCCCATTATCAAAATGAATTACACAAACAAAACCCAAGGACAGTGAAATAGAGAGCAATTCTTAAATAATTCATTCAGGGCTTGTGATGCAACCTGGATTTACCACATCTAAACCCAGAGCTGAGTGAGACATAAGGTTGGGCACTTCGGGCTGATAGCATTGGTGAGGTTCGATGAGCAAATGCAGACCCTTTGAAGTCATACAGCATGGTACCCATTCCATGTGTCCCAACTCTCCAAGTTTAAGGGATTCTTCCTTCAGCTAAAACATGCATGGGAAACCACAGTATGGTGCACCGTGTGACTGGCAAACGTTTTCAAATGCATCTCAGTTTTCGTCCCCTTTTACTCGGGTTCACCATTCCAGACCCTTTACGAACACTCTCCCCACTTGGAGAGTCAGTGCCTTTAAACTCCTGTTTGGCACAGTGTGCAATTTCTGCGCAAGATGAACAGGAAGAGGGAGAAACAATGAGAGACTACCTGTAGGTGTCTGCACGGGCAAATTTAACGCTCAATTCCCACCAGAAAGAGGAATTAACCAAAGGCTCAGCATGCCGTGCCGGAACAAGATTAGGGCCTGAAGCAATCCTGCGGCTTTTCGGCCAGCTCAAATGAAAGTAATTTGAAGAAAGGAGCTCAGGGTCACAGTAATTCAGAAACCTGCAGAGTTATAAATGACAGCTATCGTCCAAAAATATATTGAAGGAAGGCTGCGAAGAGGACTTGAAAGCGGGGAAGAATTGCAGGAAAACGATTTCAGGGGGTAGACTGGAATTGCATTTAAAGCATAGGAAAAGAGGCAGAACGTCGACAATGATGCACTTGGCCAAAAAGGGCGTATGCGTTTTTTCCTGAACATATTAAGGAAAAAACGCATACGCCCTTTTTGGACAACCAAGCAAGCATGTTAAAGAAATCTGCACTACAATGAAGTCTCACTGCCCCCCGGTCAAAAGGGCCATCTGAAAAAAGTGTAAAATCCAGAAAGGCAGCACAGGCCATGGAGAACAGCGAGCCTTGTTATGCTGATGGGCGGGATGTAAATTGCCAACAGCCAGTCTGGAAAAATGTATGGTGTTTCCCGGAACATCTAAAAAACAAAGCAACGGAGACTATGGCACTTCCCCTTATGGTCCTATAGCTTAGGAAAATTAAAATCAAAAACACACAGCCACCCCAAAGTGTCGGACGGCTCTGTTTACAAGAACCTCGTCTACGGTACAACTTAAATATCCCAGAATGTGAAAAATGGATAAAGAAGTTGTGGTACGTACGTACAATGGAATATCACTCAGCAATGAAATCTATGTCATCAGGCCCGTCGCGGCATAATGAGTGGATTCAGGTACGATGATTCTAAGTGAAATATGTCACACAGAAAATGAAACGTCATAAGATATCACTAATACACGGAATGTAAACTTGGCTACACATGAACTGAATTACAAAACAGAACAGGGTCTCAAATTTAGAAAACCAACTTATGCTTGCTTAAGGGGAAAGGTGAGTTGGGGTGCTGCATAAAACCAGAGATAGAAATTAGCACAGATACCTTTCCATAAGCCAAATATGTAATAGTCAAGACCTACCACTTGCTCAACGAAATGGACTAAACACCTCATATTCAACGCCTAGGAATACACCTGACTAGTAAGAATCTTCAAACCCATGGATTTATATGTCTCCGTAAGAGAATGAAGCGTGTGTACAGCGGCATGAATGCAGCAGAGAAAATCCGATAAATCCCATTATCAAAATGAATTACACAAACAAAACCCAAGGACAGTGAAATAGAGA
This sequence comes from Delphinapterus leucas, assembly GCF_059928025.1. NCBI lineage: Eukaryota > Metazoa > Chordata > Mammalia > Artiodactyla > Monodontidae > Delphinapterus > Delphinapterus leucas. The sequence continues at coordinate 5,897,337 of NW_028322235.1, forward strand.
GCAATTTTTAAATAATTCATTCAGGGCTTGTGATGCAACCTGGATTTACCACATCTACACCCAGAGCTGAGTGAGACATAAGGTTGCGCACTTCGAGCTGATAGCATTGGTGAGGTTCGATGAGCAAATGCAGACCCTGTGCAGTCATACAGCATGGTACCCATTCCATGGGTCCCAACTCTCGAAGTTTAAGGGATTCTTCCTTCAGCTAAAACATGCATGGGAAACCCACAGTACGGTGCACCGTGTGACTGGCAAACGTTTTCAAATGATTCTCAGTTTTCGTCCCCTTTTACTCGGGTTCACCATTCCAGACCCTTTACGAACACTCTCCCCACTTGGAGAGTCAGTGCCTTTAACCTCCTGTTGGGCACAGTTTGCAATTTCTGCGCAAGATGTAAAGGAATAGGGAGAACGAATGAGAGACTAGCTCTAGGTGTCTGAACGGGCAAATTTAACGCTCATTTCCCACCAGGAAGAGGAATTAACCAAAGGCTCAGCATGCCGTGCCGGAACCAGATTAGGGCCTGAGGCAATCCTGTGGGTTTGCGGCCAGCTCACAAGATAGCGAGTTGAAGAAATGAGCTCAGGGGCACTGTAACTCACAAACCTGCAGAGTTATAAATGACAGCTATCGTCCAAAAATATATTGAAGGAAGGCTGCGAAGACGACTTGTAAGTGGGGCAGAATTGCAGGAAAACGATTTCAGGGGGTAGACGGGAATTGCATTTAAAGCATAGGAAAAGAGGCAGAACGTCGACAATGATGCTCTTGGCCAAAAAGGGCGTATGCGTTTTTTCCTGAATATATTCAGGAAAAAACGCATACGCCCTTTTTGGCCAACCAAGCAAGCATGTTAAAGAAATCTGCACTACAATGAAGTCTCACTGCCCCCCGGTCAAAAGGGCCATCTGAAAAAAGTGTAAAATCCAGAAAGGCAACACAGGCCACGGAGAACAGGGAGCCTTGTTATGCTGATGGGCGGGATGTAAATTGCCAACAGCCACTCTGGAGAAGTGTATGGTGTTTCCCGGAACACCGAAAAAACAAAGCTACGGAGCCTACGGCACTTCCACTTATGGTCCTATAGCTTAGGGAAATTAAAATCAAAAACACACAGCCACCCCAAAGTGTCGGACGGCTCTGTTTACAAGAACCTCGTCTACGGTACAAGTTAAATATCCCAGAATGTGAAAAATGGATAAAGAAGTTGTGGTACGTACGTACAATGGAATATCACTCAGCAATGAAATCTAGGTCATCAGGCCCGTCGCGGCATAATGAGTGGATTCAGGTACGATGATTCTATGTGAAATAAGTCACACAGAAAATGAAACATCATAAGATATCACTACTACACGGAATGTAAACTTGGCTACACATGAACTGAATTACAAAACAGAACAGGGTCTAAAATTTAGAAAACCAACTTATGCTTGCTTCAGGGGAAAGGTGAGTTGGGGTGCTGCATAAAACCAGAGATAGAAATTAGCACAGATACCTTTCCATAAGCCAAATATATAATAGTCAAGACCTACCCCTTGCTCAACGAAATGGACTAAACACCCCATATTCAACGCCTAGGAATACACCTGACTTGTAAGAATCTTCAAACCCATGGATTTATATGTCTCCGTAAGAGAATGAAGCGTGTGTACAGCGGCATGAATGCAGCAGAGAAAATCCGATAAATCCCATTATCAAAATGAATTACACAAACAAAACCCAAGGACAGTGATATAGAGAGCAATTCTTAAATAATTCATTCAGGGCTTGTGATGCAACCTGGATTTACCACATCTACACCCAGAGCTGAGTGAGACATAAGGTTGGGCACTTCGGGCTGATAGCATTGGTGAGGTTCGATGAGCAAATGCAGACCCTTTGAAGTCATACAGCATGGTACCCATTCCATGGGTCCCAACTCTCCAAGTTTAAGGGATTCTTCCTTCAGCTAAAACATGCATGGGAAACCCACAGTACGGTGCACCGTGTGACTGGCAAACGTTTTCAAATGATTCTCAGTTTTCGTCCCCTTTTACTCGGGTTCACCATTCCAGACCCTTTACGAACACTCTCCCCACTTGGAGAGTCAGTGCCTTTAACCTCCTGTTGGGCACAGTTTGCAATTTCTGCGCAAGATGTAAAGGAATAGGGAGAACGAATGAGAGACTAGCTCTAGGTGTCTGAACGGGCAAATTTAACGCTCATTTCCCACCAGGAAGAGGAATTAACCAAAGGCTCAGCATGCCGTGCCGGAACCAGATTAGGGCCTGAGGCAATCCTGTGGGTTTGCGGCCAGCTCACAAGATAGCGAGTTGAAGAAATGAGCTCAGGGGCACTGTAACTCATAAACCTGCAGAGTTATAAATGACAGCTATCGTCCAAAAATATATTGAAGGAAGGCTGCGAAGACGACTTGTAAGTGGGGCAGAATTGCAGGAAAACGATTTCAGGGGGTAGACGGGAATTGCATTTAAAGCATAGGAAAAGAGGCAGAACGTCGACAATGATGCTCTTGGCCAAAAAGGGCGTATGCGTTTTTTCCTGAATATATTCAGGAAAAAACGCATACGCCCTTTTTGGCCAACCAAGCAAGCATGTTAAAGAAATCTGCACTACAATGAAGTCTCACTGCCCCCCGGTCAAAAGGGCCATCTGAAAAAAGTGTAAAATCCAGAAAGGCAACACAGGCCACGGAGAACAGGGAGCCTTGTTATGCTGATGGGCGGGATGTAAATTGCCAACAGCCACTCTGGAGAAGTGTATGGTGTTTCCCGGAACACCGAAAAAACAAAGCTACGGAGCCTACGGCACTTCCACTTATGGTCCTATAGCTTAGGGAAATTAAAATCAAAAACACACAGCCACCCCAAAGTGTCGGACGGCTCTGTTTACAAGAACCTCGTCTACGGTACAAGTTAAATATCCCAGAATGTGAAAAATGGATAAAGAAGTTGTGGTACGTACGTACAATGGAATATCACTCAGCAATGAAATCTAGGTCATCAGGCCCGTCGCGGCATAATGAGTGGATTCAGGTACGATGATTCTAAGTGAAATAAGTCACACAGAAAATGAAACATCATAAGATATCACTAATACACGGAATGTAAACTTGGCTACACATGAACTGAATTACAAAACAGAACAGGGTCTCAAATTTAGAAAACCAACTTATGCTTGCTTAAGGGGAAAGGTGAGTTGGGGTGCTGCATAAAACCAGAGATAGAAATTAGCACAGATACCTTTCCATAAGCCAAATATGTAATAGTCAAGACCTACCCCTTGCTCAACGAAATGGACTAAACACCCCATATTCAACGCCTAGGAATACACCTGACTAGTAAGAATCTTCAAACCCATGGATTTATATGTCTCCGTAAGAGAATGAAGCGTGTGTACAGCGGCATGAATGCAGCAGAGAAAATCCGATAAATCCCATTATCAAAATGAATTACACAAACAAAACCCAAGGACAGTGAAATAGAGAGCAATTCTTAAATAATTCATTCAGGGCTTGTGATGCAACCTGGATTTACCACATCTACACCCAGAGCTGAGTGAGACATAAGGTTGGGCACTTCGGGCTGATAGCATTGGTGAGGTTCGATGAGCAAATGCAGACCCTTTGAAGTCATACAGCATGGTACCCATTCCATGGGTCCCAACTCTCCAAGTTTAAGGGATTCTTCCTTCAGCTAAAACATGCATGGGAAACCCACAGTACGGTGCACCGTGTGACTGGCAAACGTTTTCAAATGATTCTCAGTTTTCGTCCCCTTTTACTCGGGTTCACCATTCCAGACCCTTTACGAACACTCTCCCCACTTGGAGAGTCAGTGCCTTTAACCTCCTGTTGGGCACAGTTTGCAATTTCTGCGCAAGATGAAAAGGAATAGGGAGAACCAATGAGAGGCTAGTTCTAGGTGTCTGCACGGGCAAATTTAACGCTCATTTCCCACCAGGAAGAGGAATTAACCAAAGGCTCAGCATGCCGTGCCGGAACCAGATTAGGGCCTGAGGCAATCCTGTGGGTTTGCGGCCAGCTCACAAGATAGCGAGTTGAAGAAATGAGCTCAGGGGCACTGTAACTCATAAACCTGCAGAGTTATAAATGACAGCTATCGTCCAAAAATATATTAAAGGAAGGCTGCGAAGACGACTTGTAAGCGGGACAGATTTGCAGGAAAACGATTTCAGGGGGTAGACGGGAATTGAATTTAAAGCATAGGAAAAGAGGCAGAACGTCAACAATGATGCTCTTGGCCAAAAAGGGCGTATGCGTTTTTTCCTGAATATATTCAGGAAAAAACGCATACGCCCTTTTTGGCCAACCAAGCAAGCATGTTAAAGAAATCTGCACTACAATGAAGTCTCACTGCCCCCCGGTCAAAAGGGCGATCTGAAAAAAGTGTAAAATCCAAAAAGGCAGCACAGGCCATGGAGAACTGGGAGCCTTGTTATGCTGATGGGCGGGATGTAAATTGCCAACAGCCACTCTGGAGAAGTGTATGGTGTTTCCCGGAACACCGAAAAAACAAAGCTACGGAGCCTACGGCACTTCCACTTATGGTCCTATAGCTTAGGGAAATTAAAATCAAAAACACACAGCCACCCCAAAGTGTCGGACGGCTCTGTTTACAAGAACCTCGTCTACGGTACAAGTTAAATATCCCAGAATGTGAAAAATGGATAAAGAAGTTGTGGTACGTACGTACAATGGAATATCACTCAGCAATGAAATCTATGTCATCAGGCCCGTCGCGGCATAATGAGTGGATTCAGGTACGATGATTCTAAGTGAAATAAGTCACAGAGAAAATGAGACATCATAAGATATCACTAATACACGGAATGTGAACTTGGCTACACATGAACTGAATTACAAAACAGAACAGGGTCTCAAATTTAGAAAACCAACTTATGCTTGCTTAAGGGGAAAGGTGAGTTGGGGTGCTGCATAAAACCAGAGATAGAAATTAGCACAGATACCTTTCCATAAGCCAAATATGTAATAGTCAAGACCTACCCCTTGCTCAACGAAATGGACTAAACACCCCATATTCAACGCCTAGGAATACACCTGACTAGTAAGAATCTTCAAACCCATGGATTTATATGTCTCCGTAAGAGAATGAAGCGTGTGTACAGCGGCATGAATGCAGCAGAGAAAATCCGATAAATCCCATTATCAAAATGAATTACACAAACAAAACCCAAGGACAGTGAAATAGAGAGCAATTCTTAAATAATTCATTCAGGGCTTGTGATGCAACATGGATTTACCACATCTACACCCAGAGCTGAGTGAGACATAAGGTTGGGCACTTCGGGCTGATAGCATTGGTGAGGTTCGATGAGCAAATGCAGACCCTGGGAAGTCATACAGCATGGTACACATTCCATGGGTCCCAACTCTCCAAGTTTAAGGGATTCTTCCTTCAGCTAAAACATGCATGGGAAACCCACAGTATGCTGCACCATGTGACTGGCAAACGTTTTCAAATGATTCTCAGTTTTCGTCCCCTTTTACTCGGGTTCACCATTCCAGACTCTTAATGAACACTCTCCCCACTTGGAGAGTCAGTGCCTTTAACCTCCTGTTGGGCACAGTTTGCAATTTCTGCGCAAGATGAAAAGGAATAGGGAGAACCAATGAGAGACTAGCTCTAGGTGTCTGCACGGGCAAATTTAACGCTCATTTCCCACCAGGAAGAGGAATGAACCAAAGGCTCAGCATGCCGTGCCGGAACCTGATTAGGGCCTGAGGCAAACCTCTGGGTTTGCGGCCAGCTCACAAGATAGCGAGTTGAAGAAATGAGCTCAGGGGCACTGTAACTCACAAACCTGCAGAGTTATAAATGACAGCTATCGTCCAAAAATATATTGAAGGAAGGCTGCGAAGACGACTTGTAAGTGGGGCAGAATTGCAGGAAAACGATTTCAGGGGGTAGACGGGAATTGCATTTAAAGCATAGGAAAAGAGGCAGAATGTCGACAATGATGCTCTTGGCCAAAAAGGGCGTATGCGTTTTTTCCTGAATATATTCAGGAAAAAACGCATACGCCCTTTTTGGCCAACCAAGCAAGCATGTTAAAGAAATCTGCACTACAATGAAGTCTCACTGCCCCCCGGTCAAAAGGGCCATCTGAAAAAAGTGTAAAATCCAGAAAGGCAGCACAGGCCATGGAGAACAGGGAGCCTTGTTATGCTGATGGGCGGGATGTAAATTGCCAACAGCCACCCTGGAGAAGTGTATGGTGTTTCCCGGAACACCGATAAAACAAAGCTACGGAGCCTACGGCACTTCCACTTATGGTCCTATAGCTTAGGGAAATTAAAATCAAAAACACACAGCCACCCCAAAGTGTCGGACGGCTCTGTTTACAAGAACCTCGTCTACGGTACAAGTTAAATATCCCAGAATGTGAAAAATGAATAAAGAAGTTGTGGTACGTACGTACAATGGAATATCACTCAGCAATGAAATCTATGTCATCAGGCCCGTCGCGGCATAATGAGTGGATTCAGGTACGATGATTCTAAGTGAAATAAGTCACACAGAAAATGAAACATCATAAGATATCACTACTACACGGAATGTAAACTTGGCTACACATGAACTGAATTACAAAACAGAACAGGGTCTCAAATTTAGAAAACCAACTTATGCTTGCTTAAGGGGAAAGGTGAGTTGGGGTGCTGCATAAAACCAGAGATAGAAATTAGCACAGATACCTTTCCATAAGCCAAATATGTAATAGTCAAGACCTACCCCTTGCTCAACGAAATGGACTAAACACCCCATATTCAACGCCTAGGAATACACCTGACTAGTAAGAATCTTCAAACCCATGGATTTTTATGTCTCCGTAAGAGAATGAAGCGTGTGTACAGCGGCATGAATGCAGCAGAGAAAATCCGATAAATCCCATTATCAAAATGAATTACACAAACAAAACCCAAGGACAGTGAAATAGAGAGCAATTCTTAAATAATTCATTCAGGGCTTGTGATGCAACCTGGATTTACCACATCTACACCCAGAGCTGAGTGAGACATAAGGTTGGGCACTTCGGGCTGATAGCATTGGTGAGGTTCGATGAGCAAATGCAGACCCTTTGAAGTCATACAGCATGGTACCCATTCCATGGGTCCCAACTCTCCAAGTTTAAGGGATTCTTCCTTCAGCTAAAACATGCATGGGAACCCCACAGTATGGTGCACCGTGTGACTGGCAAACGTTTTCAAATGCATCTCAGGTTTCGTCCCCTTTTACTCGGGTTCACCATTCCAGACCCTTTACGAACACTCTCCCCAATTGGCGAGTCAGTGCCTTTAACCTCCTGTTGGGCACAGTTTGCAATTTCTGCGCAAGATGAAAAGGAATAGGGAGAACCAATGAGAGGCTAGTTCTAGGTGTCTGCACGGGCAAATTTAACGCTCATTTCCCACCAGGAAGAGGAATTAACCAAAGGCTCAGCATGCCGTGCCGGAACCAGATTAGGGCCTGAGGCAATCCTGTGGGTTTGCGGCCAGCTCACAAGATAGCGAGTTGAAGAAATGAGCTCAGGGGCACTGTAACTCATAAACCTGCAGAGTTATAAATGACAGCTATCGTCCAAAAATATATTAAAGGAAGGCTGCGAAGACGACTTGTAAGCGGGACAGATTTGCAGGAAAACGATTTCAGGGGGTAGACGGGAATTGAATTTAAAGCATAGGAAAAGAGGCAGAACGTCAACAATGATGCTCTTGGCCAAAAAGGGCGTATGCGTTTTTTCCTGAATATATTCAGGAAAAAACGCATACGCCCTTTTTGGCCAACCAAGCAAGCATGTTAAAGAAATCTGCACTACAATGAAGTCTCACTGCCCCCCGGTCAAAAGGGCGATCTGAAAAAAGTGTAAAATCCAAAAAGGCAGCACAGGCCATGGAGAACTGGGAGCCTTGTTATGCTGATGGGCGGGATGTAAATTGCCAACAGCCACTCTGGAGAAGTGTATGGTGTTTCCCGGAACACCGAAAAAACAAAGCTACGGAGCCTACGGCACTTCCACTTATGGTCCTATAGCTTAGGGAAATTAAAATCAAAAACACACAGCCACCCCAAAGTGTCGGACGGCTCTGTTTACAAGAACCTCGTCTACGGTACAAGTTAAATATCCCAGAATGTGAAAAATGGATAAAGAAGTTGTGGTACGTACGTACAATGGAATATCACTCAGCAATGAAATCTATGTCATCAGGCCCGTCGCGGCATAATGAGTGGATTCAGGTACGATGATTCTAAGTGAAATAAGTCACAGAGAAAATGAGACATCATAAGATATCACTAATACACGGAATGTGAACTTGGCTACACATGAACTGAATTACAAAACAGAACAGGGTCTCAAATTTAGAAAACCAACTTATGCTTGCTTAAGGGGAAAGGTGAGTTGGGGTGCTGCATAAAACCAGAGATAGAAATTAGCACAGATACCTTTCCATAAGCCAAATATGTAATAGTCAAGACCTACCCCTTGCTCAACGAAATGGACTAAACACCCCATATTCAACGCCTAGGAATACACCTGACTAGTAAGAATCTTCAAACCCATGGATTTATATGTCTCCGTAAGAGAATGAAGCGTGTGTACAGCGGCATGAATGCAGCAGAGAAAATCCGATAAATCCCATTATCAAAATGAATTACACAAACAAAACCCAAGGACAGTGAAATAGAGAGCAATTCTTAAATAATTCATTCAGGGCTTGTGATGCAACATGGATTTACCACATCTACACCCAGAGCTGAGTGAGACATAAGGTTGGGCACTTCGGGCTGATAGCATTGGTGAGGTTCGATGAGCAAATGCAGACCCTGGGAAGTCATACAGCATGGTACACATTCCATGGGTCCCAACTCTCCAAGTTTAAGGGATTCTTCCTTCAGCTAAAACATGCATGGGAAACCCACAGTATGCTGCACCATGTGACTGGCAAACGTTTTCAAATGATTCTCAGTTTTCGTCCCCTTTTACTCGGGTTCACCATTCCAGACTCTTAATGAACACTCTCCCCACTTGGAGAGTCAGTGCCTTTAACCTCCTGTTGGGCACAGTTTGCAATTTCTGCGCAAGATGAAAAGGAATAGGGAGAACCAATGAGAGACTAGCTCTAGGTGTCTGCACGGGCAAATTTAACGCTCATTTCCCACCAGGAAGAGGAATGAACCAAAGGCTCAGCATGCCGTGCCGGAACCTGATTAGGGCCTGAGGCAAACCTCTGGGTTTGCGGCCAGCTCACAAGATAGCGAGTTGAAGAAATGAGCTCAGGGGCACTGTAACTCACAAACCTGCAGAGTTATAAATGACAGCTATCGTCCAAAAATATATTGAAGGAAGGCTGCGAAGACGACTTGTAAGTGGGGCAGAATTGCAGGAAAACGATTTCAGGGGGTAGACGGGAATTGCATTTAAAGCATAGGAAAAGAGGCAGAATGTCGACAATGATGCTCTTGGCCAAAAAGGGCGTATGCGTTTTTTCCTGAATATATTCAGGAAAAAACGCATACGCCCTTTTTGGCCAACCAAGCAAGCATGTTAAAGAAATCTGCACTACAATGAAGTCTCACTGCCCCCCGGTCAAAAGGGCCATCTGAAAAAAGTGTAAAATCCAGAAAGGCAGCACAGGCCATGGAGAACAGGGAGCCTTGTTATGCTGATGGGCGGGATGTAAATTGCCAACAGCCACCCTGGAGAAGTGTATGGTGTTTCCCGGAACACCGATAAAACAAAGCTACGGAGCCTACGGCACTTCCACTTATGGTCCTATAGCTTAGGGAAATTAAAATCAAAAACACACAGCCACCCCAAAGTGTCGGACGGCTCTGTTTACAAGAACCTCGTCTACGGTACAAGTTAAATATCCCAGAATGTGAAAAATGAATAAAGAAGTTGTGGTACGTACGTACAATGGAATATCACTCAGCAATGAAATCTATGTCATCAGGCCCGTCGCGGCATAATGAGTGGATTCAGGTACGATGATTCTAAGTGAAATAAGTCACACAGAAAATGAAACATCATAAGATATCACTACTACACGGAATGTAAACTTGGCTACACATGAACTGAATTACAAAACAGAACAGGGTCTCAAATTTAGAAAACCAACTTATGCTTGCTTAAGGGGAAAGGTGAGTTGGGGTGCTGCATAAAACCAGAGATAGAAATTAGCACAGATACCTTTCCATAAGCCAAATATGTAATAGTCAAGACCTACCCCTTGCTCAACGAAATGGACTAAACACCCCATATTCAACGCCTAGGAATACACCTGACTAGTAAGAATCTTCAAACCCATGGATTTTTATGTCTCCGTAAGAGAATGAAGCGTGTGTACAGCGGCATGAATGCAGCAGAGAAAATCCGATAAATCCCATTATCAAAATGAATTACACAAACAAAACCCAAGGACAGTGAAATAGAGAGCAATTCTTAAATAATTCATTCAGGGCTTGTGATGCAACCTGGATTTACCACATCTACACCCAGAGCTGAGTGAGACATAAGGTTGGGCACTTCGGGCTGATAGCATTGGTGAGGTTCGATGAGCAAATGCAGACCCTTTGAAGTCATACAGCATGGTACCCATTCCATGGGTCCCAACTCTCCAAGTTTAAGGGATTCTTCCTTCAGCTAAAACATGCATGGGAACCCCACAGTATGGTGCACCGTGTGACTGGCAAACGTTTTCAAATGCATCTCAGGTTTCGTCCCCTTTTACTCGGGTTCACCATTCCAGACCCTTTACGAACACTCTCCCCAATTGGCGAGTCAGTGCCTTTAACCTCCTGTTGGGCACAGTTTGCAATTTCTGCGCAAGATGAAAAGGAATAGGGAGAACCAATGAGAGACTAGCTCTAGGTGTCTGCACGGACAAATTTAACGCTCAATTCCCACCAGGAAGAGGAATTAACCAAAGGCTCAGCATGCCGTGCGGGAACCAGATTAGGGCCTGAGGCAATCCTGTGCGTTTGCGGCCAGCTCACAAGATAGCGAGTTGAAGAAAGGAGCTCAGGGGCACTGTAACTCACAAACCTGCAGAGTTATAAATGACAGCTATCGTCCAAAAATATATTGAAGGAAGGCTGCGAAGACGACTTGTAAGTGGGGCAGAATTGCAGGAAAACGATTTCAGGGGGTAGACGGGAATTGCATTTAAAGCATAGGAAAAGAGGCAGAATGTCGACAATGATGCTCTTGGCCAAAAAGGGCGTATGCGTTTTTTCCTGAATATATTCAGGAAAAAACGCATACGCCCTTTTTGGCCAACCAAGCAAGCATGTTAAAGAAATCTGCACTACAATGAAGTCTCACTGCCCCCCGGTCAAAAGGGCCATCTGAAAAAAGTGTAAAATCCAGAAAGGCAGCACAGGCCATGGAGAACAGGGAGCCTTGTTATGCTGATGGGCGGGATGTAAATTGCCAACAGCCACCCTGGAGAAGTGTATGGTGTTTCCCGGAACACCGATAAAACAAAGCTACGGAGCCTACGGCACTTCCACTTATGGTCCTATAGCTTAGGGAAATTAAAATCAAAAACACACAGCCACCCCAAAGTGTCGGACGGCTCTGTTTACAAGAACCTCGTCTACGGTACAAGTTAAATATCCCAGAATGTGAAAAATGAATAAAGAAGTTGTGGTACGTACGTACAATGGAATATCACTCAGCAATGAAATCTATGTCATCAGGCCCGTCGCGGCATAATGAGTGGATTCAGGTACGATGATTCTAAGTGAAATAAGTCACACAGAAAATGAAACATCATAAGATATCACTACTACACGGAATGTAAACTTGGCTACACATGAACTGAATTACAAAACAGAACAGGGTCTCAAATTTAGAAAACCAACTTATGCTTGCTTAAGGGGAAAGGTGAGTTTGGGTGCTGCATAAAACCAGAGATAGAAATTAGCACAGATACCTTTCCATAAGCCAAATATGTAATAGTCAAGACCTACCCCTTGCTCAACGAAATGGACTAAACACCCCATATTCAACGCCTAGGAATACACCTGACTAGTAAGAATCTTCAAACCCATGGATTTTTATGTCTCCGTAAGAGAATGAAGCGTGTGTACAGCGGCATGAATGCAGCAGAGAAAATCCGATAAATCACATTATCAAAATGAATTACACAAACAAAACCCAAGGACAGTGAAATAGAGAGCAATTCTTAAATAATTCATTCAGGGCTTGTGATGCAACCTGGATTTACCACATCTACACCCAGAGCTGAGTGAGACATAAGGTTGGGCACTTCGGGCTGATAGCATTGGTGAGGTTCGATGAGCAAATGCAGACCCTTTGAAGTCATACAGCATGGTACCCATTCCATGGGTCCCAACTCTCCAAGTTTAAGGGATTCTTCCTTCAGCTAAAACATGCATGGGAACCCCACAGTATGGTGCACCGTGTGACTGGCAAACGTTTTCAAATGCATCTCAGGTTTCGTCCCCTTTTACTCGGGTTCACCATTCCAGACCCTTTACAAACACTCTCCCCAATTGGAGAGTCAGTGCCTTTAACCTCCTGTTGGGCACAGTTTGCAATTTCTGCGCAAGATGAAAAGGAATAGGGAGAACCAATGAGAGACTAGCTCTAGGTGTCTGCACGGACAAATTTAACGCTCAATTCCCACCAGGAAGAGGAATTAACCAAAGGCTCAGCATGCCGTGCGGGAACCAGATTAGGGCCTGAGGCAATCCTGTGCGTTTGCGGCCAGCTCACAAGATAGCGAGTTGTAGAAATGAGCTCAGGGGCACTGTAACTCACAAACTTGCAGAGTTATAAATGACAGCTATCGTCCAAAAATATATTGAAGGAAGGCTGCGAAGATGACTTGTAAGTGGGGCAGAATTGCAGGAAAACGATTTCAGGGGGTAGACGGGAATTGCATTTAAAGCATAGGAAAAGAGGCAGAACGTCGACAATGATGCTCTTGGCCAAAAAGGGCGTATGCGTTTTTTCCTGAATATATTCAGGAAAAAACGCATACGCCCTTTTTGGCCAACCAAGCAAGCATGTTAAAGAAATCTGCACTACAATGAAGTCTCACTGCCCCCCGGTCAAAAGGGCCATCTGAAAAAAGTGTAAAATCCAGAAAGGCAGCACAGGCCATGGAGAACAGGGAGCCTTGTTATGCTGATGGGCGGGATGTAAATTGCCAACAGCCACCCTGGAGAAGTGTATGGTGTTTCCCGGAACACCGAAAAAACAAAGCTACGGAGCCTACGGCACTTCCACTTATGGTCCTATAGCTTAGGGAAATTAAAATCAAAAACACACAGCCACCCCAATGTGTCGGACGGCTCTCTTTACAAGAACCTCGTCTACGGTACAAGTTAAATATCCCAGAATGTGAAAAATGGATAAAGAAGCTGTGCTACGTACGTACAATGGAATATCACTCAGCAATGAAATCTATGTCATCAGGCCCATCGCGGCATAATGAGTGGATTCAGGTACGATGATTCTAAGTGAAATAAGTCACACAGAAAATGAAACATCATAAGATATCACTAATACACGGAATGTAAACTTGGCTACACATGAACTGAATTACAAAACAGAACAGGGTCTCAAATTTAGAAAACCAACTTATGCTTGCTTAAGGGGAAAAGTGAGTTTGGGTGCTGCATAAAACCAGAGATAGAAATTAGCACAGATACCTTTCCATAAGCCAAATATGTAATAGTCAAGACCTACCCCTTGCTCAACGAAATGGACTAAACACACCATATTCAACCCCTAGGAATACACCTGTGTAGTAAGAATCTTCAAACACTTGGATTTATATGTCTCTGTAAGAGAATGAAGCGTGTGTACAGCGGCATGAATGCAGCAGAGAAAATCCGATAAATCCCATTATCAAAATGAATTACACAAACAAAACCCAAGGACAGTGAAATAGAGAGCAATTCTTAAATAATTCATTCAGGGCTTGTGATGCAACCTGGATTTACCACATCTAAACCCAGAGCTGATTGAGACATAAGTTTGGGCACTTCGGGCTGATAGCATTGGTGAAGTTCGATGAGCAAATGCAGACCCTTTGAAGTCATACTGCATGGTACCCATTCCATGGGTCCCAACTCTCCAGGTTTAAGGGATTCTTCCTTCAGCTAAAACATGCATGGGAAACCCACAGTATGGTGCACCGTGTGACCGGCAAACGTTTTCAAATGCATCTCAGTTTTCGTCCCCTTTTACTCGGGTTCACCATTCCAGACCCTTTACTAACACTCTCCCCACTTGTAGAGTCAGTGCTTTTAACTTCCTGTTTGGCACAGTTTGCAATTTCTGCGCAAGATGAACAGGAATAGGGAGAACCAATGAGAGACTAGCTGTAGGTGTCTGCACGGGCAAATTTAGTGCTCATTTCCCACCAGGAGGAGGAATTAACCAAAGGCTCAGCATGCCGTGCCTGAACCAGATTAGGTCCTGACAATCGTGCGGGTTTGCAGCCAGCTCACAAGATAGCGAGTTGAAGAAAGGAGCTCAGGGGCACTGTATCTCACAAACCTGCAGAGTAATAAATGACAGCTATCGTCCAAAAATATATTGAAGGAGGTCTGCAAAGACGACTTGTAAGCGGGACAGATTTGCAGGAAAACGATTTCAGGGGGTAGACGGGAATTGCATTTAAAGCATGGGAAAAGAGGCAGAAAGTCAACAATGATGCTCTTGGCCAAAAAGGGCGTATGCGTTTTTTCCTGAATATATTCAGGAAAAAACGCATACGCGCTTTTTGGACAACCAAGCAAGCATGTTAAAGAAATCTGCACTACAATGAAGTCTCACTGCCCCCCGGTCAAAAGGGCCATCTGAAAAAAGTGTAAAATCCAGAAATGCAGCACAGGCCATGGAGAACAGGGAGCCTTGTTATGTTGATGGGCGGGATGTAAATTGCCAACAGCCACTCTGGACAAGTGTATGGTGTTTCCTGGAACACCTAAAAAACAAAGCAACGAAGCCTACGGCACTTCCACTTATGGTCCTATAGCTTAAGGAAATTAAAATCAAAAACACACAAACACCCCAAAGTTTCGGACGGCTCTGTTTACAAGAACCTCGTCTTCGGTTCAAGTTAAATATCCCAGAATGTGAAAAATGGATAAAGTAGTAGTGGTACCTACATACAATGGAATATCACGCAGCAATGAAATCTATGTCATCAGGCCCGTCGCGGCATAATGAGTGGATTCATGTACAAAGATTCTAAGGGAAATAAGTCACACAGAAAATGAAACATCATAAGATATCACCAATACACGGAATGTAAACTTGGCTGCACATGAACTGAATTACAAAACAGAACAGGGTCTCAAATTTAGAAAAACAACTTATGCTTGCTTAAGGGGAAGGTGAGTTGGGGTGCTGCATAAAACCAGAGATAGAAATTAGCACAGATACCTTTCCATAAGCCAAATATGTAATAGTCAAGACCTACCCCTTGCTCAACGAAATGGACCAAACAACACATATTAAACGCCTAGGAATACACCTGACTAGTAAGAATATCCAAACCCATGGATTTATATGTCTCCATAAGAGAATCAAGCGTGTGTACAGCTGCATGAAGGCAGCAGAGAAAATCCGATAAATCCCATTATCAAAATAAATTGAAAAACAAAACACAATGACAGTGAAATAGAGAGCAATTCTTAAATAATTCATTCAGAGCTTGTGATGCAACCTGGATTTACCTCATCTACACCCAGAGCTGAGTGAGACATAAGGTTGGACACTTCGGGCTGATAGCATTGGTGAGGTTCGATGAGCAAATGAAGACCCTTTGAAGTCATACTGCATGGTACCCATTCCATGGGTCCCAACTCTCCAGGTTTAAGCGATTCTTCCTTCAGCTAAAACATGCATGGGAAACCCACAGTATGGTGCACCGTGTGACTGGCAAACGTTTTCAAATGCATCTCAGTTTTCGTCCCCTTTTACTCGGGTTCACCATTCCAGAACGTTTACTAACACTCTCCCCACTTGGAGAGTCAGTGCCTTTACCTCCTGTTTGGCACAGTTTGCAATTTCTGCGCAAGATGAACAGGAATAGGGAGAACCAATGAGAGACTAGCAGTAAGTGTCTGCACGGGCAAATTGAATGCTCATTTCCCACCAGGAAGAGGAATTAACCAAAGGATCAGCATGCCGTGCCGGAAACAGATTAGGGCCTGAAGCAATCCTGCGGGTTTGCGCCCAGCTCACAAGTTGCGAGTTGAAGAAAGGAGCTCAGGGACACTGTAACTCACAAACATGCAGAGTTATAAATGACAGCTATCGTCCAAAAATATCTTGAAGGAAGGCTGCGAAGACGACTTGTAAGCGGGGCAGAATTGCAGGAAAACGATTTCAGGGGGTAGACGGGAATTGCATTTAAAGCATAGGAAAAGAGGCAGAACGTCGACAATGATGCTCTTGGCCAAAAAGGGTGTATGCGTTTTTTCCTGAATTTATTCAGGAAATAAAGCATATGCGCTTTTTGGCCAACCAAGCAACCATGTTAAAGAAATCTGCACTACAATGAAGTCTCACTGCCCCCCGGTCAAAAGGGCCATCTGAAAAAAGTGTAAAATCCAGAAAGGCAGGACAGGCCATGGAGAAGAGGGAGCATTGTTATCCTGATGGTCAGCATGTGAATTGCCAACAGCCACTCTGGAGAAGTGTATGGTATTTCCTGAAACACATAAGAAACAAAGCAACACAGCCTATGGCACTTCCACTTATGGTCCTATAGCTTAGGGAAATTAAAATCAAAACCACACAGGCACCCCAAAGTTTGGAACGGCTCTGTTTACGAGAACCTCTTGTACGGTACAAGTTAAATATCCCAGAGGGCGAAAAATGGATAAAGAAGTTGTGGTTCTTACGTACAATGGAATATCACTCAGCAATGAAATCTATGTCATCAGGCCCGTAGCGGCATAATGAGTGGATTCAGGTACGATGATTCTACGTGCAATAGGTCACACAGAAAAAGAAACATCATAAGATATCACTAATACACGGAATGTAAACTTGGCTACACATGAACTGAATTACAAAACAGAACAGTGTCTCAAATTTAGAAAACCAACTTATGCTTGCTTTTTGGGAAAGGTGAGTTCGGGTGCTGCATAAAAACAGAGATTGAAATTCGCACTGATACAGTTCCATAAGCCAAATATGTAATAGACAAGACCTACTGCTTGCTCGACGAAATGGGCTCAACACCCCATATTCAACGCCTAGGAATATACCTGCCTAGCAAGAATCTTAAAACCCATGGATTTATATGTGTCCATAAGAGAATCCAGCGTGTGTTCAGTGGCCTAAAGGCAACAGTGAAAATCCGATAAATCATATTATCAAAATAAATTTCAAAAACAAAACACAATGACAGTGAAATAGAGAGCAATTCTTAAATAATTCACTCAGGGCTTCTGATGCAACCTGGATTTACCACATGTACACCCAGTGCTGGGGAGACATAAGGCCGGACACTTCGCCCTGATAGTATTGTTGAGGTTCGGTGAGCAATTGCAGACCCTTTGAAGTCATACTTCATGGTACCCATTCCAAGGGTCCCAACTCTCCAGGTTTAAGGGATTCTTCCTTCCGCTACATCATGTATGGGAAACCCAGAGTATGGTCCACCATGTGATTGGGAAACGTTTTCAAATGCATCTCAGTTTTCGTCCCTTTATACTCGGGTTCACCATTCCAGATGCTTAACTAACACTCTCCCCACTTGGAGAGTCAGTGCCTTTAACCTCCTGTTTGTCACAGTTTGCAATTTCTGCGCAAGATGAACAGGAATAGGGAGAACCAATGAGAGACTAGCTGTAGGTGTCTGCACGGGCAATTTAATGCTCATTTCTCACCAGGAAGTGGAATTAACCAAAGGCTCAGAATGCCGTGCCGGAACCAGATTAGGGCCTGAAGCAATACTGCGGGTGTGCAGGCAGCTCACAAGATAGCGAGTTGAACAAAGGAGCTCAGGGGCACTGTAATTCACAAACCTGCAGAGTTATAAATGACAGCTATCGTCCAAAAATATATTGAAGGAAGGCTGCGAAGAGGACTTGAAAGCGGGGCAGAATTCCAGGAAAACGATTTCAGGAGGTAGACGGGAAATGCACTGAAAGCATAGGAGAAGAGGCAGAACCTCGACAATGATGCACTTGTTCAAAAAGTGCATATGCGTTTTTTCCAAGGCCCTCCTTAAAGAGGGTAGGGGGCTCCCAGCATGCTTCAGTGGCCAACAGAGGGCCCACATCGCCAAGGTGACGTGAGCCAGCCAGGCAGGAGTGACCTCACATCAGAGGGCCCACCTCACAGAAGGGTAAGGGACCCAGCCATTATCAGACTCTCACCAGAGGGCCCACATCAGCAAGGGGCTGGGAACCAGGCAGGAGTGTCTTCACACCCGTGGGGCCACATCATCGCAAGTTGAGGTACCCAGCACATGTGGCCTCAAACCAGAGGACCCACATCTCCATGGGTCTCGGAGCGAGGCAGGCAGGATGAACCTCAAAACACGTGGCCCATTGTATAAAAAAGGTGAGGAATCCAGCAGTTGGAACATCCCAGCAGGCGGCCCAGAGCACCGAGGCTATGGGATCCAGGCAATGATGAACTCACAACAGAGGGCCCTCATCATGAAACTGTGAGCAACCTAGCCATTGTGACCTCAGAGCACAAGGCCCACATCCCCATGGGGAAGCGAACCAAGCAGGAGTGTCATCGCACCAGTGGGCACACATCAGAAAATGTGGGGAGCCCAGCAGTTAGGGCCTGATGCCAGAGGGCCCTCATCACCGAGGAGAGGAGGCTACCAGCAGGCTCCAACTGCTACAAGAGGGCCAACGTCGCCAATGCGGGGTGTGCCAGCCAGGCAGGAGTGACCTCAGAGCAGAGGGCCAACCTCAAAAAAGTGTGAGGAACCCAAAGAGGATTAGACTCTCACCAGAGGGCCCACATCACCAAGAGGATCAGAACCAGGCAGGACTGTCTTCACACCAGGGTGACCACATCATAGAAAGGTGAGGAACCCAGCACATGTGGCCTAAACCAGAAGACCCACATCTCCAAGGGGCTCGGAGTGAGGCATGCAGGAGTAGCCTCACAACACAGGGCCCATAGAATAAAAAAGCTGAGGAATCCTGCAGTGGGAACCTCCCAGCAGGCGGCCCAGAGCACCGAGTCTATGTGATCCAGGCTGCAGTGAACTCACAGCAGAGGGCCCATATCATGAAACTGTGAGCAACCCAGCCATTGGGACCTCACAGCAGAAGGCCCACATCCCCATGGGGTTGGGAACATGGCAAGAGTGTCCTCGCACCACTTAGCACGTATCAGAAAAAGTGGGTACCCAGCAGTTACGGCCTGACGCTAGAGAGCCCTCATCACCGAGGGGAGGTGGCTCCCAGCAGGCTCCAACTGCCACAAGAGGGCCGATGTCGCCAAGGCGGGGTGTGCCAGCCAGTCAGTAGTGACCTCACAGCAGAGGGCCCACCTCACAGAAGGGTGAGGAACCCAGCCAGGATCAGACTCTCACCAGAGGGCCCACATCACCAAGGGGATAGAAACCAGGCAGGAGTGTCCTCACACCAGCGGGGCCACATCATCGAAAGGTGAGGGACCCAGCACACGTGGCCTCAAATCAGAGGACACACATCACCAAGGGGCTGGGAGTGAGTCAGGCAGGAGGAGTCTCCAAACAGAGGGCCCATAGAAGAGAAAAGGTGAGGAATCCCACAGTTGGAACCTCCCCGCAGGCGGCCAGGAGCAGCGAGGCTATGGGATCCAGGCCGGAGTGAACTCACACCAGAGGGCCCTCATCATGAAACTGAGCCACCCACCGTTGGGACCTCAGAGCAGAAGGCCCATATTCCCATGGGGTTGGAAACCTGGCAGGAGTGTACTCACACCACAGGGCGCACATCAGAAAATTTTGGGAGCCCAGGAGTTAGAGCCTGACGCCAGAGGGCCCTCATTACCGAGGGGAGGAGACTCCCAGCAGGCACCAACTCCCAACTGAGGGCCCACGTCGCCAAGGTGACGTGTGCCAGTCAGGCAGGAGTGACCTCACAGCAGAGGGCCTACCTCACAGAAGGGTGAGGAAACCAGCCAGGATAAGACTCTCACCAGAGAGCCCACATCACCAAGGGGACCGGAACAAGGCAGGAGTGTCCTCACACCAGTGTGGCCACATTATAGAAAGGTGACGAACCCAGCACATGTGGCCTAAACCAGAGGACCCACATTTCCAAGGTGCTCCGAGTGAGGCAGGCAGGAGTAGCCTAACAACACAGGGCCCACAGAATAAAAAATGTGAGGAATCCAGCAGTAGGAACCCCCCAGCAGGTGGCCCAGAGTACGGAGCCTATGTGATCCAGGCCACAGTGAACTCACAGCAGAGGGCTCACATCATGACACTGTGAGCAATCCAGCTGGTGGGACCTCAGAGCAGAAGGCCCACATCCCCATGGGGATGGGAACGTGGCAGGAGTGTACTCGCACGACAGGGCACATATCAGAAAATTTTGGGAGCCCATGAGTTAGGGCCTGACGCCAGAGGGCCCTCATTACCGAGGGGAGGAGACTCCCAGCAGGCACCAACTCCCAACTGAGGACCCACATCGCCAAGGTGATGTGTGCCAGCCAGGCAGGAGTGACCTCACAGCAGAGGGCCCACCTCCCAGAAGGGTGAGGAATCCAGCCAGGATCAGACTCTCACCAGAGGGCCCCCATCACCAAGGGGATGGGAACCAGGCAGGAGTGTCCTCACACCAGTGGGGCCACATCAATAAAGGTGAGGAAACCGGCACATGTGGCCTCAAACCAGAGGACCCACATCACAAAGGGGCTGGGAGTGAGTCAGGAAGGAGGAGCATGAAAACACAGGACCCAAAGAATAAAAATGGTAAGGAATCCAGCAGTAGGAACCTCCCAGCAGGCGGCTCAGAGCACAGAGTCTATGGGATCTAGGCCTGAGTGAACTAACACCAGAGAGCCAACATCCTGAAACTGTGAACAACACAGGTGTTGGGACCATAGAGCAGAAGGCACATGGGGATGGGAACCTGGCAGGAGTGCCCTCACACCACTTAGCACGTATCAGAAAATGTGGGTAACCAGCAGTTAGGGCCTGATGCCAGAGGGTCTCATCACTGAGGGGAGGAGGCTCCCAGCGGGCTCCAACTGCCACCAGAGGGCCGACGTCGCCAAGGCGGGGTGTGTCAGCCAGGCAGGAGTGACCTCAGAGAAGAGGGCCCACCTCACAGAAGTGTGAGGAGCCCAACCAGGATCAGACTCTCACTGGAGGGCTCACATCAGGCAGGAGTGTCCTCACACCAGTGGGGCCACATCTGCGAAAGGTGAGGAACCCAGCACATGTGGCCTCAAACCAGAGGACACACATCACCAAGGGGCTGGGAGTGAGGCAGGTGCCTGGAGGGGCACATTTAACTCTAATTTCCCACCAGGAAGAGGAATTAACCAAAGGCTCAGAGTGCCGTGCGGGACCCTGATTACGGCCTGAAGCAAACCTGCGGTTCTGTGGCCAGCTTTCAAGGAAACGAGTTAAGAAAGGAAACCACAGGCACTGTAATTCACAAACCAGCAGAGTTATAAATGACAGCTATTGGCAAAAATATATTGAAGTAAGTCTGCACAGAGGACTTGAAAACGAGGCAGAATTGCAGGAATCATATTTCAGGAGGTAGATTGGAATTGCATTTAAAGCATGTGAAAAGCGGCAGATCTTTGACAGTGATGCACTTGGACAAAAAGTGCGTATACATTTTTTCCTGAATATATTCAGGAAAAAACGCATATGCCCTTTGTGGCCAACCAAGAATTCGAGCAATGGAAATCCGCACTACAATGAACTCTCATTTCCCATTCGTCAAAAGAGCCATCTGAAAAAAGTGTAAAACCCAGAAACACAGGACAGGCCATGGAGAACAGGGAGCCTTGTTATGCTGATGGACGGATTGTAAATTGCCAACAGACACTCTGGTGATGTTTATAGTGTATGCTGAAACATCTAAAAAACAAAGCTACAGAGCCTAGGGCACTTCCACTTTTGGCCCTATAGCTTAGGAAAATTAAAATCAACAAGACACAGCCAACACAATATCCAGGGCTGCTGTGTTTACAAGAACCTTGAGTCCAGTACAAATTAAATATCCCAGAAAGAAAAAAATGGATAAAGGAGTTATCCTACTTACGTACAACGGAATATCACTCAGCAATGAAATCAATGTCATCAGGCCTGTAGCAGCAAATTGAGTGGATTTAAGTATGATGATTCTAAGAGAAATATGTCACACAGAGAAACATAATTATCATAAGATATCACAAATAGAGGGAGTGTAAACTTGGCTACACATAAACTGAATTACAAAACCGAGCAGAGTCTCACATTTAGATAAAAACTTATGCTTGCTTAACGGGAAAGTTGAGTTGGGGTGCTGTATCAAACCAGAGATTGAAATGAGCACACATACCGTTCCATAAGCCAAATATGTAATAGACAAGACCTACTCTTTGCTCAACGAAATAGACTAATCCATGGTGTATCACCTCACACCTGTTAGAATGGGCATCATCAGAAAATCTACAAACAACAAATGCTGGAAAGGGTGCGGAGATAAGGAAACCTCTTCCACTATTGTTGGGAATGTAAATTGATGCAGTCACTGTGGAGAACATTATGGAGTTTCTTATAAAACTAAGAATAGAATTACCATATAATACAGCAATCCCACTACTGGGCATATACCCAGACAAAACCATAAAACGAAAAGAGACATTCACCGCAATGTTCATTGCATCACTATTTACAATATCCAGGTAATGGAAGCAACCTAAATGCCCACAGACAGACGAATGCATAAAGATGAGGTACATATATAAAATGGAATATTACTAAGCCATAAAAAGGAATGAAATTGGGTCATTTGTAGAGACGTTGATGGATCTAGAGACTGTCATACAGAGTGAAGTAAGTCAGAAAGAGAAAAACAAATCCTGTATATAAATGCATATATGTGGAACCTAGAAAAGTTGTACAGATGAAGCGTTTTGCAAGGCAGAAATAGAGCAACAGATGTAGACAACAAACGTATGGACACCAAGGGGGGAAAGCTGTTAGGGGGGTGGTGGTGGGAGGAGTTGAGAGATTGGGATTGGCATGTATACATTTCTATGTATAAAATAGGTAACCAAAAAGAACCTGCTGTATAAAAAAATAAAATAAAATTCAAAATTACAAAAAGTAAAACAGAAAAAATATTCTTCCCTTCACATACATGTATTTATATGAATAAATTATTTCTATGCTTATATCTGTAAATACAAAAAAGAGGAATAAAATCTACCTTGAACCAAAAACGAAAAAAAGAAAAAAAAACAGAACCCACCAGTTACACAGAGGAAAACCGTATCAGGGCCCTTGCTCCAGTTGTAAACAATTCTGAAGTTGGTCAGTGGTGGGGAATCATCTCCCATTCAGCCAGCATGCCCCACGCAACAAGCGTCCTCATTGCAAAGCTGGGGGCCCGTGCCGAGGCATCTGTGAGTAAACGTGGGCCGAGCCCCAGGCCAGCTGCTGCTGAAATGTTCCCACCCTTCCCAGGTAAAACACCTGAATATGTACAAGGACTTGAAAGCCTAGAGGAAGGGCCATGGAGCCACATGAGCGACAGCATGCCAGCCGACTTGGTGCCTGCAGGCCAGACAGGATGGTCCTGGCCCTGGGTGCTCTTCTGGAAGCTTTCCATTTCCCTGCCTGAGATACCCCTCCTGTCCCGGCCCCCACTGCTTTCTTCCTTACTCACCTCTGCCCAGGGAGAAATTCCAGCGGCAGGTATGGGTGGCACATCCTCTTCTTTAGCAGGTGGCATCTTGGCAACTGCTGCAGAAAGTCCAGCAGAGCCCCACTCACACTGGGCAACCCACAAAGCCGTGGCCTCTCACTCCCTCCCACCAGTCCAGCCCCGAGACTGCTGACAGGGCAGAAAATGGCGTCAGGCACAGCTGCAGGTGCTCTTGCTGCCTGGAGCGGTGTTTATATTGATCTCAACCCAGGCACACCTGGGGAGGTCTGGCCGGCACGGTCGGGCTTCCCAGGCCAGCCAATAATCACCCCTCAGGGGCTCACAGTTGCAGAAACTGGAACTTGCTGAATCGGCCAGGTCCAAGGAACAGGTGTGGGCTCCTGAGAGTCAGGATAGACAAGGGGCTGCAGCTCTGGCTTGTTTTCTAATTATATTATCTGGCCCATGAGTGGGAGACAACTTCAAGAAAACCCTCTCCTAATGAGAGGAACCCAGGAGTCAGGGAGAGGAGGGGTGGGTGGTGGGTGGAGACAGAGGCCTGGTGCCCCGGGTGCAGTGGAAGTCTCTGGAAGACCAGGTGGAGGGAGGCCACACAGAGTGATGCCCAGGGTCACAGACCTGTCGGAGCTGCTGTTTGTTAGTTCAAGTCCTGCTCTGAGGTGCTCTGTGTCAGATCTGAGTGACAGGTGAGCTGGGAGTGCTCTGCAATGAGGGCGATGTGCATGGCTCCTGTGTGCCCAGCCCTGCCACGGTACCTGAAAGGGTTGCTCTGTATCCTGGGAGGGGCCTGACCACGAGAGCCCCGTGAGCTGGGGTGGGGGTGGGGTACCTGCCCAGGTGAGCTCCATATCCTGGGATTGGCCTGACCTCGAGAGCCCCATGGGCTGCTGGAGTCCTGGTAAAAGATGTCAGGACAGTCAGTGAAGCCACCCAGGATATACCTCCAGTAGTTCCTAAACCCTACACCCTGCTGGTCATTCTACTAACCACCAGGACATGGTATTCTGTATTAGTCTTCAATGAAGCCTTCTTTTGTATTCTATTAGTCCCAGAGTCACAAGAAATTTTGGCTTGTGAGTGGCAGGACTCAACATACAACTAAAACAATACTTCCGGGCCGTCTTGCCCCAAGGGTTCAAAAATTCCCACACCATCTTTGGGGAAAGCTCAGCTAAAGACCTAAAAGTTCTACCTCTGGAAAAGGAAACACTCCTTCAATATGCAGACGACATTCTGATCGCCAGCCCTACTAAGGAGACCTCTGAACTACCAAGCCAATAAAGGATACAAGTTGTCCAAGAAAAAGCTCAAATATCAGACTATGGTGACCTGCGTGGGCTGCATTCTCACAGAAGGTCGGAGAAGCCCATCCCAGGAAAGGGAAGAAACAATTTACAGCCTTACCCATTTCTAAAACTAGAAGACAGCTTAGGGGTTCCTGGGGAGGCCAGGGTTTGCTGCTTCTGGATCCCTAACTACAGTCTACTAGCTGGGCCTCTATATGAAACACTGAAAGAAAAAGATGATGATCCTTTTGAATAGAATCCAGAAGTGGCCTTTCAAGAATGGAAAGAGCAGTCAATTCAGACCCTTGCCCTGGAACTCCCTAATTTAGCTAAACCCTTTGACCTTTACATTCCTAGTGAAATTTGAATGGCCATTGGAGTATTAGTGCAAAACCTGGGACCACTTGAAATGGAACAATGCAAGAATGCCATCCAGGTAGGATAAACTACGGTCACCAAGGGGCTTGGCCCACCGCCACATCTGGCCAAGATACTGGCAGTATCTGAAAACCTGGAAATCAGCAGCCCAAAAGGCCACCTCCCTCCTAAGGGAAAAGGACCCCACGTGGTGATCCTAACCCCCAACCATGCCCTGAAGTTGCAGGGTTTGCTCCGTGGGCACACTGACCTTGAGTGAGGAGGTCCTCCAACTCCAACCTCCAGAGAGATAACTGGGGCAAAGGGGCACCATGACGACTCGTGTGACCATCACTTGACCTGGAGTTTCTCTCATAAAACAACAAGAGTGTGTCCCAAAAGAGTAGACTACTGCTTGCAGGACTTACTGCACCCAGAGGGGAGGTAATAATCTTGGCAGGGGAACAGTATATCACGCTGTCACCATAGAAAAGCCTACAGACACTGTGATGATGGTGGCCAATAAGACCGGCTGGACTCCTGTTTACTTCAAAAGGCTGTTGACTCAGTGGCCATCATGGTCCTTCATCACCACTGACCCTGGACTGTCTGGGAGTTGAGCAGTCAGGGTGCTGACACCTGGTGCTGTTTTTACGTTAATTCAGGGGCCTAACTGAAGAAAGCACAGACTACTGGTCAGAGCATCTAGGCTGGCAGAAACGGTCAGCCTAAGGTGGCTGAACAAATGTGGGGCGGGGTGAAACTGGACCTCACAGCGTCACTGCACATCTCCTTCCTGGACCCTTAAATGTCATTAGAATCTATAACACTACCAATACTTGTGCTCAGGCGGACGAGCAGGGAGGCAGGAGGCCTGCGGACAAACAACGTCACCTGGAGGCTGCTGGGGAGAAGTTCAGACCCTATCCCACAGGTATGAGGGCTCCTAACTCAGCACTCAGCAGTTACAGATGAAGGGTCTGCACCCTCAGCACTCTAAGAATGAGGAAGGGGACAAAATGCAGAAGAGGGGTTTGTCCCAGGCAAAGCCCCTTAAAAATCCCTGGGAGATAAAAATAGAATCTGGGCAATAAAATAAAGTCTAACCTTTTTTATCCTTTGTGCTTTGTCTAATTTCACGTGCTCCTAGGGTCCCGCATACAGAGGTTCAACAGCCGGCACTTCAGACCAGATTTCCTAGTGCAGAATGGCTGGGTCGACACTTCAGCTCCTGGAGCACAGTGCAGACTCCGTGATATAGAGCCTGAGCTGCAGCCAACCGGGCCCTCGAGAGCTCCGCCCCCTCCCTCCCACTGACTCTGACAGGATCTCTACACAGCAGCCCAGCCCACAGCCCACGGGGTAGCACATGCTCTCACCTCTGCATTCTCTGATCAAAATATAAAGTTTCCTTTGCTTCTGAACCAAACTCAGTCTCGATCTGTTGGCTCCAATGACACTGGGCAGGGGGACACTTGTTGGGGTCCACTCTGGAGGATCAGTAACAGAAATTGAGAACATTGTAACTTCAATGAACAGATGTGTGAGCCAAACTGTAATTAACATAGAACAGTGTATAAGGCTCGGGTAAAATAAGATGTTTCTAACACTTCCATTTGATATTTCCATCACTTTATTATAAGCAAGTTCAGTGAAAGGTTTGTCTTATTTGTCAGGTCAATACTAGAGAAACGAAGTGATTTCTTTCCAAGGATGTACATCTAATAATCTTGGTTAAAGCTTCAATCTTGTTTTAAATGCTTTTCCATTGAAAATGATACCTCTCTTTCAGCTCCCCCATTTCTGAGAAGTATAAAATCTTATAATTTATTATTACCAAAGGGGAAAGGTGGGAGGAGGGATAAATTAACAGTTTGGGATTAACACATACACACTGCTATGTATAAAATCGATCATCAACAAGGAACTACTGTACAGCACAGGGAACTACACTCAATATTTTGCAAAAACCTATAAGGGGAAATAATCTGAAAAAAGAATAGATATTTTTATTGACATCATCTATTAATGACAGTTAAAATGGAACCTAACGGAAGCCGGTGGTGAGTGCTTCTGACCCTGAAGACTTCAATCATCTAAAGTTTGGACTCTGCCTACTTCCCAAGGCCCTTAATGAACATATGTGTAGCCGTAGCTTAAAAAATTCCCCAGTTTGGGTTGTGGAGAGACAGTGATTTTGAAAAAGCCCTGGTGTTCTCCTCACATGAATGGGACACTTCCTACAGCTAAAATATGCCTGTCACACCCAGAAGATGGTATACCGTCTGATCGGGAAGAGTTTGGAAAAGGCATCTCATCTCCTCATCTCCTGGTGCTCGGGTTCACCCCTCCAGCGTCTTTACGAACAGTCTTCCCACTTGGAGATGTCAGCACTGTCAACATCCTGTTGCATACAGTTTGGAATTTGTCCAGAGAATGAAGCAGAAGGAGGAGGAACAATGAGAGACAAGTCCTAGGTGTTCGGACAGGCACATGTCACTCTAATTTCCAATCAGGAAGACGAATTGACTAAAAGCTAGGGTTGCCCATGGAAACAGAATAGGGCTTGAGGAAATCCCGCTGCTTTGTGGCCAGTTCCCATAAACACAAGTTGAAAAATGGAACTCAGGGCCACTAAAATTCACGAAACTGCAGAGTTGAAAATATCTCTCACTGAAAAATGTCTTGAGGAAAGTCAGAGAAAAGGACTTGTAAGCAACGGAGAATGGCAGGAAAGGGATTGGAAGAGGTAGAAAGGACTCGCCATTAAGCACAAGAAAAGGGGCTGAACATTGCCAACATTGCAGTTGGCCAAAAAGGGTGTATGCGTCTTTTTCTGTATATATTCAAGAAAACGGCATACACTTTTTTAGCCAACCAAACAGGTGGGCACTGGAAATCAGTACTACAAAACATATCACTTCGCATCAGTCAGAAGAGCCTTCCTCATAAAGTGTAAACACCAGAAATGCAGGACAGGGCAAGGAGAAAAGAGAGCCCTGTGAGGCTTATAGTGGAAATGTATATTGCCAATGGTCACTCTTGAGAAGTGTATTGTGTTTACTAAAGCATCTAAAAAATGAGCTACAGAGCACAGGGCACTTGCACTCATGGACGTATATCTTGGGAAAGACAAAAATGGAGAGGACACAGGCACCCCAATGTTTACCGCCTCTCTGTTTCAAAGATCCTCGACTAGGATATAATTTATATGTCTCTGGAGGGAAAAAATGGATAGAGGTGTGGCACTTATGTAGAGTGGAATATTACTCAGCCTGAAAATCAGTGAAATATGGCCAGTTGTAACAACCCCAGAGTAGTTACGTATGATCATTCAAAGTCACATAATTCAAAAAGAAAAAGACATACGATATTACTAATACATGGAATGTAAACGTGGCTACAAAGTACCTGAATTACAAAACAGA
Source organism: Delphinapterus leucas (assembly GCF_059928025.1). Taxonomy (NCBI): domain Eukaryota; kingdom Metazoa; phylum Chordata; class Mammalia; order Artiodactyla; family Monodontidae; genus Delphinapterus; species Delphinapterus leucas. Next base: position 5,926,306 of record NW_028322235.1, read on the forward strand.
ATGGGGTTTCAAATTTAGAAGACCAACTTACGTTTGCTTAAGGAAAAAGGAGAGTTGGGGAGCTGCATAAAACCAGAGATTGAAATTAGCACAGATACCGTTCGATAAGCCAAATATGTAATAGAAAAAACCTACTCCCTGGTCAACGAAATGGACTCAACACGCCATATTCAACACCTACGAATACACCTGACTAGTAAGAATCTTCAAACTCATGGATTTATATGTGTCCGTAAGAGAATCAAGCGTGAGTACAGCGGCATGAACACAGCAGTGAAAATGCGATAAATCCAATTATGAAAATAAATTACAAAAACAAAACACAATGAGAGTGAAATAGAGAGCAATTCTTAAATAATTCATTCAGGGCTTGTGATGCAACCTGGATTTACCACATCTACACCCAGAGCTGAGTGAGACATAAGGTTGGGCACTTCGGGCTGATAGCATTGTTGAGGTTCGATGAGCAAATGCAGACCCTTTGAAGTCATACAGCATGGTACCCATTCCATGGGTCCCAACTCTCCAGGATTAAGGGATTCTTTCTTCAGCTAAAACATGCATGGGAAACCCACAGTATGGTGCACCGTGTGACCAGGAAAGGTTTTCAAATGCATCTCAGTTTTCGTCCCCTTTTACTCGGGTTCACCATTCCAGAACGTTTACTAACACTCTCCCCACTTGGAGAGTCAGTGCCTTTAACCTCCTGTTTGGCACAGTTTGCAATTTCTGCGCAAGATGAACAGGAATAGGGAGAACCAATGAGAGACTAGCAGTAAGTGTCTGCACGGGCAAATTTAATGCTCATTTCCCACCAGGAAGAGGAATTAACCAAAGGATCAGCATGCCGTGCCGGAACCAGATTAGGGCCTGAATCAATCCTGCGGGTTTGCGCCCAGCTCACAAGTTGCGAGTTGAAGAAAGGAGCTCAGGGGCACTGTAACTCACAAACATGCAGAGTTATAAATGACAGCTATCGTCCAAAAATATATTGAAGGAAGGCTGCGAAGACGACTTGTAAGTGGGGCAGAATTGCAGGAAAACGATTTCAGGGGGTAGACGAGAATTGCATTTAAAGCATAGGAAAAGAGGCAGAACGTCGACAATGATGCTCTTGGCCAAAAAGGGTGTATGCGTTTTTTCCTGAATTTATTGAGGAAAAAAAGCATATGTGCTTTTTGGCCAACCAAGCAAGCATGTTAAAGAAATCTGCACTACAATGAAGTCTCACTGCCCCCCGGTCAAAAGGGACATGTGAAACAAGTGTAAAATCCACAAAGACAGGACAGGCCAAGGAGAACAGGGAGCCTTGTTATGCTGATGGTCGGGATGTAAATTGCCAACAGCCACTCTGGAGAAGTGTATGGTGTTTCCTGAAACCCCTGAAAAACAAAGCAACGGAGCCTACGGCACTTCCACTTATGGTCCTATAGCTTAGGGAAATTAAAATCAAAAACACACAGCCACCCCAAAGTGTCGGACGGCTCTGTTTACAAGAACCTCTTGTACGGTACAAGTTAAATATCCCAGAATGTGAAAAATGGATAAAGAAGTTGTGGTACGTACGTACAATGGAATATCACTCAGCAATGAAAGCTATGTCATCAGGCCCATCGCGGCATAATGAGTGGATTCAGGTACGATGATTCTAAGGGAAATAAGTCACACAGAAAATGAAACATCATAAGATATCACTAATACACGGAATGTAAACTTTGCTACACATGAACTGAATTATAAAACAGAACAGGGTCTCAAATTTAGAAAACAAACTTATGCTTGCTTAAGGGGAAAGGTGAGTTGGGGTGCTGCATAAAACCAGAGATAGAAATTAGCACAGATACCTTTCCATAAGCCAAATATGTAATAGCCCAGACCTACCCCTTGCTCAACGAAATGGACTAAACACCCCATATTCAACGCCTAGTAATACACCTGACTAGTAAGAATCTTCAAACCCAGGGATTTATATGTCTCCGTAAGAGAATGAAGAGTGTGTACAGCGGCATGAACGCAGCAGAGAAAATCCGATAAATCCCATTATCAAAATGAATTACACAAACAAAACCCAAGGACAGTGAAATAGAGAGCAATTCTTAAATAATTCATTCAGGGCTTGTGATGCAACCTGGATTTACCACATCTACACCCAGAGCTGAGTGAGACATAAGGTTGGGCACTTCGGGCTGATAGCATTGGTGAGGTTCGATGAGCAAATGCAGACCCTTTGAAGTCATACTGCATGGTACCCATTCCATGGTTCCCACCTCTCCAGATTTAAGGGATTCTTCCTTCAGCTAAAACATGCATGGGAAACCCACAGTATGGTGCACCGTGTGACCGACAAACGTTTTCAAATGCATCTCAGTTTTCGTCCCCTTTTATTCGGGTTCAGCATTCCAGACCCTTTACGAACACTCTCCCCACTTGGAGAGTCAGTGCCTTTAACCTCCTGTCGGGCACAGTTTGCAATTTCTGCGCAAGATGAAAAGGAATAGGGAGAACCAATGAGAGACTAGCTCTAGGTGTCTGCACGGGCAAATTTAACGCTCATTTCCCAACAGGAAGAGGAATTAACCAAAGGCTCAGCATGCCGTGCCGGAACCAGATTAGGGCCTGAAGCAATCCTGTGGGTTTGCGGCCAGCTCACAAGATAGCGAGTTGAAGAAAGGAGCTCAGGGGCACTGTAACTCACAAACCTGCAGAGTTATAAATGACAGCTATCGTCCAAAAATATATTGAAGGAAGGCTGCGAAGACGACTTGTAATCGGGACAGATTTGCAGGAAAACGATTTCAGGGGGTAAACGGGAATTGCATTTAAAGCATAGGAAAAGAGGCAGAACGTCGACAATGATGCTCTTGGCCAAAAAGGGCGTATGCGTTTTTTCCTGAATATATTCAGGAAAAAACGCATACGCCCTTTTTGGCCAACCAAGCAAGCATGTTAAAGAAATCTGCACTACAATGAAGTCTCACTGCCCCCCGGTCAAAAGGCCATCTGAAAAAAGTGTAAAATCCAGAAAGGCAGCAAGGCCATGGAGAACAGCGAGCCTTGTTATGCTGATGGGCGGGATGTAAATTGCCAACAGCCACTCTGGAGAAGTGTATGGTGTTTCCCGGAACATCTAAAAAACAAAGCAACGGAGCCTACGGCACTTCCCCTTATGGTCCTATAGCTTAGGAAAATTAAAATCAAAAACACACAGCCACCCAAAAGTCTCTGGCGGCTCTGTTTACAAGAACCTCGTCTACGGTACAAGTTAAATATCCCAGAATGTGAAAAATGGATAAAGAAGTTGTGGTACGTACGTACAATGGAATATCACTCAGCAATGAAATCTATGTCATCAGGCCCGTCGCGGCATAATGAGTGGATTCAGGTACGATGATTCTAAGTGAAATAAGTCACACAGAAAATGAAACATCATAAGATATCACTAATACACGGAATGTAAACTTGGCTACACATGAACTGAATTACAAAACAGAACAGGGTCTCAAATTTAGAAAACCAACTTATGCTTGCTTAAGGGGAAAGGTGAGTTTGGGTGCTGCATAAAACCAGAGATAGAAATTAGCACAGATACCTTTCCATAAGCCAAATATGTAATAGTCAAGACCTACCCCTTGCTCAACGAAATGGACTAAACACACCATATTCAACCCCTAGGAATACACCTGTGTAGTAAGAATCTTCAAACACTTGGATTTATATGTCTCTGTAAGAGAATGAAGCGTGTGTACAGCGGCATGAATGCAGCAGAGAAAATCCGATAAATCCCATTATCAAAATAAATTGAAAAACAAAACACAATGACAGTGAAATAGAGAGCAATTCTTAAATAATTCATTCAGGGCTTGTGATGCAACCTGGATTTACCTCATCTACACCCAGAGCTGAGTGAGACATAAGGTTGGACACTTCGGGCTGATAGCATTGGTGAGGTTCGATGAGCAAATGAAGACCCTTTGAAATCTTACTGCATGGTACCCATTCCATGGGTCCCAACTCTCCAGGTTTAAGCGATTCTTCCTTCAGCTAAAACATGCATGGGAAACCCACAGTATGGTGCACCGTGTGACTGGCAAACGTTTTCAAATGCATCTCAGTTTTCGTCCCCTTTTACTCGGGTTCACCATTCCAGAACGTTTACTAACACTCTCCCCACTTGGAGAGTCAGTGCCTTTAACCTCCTGTTTGGCACAGTTTGCAATTTCTGCGCAAGATGAACAGGAATAGGGAGAACCAATGAGAGACTAGCAGTAAGTGTCTGCACGGGCAAATTTAATGCTCATTTCCCACCAGGAAGAGGAATTAACCAAAGGATCAGCATGCCGTGCCGGAAACAGATTAGGGCCTGAAGCAATCCTGCGGGTTTGCGCCCAGCTCACAAGTTGCGAGTTGAAGAAAGGAGCTCAGGGACACTGTAACTCACAAACATGCAGAGTTATAAATGACAGCTATCGTCCAAAAATATATTGAAGGAAGGCTGCGAAGACGACTTGTAAGCGGGGCAGAATTGCAGGAAAACGATTTCAGGGGGTAGACTGGAATTGCACTTAAAGCCTAGGAAAAGACGGAGAACAGCGACAATGATGCACTTGGCCAAATAGGGCGTATGCGTTTTTTCCTGAATATAATCAGGAAAAAACGCATACGCCCTTTTTGGCCAACCAAGCAAGCGTGTAAAGAAATCTGCACTACAATGAAGTCTCTCTGCCCCCCGGTCAAAAGGGCCATCTGAAAAAAGTGTAAAATCCAGAAAGGCAGGACAGGCCATGGAGAAGAGGGAGCATTGTTATCCTGATGGTCAGCATGTGAATTGCCAACAGCCACTCTGGAGAAGTGTATGGTATTTCCTGAAACACATAAGAAACAAAGCAACACAGCCTATGGCACTTCCACTTATGGTCCTATAGCTTAGGGAAATTAAAATCAAAACCACACAGGCACCCCAAAGTTTGGAACGGCTCTGTTTACGAGAACCTCTTGTACGGTACAAGTTAAATATCCCAGAGGGCGAAAAATGGATAAAGAAGTTGTGGTTCTTACGTACAATGGAATATCACTCAGCAATGAAATCTATGTCATCAGGCCCGTAGCGGCATAATGAGTGGATTCAGGTACGATGATTCTACGTGCAATAGGTCACACAGAAAAAGAAACATCATAAGATATCACTAATACACGGAATGTAAACTTGGCTACACATGAACTGAATTACAAAACAGAACAGTGTCTCAAATTTAGAAAACCAACTTATGCTTGCTTTTTGGGAAAGGTGAGTTCGGGTGCTGCATAAAAACAGAGATTGAAATTCGCACTGATACCGTTCCATAAGCCAAATATGTAATAGACAAGACCTACTGCTTGCTCAACGAAATGGGCTCAACACCCCATATTCAACGCCTAGGAATATACCTGCCTAGCAAGAATCTTAAAACCCATGGATTTATATGTGTCCATAAGAGAATCCAGCGTGTGTTCAGTGGCCTAAAGGCAACAGTGAAAATCCGATAAATCATATTATCAAAATAAATTTCAAAAACAAAACACAATGACAGTGAAATAGAGAGCAATTCTTAAATAATTCACTCAGGGCTTCTGATGCAACCTGGATTTACCACATGTACACCCAGTGCTGGGGAGACATAAGGCCGGACACTTCGCCCTGATAGTATTGTTGAGGTTCGGTGAGCAATTGCAGACCCTTTGAAGTCATACTGCATGGTACCCATTCCAAGGGTCCCAACTCTCCAGGTTTAAGGGATTCTTCCTTCCGCTACATCATGTATGGGAAACCCAGAGTATGGTCCACCATGTGATTGGGAAACGTTTTCAAATGCATCTCAGTTTTCGTCCCTTTATACTCGGGTTCACCATTCCAGATGCTTAACTAACACTCTCCCCACTTGGAGAGTCAGTGCCTTTAACCTCCTGTTTGTCACAGTTTGCAATTTCTGCGCAAGATGAACAGGAATAGGGAGAACCAATGAGAGACTAGCTGTAGGTGTCTGCACGGGCAATTTAATGCTCATTTCTCACCAGGAAGTGGAATTAACCAAAGGCTCAGAATGCCGTGCCGGAACCAGATTAGGGCCTGAAGCAATACTGCGGGTGTGCAGGCAGCTCACAAGATAGCGAGTTGAACAAAGGAGCTCAGGGGCACTGTAATTCACAAACCTGCAGAGTTATAAATGACAGCTATCGTCCAAAAATATATTGAAGGAAGGCTGCGAAGAGGACTTGAAAGCGGGGCAGAATTCCAGGAAAACGATTTCAGGAGGTAGACGGGAAATGCACTGAAAGCATAGGAGAAGAGGCAGAACCTCGACAATGATGCACTTGTTCAAAAAGTGCATATGCGTTTTTTCCAAGGCCCTCCTTAAAGAGGGTAGGGGGCTCCCAGCATGCTTCAGTGGCCAACAGAGGGCCCACATCGCCAAGGTGACGTGAGCCAGCCAGGCAGGAGTGACCTCACATCAGAGGGCCCACCTCACAGAAGGGTAAGGGACCCAGCCATTATTAGACTCTCACCAGAGGGCCCACATCAGCAAGGGGCTGGGAACCAGGCAGGAGTGTCTTCACACCCGTGGGGCCACATCATCGCAAGTTGAGGTACCCAGCACATGTGGCCTCAAACCAGAGGACCCACATCTCCATGGGTCTCGGAGCGAGGCAGGCAGGATGAACCTCAAAACACGTGGCCCATTGTATAAAAAAGGTGAGGAATCCAGCAGTTGGAACATCCCAGCAGGCGGCCCAGAGCACCGAGGCTATGGGATCCAGGCAATGATGAACTCACAACAGAGGGCCCTCATCATGAAACTGTGAGCAACCTAGCCATTGTGACCTCAGAGCACAAGGCCCACATCCCCATGGGGAAGCGAACCAAGCAGGAGTGTCATCGCACCAGTGGGCACACATCAGAAAATGTGGGGAGCCCAGCAGTTAGGGCCTGATGCCAGAGGGCCCTCATCACCGAGGAGAGGAGGCTCCCAGCAGGCTCCAACTGCTACAAGAGGGCCAACGTCGCCAATGCGGGGTGTGCCAGCCAGGCAGGAGTGACCTCAGAGCAGAGGGCCAACCTCAAAAAAGTGTGAGGAACCCAAAGAGGATTAGACTCTCACCAGAGGGCCCACATCACCAAGAGGATCAGAACCAGGCAGGACTGTCTTCACACCAGGGTGACCACATCATAGAAAGGTGAGGAACCCAGCACACGTGGCCTAAACCAGAAGACCCACATCTCCAAGGGGCTCGGAGTGAGGCATGCAGGAGTAGCCTCACAACACAGGGCCCATAGAATAAAAAAGCTGAGGAATCCTGCAGTGGGAACCTCCCAGCAGGCGGCCCAGAGCACCGAGTCTATGCGATCCAGGCTGCAGTGAACTCACAGCAGAGGGCCCATATCATGAAACTGTGAGCAACCCAGCCATTGGGACCTCACAGCAGAAGGCCCACATCCCCATGGGGTTGGGAACATGGCAAGAGTGTCCTCGCACCACTTAGCACGTATCAGAAAAAGTGGGTACCCAGCAGTTACGGCCTGACGCTAGAGAGCCCTCATCACCGAGGGGAGGTGGCTCCCAGCAGGCTCCAACTGCCACAAGAGGGCCGATGTCGCCAAGGCGGGGTGTGCCAGCCAGTCAGTAGTGACCTCACAGCAGAGGGCCCACCTCACAGAAGGGTGAGGAACCCAGCCAGGATCAGACTCTCACCAGAGGGCCCACATCACCAAGGGGATAGAAACCAGGCAGGAGTGTCCTCACACCAGCGGGGCCACATCATCGAAAGGTGAGGGACCCAGCACACGTGGCCTCAAACCAGAGGACACACATCACCAAGGGGCTGGGAGTGAGTCAGGCAGGAGGAGTCTCCAAACAGAGGGCCCATAGAAGAGAAAAGGTGAGGAATCCCGCAGTTGGAACCTCCCCGCAGGCGGCCAGGAGCAGCGAGGCTATGGGATCCAGGCCGGAGTGAACTCACACCAGAGGGCCCTCATCATGAAACTGAGCCACCCACCGTTGGGACCTCAGAGCAGAAGGCCCATATTCCCATGGGGTTGGAAACCTGGCAGGAGTGTACTCACACCACAGGGCGCACATCAGAAAATTTTGGGAGCCCAGGAGTTAGAGCCTGACGCCAGAGGGCCCTCATTACCGAGGGGAGGAGACTCCCAGCAGGCACCAACTCCCACCTGAGGGCCCACGTCGCCAAGGTGACGTGTGCCAGTCAGGCAGGAGTGACCTCACAGCAGAGGGCCTACCTCACAGAAGGGTGAGGAAACCAGCCAGGATAAGACTCTCACCAGAGAGCCCACATCACCAAGGGGACCGGAACAAGGCAGGAGTGTCCTCACACCAGTGTGGCCACATTATAGAAAGGTGACGAACCCAGCACATGTGGCCTAAACCAGAGGACCCACATTTCCAAGGTGCTCCGAGTGAGGCAGGCAGGAGTAGCCTAACAACACAGGGCCCACAGAATAAAAAATGTGAGGAATCCAGCAGTAGGAACCCCCCAGCAGGTGGCCCAGAGTACGGAGCCTATGTGATCCAGGCCACAGTGAACTCACAGCAGAGGGCTCACATCATGACACTGTGAGCAATCCAGCTGGTGGGACCTCAGAGCAGAAGGCCCACATCCCCATGGGGATGGGAACGTGGCAGGAGTGTACTCGCACGACAGGGCACATATCAGAAAATTTTGGGAGCCCATGAGTTAGGGCCTGACGCCAGAGGGCCCTCATTACCGAGGGGAGGAGACTCCCAGCAGGCACCAACTCCCAACTGAGGACCCACATCGCCAAGGTGATGTGTGCCAGCCAGGCAGGAGTGACCTCACAGCAGAGGGCCCACCTCCCAGAAGGGTGAGGAATCCAGCCAGGATCAGACTCTCACCAGAGGGCCCCCATCACCAAGGGGATGGGAACCAGGCAGGAGTGTCCTCACACCAGTGGGGCCACATCAATAAAGGTGAGGAAACCGGCACATGTGGCCTCAAACCAGAGGACCCACATCACAAAGGGGCTGGGAGTGAGTCAGGAAGGAGGAGCATGAAAACACAGGACCCAAAGAATAAAAATGGTAAGGAATCCAGCAGTAGGAACCTCCCAGCAGGCGGCTCAGAGCACAGAGTCTATGGGATCTAGGCCTGAGTGAACTAACACCAGAGAGCCAACATCCTGAAACTGTGAACAACACAGGTGTTGGGACCATAGAGCAGAAGGCACATGGGGATGGGAACCTGGCAGGAGTGCCCTCACACCACTTAGCACGTATCAGAAAATGTGGGTAACCAGCAGTTAGGGCCTGATGCCAGAGGGTCTCATCACTGAGGGGAGGAGGCTCCCAGCGGGCTCCAACTGCCACCAGAGGGCCGACGTCGCCAAGGCGGGGTGTGTCAGCCAGGCAGGAGTGACCTCAGAGAAGAGGGCCCACCTCACAGAAGTGTGAGGAGCCCAACCAGGATCAGACTCTCACTGGAGGGCTCACATCACCAAGGGGATGGGAACCAGGCAGGAGTGTCCGCACACCAGTGGGGCCACATCTGCGAAAGGTGAGGAACCCAGCACATGTGGCCTCAAACCAGAGGACACACATCACCAAGGGGCTGGGAGTGAGGCAGGTGTCTGGAGGGGCACATTTAACTCTAATTTCCCACCAGGAAGAGGAATTAACCAAAGGCTCAGAGTGCCGTGCGGGACCCTGATTACGGCCTGAAGCAAACCTGCGGTTCTGTGGCCAGCTTTCAAGGAAACGAGTTAAGAAAGGAAACCACAGGCACTGTAATTCACAAACCTGCAGAGTTATAAATGACAGCTATTGGCAAAAATATATTGAAGTAAGTCTGCACAGAGGACTTGAAAACGAGGCAGAATTGCAGGAATCATATTTCAGGAGGTAGATTGGAATTGCATTTAAAGCATGTGAAAAGCGGCAGATCTTTGACAGTGATGCACTTGGACAAAAAGTGCGTATACATTTTTTCCTGAATATATTCAGGAAAAAACGCATATGCCCTTTGTGGCCAACCAAGAATTCGAGCAATGGAAATCCGCACTACAATGAACTCTCATTTCCCATTCGTCAAAAGAGCCATCTGAAAAAAGTGTAAAACCCAGAAACACAGGACAGGCCATGGAGAACAGGGAGCCTTGTTATGCTGATGGACGGATTGTAAATTGCCAACAGACACTCTGGTGATGTTTATAGTGTATGCTGAAACATCTAAAAAACAAAGCTACAGAGCCTAGGGCACTTCCACTTTTGGCCCTATAGCTTAGGAAAATTAAAATCAACAAGACACAGCCAACACAATATCCAGGGCTGCTGTGTTTACAAGAACCTTGAGTCCAGTACAAATTAAATATCCCAGAAAGAAAAAAATGGATAAAGGAGTTATCCTACTTACGTACAACGGAATATCACTCAGCAATGAAATCAATGTCATCAGGCCTGTAGCAGCAAATTGAGTGGATTTAAGTATGATGATTCTAAGAGAAATATGTCACACAGAGAAACATAATTATCATAAGATATCACAAATAGAGGGAGTGTAAACTTGGCTACACATAAACTGAATTACAAAACCGAGCAGAGTCTCACATTTAGATAAAAACTTATGCTTGCTTAACGGGAAAGTTGAGTTGGGGTGCTGTATAAAACCAGAGATTGAAATGAGCACACATACCGTTCCATAAGCCAAATATGTAATAGACAAGACCTACTCTTTGCTCAACGAAATAGACTAATCCATGGTGTATCACCTCACACCTGTTAGAATGGGCATCATCAGAAAATCTACAAACAACAAATGCTGGAAAGGGTGCGGAGATAAGGAAACCTCTTCCACTATTGTTGGGAATGTAAATTGATGCAGTCACTGTGGAGAACATTATGGAGTTTCTTATAAAACTAAGAATAGAATTACCATATAATACAGCAATCCCACTACTGGGCATATACCCAGACAAAACCATAAAACGAAAAGAGACATTCACCGCAATGTTCATTGCATCACTATTTACAATATCCAGGTAATGGAAGCAACCTAAATGCCCACAGACAGACGAATGCATAAAGATGAGGTACATATATAAAATGGAATATTACTAAGCCATAAAAAGGAATGAAATTGGGTCATTTGTAGAGACGTTGATGGATCTAGAGACTGTCATACAGAGTGAAGTAAGTCAGAAAGAGAAAAACAAATCCTGTATATAAATGCATATATGTGGAACCTAGAAAAGTTGTACAGATGAAGCGTTTTGCAAGGCAGAAATAGAGCAACAGATGTAGACAACAAACGTATGGACACCAAGGGGGGAAAGCTGTTAGGGGGGTGGTGGTGGGAGGAGTTGAGAGATTGGGATTGGCATGTATACATTTCTATGTATAAAATAGGTAACCAAAAAGAACCTGCTGTATAAAAAAATAAAATAAAATTCAAAATTACAAAAAGTAAAACAGAAAAAATATTCTTCCCTTCACATACATGTATTTATATGAATAAATTATTTCTATGCTTATATCTGTAAATACAAAAAAGAGGAATAAAATCTACCTTGAACCAAAAACGAAAAAAAGAAAAAAAAACAGAACCCACCAGTTACACAGAGGAAAACCGTATCAGGGCCCTTGCTCCAGTTGTAAACAATTCTGAAGTTGGTCAGTGGTGGGGAATCATTTCCCATTCAGCCAGCATGCCCCACGCAACAAGCGTCCTCATTGCAAAGCTGGGGGCCCGTGCCGAGGCATCTGTGAGTAAACGTGGGCCGAGCCCCAGGCCAGCTGCTGCTGAAATGTTCCCACCCTTCCCAGGTAAAACACCTGAATATGTACAAGGACTTGAAAGCCTAGAGGAAGGGCCATGGAGCCACATGAGCGACAGCATGCCAGCCGACTTGGTGCCTGCAGGCCAGACAGGATGGTCCTGGCCCTGGGTGCTCTTCTGGAAGCTTTCCATTTCCCTGCCTGAGATACCCCTCCTGTCCCGGCCCCCACTGCTTTCTTCCTTACTCACCTCTGCCCAGGGAGAAATTCCAGCGGCAGGTATGGGTGGCACATCCTCTTCTTTAGCAGGTGGCATCTTGGCAACTGCTGCAGAAAGTCCAGCAGAGCCCCACTCACACTGGGCAACCCACAAAGCCGTGGCCTCTCACTCCCTCCCACCAGTCCAGCCCCGAGACTGCTGACAGGGCAGAAAATGGCGTCAGGCACAGCTGCAGGTGCTCTTGCTGCCTGGAGCGGTGTTTATATTGATCTCAACCCAGGCACACCTGGGGAGGTCTGGCCGGCACGGTCGGGCTTCCCAGGCCAGCCAATAATCACCCCTCAGGGGCTCACAGTTGCAGAAACTGGAACTTGCTGAATCGGCCAGGTCCAAGGAACAGGTGTGGGCTCCTGAGAGTCAGGATAGACAAGGGGCTGCAGCTCTGGCTTGTTTTCTAATTATATTATCTGGCCCATGAGTGGGAGACAACTTCAAGAAAACCCTCTCCTAATGAGAGGAACCCAGGAGTCAGGGAGAGGAGGGGTGGGTGGTGGGTGGAGACAGAGGCCTGGTGCCCCGGGTGCAGTGGAAGTCTCTGGAAGACCAGGTGGAGGGAGGCCACACAGAGTGATGCCCAGGGTCACAGACCTGTCGGAGCTGCTGTTTGTTAGTTCAAGTCCTGCTCTGAGGTGCTCTGTGTCAGATCTGAGTGACAGGTGAGCTGGGAGTGCTCTGCAATGAGGGCGATGTGCATGGCTCCTGTGTGCCCAGCCCTGCCACGGTACCTGAAAGGGTTGCTCTGTATCCTGGGAGGGGCCTGACCACGAGAGCCCCGTGAGCTGGGGTGGGGGTGGGGTACCTGCCCAGGTGAGCTCCATATCCTGGGATTGGCCTGACCTCGAGAGCCCCATGGGCTGCTGGAGTCCTGGTAAAAGATGTCAGGACAGTCAGTGAAGCCACCCAGGATATACCTCCAGTAGTTCCTAAACCCTACACCCTGCTGGTCATTCTACTAACCACCAGGACATGGTATTCTGTATTAGTCTTCAATGAAGCCTTCTTTTGTATTCTATTAGTCCCAGAGTCACAAGAAATTTTGGCTTGTGAGTGGCAGGACTCAACATACAACTAAAACAATACTTCCGGGCCGTGTTGCCCCAAGGGTTCAAAAATTCCCACACCATCTTTGGGGAAAGCTCAGCTAAAGACCTAAAAGTTCTACCTCTGGAAAAGGAAACACTCCTTCAATATGCAGACGACATTCTGATCGCCAGCCCTACTAAGGAGACCTCTGAACTACCAAGCCAATAAAGGATACAAGTTGTCCAAGAAAAAGCTCAAATATCACAGACTATGGTGACCTGCGTGGGCTGCATTCTCACAGAAGGTCGGAGAAGCCCATCCCAGGAAAGGGAAGAAACAATTTACAGCCTTACCCATTTCTAAAACTAGAAGACAGCTTAGGGGTTCCTGGGGAGGCCAGGGTTTGCTGCTTCTGGATCCCTAACTACAGTCTACTAGCTGGGCCTCTATATGAAACACTGAAAGAAAAAGATGATGATCCTTTTGAATAGAATCCAGAAGTGGCCTTTCAAGAATGGAAAGAGCAGTCAATTCAGACCCTTGCCCTGGAACTCCCTAATTTAGCTAAACCCTTTGACCTTTACATTCCTAGTGAAATTTGAATGGCCATTGGAGTATTAGTGCAAAACCTGGGACCACTTGAAATGGAACAATGCAAGAATGCCATCCAGGTAGGATAAACTACGGTCACCAAGGGGCTTGGCCCACCGCCACATCTGGCCAAGATACTGGCAGTATCTGAAAACCTGGAAATCAGCAGCCCAAAAGGCCACCTCCCTCCTAAGGGAAAAGGACCCCACGTGGTGATCCTAACCCCCAACCATGCCCTGAAGTTGCAGGGTTTGCTCCGTGGGCACACTGACCTTGAGTGAGGAGGTCCTCCAACTCCAACCTCCAGAGAGATAACTGGGGCAAAGGGGCACCATGACGACTCGTGTGACCATCACTTGACCTGGAGTTTCTCTCATAAAACAACAAGAGTGTGTCCCAAAAGAGTAGACTACTGCTTGCAGGACTTACTGCACCCAGAGGGGAGGTAATAATCTTGGCAGGGGAACAGTATATCACGCTGTCACCATAGAAAAGCCTACAGACACTGTGATGATGGTGGCCAATAAGACCGGCTGGACTCCTGTTTACTTCAAAAGGCTGTTGACTCAGTGGCCATCATGGTCCTTCATCACCACTGACCCTGGACTGTCTGGGAGTTGAGCAGTCAGGGTGCTGACACCTGGTGCTGTTTTTACGTTAATTCAGGGGCCTAACTGAAGAAAGCACAGACTACTGGTCAGAGCATCTAGGCTGGCAGAAACGGTCAGCCTAAGGTGGCTGAACAAATGTGGGGCGGGGTGAAACTGGACCTCACAGCGTCACTGCACATCTCCTTCCTGGACCCTTAAATGTCATTAGAATCTATAACACTACCAATACTTGTGCTCAGGCGGACGAGCAGGGAGGCAGGAGGCCTGCGGACAAACAACGTCACCTGGAGGCTGCTGGGGAGAAGTTCAGACCCTATCCCACAGGTATGAGGGCTCCTAACTCAGCACTCAGCAGTTACAGATGAAGGGTCTGCACCCTCAGCACTCTAAGAATGAGGAAGGGGACAAAATGCAGAAGAGGGGTTTGTCCCAGGCAAAGCCCCTTAAAAATCCCTGGGAGATAAAAATAGAATCTGGGCAATAAAATAAAGTCTAACCTTTTTTATCCTTTGTGCTTTGTCTAATTTCACGTGCTCCTAGGGTCCCGCATACAGAGGTTCAACAGCCGGCACTTCAGACCAGATTTCCTAGTGCAGAATGGCTGGGTCGACACTTCAGCTCCTGGAGCACAGTGCAGACTCCGTGATATAGAGCCTGAGCTGCAGCCAACCGGGCCCTCGAGAGCTCCGCCCCCTCCCTCCCACTGACTCTGACAGGATCTCTACACAGCAGCCCAGCCCACAGCCCACGGGGTAGCACATGCTCTCACCTCTGCATTCTCTGATCAAAATATAAAGTTTCCTTTGCTTCTGAACCAAACTCAGTCTCGATCTGTTGGCTCCAATGACACTGGGCAGGGGGACACTTGTTGGGGTCCACTCTGGAGGATCAGTAACAGAAATTGAGAACATTGTAACTTCAATGAACAGATGTGTGAGCCAAACTGTAATTAACATAGAACAGTGTATAAGGCTCGGGTAAAATAAGATGTTTCTAACACTTCCATTTGATATTTCCATCACTTTATTATAAGCAAGTTCAGTGAAAGGTTTGTCTTATTTGTCAGGTCAATACTAGAGAAACGAAGTGATTTCTTTCCAAGGATGTACATCTAATAATCTTGGTTAAAGCTTCAATCTTGTTTTAAATGCTTTTCCATTGAAAATGATACCTCTCTTTCAGCTCCCCCATTTCTGAGAAGTATAAAATCTTATAATTTATTATTACCAAAGGGGAAAGGTGGGAGGAGGGATAAATTAACAGTTTGGGATTAACACATACACACTGCTATGTATAAAATCGATCATCAACAAGGAACTACTGTACAGCACAGGGAACTACACTCAATATTTTGCAATAACCTATAAGGGGAAATAATCTGAAAAAAGAATAGATATTTTTATTGACATCATCTATTAATGACAGTTAAAATGGAACCTAACGGAAGCCGGTGGTGAGTGCTTCTGACCCTGAAGACTTCAATCATCTAAAGTTTGGACTCTGCCTACTTCCCAAGGCCCTTAATGAACATATGTGTAGCCGTAGCTTAAAAAATTCCCCAGTTTGGGTTGTGGAGAGACAGTGATTTTGAAAAAGCCCTGGTGTTCTCCTCACATGAATGGGACACTTCCTACAGCTAAAATATGCCTGTCACACCCAGAAGATGGTATACCGTCTGATCGGGAAGAGTTTGGAAAAGGCATCTCATCTCCTCATCTCCTGGTGCTCGGGTTCACCCCTCCAGCGTCTTTACGAACAGTCTTCCCACTTGGAGATGTCAGCACTGTCAACATCCTGTTGCATACAGTTTGGAATTTGTCCAGAGAATGAAGCAGAAGGAGGAGGAACAATGAGAGACAAGTCCTAGGTGTTCGGACAGGCACATGTCACTCTAATTTCCAATCAGGAAGACGAATTGACTAAAAGCTAGGGTTGCCCATGGAAACAGAATAGGGCTTGAGGAAATCCCGCTGCTTTGTGGCCAGTTCCCATAAACACAAGTTGAAAAATGGAACTCAGGGCCACTAAAATTCACGAAACTGCAGAGTTGAAAATATCTCTCACTGAAAAATGTCTTGAGGAAAGTCAGAGAAAAGGACTTGTAAGCAACGGAGAATGGCAGGAAAGGGATTGGAAGAGGTAGAAAGGACTCGCCATTAAGCACAAGAAAAGGGGCTGAACATTGCCAACATTGCAGTTGGCCAAAAAGGGTGTATGCGTCTTTTTCTGTATATATTCAAGAAAACGGCATACACTTTTTTAGCCAACCAAACAGGTGGGCACTGGAAATCAGTACTACAAAACATATCACTTCGCATCAGTCAGAAGAGCCTTCCTCATAAAGTGTAAACACCAGAAATGCAGGACAGGGCAAGGAGAAAAGAGAGCCCTGTGAGGCTTATAGTGGAAATGTATATTGCCAATGGTCACTCTTGAGAAGTGTATTGTGTTTACTAAAGCATCTAAAAAATGAGCTACAGAGCACAGGGCACTTGCACTCATGGACGTATATCTTGGGAAAGACAAAAATGGAGAGGACACAGGCACCCCAATGTTTACCGCCTCTCTGTTTCAAAGATCCTCGACTAGGATATAATTTATATGTCTCTGGAGGGAAAAAATGGATAGAGGTGTGGCACTTATGTAGAGTGGAATATTACTCAGCCTGAAAATCAGTGAAATATGGCCAGTTGTAACAACCCCAGAGTAGTTACGTATGATCATTCAAAGTCACATAATTCAAAAAGAAAAAGACATACGATATTACTAATACATGGAATGTAAACGTGGCTACAAAGTACCTGAATTACAAAACAGAATGGGGTTTCAAATTTAGAAGACCAACTTACGTTTGCTTAAGGAAAAAGGAGAGTTGGGGAGCTGCATAAAACCAGAGATTGAAATTAGCACAGATACCGTTCGATAAGCCAAATATGTAATAGAAAAAACCTACTCCCTGGTCAACGAAATGGACTCAACACGCCATATTCAACACCTACGAATACACCTGACTAGTAAGAATCTTCAAACTCATGGATTTATATGTGTCCGTAAGAGAATCAAGCGTGAGTACAGCGGCATGAACACAGCAGTGAAAATGCGATAAATCCAATTATGAAAATAAATTACAAAAACAAAACACAATGAGAGTGAAATAGAGAGCAATTCTTAAATAATTCATTCAGGGCTTGTGATGCAACCTGGATTTACCACATCTACACCCAGAGCTGAGTGAGACATAAGGTTGGGCACTTCGGGCTGATAGCATTGTTGAGGTTCGATGAGCAAATGCAGACCCTTTGAAGTCATACAGCATGGTACCCATTCCATGGGTCCCAACTCTCCAGGATTAAGGGATTCTTTCTTCAGCTAAAACATGCATGGGAAACCCACAGTATGGTGCACCGTGTGACCAGGAAAGGTTTTCAAATGCATCTCAGTTTTCGTCCCCTTTTACTCGGGTTCACCATTCCAGAACGTTTACTAACACTCTCCCCACTTGGAGAGTCAGTGCCTTTAACCTCCTGTTTGGCACAGTTTGCAATTTCTGCGCAAGATGAACAGGAATAGGGAGAACCAATGAGAGACTAGCAGTAAGTGTCTGCACGGGCAAATTTAATGCTCATTTCCCACCAGGAAGAGGAATTAACCAAAGGATCAGCATGCCGTGCCGGAACCAGATTAGGGCCTGAATCAATCCTGCGGGTTTGCGCCCAGCTCACAAGTTGCGAGTTGAAGAAAGGAGCTCAGGGGCACTGTAACTCACAAACATGCAGAGTTATAAATGACAGCTATCGTCCAAAAATATATTGAAGGAAGGCTGCGAAGACGACTTGTAAGTGGGGCAGAATTGCAGGAAAACGATTTCAGGGGGTAGACGAGAATTGCATTTAAAGCATAGGAAAAGAGGCAGAACGTCGACAATGATGCTCTTGGCCAAAAAGGGTGTATGCGTTTTTTCCTGAATTTATTGAGGAAAAAAAGCATATGCGCTTTTTGGCCAACCAAGCAACCATGTTAAAGAAATCTGCACTACAATGAAGTCTCACTGCCCCCCGGTCAAAAGGGCCATCTGAAAAAAGTGTAAAATCCAGAAAGGCAGCACAGGCCATGGAGAACAGGGAGCCTTGTTATGCTCATGGGTGGGATGTAAATTGCCAACAGCCACTCTGGAGAAGTGTATTGTGTTTCCTGAAACACCTAAAAAACAAAGCAACGGAGCCTACGGCACTTCCACTTATGGTCCTATAGCTTAGGGAAATTAAAATAAAAAACACACAGCCACCCCAAAGTTTCAGACGGCTCTGTTTACAAGAACCTCGTCTACGGTACAAGTTAAATATCCCAGAAAGCGAAAAATGGATAAAGAAGTTGTGGTACGTACGTACAATGGAATATCACTCACCAATGAAATCTATGTCATCTGGCCCGTCGTGGCATAATGAGTGGATTCAGGTACGATGATTCTAAGTGAAATAAGTCACACAGAAAATGAAACATCATAAGTTATCTCTAATACACCGAATGTAATCTTGGCTACACATGAACTGAATTACAAAACAGAACAGGGTCTCAAATTTAGAAAACCAACTTATGTTTGCTTAAGGGGAAAGGTGAGTTGGGGTGCTGCATAAAACCAGAGATAGAAATTAGCACAGATACCATTCCATACGTCAAATATGTAATAGTCAAGACCTACCCCTTGCTCAACGAAATGGGCTAAACACCCTATATTCAACGCCTAGGAATACACCTGACTAGTAAGAATCTTCAAACCCATGGATTTATATGTCTCCATAAGAGAATCAAGCGTGTGTACAGCTGCATGAATGCAGCAGAGAAAATCCGATAAATCCTATTATCAAAATGAATTTCAAAAACAAAACACAATGACAGTGAAATAGAGAGCAATTCTTAAATAATTCATTCAGGGCTTGTGATGCAACCTGGATTTACCTCATCTACACCCAGAGCTGAGTGAGACATAAAGTTGGACACTTCGGGCTGATAGCATTGGTGAGGTTCGATGAGCAAATGCAGACCATTTGAAGTCATACTGCATGGTACCCATTCCATGGGTCCCAACTCTCCAGGTTTAAGCGATTCTTCCTTCAGCTAAAACATGCATGGGAAACCCACAGTATGGTGCACCGTGTGACCGGGAAACGTTTTCAAATGCATCTTAGATTTCGTCCCCTTTTACTCGGGTTCACAATTCCAGACCCTTTACAAACACTCTCCCCACTTGGAGAGTCAGTGCCTTTAACCTGCTGTTTGGCACAGTTTGCAATTTCTGCGCAAGATGAACAGGAATAGGGAGAAACAATGAGAGACTAGCTGTAGTTGTCTGCACGGGCAAAATTAACGCTCATTTCAAACCAGGAAGAGGAATTAACCAAACGCTCAGCATGCCGTGCCGGAACCAGATTAGGGCCTGAAGCAATCCTGCGGGTTTGCGGCCAGCTCACAAGAAAGCGATTTGAAGAAAGGAGCTCAGGGGCACTGTAATTCACAAACCTGCAGAGTTATAAATGACAGCTATCGTCCAAAAATATATTGAAGGAAGGCTGCGAAGAGGACTTGAAAGCGGGGCAGAATTTCAGGAAAACGATTTCAGGGGGTAGACTGGAATTGCATTTAAAGCATAGGAAAAGAGGCAGAACGTCGACAATGATGCACTTGGCGAAAAAGTGCGTATGCGTTTTTTCCTGAATATATTCAGAAAAAAACGCATACGCCCTTTTTGGCCAACCAAGCAAGCATGTTAAAGAAATCTGCACTACAATGAAGTCTCACTGCCCCCCGGTCAAAAGGGCCATCTGAAAAAAGTGTAAAATCCAGAAAGGCAGCACAGGCCATGGAGAACAGGGAGCCTTGTTATGCTGATGAGTGGGATGTAAATTGCCAACAGCCACTCTGCAGAAGTGTATGGTGTTTCCTGAAACACCTGAAAAACAAAGCAACGGAGCCTATGGCACTTCCACTTATGGTCCTATAGCTTAGGGAAATTAAAATAAAAAACACACAGCCACCCCAAAGTTTCAGACGGCTCTGTTTACAAGAACCTCTTCTACGGTACAAGTTAAATATCCCAGAAAGCGAAAAATGGATAAAGAAGTTGTGGTACGTACGTACAATGGAATATCACTCACCAATGAAATCTATGTCATCTGGCCCGTCGTGGCATAATGAGTGGATTCAGGTACGATGATTCTAAGAGAAATAAGTCACACAGAAAATGAAACATCATAAGATATCACTAATACACCGAATGTAATCTTGGCTACACATGAACTGAATTACAAAACAGAACAGGGTCTCAAATTTAGAAAACCAACTTATGTTTGCTTAAGGGGAAAGGTGAGTTGGGGTGCTGCATAAAACCAGAGATAGAAATTAGCACAGATACTATTCCATACGTCATATATGTAATAGTCAAGGGGGCTTCCCTGGTGGCCCACTGGTTGAGAGACCGCCTGCCGATGCAGGGGACGCGGGTTCGTGCCCCGGTCCGAGAGGATCCCACATGCCGTGGAGCTACTGGTCCCGTCAGTCATGGCTTTTGAGCCTGCGCGTCCGGAGCCTGTGCTCCGCAACGGGAGAGGCTACAACACTGAGAGGCCCGCGTACAGCAAAAAAAAAAAAAAAAAAATATGTAATAGTCAAGAACTACCCCTGGCTCAACGAAATGGGCTAAACACCCTATATTCAACGCCTAGGAATACACCTGACTAGTAAGAATCTTCAAACCCATGGATTTATATGTCTCCATAAGAGAATCAAACGTGTGTACAGCTGCATGAATGCAGCAGAGAAAATCCGATAAATCCTATTATCAAAATGAATTACAAAAACAAAACACAATGACAGTGAAATAGAGAGCAATTCTTAAATAATTCATTCAGGGCTTGTGATGCAACCTGGATTTACCTCATCTACACCCAGAGCTGAGTGAGACATAAAGTTGGACACTTCGGGCTGATAGCGTTGGTGAGGTTCGATGAGCAAATGCAGACCATTTGAAGTCATACTGCATGGTACCCATTACATGGGTCCCAACTCTCCAGGTTTAAGCGATTCTTCCTTCAGCTAAAACATGCATGGGAAACCCACAGTATGGTGCACCGTGTGACCGGGAACGTTTTCAAATGCATCTCAGTTTTTGTCCCCTTTTACTCGGGTTCACAATTCCAGACCCTTTACAAACACTCTCCCCACTTGGAGAGTCAGTGCCTTTAACCTGCTGTTTGGCACAGTTTGCAATTTCTGCGCAAGATGAACAGGAATAGGGAGAACCAATGAGAGACTAGCTGTAGGTGTCTGCACGGGCAAATTTAACGCTCATTTCCAACCAGGAAGAGGAATTAACCAAACGCTCAGCATGCCATGCCGGAACCAGATTAGGGCCTGAAGCAATCCTGCGGGTTTGCGGCCAGCTCACAAGAAAGCGATTTGAAGAAAGGAGCTCCGGGGCACTCTAATTCACAAACCTGCAGAGTTATAAATGACAGCTATCGTCCAAAAATATATTGAAGGAAGCCTGCGAAGAGGACTTGAAAGCGGGGCAGAATTGCAGGAAAACGATTTCAGGGGGGAGACTGGAATTGCATTTAAAGCATAGGAAAAGAGGCAGAACGTCGACAATGATGCACTTGGCGAAAAAGGGCGTATGCGTTTTTTCCTGAATATATTCAGGAAAAAACGCATACGCCCTTTTTGGCCAACCAAGCAAGCATGTTAAAGAAATCTGCACTACAATGAAGTCTCACTGCCCCCCGGTCAAAAGGGCCATCTGAAAAAAGTGTAAAATCCAGAAATGCAGCACAGGCCATGGAGAACAGGGAGCCTTGTTATGCTGATGGGCGGGATGTAAATTGCCAACAGCCACTCTGGAGAAGTGTATGGTGTTTCCTGAAACACCTAAAAAACAAAGCAACAGAGCCTACGGCACTTCCACTTATGGTCCTATAGCTTAGGGAAATTTAAATCAAAAACACACAGCCAAGCCAAAGTTTCAGATGGCTCTGTTTACAAGAACCTCTTCTACGGTACAAGTTAAATATCCCAGAAAGCGAAAAATGGATAAAGAAGTTGTGGTACGTACGTACAATGGAATATCAGTCACCAAGGAAAGCTATGTCATCTGGCCCGTCGTGGCGTAATGAGTGGATTCAGGTACGATGATTCTAAGTGAAATAAGTCACACAGAAAATGAAACATCATAAGATATCACTAACACACCGAATGTAATCTTGGCTACACATGAACTGAATTACAAAACAGAACAGGGTCTCAAATTTAGAAAACCAACTTATGTTTGCTTAAGGGGAAAGGTGAGTTGGGGTGCTGCATAAAACCAGAGATAGAAATTAGCACAGATACCATTCCATACGTCAAATATGTAATAGTCAAGACCTACCCCTTGCTCAACGAAATGGGCTAAACACCCTATATTCAACGCCTAGGAATACACCTGACTAGTAAGAATCTTCAAACCCATGGATTTATATGTCTCCATAAGAGAATCAAGCGTGTGTACAGCTGCATGAATGCAGCAGAGAAAATCCGATAAATCCTAATATCAAAATGAATTACAAAAACAAAACACAATGACAGTGAAATAGAGAGCAATTCTTAAATAATTCATTCAGGGCTTGTGATGCAACCTGGATTTACCTCATCTACACCCAGAGCTGAGTGAGACATAAAGTTGGACACTTCGGGCTGATAGCATTGGTGAGGTTCGATGAGCAAATGCAGACCATTTGAAGTCATACTGCATGGTACCCATTCCATGGGTCCCAACTCTCCAGGTTTAAGCGATTCTTCCTTCAGCTAAAACATGCATGGGAAACCCACAGTATGGTGCACCGTGTGACCGGGAAACGTTTTCAAATGCATCTCAGTTTTCGTCCCCTTTTACTCGGGTTCACAATTCCAGACCCTTTACTAACACTCTCCGCACTTGGAGAGTCAGTGCCTTTAACCTCCTGTTTGGCACAGTTTGCAATTTCTGCGCAAGATGAACAGGAATAGGGAGAACCAATGAGAGACTAGCTGTAGGTGTCTGCACGGGCAAATTTAACGCTCATTTCCCACCAGGAAGAGGAATTAACCGAAGGCTCAGCATGCTGTGCCGGAACCAGATTAGGGCCTGAAGCAATCCTGAGGGTTTGCGGCCAGCTCACAAGAAAGCGATTTGAAGAAAGGAGCTCCGGGGCACTGTAATTCAAAACCTGCAGTGTTGTAAATGACAGCTATCGTCCAAAAATATATTGAAGGAAGGCTGCGAAGAGGACTTGAAAGCGGGGCAGAATTTCAGGAAAACGATTTCATGGGGTAGACTGGAATTGCATTTAAAGCATAGGAAAAGAGGCAGAACGTCGACAATGATGCACTTGGCCAAAAAGAGCGTATGCGTTTTTTCCTGAATATATTCAGGAAAAAACGCATACGCTCTTTTTGGCCAACCAAGCAACCATGTTAAAGAAATCTGCACTACAATGAAGTCTCACTGCCCCCCGGTCAAAAGGGCCATCTGAAAAAAGTGTAAAATCCAGAAATGCAGCACAGGCCTTGGAGAACAGGGAGCCTTGTTATGCTGATGGGTGGGATGTAAATTGCCAACAGCCACTCTGGAGAAGTGTATGGTGTTTCCTGAAACACCTAAAAAACAAAGCAACGGAGCCTACGGCACTTCCACTTATGGTCCTATAGCTTAGGGAAATTAAAATCAAAAACACACAGCCACGCCAAAGTTTCAGACGGCTCTGTTTACAAGAACCTCGTCTACGGTACAAGTTAAATATCCCAGAAAGCGAAAAATGGATAAAGAAGTTGTGGTACATACGTACAATGGAATATCACTCACCAATGAAGTCTATGTCATCTGGCCCGTCGTGGCATAATGAGTGGATTCAGGTACGATGATTCTAAGTGAAATAAGTCACACAGAAAATGAAACATCATAATATATCACTAATACACCGAATGTAATCTTGGCTACACATGAACTGAATTACAAAACAGAACAGGGTCTCAAATTTAGAAAACCAACTTATGTTTGCTTAAGGGGAAAGGTGAGTTGGGGTGCTGCATAAAACCAGAGATAGAAATTAGCACAGATACTATTCCATACGTCATATATGTAATAGTCAAGGGGGCTTCCCTGGTGGCCCACTGGTTGAGAGACCGCCTGCCGATGCAGGGGACGCGGGTTCGTGCCCCGGTCCGAGAGGATCCCACATGCCGTGGAGCTACTGGTCCCGTCAGTCATGGCTGTTGAGCCTGCGCGTCCGGAGCCTGTGCTCCGCAACGGGAGAGGCTACAACACTGAGAGGCCCGCGTACAGCAAAAAAAAAAAAAAAAATATGTAATAGTCAAGACCTACCCCTTGCTCAACGAAATGGGCTAAACACCCTATATTCAACGCCTAGGAATACACCTGACTAGTAAGAATCTTCAAACCCATGGATTTATATGTCTCCATAAGAGAATCAAACGTGTGTACAGCTGCATGAATGCAGCAGAGAAAATCCGATAAATCCTATTATCAAAATGAATTACAAAAACAAAACACAATGACAGTGAAATAGAGAGCAATTCTTAAATAATTCATTCAGGGCTTGTGATGCAACCTGGATTTACCTCATCTACACCCAGAGCTGAGTGAGACATAAAGTTGGACACTTCGGGCTGATAGCGTTGGTGAGGTTCGATGAGCAAATGCAGACCATTTGAAGTCATACTGCATGGTACCCATTACATGGGTCCCAACTCTCCAGGTTTAAGCGATTCTTCCTTCAGCTAAAACATGCATGGGAAACCCACAGTATGGTGCACCGTGTGACCGGGAAACGTTTTCAAATGCATCTCAGTTTTTGTCCCCTTTTACTCGGGTTCACAATTCCAGACCCTTTACAAACACTCTCCCCACTTGGAGAGTCAGTGCCTTTAACCTGCTGTTTGGCACAGTTTGCAATTTCTGCGCAAGATGAACAGGAATAGGGAGAACCAATGAGAGACTAGCTGTAGGTGTCTGCACGGGCAAATTTAACGCTCATTTCCAACCAGGAAGAGGAATTAACCAAACGCTCAGCATGCCATGCCGGAACCAGATTAGGGCCTGAAGCAATCCTGCGGGTTTGCGGCCAGCTCACAAGAAAGCGATTTGAAGAAAGGAGCTCCGGGGCACTCTAATTCACAAACCTGCAGAGTTATAAATGACAGCTATCGTCCAAAAATATATTGAAGGAAGCCTGCGAAGAGGACTTGAAAGCGGGGCAGAATTGCAGGAAAACGATTTCAGGGGGGAGACTGGAATTGCATTTAAAGCATAGGAAAAGAGGCAGAACGTCGACAATGATGCACTTGGCGAAAAAGGGCGTATGCGTTTTTTCCTGAATATATTCAGGAAAAAACGCATACGCCCTTTTTGGCCAACCAAGCAAGCATGTTAAAGAAATCTGCACTACAATGAAGTCTCACTGCCCCCCGGTCAAAAGGGCCATCTGAAAAAAGTGTAAAATCCAGAAATGCAGCACAGGCCATGGAGAACAGGGAGCCTTGTTATGCTGATGGGCGGGATGTAAATTGCCAACAGCCACTCTGGAGAAGTGTATGGTGTTTCCTGAAACACCTAAAAAACAAAGCAACAGAGCCTACGGCACTTCCACTTATGGTCCTATAGCTTAGGGAAATTTAAATCAAAAACACACAGCCAAGCCAAAGTTTCAGATGGCTCTGTTTACAAGAACCTCTTCTACGGTACAAGTTAAATATCCCAGAAAGCGAAAAATGGATAAAGAAGTTGTGGTACGTACGTACAATGGAATATCAGTCACCAAGGAAAGCTATGTCATCTGGCCCGTCGTGGCGTAATGAGTGGATTCAGGTACGATGATTCTAAGTGAAATAAGTCACACAGAAAATGAAACATCATAAGATATCACTAACACACCGAATGTAATCTTGGCTACACATGAACTGAATTACAAAACAGAACAGGGTCTCAAATTTAGAAAACCAACTTATGTTTGCTTAAGGGGAAAGGTGAGTTGCGGTGCTGCATAAAACCAGAGATAGAAATTAGCACAGATACCATTCCATACGTCAAATATGTAATAGTCAAGACCTACCCCTTGCTCAACGAAATGGGCTAAACACCCTATATTCAACGCCTAGGAATACACCTGACTAGTAAGAATCTTCAAACCCATGGATTTATATGTCTCCATAAGAGAATCAAGCGTGTGTACAGCTGCATGAAGGCAGCAGAAAAAATCCGATAAATCCCATTATCAAAATGAATTACAAAAACAAAACACAATGACAGTGAAATAGAGAGCAATTCTTAAATAATTCATTCAGGGCTTGTGATGCAACCTGGATTTACCTCATCTACACCCAGAGCTGAGTGAGACATAAAGTTGGACACTTCGGGGTGATAGCATTGGTGAGGTTCGATGAGCAAATGCAGACCATTTGAAGTCATACTGCATGGTACCCATTCCATGGGTCCCAACTCTCCAGGTTTAAGCGATTCTTCCTTCAGCTAAAACATGCATGGGAAACCCACAGTATGGTGCACCGTGTGACCGGGAAACGTTTTCAAATGCATCTCAGTTTTCGTCCCCTTTTACTCGGGTTCACAATTCCAGACCCTTTACTAACACTCTCCCCACTTGGAGAGTCAGTGCCTTTAACCTCCTGTTTGGCACAGTTTGCAATTTCTGCGCAAGATGAACAGGAATAGGGAGAACCAATGAGAGACTAGCTGTAGGTGTCTGCACGGGCAAATTTAACGCTCATTTCCCACCAGGAAGAGGAATTAACCGAAGGCTCAGCATGCTGTGCCGGAACCAGATTAGGGCCTGAAGCAATCCTGAGGGTTTGCGGCCAGCTCACAAGAAAGCGATTTGAAGAAAGGAGCTCCGGGGCACTGTAATTCAAAACCTGCAGTGTTGTAAATGACAGCTATCGTCCAAAAATATATTGAAGGAAGGCTGCGAAGAGGACTTGAAAGCGGGGCAGAATTTCAGGAAAACGATTTCATGGGGTAGACTGGAATTGCATTTAAAGCATAGGAAAAGAGGCAGAACGTCGACAATGATGCACTTGGCCAAAAAGAGCGTATGCGTTTTTTCCTGAATATATTCAGGAAAAAACGCATACGCTCTTTTTGGCCAACCAAGCAACCATGTTAAAGAAATCTGCACTACAATGAAGTCTCACTGCCCCCCGGTCAAAAGGGCCATCTGAAAAAAGTGTAAAATCCAGAAATGCAGCACAGGCCTTGGAGAACAGGGAGCCTTGTTATGCTGATGGGTGGGATGTAAATTGCCAACAGCCACTCTGGAGAAGTGTATGGTGTTTCCTGAAACACCTAAAAAACAAAGCAACGGAGCCTACGGCACTTCCACTTATGGTCCTATAGCTTAGGGAAATTAAAATCAAAAACACACAGCCACGCCAAAGTTTCAGACGGCTCTGTTTACAAGAACCTCGTCTACGGTACAAGTTAAATATCCCAGAAAGCGAAAAATGGATAAAGAAGTTGTGGTACATACGTACAATGGAATATCACTCACCAATGAAGTCTATGTCATCTGGCCCGTCGTGGCATAATGAGTGGATTCAGGTACGATGATTCTAAGTGAAATAAGTCACACAGAAAATGAAACATCATAATATATCACTAATACACCGAATGTAATCTTGGCTACACATGAACTGAATTACAAAACAGAACAGGGTCTCAAATTTAGAAAACCAACTTATGTTTGCTTAAGGGGAAAGGTGAGTTGGGGTGCTGCATAAAACCAGAGATAGAAATTAGCACAGATACCATTCCATACGTCAAATATGTAATAGTCAAGACCTACCCCTTGCTCAACGAAATGGGCTAAACACCCTATATTCAACGCCTAGGAATACACCTGACTAGTAAGAATCTTCAAACCCATGGATTTATATGTCTCCATAAGAGAATCAAGCATGTGTACAGCTGCATGAAGGCAGCAGAGAAAATCTGATAAATCCTATTATCAAAATGAATTACAAAAACAAAACACAATGACTGTGAAATAGAGAGCAATTCTTAAATAATTCATTCAGGGCTTGTGATGCAACCTGGATTTACCTCATCTAAACCCAGAGCTGAGTGAGACATAAGGTTGGACACTTCGGGCTGATAGCATTGGTGAGGTTCGATGAGCAAATGCAGACCATTTGAAGTCATACAACATGGTACCCATTCCATGGGTCCCAACTCTCAAGGTTTAAGCGATTCTTCCTTCAGCTAAAGCATGCATGGGAAGCCCACAGTATGCTGCACCGTGTGACCGGGAAACATTTTCAAATGCATCTCAGTTTTTATCCCCGTTTACTCGGGTTCACAATTCCAGAACCTTTACTAACACTCTCCCCACTTGGAGAGTCAGTGCCTTTAACCTCCTGTTTGGCACAGTTTGCAATTTCTGCGCAAGATGAACAGGAATAGGGAGAACCAATGAGAGACTAGCTGTAGGTGTCTGCACAGGCAAATTTAATGCTCATTTCCATCCAGGAAGAGGAATTAACCAAACGCTCAGCATGCCGTGCCGGAAACAGATTAGGGCCTGAAGCAATCCTGCGGGTTTGCGGCCAGCTCAAAAGAAAGCGATTTGAAGAAAGGAACTCAGGGGCACTGTAATTCACAAACCTGCAGAGTTATAAATGACAGCTATCGTCCAAAAATTTATTGAAAGAAGGCTGGGAAGAGGACTTGAAAGCGGGGCAAAATTGCAGGAAAACGATTTCAGGGGGTAGACGGGAATTGCATTTAAAGCATAGGAAAAGAGGCAGAACGTCGACAATGATGCACTTGGCCAAAAAGTGCGTATGCGTTTTTTCCTGAATATATTCAGGAAAAAACGCATACGCACTTTTTGGCCAACCAAGCAAGCATGTTAAAGAAATCTGCACTACAATGAAGTCTCACTGCCCCCCTGTCAAAAGGGCCATCTGAAAAAAGTGTAAAATCCAGAAAGGCAGCACAGGCCATGGAGAACAGTGAGCCTTGTTATGCTCATGGGTGGGATGTAAATTGCCAAGAGCCACTCTGGAGAAGTGTATTGTGTTTCCTGAAACACCTAAAAAACAAAGCAACAGAGCCTACGGCACTTCCACTTATGGTCCAATAGCTTAGGGAAATTAAAATCAAAAACACACAGCCACCCCAAAGTTTCAGACGGCGCTGTTTACAAGAACTTCGTCTACGGTACAAGTTAAATATCCCAGAAAGCGAAAAATGGATAAAGAAGTTGTGGTACGTACGTACAATGGAATATCACTCACCAATGAAATCTATGTCATCTGGCCCGTCGTGGCATAATGAGTGGATTCAGGTACGATGATTCTAAGAGAAATAAGTCACACAGAAAATGAAACATCATAAGTTATCTCTAATACACCGAATGTAATCTTGGCTACACATGAACTGAATTACAAAACAGAACAGGGTCTCAAATTTAGAAAACCAACTTATGTTTGCTTAAGGGGAAAGGTGAGTTGGGGTGCTGCATAAAACCAGAGATAGAAATTAGCACAGATACCATTCCATACGTCAAATATGTAATAGTCAAGACCTACCCCTTGTTCAACGAAATGGGCTAAACACCCTATATTCAACGCCTAGGAATACACCTGACTAGTAAGAATCTTCAAACCCATGGATTTATATGTCTCCATAAGAGAATCAAGCGTGTGTACAGCTGCATGAAGGCAGCAGAAAAAATCCGATAAATCCCTTTATCAAAATGAATTACAAAAACAAAACACAATGACAGTGAAATAGAGAGCAATTCTTAAATAATTCATTCAGGGCTTGTGATGCAACCTGGATTTACCTCATCTAAACCCAGAGCTGAGTGAGACATAAGGTTGGATACTTCGGGCTGATAGCGTTGGTGAGGTTCGATGAGCAAATGCAGACCATTTGAAGTCATACTGCATGGTACCCATTCCATGGGTCCCAACTCTCCAGGTTTAAGCGATTCTTCCTTCAGCTAAAACATGCATGGGAAACCCACAGTATGGTGCACCGTGTGACCGGGAAACGTTTTCAAATGCATCTCAGTTTTCGTCCCCTTTTACTCGGGTTCACAATTCCAGACCCTTTACTAACACTCTCCCCACTTGGAGAGTCAGTGCCTTTAACCTCCTGTTTGGCACAGTTTGCAATTTCTGCGCAAGATGAACAGGAATAGGGAGAACCAATGAGAGACTAGCTGTAGGTGTCTGCACGGGCAAATTTAACGCTCATTTCCCACCAGGAAGAGGAATTAACCGAAGGCTCAGCATGCTGTGCCGGAACCAGATTAGGGCCTGAAGCAATCCTGAGGGTTTGCGGCCAGCTCACAAGAAAGCGATTTGAAGAAAGGAGCTCCGGGGCACTGTAATTCAAAACCTGCAGTGTTGTAAATGACAGCTATCGTCCAAAAATATATTGAAGGAAGGCTGCGAAGAGGACTTGAAAGCGGGGCAGAATTTCAGGAAAACGATTTCATGGGGTAGACTGGAATTGCATTTAAAGCATAGGAAAAGAGGCAGAACGTCGACAATGATGCACTTGGCCAAAAAGAGCGTATGCGTTTTTTCCTGAATATATTCAGGAAAAAACGCATACGCTCTTTTTGGCCAACCAAGCAACCATGTTAAAGAAATCTGCACTACAATGAAGTCTCACTGCCCCCCGGTCAAAAGGGCCATCTGAAAAAAGTGTAAAATCCAGAAATGCAGCACAGGCCTTGGAGAACAGGGAGCCTTGTTATGCTGATGGGTGGGATGTAAATTGCCAACAGCCACTCTGGAGAAGTGTATGGTGTTTCCTGAAACACCTAAAAAACAAAGCAACGGAGCCTACGGCACTTCCACTTATGGTCCTATAGCTTAGGGAAATTAAAATCAAAAACACACAGCCACGCCAAAGTTTCAGACGGCTCTGTTTACAAGAACCTCGTCTACGGTACAAGTTAAATATCCCAGAAAGCGAAAAATGGATAAAGAAGTTGTGGTACATACGTACAATGGAATATCACTCACCAATGAAGTCTATGTCATCTGGCCCGTCGTGGCATAATGAGTGGATTCAGGTACGATGATTCTAAGTGAAATAAGTCACACAGAAAATGAAACATCATAATATATCACTAATACACCGAATGTAATCTTGGCTACACATGAACTGAATTACAAAACAGAACAGGGTCTCAAATTTAGAAAACCAACTTATGTTTGCTTAAGGGGAAAGGTGAGTTGGGGTGCTGCATAAAACCAGAGATAGAAATTAGCACAGATACCATTCCATACGTCAAATATGTAATAGTCAAGACCTACCCCTTGCTCAACGAAATGGGCTAAACACCCTATATTCAACGCCTAGGAATACACCTGACTAGTAAGAATCTTCAAACCCATGGATTTATATGTCTCCATAAGAGAATCAAGCGTGTGTACAGCTGCATGAATGCAGCAGAGAAAATCCGATAAATCCTATTATCAAAATGAATTACAAAAACAAAACACAATGACAGTGAAATAGAGAGCAATTCTTAAATAATTCATTCAGGGCTTGTGATGCAACCTGGATTTACCTCATCTACACCCAGAGCTGAGTGAGACATAAAGTTGGACACTTCGGGCTGATAGCATTGGTGAGGTTCGATGAGCAAATGCAGACCATTTGAAGTCATACTGCATGGTACCCATTCCATGGGTCCCAACTCTCCAGGTTTAAGCGATTCTTCCTTCAGCTAAAACATGCATGGGAAACCCACAGTATGGTGCACCGTGTGACCGGGAAACGTTTTCAAATGCATCTTAGTTTTCGTCCCCTTTTACTCGGGTTCACAATTCCAGACCCTTTACAAACACTCTCCCCACTTGGAGAGTCAGTGCCTTTAACCTGCTGTTTGGCACAGTTTGCAATTTCTGCGCAAGATGAACAGGAATAGGGAGAAACAATGAGAGACTAGCTGTAGTTGTCTGCACGGGCAAAATTAACGCTCATTTCAAACCAGGAAGAGGAATTAACCAAACGCTCAGCATGCCGTGCCGGAACCAGATTAGGGCCTGAAGCAATCCTGCGGGTTTGCGGCCAGCTCACAAGAAAGCGATTTGAAGAAAGGAGCTCAGGGGCACTGTAATTCACAAACCTGCAGAGTTATAAATGACAGCTATCGTCCAAAAATATATTGAAGGAAGGCTGCGAAGAGGACTTGAAAGCGGGGCAGAATTTCAGGAAAACGATTTCAGGGGGTAGACTGGAATTGCATTTAAAGCATAGGAAAAGAGGCAGAACGTCGACAATGATGCACTTGGCGAAAAAGTGCGTATGCGTTTTTTCCTGAATATATTCAGGAAAAAACGCATACGCCCTTTTTGGCCAACCAAGCAAGCATGTTAAAGAAATCTGCACTACAATGAAGTCTCACTGCCCCCCGGTCAAAAGGGCCATCTGAAAAAAGTGTAAAATCCAGAAATGCAGCACAGGCCATGGAGAACAGGGAGCCTTGTTATGCTGATGAGTGGGATGTAAATTGCCAACAGCCACTCTGCAGAAGTGTATGGTGTTTCCTGAAACACCTGAAAAACAAAGCAACGGAGCCTACGGCACTTCCACTTATGGTCCTATAGCTTAGGGAAATTAAAATAAAAAACACACAGCCACCCCAAAGTTTCAGACGGCTCTGTTTACAAGAACCTCTTCTACGGTACAAGTTAAATATCCCAGAAAGCGAAAAATGGATAAAGAAGTTGTGGTACGTACGTACAATGGAATATCACTCACCAATGAAATCTATGTCATCTGGCCCGTCGTGGCATAATGAGTGGATTCAGGTACGATGATTCTAAGAGAAATAAGTCACACAGAAAATGAAACATCATAAGATATCACTAATACACCGAATGTAATCTTGGCTACACATGAACTGAATTACAAAACAGAACAGGGTCTCAAATTTAGAAAACCAACTTATGTTTGCTTAAGGGGAAAGGTGAGTTGGGGTGCTGCATAAAACCAGAGATAGAAATTAGCACAGATACTATTCCATACGTCATATATGTAATAGTCAAGGGGGCTTCCCTGGTGGCCCACTGGTTGAGAGACCGCCTGCCGATGCAGGGGACGCGGGTTCGTGCCCCGGTCCGAGAGGATCCCACATGCCGTGGAGCTACTGGTCCCGTCAGTCATGGCTTTTGAGCCTGCGCGTCCGGAGCCTGTGCTCCGCAACGGGAGAGGCTACAACACTGAGAGGCCCGCGTACAGCAAAAAAAAAAAAAAAAATATGTAATAGTCAAGAACTACCCCTGGCTCAACGAAATGGGCTAAACACCCTATATTCAACGCCTAGGAATACACCTGACTAGTAAGAATCTTCAAACCCATGGATTTATATGTCTCCATAAGAGAATCAAACGTGTGTACAGCTGCATGAATGCAGCAGAGAAAATCCGATAAATCCTATTATCAAAATGAATTACAAAAACAAAACACAATGACAGTGAAATAGAGAGCAATTCTTAAATAATTCATTCAGGGCTTGTGATGCAACCTGGATTTACCTCATCTACACCCAGAGCTGAGTGAGACATAAAGTTGGACACTTCGGGCTGATAGCGTTGGTGAGGTTCGATGAGCAAATGCAGACCATTTGAAGTCATACTGCATGGTACCCATTACATGGGTCCCAACTCTCCAGGTTTAAGCGATTCTTCCTTCAGCTAAAACATGCATGGGAAACCCACAGTATGGTGCACCGTGTGACCGGGAAACGTTTTCAAATGCATCTCAGTTTTTGTCCCCTTTTACTCGGGTTCACAATTCCAGACCCTTTACAAACACTCTCCCCACTTGGAGAGTCAGTGCCTTTAACCTGCTGTTTGGCACAGTTTGCAATTTCTGCGCAAGATGAACAGGAATAGGGAGAACCAATGAGAGACTAGCTGTAGGTGTCTGCACGGGCAAATTTAACGCTCATTTCCCACCAGGAAGAGGAATTAACCAAACGCTCAGCATGCCATGCCGGAACCAGATTAGGGCCTGAAGCAATCCTGCGGGTTTGCGGCCAGCTCACAAGAAAGCGATTTGAAGAAAGGAGCTCCGGGGCACTCTAATTCACAAACCTGCAGAGTTATAAATGACAGCTATCGTCCAAAAATATATTGAAGGAAGCCTGCGAAGAGGACTTGAAAGCGGGGCAGAATTGCAGGAAAACGATTTCAGGGGGGAGACTGGAATTGCATTTAAAGCATAGGAAAAGAGGCAGAACGCTACAATGATGCACTTGGCGAAAAAGGGCGTATGCGTTTTTTCCTGAATATATTCAGGAAAAAACGCATACGCCCTTTTTGGCCAACCAAGCAAGCATGTTAAAGAAATCTGCACTACAATGAAGTCTCACTGCCCCCCGGTCAAAAGGGCCATCTGAAAAAAGTGTAAAATCCAGAAATGCAGCACAGGCCATGGAGAACAGGGAGCCTTGTTATGCTGATGGGCGGGATGTAAATTGCCAACAGCCACTCTGGAGAAGTGTATGGTGTTTCCTGAAACACCTAAAAAACAAAGCAACAGAGCCTACGGCACTTCCACTTATGGTCCTATAGCTTAGGGAAATTTAAATCAAAAACACACAGCCAAGCCAAAGTTTCAGATGGCTCTGTTTACAAGAACCTCGTCTACGGTACAAGTTAAATATCCCAGAAAGCGAAAAATGGATAAAGAAGTTGTGGTACGTACGTACAATGGAATATCAGTCACCAAGGAAAGCTATGTCATCTGGCCCGTCGTGGCGTAATGAGTGGATTCAGGTACGATGATTCTAAGTGAAATAAGTCACACAGAAAATGAAACATCATAAGATATCACTAACACACCGAATGTAATCTTGGCTACACATGAACTGAATTACAAAACAGAACAGGGTCTCAAATTTAGAAAACCAACTTATGTTTGCTTAAGGGGAAAGGTGAGTTGGGGTGCTGCATAAAACCAGAGATAGAAATTAGCACAGATACCATTCCATACGTCAAATATGTAATAGTCAAGACCTACCCCTTGCTCAACGAAATGGGCTAAACACCCTATATTCAACGCCTAGGAATACACCTGACTAGTAAGAATCTTCAAACCCATGGATTTATATGTCTCCATAAGAGAATCAAGCGTGTGTACAGCTGCATGAATGCAGCAGAGAAAATCCGATAAATCCTATTATCAAAATGAATTACAAAAACAAAACACAATGACAGTGAAATAGAGAGCAATTCTTAAATAATTCATTCAGGGCTTGTGATGCAACCTGGATTTACCTCATCTACACCCAGAGCTGAGTGAGACATAAAGTTGGACACTTCGGGCTGATAGCATTGGTGAGGTTCGATGAGCAAATGCAGACCATTTGAAGTCATACTGCATGGTACCCATTCCATGGGTCCCAACTCTCCAGGTTTAAGCGATTCTTCCTTCAGCTAAAACATGCATGGGAAACCCACAGTATGGTGCACCGTGTGACCGGGAAACGTTTTCAAATGCATCTCAGTTTTCGTCCCCTTTTACTCGGGTTCACAATTCCAGACCCTTTACTAACACTCTCCCCACTTGGAGAGTCAGTGCCTTTAACCTCCTGTTTGGCACAGTTTGCAATTTCTGCGCAAGATGAACAGGAATAGGGAGAACCAATGAGAGACTAGCTGTAGGTGTCTGCACGGGCAAATTTAACGCTCATTTCCCACCAGGAAGAGGAATTAACCGAAGGCTCAGCATGCTGTGCCGGAACCAGATTAGGGCCTGAAGCAATCCTGAGGGTTTGCGGCCAGCTCACAAGAAAGCGATTTGAAGAAAGGAGCTCCGGGGCACTGTAATTCAAAACCTGCCGTGTTGTAAATGACAGCTATCGTCCAAAAATATATTGAAGGAAGGCTGCGAAGAGGACTTGAAAGCGGGGCAGAATTTCAGGAAAACGATTTCATGGGGTAGACTGGAATTGCATTTAAAGCATAGGAAAAGAGGCAGAACGTCGACAATGATGCACTTGGCCAAAAAGAGCGTATGCGTTTTTTCCTGAATATATTCAGGAAAAAACGCATACGCTCTTTTTGGCCAACCAAGCAACCATGTTAAAGAAATCTGCACTACAATGAAGTCTCACTGCCCCCCGGTCAAAAGGGCCATCTGAAAAAAGTGTAAAATCCAGAAATGCAGCACAGGCCTTGGAGAACAGGGAGCCTTGTTATGCTGATGGGTGGGATGTAAATTGCCAACAGCCACTCTGGAGAAGTGTATGGTGTTTCCTGAAACACCTAAAAAACAAAGCAACGGAGCCTACGGCACTTCCACTTATGGTCCTATAGCTTAGGGAAATTAAAATCAAAAACACACAGCCACGCCAAAGTTTCAGACGGCTCTGTTTACAAGAACCTCGTCTACGGTACAAGTTAAATATCCCAGAAAGCGAAAAATGGATAAAGAAGTTGTGGTACATACGTACAATGGAATATCACTCACCAATGAAGTCTATGTCATCTGGCCCGTCGTGGCATAATGAGTGGATTCAGGTACGATGATTCTAAGTGAAATAAGTCACACAGAAAATGAAACATCATAATATATCACTAATACACCGAATGTAATCTTGGCTACACATGAACTGAATTACAAAACAGAACAGGGTCTCAAATTTAGAAAACCAACTTATGTTTGCTTAAGGGGAAAGGTGAGTTGGGGTGCTGCATAAAACCAGAGATAGAAATTAGCACAGATACCATTCCATACGTCAAATATGTAATAGTCAAGACCTACCCCTTGCTCAACGAAATGGGCTAAACACCCTATATTCAACGCCTAGGAATACACCTGACTAGTAAGAATCTTCAAACCCATGGATTTATATGTCTCCATAAGAGAATCAAGCATGTGTACAGCTGCATGAAGGCAGCAGAGAAAATCCGATAAATCCTATTATCAAAATGAATTACAAAAACAAAACACAATGACAGTGAAATAGAGAGCAATTCTTAAATAATTCATTCAGGGCTTGTGATGCAACCTGGATTTACCTCATCTAAACCCAGAGCTGAGTGAGACATAAGGTTGGACACTTTGGGCTGATAGCATTGGTGAGGTTCGATGAGCAAATGCAGACCATTTGAAGTCATATTACATGGTACCCATTCCATGGGTCCCAACTCTCCAGGTTTAAGTGATTCTTCCTTCAGCTAAAGCATGCATGGGAAGCCCACAGTATGGTGCACCGTGTGACCGGGAAACATTTTCAAATGCATCTCAGTTTTTGTCCCCGTTTACTCGGGTTCAGAATTCCAGACCCTTTACAAACACTCTCCCCACTTGGAGAGTCAGTGCCTTTAACCTGCTGTTTGGCACAGTTTGCAATTTCTGCGCAAGAGGAATACGAATAGGAAGAACCAATGAGAGACTAGCTGTAGGTGTCTGCACGGGCAAATTTAACGCTCATTTCCAACCAGGAAGAGGAATTAACCAAACGCTCAGCATGCCGTGCCGGAACCAGATTAGGGCCTGAAGCAATCCTGCGGGTTTGCGGCCAGCTCAAAAGAAAGCGATTTGAAGAAAGGAGCTCAGGGGCACTGTAATTCACAAACCTGCAGAGTTATAAATGACAGCTATCGTCCAAAAATATATTGAAGGAAGGCTGCGAAGAGGACTTGAAAGCGGGGCAAAATTGCAGGTAAACGATTTCAGGGGTTAGACTGGAATTGCATTTAAAGCATAGGAAAAGAGGCAGAACGTCGACAATGATGCACTTGGCCAAAAAGGGCGTATGCGTTTATTTCCGGAATATACGCATACGCACTTTTTGGCCAACCAAGCAAGCATGTTAAAGAAATCTGCACTACAATGAAGTCTCACTGCCCCCCTGTCAAAAGGGCCATCTGAAAAAAGTGTAAAATCCAGAAAGGCAGCACAGGCCATGGAGAACAGTGAGCCTTGTTATGCTCATGGGTGGGATGTAAATTGCCAAGAGCCACTCTGGAGAAGTGTATTGTGTTTCCTGAAACACCTAAAAAACAAAGCAACAGAGCCTACGGCACTTTCACTTATGGTCCAATAGCTTAGGGAAATTAAAATCAAAAACACACAGCCACCCCAAAGTTTCAGACGGCGCTGTTTACAAGAACCTCGTCTACGGTACAAGTTAAATATCCCAGAAAGCGAAAAATGGATAAAGAAGTTGTGGTACGTACGTACAATGGAATATCAGTCACCAAGGAAAGCTATGTCATCTGGCCCGTCGTGGCGTAATGAGTGGATTCAGGTACGATGATTCTAAGTGAAATAAGTCACACAGAAAATGAAACATCATAAGATATCACTAACACACCGAATGTAATCTTGGCTACACATGAACTGAATTACAAAACAGAACAGGGTCTCAAATTTAGAAAACCAACTTATGTTTGCTTAAGGGGAAAGGTGAGTTGGGGTGCTGCATAAAACCAGAGATAGAAATTAGCACAGATACCATTCCATACGTCAAATATGTAATAGTCAAGACCTACCCCTTGCTCAACGAAATGGGCTAAACACCCTATATTCAACGCCTAGGAATACACCTGACTAGTAAGAATCTTCAAACCCATGGATTTATATGTCTCCATAAGAGAATCAAGCGTGTGTACAGCTGCATGAATGCAGCAGAGAAAATCCGATAAATCCTATTATCAAAATGAATTACAAAAACAAAACACAATGACAGTGAAATAGAGAGCAATTCTTAAATAATTCATTCAGGGCTTGTGATGCAACCTGGATTTACCTCATCTACACCCAGAGCTGAGTGAGACATAAAGTTGGACACTTCGGGCTGATAGCATTGGTGAGGTTCGATGAGCAAATGCAGACCATTTGAAGTCATACTGCATGGTACCCATTCCATGGGTCCCAACTCTCCAGGTTTAAGCGATTCTTCCTTCAGCTAAAACATGCATGGGAAACCCACAGTATGGTGCACCGTGTGACCGGGAAACGTTTTCAAATGCATCTCAGTTTTCGTCCCCTTTTACTCGGGTTCACAATTCCAGACCCTTTACTAACACTCTCCCCACTTGGAGAGTCAGTGCCTTTAACCTCCTGTTTGGCACAGTTTGCAATTTCTGCGCAAGATGAACAGGAATAGGGAGAACCAATGAGAGACTAGCTGTAGGTGTCTGCACGGGCAAATTTAACGCTCATTTCCCACCAGGAAGAGGAATTAACCGAAGGCTCAGCATGCTGTGCCGGAACCAGATTAGGGCCTGAAGCAATCCTGAGGGTTTGCGGCCAGCTCACAAGAAAGCGATTTGAAGAAAGGAGCTCCGGGGCACTGTAATTCAAAACCTGCAGTGTTGTAAATGACAGCTATCGTCCAAAAATATATTGAAGGAAGGCTGCGAAGAGGACTTGAAAGCGGGGCAGAATTTCAGGAAAACGATTTCATGGGGTAGACTGGAATTGCATTTAAAGCATAGGAAAAGAGGCAGAACGTCGACAATGATGCACTTAGCCAAAAAGAGCGTATGCGTTTTTTCCTGAATATATTCAGGAAAAAACGCATACGCTCTTTTTGGCCAACCAAGCAACCATGTTAAAGAAATCTGCACTACAATGAAGTCTCACTGCCCCCCGGTCAAAAGGGCCATCTGAAAAAAGTGTAAAATCCAGAAATGCAGCACAGGCCTTGGAGAACAGGGAGCCTTGTTATGCTGATGGGTGGGATGTAAATTGCCAACAGCCACTCTGGAGAAGTGTATGGTGTTTCCTGAAACACCTAAAAAACAAAGCAACGGAGCCTACGGCACTTCCACTTATGGTCCTATAGCTTAGGGAAATTAAAATCAAAAACACACAGCCACGCCAAAGTTTCAGACGGCTCTGTTTACAAGAACCTCGTCTAC
Source organism: Delphinapterus leucas (assembly GCF_059928025.1). Taxonomy (NCBI): domain Eukaryota; kingdom Metazoa; phylum Chordata; class Mammalia; order Artiodactyla; family Monodontidae; genus Delphinapterus; species Delphinapterus leucas. The sequence continues at coordinate 5,966,541 of NW_028322235.1, forward strand.
GGTACAAGTTAAATATCCCAGAAAGCGAAAAATGGATAAAGAAGTTGTGGTACATACGTACAATGGAATATCACTCACCAATGAAGTCTATGTCATCTGGCCCGTCGTGGCATAATGAGTGGATTCAGGTACGATGATTCTAAGTGAAATAAGTCACACAGAAAATGAAACATCATAATATATCACTAATACACCGAATGTAATCTTGGCTACACATGAACTGAATTACAAAACAGAACAGGGTCTCAAATTTAGAAAACCAACTTATGTTTGCTTAAGGGGAAAGGTGAGTTGGGGTGCTGCATAAAACCAGAGATAGAAATTAGCACAGATACCATTCCATACGTCAAATATGTAATAGTCAAGACCTACCCCTTGCTCAACGAAATGGGCTAAACACCCTATATTCAACGCCTAGGAATACACCTGACTAGTAAGAATCTTCAAACCCATGGATTTATATGTCTCCATAAGAGAATCAAGCATGTGTACAGCTGCATGAAGGCAGCAGAGAAAATCCGATAAATCCTATTATCAAAATGAATTACAAAAACAAAACACAATGACAGTGAAATAGAGAGCAATTCTTAAATAATTCATTCAGGGCTTGTGATGCAACCTGGATTTACCTCATCTAAACCCAGAGCTGAGTGAGACATAAGGTTGGACACTTTGGGCTGATAGCATTGGTGAGGTTCGATGAGCAAATGCAGACCATTTGAAGTCATATTACATGGTACCCATTCCATGGGTCCCAACTCTCCAGGTTTAAGTGATTCTTCCTTCAGCTAAAGCATGCATGGGAAGCCCACAGTATGGTGCACCGTGTGACCGGGAAACATTTTCAAATGCATCTCAGTTTTTGTCCCCGTTTACTCGGGTTCAGAATTCCAGACCCTTTACAAACACTCTCCCCACTTGGAGAGTCAGTGCCTTTAACCTGCTGTTTGGCACAGTTTGCAATTTCTGTGCAAGAGGAATACGAATAGGAAGAACCAATGAGAGACTAGCTGTAGGTGTCTGCACGGGCAAATTTAACGCTCATTTCCAACCAGGAAGAGGAATTAACCAAACGCTCAGCATGCCGTGCCGGAACCAGATTAGGGCCTGAAGCAATCCTGCGGGTTTGCGGCCAGCTCAAAAGAAAGCGATTTGAAGAAAGGAGCTCAGGGGCACTGTAATTCACAAACCTGCAGAGTTATAAATGACAGCTATCGTCCAAAAATATATTGAAGGAAGGCTGCGAAGAGGACTTGAAAGCGGGGCAAAATTGCAGGTAAACGATTTCAGGGGTTAGACTGGAATTGCATTTAAAGCATAGGAAAAGAGGCAGAACGTCGACAATGATGCACTTGGCCAAAAAGGGCGTATGCGTTTATTTCCGGAATATACGCATACGCACTTTTTGGCCAACCAAGCAAGCATGTTAAAGAAATCTGCACTACAATGAAGTCTCACTGCCCCCCGGTCAAAAGGGCCATCTGAAAAAAGTGTAAAATCCAGAAAGGCAGCACAGGCCATGGAGAACAGGGAGCCTTGTTATGCTCATGGGTGGGATGTAAATTGCCAACAGCCACTCTGGAGAAGTGTATTGTGTTTCCTGAAACACCTAAAAAACAAAGCAACGGAGCCTACGGCACTTCCACTTATGGTCCTATAGCTTAGGGAAATTAAAATAAAAAACACACAGCCACCCCAAAGTTTCAGACGGCTCTGTTTACAAGAACCTCGTCTACGGTACAAGTTAAATATCCCAGAAAGCGAAAAATGGATAAAGAAGTTGTGGTACGTACGTACAATGGAATATCACTCACCAATGAAATCTATGTCATCTGGCCCGTCGTGGCATAATGAGTGGATTCAGGTACGATGATTCTAAGAGAAATAAGTCACACAGAAAATGAAACATCATAAGTTATCTCTAATACACCAAATGTAATCTTGGCTACACATGAACTGAATTACAAAACAGAACAGGGTCTCAAATTTAGAAAAACCAACTTATGTTTGCTTAAGGGGAAAGGTGAGTTGGGGTGCTGCATAAAACCAGAGATAGAAATTAGCACATATACCTTTCCATACGTCAAATATGTAATAGTGAAGACCTACCCCTTGCTCAACGAAATGGGCTAAACACCCTATATTCAACGCTTAGGAATACACCTGACTAGTAAGAATCTTCAAACCCATGGATTTATATGTCTCCATAAGAGAATCAAGCATGTGTACAGCTGCATGAAGGCAGCAGAGAAAATCCGATAAATCCTATTATCAAAATGAATTACAAAAACAAAACACAATGACTGTGAAATAGAGAGCAATTCTTAAATAATTCATTCAGGGCTTGTGATGCAACCTGGATTTACCTCATCTAAACCCAGAGCTGAGTGAGACATAAGGTTGGACACTTCGGGCTGATAGCATTGGTGAGGTTCGATGAGCAAATGCAGACCATTTGAAGTCATACAACATGGTACCCATTCCATGGGTCCCAACTCTCAAGGTTTAAGCGATTCTTCCTTCAGCTAAAGCATGCATGGGAAGCCCACAGTATGCTGCACCGTGTGACCGGGAAACATTTTCAAATGCATCTCAGTTTTTATCCCCTTTTACTCGGGTTCACAATTCCAGAACCTTTACTAACACTCTCCCCACTTGGAGAGTCAGTGCCTTTAACCTCCTGTTTGGCACAGTTTGCAATTTCTGCGCAAGATGAACAGGAATAGGGAGAACCAATGAGAGACTAGCTGTAGGTGTCTGCACAGGCAAATTTAATGCTCATTTCCATCCAGGAAGAGGAATTAACCAAACGCTCAGCATGCCGTGCCGGAACCAGATTAGGGCCTGAAGCAATCCTGCGGGTTTGCGGCCAGCTCAAAAGAAAGCGATTTGAAGAAAGGAACTCAGGGGCACTGTAATTCACAAACCTGCAGAGTTATAAATGACAGCTATCGTCCAAAAATTTATTGAAAGAAGGCTGGGAAGAGGACTTGAAAGCGGGGCAAAATTGCAGGAAAACGATTTCAGGGGGTAGACTGGAATTGCATTTAAAGCATAGGAAAAGAGGCAGAACGTCGACAATGATGCACTTGGCCAAAAAGGGCGTATGCGTTTTTTCCTGAATATATTCAGGAAAAAACGCATACGCACTTTTTGGCCAACCAAGCAAGCATGTTAAAGAAATCTGCACTACAATGAAGTCTCACTGCCCCCCTGTCAAAAGGGCCATCTGAAAAAAGTGTAAAATCCAGAAAGGCAGCACAGGCCATGGAGAACAGTGAGCCTTGTTATGCTCATGGGTGGGATGTAAATTGCCAAGAGCCACTCTGGAGAAGTGTATTGTGTTTCCTGAAACACCTAAAAAACAAAGCAACAGAGCCTACGGCACTTTCACTTATGGTCCAATAGCTTAGGGAAATTAAAATCAAAAACACACAGCCACCCCAAAGTTTCAGACGGCTCTGTTTACAAGAACCTCGTCTACGGTACAAGTTAAATATCCCAGAAAGCGAAAAATGGATAAAGAAGTTGTGGTACGTACGTACAATGGAATATCACTCACCAATGAAATCTATGTCATCTGGCCCGTCGTGGCATAATGAGTGGATTCAGGTACGATGATTCTAAGAGAAATAAGTCACACAGAAAATGAAACATCATAAGTTATCTCTAATACACCGAATGTAATCTTGGCTACACATGAACTGAATTACAAAACAGAACAGGGTCTCAAATTTAGAAAACCAACTTATGTTTGCTTAAGGGGAAAGGTGAGTTGGGGTGCTGCATAAAACCAGAGATAGAAATTAGCACAGATACCATTCCATACGTCAAATATGTAATAGTCAAGACCTACCCCTTGCTCAACGAAATGGGCTAAACACCCTATATTCAACGCCTAGGAATACACCTGACTAGTAAGAATCTTCAAACCCATGGATTTATATGTCTCCATAAGAGAATCAAGCGTGTGTACAGCTGCATGAAGGCAGCAGAAAAAATCCGATAAATCCCATTATCAAAATGAATTACAAAAACAAAACCCAATGACAGTGAAATAGAGAGCAATTCTTAAATAATTCATTCAGGGCTTGTGATGCAACCTGGATTTACCTCATCTAAACCCAGAGCTGAGTGAGACATAAGGTTGGATACTTCGGGCTGATAGCGTTGGTGAGGTTCGATGAGCAAATGCAGACCATTTGAAGTCATACTGCATGGTACCCATTCCATGGGTCCCAACTCTCCAGGTTTAAGCGATTCTTCCTTCAGCTAAAACATGCATGGGAAACCCACAGTATGGTGCACCGTGTGACCGGGAAACGTTTTCAAATGCATCTCAGTTTTCGTCCCCTTTTACTCGGGTTCACAATTCCAGACCCTTTACTAACACTCTCCCCACTTGGAGAGTCAGTGCCTTTAACCTCCTGTTTGGCACAGTTTGCAATTTCTGCGCAAGATGAACAGGAATAGGGAGAACCAATGAGAGACTAGCTGTAGGTGTCTGCACGGGCAAATTTAACGCTCATTTCCCACCAGGAAGAGGAATTAACCGAAGGCTCAGCATGCTGTGCCGGAACCAGATTAGGGCCTGAAGCAATCCTGAGGGTTTGCGGCCAGCTCACAAGAAAGCGATTTGAAGAAAGGAGCTCCGGGGCACTGTAATTCAAAACCTGCAGTGTTGTAAATGACAGCTATCGTCCAAAAATATATTGAAGGAAGGCTGCGAAGAGGACTTGAAAGCGGGGCAGAATTTCAGGAAAACGATTTCATGGGGTAGACTGGAATTGCATTTAAAGCATAGGAAAAGAGGCAGAACGTCGACAATGATGCACTTGGCCAAAAAGAGCGTATGCGTTTTTTCCTGAATATATTCAGGAAAAAACGCATACGCTCTTTTTGGCCAACCAAGCAACCATGTTAAAGAAATCTGCACTACAATGAAGTCTCACTGCCCCCCGGTCAAAAGGGCCATCTGAAAAAAGTGTAAAATCCAGAAATGCAGCACAGGCCTTGGAGAACAGGGAGCCTTGTTATGCTGATGGGTGGGATGTAAATTGCCAACAGCCACTCTGGAGAAGTGTATGGTGTTTCCTGAAACACCTAAAAAACAAAGCAACGGAGCCTACGGCACTTCCACTTATGGTCCTATAGCTTAGGGAAATTAAAATCAAAAACACACAGCCACGCCAAAGTTTCAGACGGCTCTGTTTACAAGAACCTCGTCTACGGTACAAGTTAAATATCCCAGAAAGCGAAAAATGGATAAAGAAGTTGTGGTACATACGTACAATGGAATATCACTCACCAATGAAGTCTATGTCATCTGGCCCGTCGTGGCATAATGAGTGGATTCAGGTACGATGATTCTAAGTGAAATAAGTCACACAGAAAATGAAACATCATAATATATCACTAATACACCGAATGTAATCTTGGCTACACATGAACTGAATTACAAAACAGAACAGGGTCTCAAATTTAGAAAACCAACTTATGTTTGCTTAAGGGGAAAGGTGAGTTGGGGTGCTGCATAAAACCAGAGATAGAAATTAGCACAGATACCATTCCATACGTCAAATATGTAATAGTCAAGACCTACCCCTTGCTCAACGAAATGGGCTAAACACCCTATATTCAACGCCTAGGAATACACCTGACTAGTAAGAATCTTCAAACCCATGGATTTATATGTCTCCATAAGAGAATCAAGCATGTGTACAGCTGCATGAAGGCAGCAGAGAAAATCCGATAAATCCTATTATCAAAATGAATTACAAAAACAAAACACAATGACAGTGAAATAGAGAGCAATTCTTAAATAATTCATTCAGGGCTTGTGATGCAACCTGGATTTACCTCATCTACACCCAGAGCTGAGTGAGACATAAGGTTGGACACTTCGGGCTGATAGCATTGGTGAGGTTCGATGAGCAAATGCAGACCATTTGAAGTCATATTACATGGTACCCATTCCATGGGTCCCAACTCTCCAGGTTTAAGCGATTCTTCCTTCAGCTAAAGCATGCATGGGAAGCCCACAGTATGGTGCACCGTGTGACCGGGAAACATTTTCAAATGCATCTCAGTTTTTGTCCCCGTTTACTCGGGTTCAGAATTCCAGACCCTTTACAAACACTCTCCCCACTTGGAGAGTCAGTGCCTTTAACCTGCTGTTTGGCACAGTTTGCAATTTCTGCGCAAGAGGAATACGAATAGGAAGAACCAATGAGAGACTAGCTGTAGGTGTCTGCACGGGCAAATTTAACGCTCATTTCCAACCAGGAAGAGGAATTAACCAAACGCTCAGCATGCCGTGCCGGAACCAGATTAGGGCCTGAAGCAATCCTGCGGGTTTGCGGCCAGCTCAAAAGAAAGCGATTTGAAGAAAGGAGCTCAGGGGCACTGTAATTCACAAACCTGCAGAGTTATAAATGACAGCTATCGTCCAAAAATATATTGAAGGAAGGCTGCGAAGAGGACTTGAAAGCGGGGCAAAATTGCAGGTAAACGATTTCAGGGGTTAGACTGGAATTGCATTTAAAGCATAGGAAAAGAGGCAGAACGTCGACAATGATGCACTTGGCCAAAAAGGGCGTATGCGTTTATTTCCGGAATATACGCATACGCACTTTTTGGCCAACCAAGCAAGCATGTTAAAGAAATCTGCACTACAATGAAGTCTCACTGCCCCCCGGTCAAAAGGGCCATCTGAAAAAAGTGTAAAATCCAGAAAGGCAGCACAGGCCATGGAGAACAGGGAGCCTTGTTATGCTCATGGGTGGGATGTAAATTGCCAACAGCCACTCTGGAGAAGTGTATTGTGTTTCCTGAAACACCTAAAAAACAAAGCAACGGAGCCTACGGCACTTCCACTTATGGTCCTATAGCTTAGGGAAATTAAAATAAAAAACACACAGCCACCCCAAAGTTTCAGACGGCTCTGTTTACAAGAACCTCGTCTACGGTACAAGTTAAATATCCCAGAAAGCGAAAAATGGATAAAGAAGTTGTGGTACGTACGTACAATGGAATATCACTCACCAATGAAATCTATGTCATCTGGCCCGTCGTGGCATAATGAGTGGATTCAGGTACGATGATTCTAAGAGAAATAAGTCACACAGAAAATGAAACATCATAAGTTATCTCTAATACACCAAATGTAATCTTGGCTACACATGAACTGAATTACAAAACAGAACAGGGTCTCAAATTTAGAAAACCAACTTATGTTTGCTTAAGGGGAAAGGTGAGTTGGGGTGCTGCATAAAACCAGAGATAGAAATTAGCACATATACCTTTCCATACGTCAAATATGTAATAGTGAAGACCTACCCCTTGCTCAACGAAATGGGCTAAACACCCTATATTCAACGCTTAGGAATACACCTGACTAGTAAGAATCTTCAAACCCATGGATTTATATGTCTCCATAAGAGAATCAAGCATGTGTACAGCTGCATGAAGGCAGCAGAGAAAATCCGATAAATCCTATTATCAAAATGAATTACAAAAACAAAACACAATGACTGTGAAATAGAGAGCAATTCTTAAATAATTCATTCAGGGCTTGTGATGCAACCTGGATTTACCTCATCTAAACCCAGAGCTGAGTGAGACATAAGGTTGGACACTTCGGGCTGATAGCATTGGTGAGGTTCGATGAGCAAATGCAGACCATTTGAAGTCATACAACATGGTACCCATTCCATGGGTCCCAACTCTCAAGGTTTAAGCGATTCTTCCTTCAGCTAAAGCATGCATGGGAAGCCCACAGTATGCTGCACCGTGTGACCGGGAAACATTTTCAAATGCATCTCAGTTTTTATCCCCTTTTACTCGGGTTCACAATTCCAGAACCTTTACTAACACTCTCCCCACTTGGAGAGTCAGTGCCTTTAACCTCCTGTTTGGCACAGTTTGCAATTTCTGCGCAAGATGAACAGGAATAGGGAGAACCAATGAGAGACTAGCTGTAGGTGTCTGCACAGGCAAATTTAATGCTCATTTCCATCCAGGAAGAGGAATTAACCAAACGCTCAGCATGCCGTGCCGGAACCAGATTAGGGCCTGAAGCAATCCTGCGGGTTTGCGGCCAGCTCAAAAGAAAGCGATTTGAAGAAAGGAACTCAGGGGCACTGTAATTCACAAACCTGCAGAGTTATAAATGACAGCTATCGTCCAAAAATTTATTGAAAGAAGGCTGGGAAGAGGACTTGAAAGCGGGGCAAAATTGCAGGAAAACGATTTCAGGGGGTAGACTGGAATTGCATTTAAAGCATAGGAAAAGAGGCAGAACGTCGACAATGATGCACTTGGCCAAAAAGGGCGTATGCGTTTTTTCCTGAATATATTCAGGAAAAAACGCATACGCACTTTTTGGCCAACCAAGCAAGCATGTTAAAGAAATCTGCACTACAATGAAGTCTCACTGCCCCCCTGTCAAAAGGGCCATCTGAAAAAAGTGTAAAATCCAGAAAGGCAGCACAGGCCATGGAGAACAGTGAGCCTTGTTATGCTCATGGGTGGGATGTAAATTGCCAAGAGCCACTCTGGAGAAGTGTATTGTGTTTCCTGAAACACCTAAAAAACAAAGCAACAGAGCCTACGGCACTTTCACTTATGGTCCAATAGCTTAGGGAAATTAAAATCAAAAACACACAGCCACCCCAAAGTTTCAGACGGCGCTGTTTACAAGAACCTCGTCTACGGTACAAGTTAAATATCCCAGAAAGCGAAAAATGGATAAAGAAGTTGTGGTACGTACGTACAATGGAATATCACTCACCAATGAAATCTATGTCATCTGGCCCGTCGTGGCATAATGAGTGGATTCAGGTACGATGATTCTAAGAGAAATAAGTCACACAGAAAATGAAACATCATAAGTTATCTCTAATACACCGAATGTAATCTTGGCTACACATGAACTGAATTACAAAACAGAACAGGGTCTCAAATTTAGAAAACCAACTTATGTTTGCTTAAGGGGAAAGGTGAGTTGGGGTGCTGCATAAAACCAGAGATAGAAATTAGCACAGATACCATTCCATACGTCAAATATGTAATAGTCAAGACCTACCCCTTGCTCAACGAAATGGGCTAAACACCCTATATTCAACGCCTAGGAATACACCTGACTAGTAAGAATCTTCAAACCCATGGATTTATATGTCTCCATAAGAGAATCAAGCGTGTGTACAGCTGCATGAAGGCAGCAGAAAAAATCCGATAAATCCCATTATCAAAATGAATTACAAAAACAAAACCCAATGACAGTGAAATAGAGAGCAATTCTTAAATAATTCATTCAGGGCTTGTGATGCAACCTGGATTTACCTCATCTAAACCCAGAGCTGAGTGAGACATAAGGTTGGATACTTCGGGCTGATAGCGTTGGTGAGGTTCGATGAGCAAATGCAGACCATTTGAAGTCATACTGCATGGTACCCATTCCATGGGTCCCAACTCTCCAGGTTTAAGCGATTCTTCCTTCAGCTAAAACATGCATGGGAAACCCACAGTATGGTGCACCGTGTGACCGGGAAACGTTTTCAAATGCATCTCAGTTTTCGTCCCCTTTTACTCGGGTTCACAATTCCAGACCCTTTACTAACACTCTCCCCACTTGGAGAGTCAGTGCCTTTAACCTCCTGTTTGGCACAGTTTGCAATTTCTGCGCAAGATGAACAGGAATAGGGAGAACCAATGAGAGACTAGCTGTAGGTGTCTGCACGGGCAAATTTAACGCTCATTTCCCACCAGGAAGAGGAATTAACCGAAGGCTCAGCATGCTGTGCCGGAACCAGATTAGGGCCTGAAGCAATCCTGAGGGTTTGCGGCCAGCTCACAAGAAAGCGATTTGAAGAAAGGAGCTCCGGGGCACTGTAATTCAAAACCTGCAGTGTTGTAAATGACAGCTATCGTCCAAAAATATATTGAAGGAAGGCTGCGAAGAGGACTTGAAAGCGGGGCAGAATTTCAGGAAAACGATTTCATGGGGTAGACTGGAATTGCATTTAAAGCATAGGAAAAGAGGCAGAACGTCGACAATGATGCACTTGGCCAAAAAGAGCGTATGCGTTTTTTCCTGAATATATTCAGGAAAAAACGCATACGCTCTTTTTGGCCAACCAAGCAACCATGTTAAAGAAATCTGCACTACAATGAAGTCTCACTGCCCCCCGGTCAAAAGGGCCATCTGAAAAAAGTGTAAAATCCAGAAATGCAGCACAGGCCTTGGAGAACAGGGAGCCTTGTTATGCTGATGGGTGGGATGTAAATTGCCAACAGCCACTCTGGAGAAGTGTATGGTGTTTCCTGAAACACCTAAAAAACAAAGCAACGGAGCCTACGGCACTTCCACTTATGGTCCTATAGCTTAGGGAAATTAAAATCAAAAACACACAGCCACGCCAAAGTTTCAGACGGCTCTGTTTACAAGAACCTCGTCTACGGTACAAGTTAAATATCCCAGAAAGCGAAAAATGGATAAAGAAGTTGTGGTACATACGTACAATGGAATATCACTCACCAATGAAGTCTATGTCATCTGGCCCGTCGTGGCATAATGAGTGGATTCAGGTACGATGATTCTAAGTGAAATAAGTCACACAGAAAATGAAACATCATAATATATCACTAATACACCGAATGTAATCTTGGCTACACATGAACTGAATTACAAAACAGAAAAGGGTCTCAAATTTAGAAAACCAACTTATGTTTGCTTAAGGGGAAAGGTGAGTTGGGGTGCTGCATAAAACCAGAGATAGAAATTAGCACAGATACCATTCCATACGTCAAATATGTAATAGTCAAGACCTACCCCTTGCTCAACGAAATGGGCTAAACACCCTATATTCAACGCCTAGGAATACACCTGACTAGTAAGAATCTTCAAACCCATGGATTTATATGTCTCCATAAGAGAATCAAGCATGTGTACAGCTGCATGAAGGCAGCAGAGAAAATCCGATAAATCCTATTATCAAAATGAATTACAAAAACAAAACACAATGACAGTGAAATAGAGAGCAATTCTTAAATAATTCATTCAGGGCTTGTGATGCAACCTGGATTTACCTCATCTACACCCAGAGCTGAGTGAGACATAAGGTTGGACACTTCGGGCTGATAGCATTGGTGAGGTTCGATGAGCAAATGCAGACCATTTGAAGTCATATTACATGGTACCCATTCCATGGGTCCCAACTCTCCAGGTTTAAGCGATTCTTCCTTCAGCTAAAGCATGCATGGGAAGCCCACAGTATGGTGCACCGTGTGACCGGGAAACATTTTCAAATGCATCTCAGTTTTTGTCCCCGTTTACTCGGGTTCAGAATTCCAGACCCTTTACAAACACTCTCCCCACTTGGAGAGTCAGTGCCTTTAACCTGCTGTTTGGCACAGTTTGCAATTTCTGCGCAAGAGGAATACGAATAGGAAGAACCAATGAGAGACTAGCTGTAGGTGTCTGCACGGGCAAATTTAACGCTCATTTCCAACCAGGAAGAGGAATTAACCAAACGCTCAGCATGCCGTGCCGGAACCAGATTAGGGCCTGAAGCAATCCTGCGGGTTTGCGGCCAGCTCAAAAGAAAGCGATTTGAAGAAAGGAGCTCAGGGGCACTGTAATTCACAAACCTGCAGAGTTATAAATGACAGCTATCGTCCAAAAATATATTGAAGGAAGGCTGCGAAGAGGACTTGAAAGCGGGGCAAAATTGCAGGTAAACGATTTCAGGGGTTAGACTGGAATTGCATTTAAAGCATAGGAAAAGAGGCAGAACGTCGACAATGATGCACTTGGCCAAAAAGGGCGTATGCGTTTATTTCCGGAATATACGCATACGCACTTTTTGGCCAACCAAGCAAGCATGTTAAAGAAATCTGCACTACAATGAAGTCTCACTGCCCCCCGGTCAAAAGGGCCATCTGAAAAAAGTGTAAAATCCAGAAAGGCAGCACAGGCCATGGAGAACAGGGAGCCTTGTTATGCTGATGGGTGGGATGTAAATTGCCAACAGCCACTCTGGAGAAGTGTATTGTGTTTCCTGAAACACCTAAAAAACAAAGCAACGGAGCCTACGGCACTTCCACTTATGGTCCTATAGCTTAGGGAAATTAAAATAAAAAACACACAGCCACCCCAAATTTTCGAATGGCTCTGTTTACAATATACTCATCTATGGTACAAGTTAAATATCCCAGAAAGCAGAAAATGGATAAAGAAGTTGTGCTACGAACGTACAATGGAATATCACACAGCAATGAAATCTATGTCTTCAGGCCCGTCGCGGCATAACGAGTGGATTCAGGTATGAAGACTCTAAGTGAAATTAGTCACACAGAGAAAGAAACATCATAAGATACCACTAATACACGGAATGTAAACTTGGCTACACATGAACTGAATTACAAAACAGAACAGGGTCTCAAATTTAGCAAACCAACCAATGCTTGCTTAAGGCGAAAGGTGAGTTGGGGTGCTACATAAAACCAGAGATTGAAATTAGCACAGATACCGTTCCATAAGTCAAATATGCAATAGTCAAGACCTACTCCTTGCTCAATAAAATGGACTCAACACCCCAAATTCAACGCCTAGGAATATACCTGACTAGTAAGAATCTTAAAACCCATGGATTTATATGTCTCCATAAGACAATCAAGCGTGTGTACAGCGGTATAAACGCAGCAGTGAAAATCCGATAAATCCCATTATCAAAATGAATTATAAAAACAAAACACAATGACAGTGAAATAGAAAGCAATTCTTAAATAATTCATTCAGGACTTGTGATGCAACCTGGATTTACCATATCTACACACAGAGCTGGGTGAGACATAAGGCTGGACACTTTGAGCTGATAGCATTGGTGAGGTTCGGTGAGCAAATGCAGACCCTTTGAAGTCATACTGCATGATACCCATTCCATGGGTCCCAACTCTCCAGGTTTAAGGGATTCTTCCTTTAGCTAAAACATGCATGGGAAACCCAGAGTATGGTCCCTGTGACTGCGCAACATTTTTAAATGCATGTAAGTTTTCGTCCCCTGATACTCGGGTTGACCATTCTGGACGGTATAATAACACTCTCCCCGCTTGGAGAGTCAGTGCCTTTAACCTCCTGTTTGACACAGTATGCAATTTCTGCGCAAGATGAAAAGGAATAGGGAGAAACAATGAGAGACTAGCTGTAGGTGTCTGCACGGGCAAATTTATGCTCATTTCCCTCCAGGAAGTGGAATTAACCAAAGGCTCAGCATGCCGGGCCGGAAACAGTTTAGGGCCTGAAGCAATCCTGTGGTTTTGCGGCCAGCTCACAAGGAAACGAGTTGAAGAAAGGAGCTCAGGGGCACTGTCATTCACAAACCTGCAGAGTTATAAATGCCAACTATCGTCCAGAAATACATTGAAGAAGGCTGCGAAGAGGACTTGACAGCGGGGCAGAATTGCTGGAAAACGATTTCATGGGGTAGACTGGAATTGCATTTAAAGCATAGAAAAAAGTCATAACGTCGACAATGATGCACTTGGCCAAAAAGGGCGTATGCGTTTTTAACTGAATATATTCAGGAAATAACGCATACGCACTTTTTGGCCAACCAAGCAAGCGTGTAAAGGAAATCTGCACTACAATGAAGTCTCACTGCCCCCCGGTCAAAAGGGCCTTCTGAAAAAAGTGTAAAATCCAGAAAGGCAGGACAGGCCATGGAGAACAGGGAGACTTGTTATGCTGATGGACGGGATATAAATTGCCAACAGCCACTCTGGAGAAGTGTATGGTGTTTCCTGAAACACCTTAAAAGCAAAGCAACGGAGCCTACGGCACTTCCACTTATGGTCCTATAGCTTACGGAATTAAAATCAAAAACACACAGCCTCCCCAAAGTTTCGGACGGCTCTGTTTACAAGAACACCGTCTGCGGAACAAGTTAAATATCCCAGAACGTTAAAAATGGATAAAGAAGTTGTACGTACGTACAATGTAATATCACTCAGCAATGAAATCTAGGTCATCAGGCCCGTCGCGGCATAATGAGTGGATTCAGGTACGATGATTCTAAGTGAAATAAGTCACACAGAAAATGAAACATCATAAGATATCACTAACACACCGAATGTAAACTTGGCTACACATGAACTGAATTACAAAACAGAACAGGGTCTCAAATTTAGAAAACCAACTTATGCTTGCTTAAGGGGAAAGGTGAGTTGGGGTGGTGCATCAAACCAGAGATAGAAATTAGCACAGATACCTTTCCATAAGCCAAATATGTCATAGTCAAAACCTACACCTTGCTCAACGAAATGGACTAAACACCCCATATTCAACGCCTAGGAATACACCTGACTAGTAAGAATCTTCAAACCCATGGATTTATATGTCTGCATAAGAGAATCAAGCGTGTGTACAACTGCATGAATGCAGCAGAGAAAATCCGATAAATCCCATTATCAAAATGAATTACAAAAACAAAGCACAATGACACTGAAATAGAGAGCAATTCTTAAATAATTCATTCAGGGCTTGTAATGCACCCTGGATTTACCACATCTACACCCAGAGCTGAGTGAGACATAAGGTTGGACACTTCGTGCTGATAGCATTGGTGAGGTTCGATGAGCAAACGCAGACCCTTTGAAGTCATACTGCATGGTACCCACTCCATGGGTCCCAACTTTCCAGGTTTACAGGATTCTTCCTTCACCTAAATCATGCACCTGAATCCCAGAGTATGGTCCACCATGTGACTGGGAAGCGATTTTAAATGCCTCTCAGGTTTCGTCCCTTGGTACTCAGGTTCACCATTCCAGACGCTTTACTAACTCTCTCCCCACTTGGAGAGTCAGTGCCTTTAACCTCCTGTTGGGCACAGTTTGCAATATCTGCGCAAGATGAACAGGAATAGGGAGAACCAATGAGAGACTAGCTGTAGTTGTCTGCACGGGCAAATTTAATGCTCATTTCCCACCAGAAAAAGGAATTTTCCAAACGCTCAGCATGCTGTGCGGAAACCAGATTAGGGCCTGAAGGAATCCTGCGGTTTTGCGGCCAGCTCACAAGAAAGCTAGTTGAAGAAAGGAGCTCAGGGACACTGTAATTAACAAACCTGCAGAGTTATAAATGGCAGGTATCAAACAAAATATATTGAAGTAAGGCTGCGAAGAGGACTTGAAAGTGGGGCAGAATTCCAGTAATATGATTTCAGGAGGTAGACGGGAAGTGCTCTGAAAGCATAGGAGAAGAGGCAGATTCTCGACAATGATGCACTTGGTCAAAAAGTGCATATGAGTTTTTTCAGGGCCCTCATTAAAGAGGGTAGGGGGCTCCCAGCATGCTTTCGTGGCCAACAGAGGGCCCACATCGCCAAGGCGATGTGAGCCAGCCAGGCAGGAGTGACCTCACATCAGAGGGCCCACCTCACAGAAGGGTAAGGAACCCAGCCAGGATCAGACTCTCACCAGAGTGCCCACATCAGCAAGGGGCTGTGAACCAGACAGGAGTGTCATCACACCCATGGGGCCACATCATCAAAGGTTGAGGTACCCAGGAAATGTGGCCTCAAACCAGAGGACCCACATCACCATGGGTCTCAGAGCGAGGCAGGCAGGATTAACCTCACAACACATGGCCCATTGTATAAAAAAGGTGAGGAATCCAGCAGTTGGAACATCCCAGCAGGCGTCCCAGAGCACCAGGGCTATGGGATCCAGGCAGTGATGAACTCACAAGAGAGGTCCCTCATCATGAAACTGTGAGGAAACCAGCCGTTGTGACCTCAGAGCACAAGGCCCACATCCCCATGGGGAAGGGAACCAAGAAGGAGTGTCATCACACCAGTGGGCACACATCAGAAAATGTGGGGAGCCCAGCAGTTAGGGCCTGACGCCAGAGGGCTCTCATCACCGAGGAGAGGAGGCTCACAGCAGGCTCCAACTGCTACCAGAGGGCCGCCATCGCCAATGCGGGATGTGCCAGCCAGGCAGGAGTGACCTCAGAGCAGAGGGCCCACCACACATAAGTGTGAGGGACCCAAAGAGGATCAGACTCTCACCACAGGGCCCACATCACCAAGGGAATGGGAACCAGGCTGGAGTGTCCTCACACCAGTGGGGCCTCATCACCGAAATGTGAGTGACCCAGCACACGTGGCTTCAAACCAGAGGACACATATCACCAAGGGGCTGGGAGTGAGGCAGGCAGGAGGAGCCTCAAAACATAGGGACCATAGAATAAAAATGGTGAGGTATCCCGCAGTTGGAACCTCCTAGCAGGCGGCCAGGAGCAGCGAGGCTATGGGATCCAGACCTGACTGAACTCAAAACAGAGTGCCCTCATCATGAAACTGTGAGCAACCCAGCCGTTGGGACCTCAGAGCAGAAGGCCCACATTCCCATGTGGCTGGGAACATGGCATAAGTGTACTCGCACCACAGGGCACACATCAGAGAATTTTGGAAGCCCAGAAGTTAGGGCCTGACGCCAGAGGGCCCTCATTACCAAGGGGAGGAGACTCCAAGCAGGCACCAACTCCCAACAGAGGGCCCATGTCGCCAAGGTGACGTGTGACAGCCAGGCAGGAGTGACCTCACAGCAGAGGGCCTACCTCACAGAAGGGTGAGGAACCCAGCCAGGATAAGACTCTCACCAGAGGGCCCACATCACCAATGGGATCAGAAACAGGCAGGACTGTCTTCACACCAGTGTGGCCACATCATAGAAAGGTGAGGAACCCAGCACATGTGGCCTAAACCAGAGGACCCACATCTCCAAGGGGCTCGGAGTGAGGCAGGCAGGAGGAGCCTCACAACACAGGGACCATAGGATAAAAAAGCTGAGGAAACTTGCAGTGTGAACCTCCCAGCAGGCGGCCCAGAGCACCAAGTCTATGCGATCCAGGCTGCAGTGAACTCACAGCAGAGGGCCCACATCATGAAACTGTGAGCAACCCAGACATTGGGACCTCAGAGCAGAAGGCCCACATCCCCATGGGGATGGGAACCTCGCAGGAGTGCCCTCGCACCACTTAGCACGTATCAGAAAATGTGGGTACCCAGCAGTTAGGGCCTGACGCAAGAGGGCCCTCATCACCGAGGGGAGGAAGCTCCCAGCAGGCTACAACTGCCACAAGAGGGCCGATGTTGCCCAGGCGGGGTATGCCAACCAGGCAGGAGTGACCTCACAGCAGAGGACCCACCTCACAGAAGGGTGAGGAACCCAAACAGGATCAGACTCTCACCAGAGGGCCCACATCATCAAGGGGATAGGAACCAGGCAGGAGTGTCCTCACACCATTGGGGCCACATCATCAAAAGGTGAGGGACCCAGCACACGTGGCCTCAAACCAGAGGACACACATCACCAAGGGGCTGGGAGTGAGGCAGGCAGGAGGAGTCTCAAAAAAGAGGGCCCATAGAAGAAAAAAGGTGAGGAATCCCGCAGTTGTAACGTCCCAGCAGGTGGCCAGGAGCAGCATGGCTATGGGATCCAGGCCGGAGTGAACTCACACCAGAGGGCCCTCATCATGAAACTGAGCAACCCACCGTTGGGACCTCAGAGCAGAAGGCCCACATTCCCATGGGGTTGTGAACTTGGCAGGAATGTACTCGCACCACAGGGCGCACATCAGAAAATTTTGGGAGCCCAGGAGTTAGGGCCTGATGCCAGAGGGCCCTCATTACCAAGGGGAGGAGACTCCCAGCAGGCACCAACTCCCACCAGATGGCCAACGTCACCAAGGCGGGGTGTGCCAGCTAGGCAGGACTGACCTCAGAGAAGAGGGCCTACCTCACAGAAGTGTGAGTAACACAACCAGGATCAGACTCTCACCGGAGGGCCCACATCACCAAGGAGATGGGAACCAAGCAGGAGTGTCCTCACACCAGTGGGGCCACATCAGCCAAAGGTGAGGAACCCAGCACATGTGGCCTCAAACCAGAGGACACACATCACCAAGGGGCTGGGAGTGAGGCAGGTGTCTGGAGGGGCACATTTAACTCTAATTTCCCACCAGGAAGAGGAATTAACCAAAGGCTCAGAGTGCCGTGCCGGACCCTGATTATGGCCTGAAGCAAACCTGCGGTTCTGTGGCCAGCTTTCAAGGAAACGAGTTAAGAAAGGAAATCACGGGCACTGTAATTCACAAACCTGCAGAGGTATAAATGACAGCTATTGGTAAAAATATATTGAAGTAAGTCTGCAAAGAGGACTTGAAAACGAGGCAGAATTGCAGGAATCATATTTCAGGAGGTAGATTGGAATTGCATTTAAAGCATGTGAAATGCGGCAGATCTTCGACAATGATGCACTTGGACAAAAGTGCATATACATTTTTTCCTGAATATATTCAGGAAAAAACGCATATGCCCTTTTTGGCCAACCAAGCACTCGAGCAATGGAAATCCGCACTACAATGAAGTCTTATTTCCCATTCGTCAAAAGGGCCATCTGAAAAAAGTGTAAAAACCAGAAACACAGGACAGGCCATGGAATAAAGGGAGCCTTGTTATGCTGATGGGTGGGATGTAAATTGCCAACAGACACTCTGGAGATGTTTATGGTGTATCCTGGAACATCTGACAAACAAAGCTACAGATCCTAGGGCACTTCCACTTTTGGCCCTATAGCTTTGGAAAATTAAAATCAAGAAGACACAGCCAACACAAAATTTAGGGCTGCTGTGTATACAAGAACCTCGAGTCCAGTACAAATTAAATATCCCAGAAAGAAAAAAATGGATAAAGGAGTTGTGCTACTTACGTACAACGGAATATCACTCAGCAATGAAATCAATGTCATCAGGACTGTAGCAGCAAATTGAGTGGATTTAAGTATGATGATTCTAAGAGAAATATGTCACACAAAGATAATTATCATAAGATATCACTAATAGAGAGAGTGTAAACTTGGCTACACATAAACTGAATTACAAAACCGAACAGAGTCTCACATTTAGATAAAAACTTATGCTTGCTTAACGGGAAAGTTGAGTTGGGGTGCTGTATAAAACCAGAGATTGAAATGAGCACACATACCGTTCCATAAGTCAAATATGTAATAGACAAGACCTACTCTTTGCTCAATGAAATAGACTCATCCAAGATGTATCACCTCACACCTGTTAGAATGGGCATCATCAGAAAATCTACAAACAACAAATGCTGGAAAGGGTGTGGAGATAAGGAACCCTCTTCCACTATTGTTGGGAATGTAAATTGATACAGTCACTGTGGAGAACATTATGGAGTTTCTTATAAAACTAAGAACAGAATTACCATATGATACAGCAATCCCACTACTGGGCATATACCCAGACAAAACCATAAATCAAAAAGAGACATTCACTGCAATGTTCATTGCATCACTATTTACAATATCCAGGTAATGGAAGCAACCTAAATGCCCACAGACAGACGAATGCATAAAGATGAGGTACATATATAAAATGGAATATTACTAAGCCATAAAAAGGAATGAAATTGGGTCATTTGTAGAGACGTTGATGGATCTAGAGACTGTCATACAGAGTGAAGTAAGTCAGAAATGGAAAAACAAATCTTGTATATTAATGCATATATGTGGAACCTAGAAAAATTGTACAGATGAACCGTTTTGCAAGGCAGAAATAGAGCAACAGATGTAGACAACAAACGTATGGACACCAAGGGGGGAAAGCTGTTAGGGGGTGGTGGTGGGAGGAGTTGAGAGATTGGGATTGGCATGTATACATTTCTATGTATAAAATAGATAACCAACAAGAACCTGCTGTATAAAAAATTAAAATAAAATTCAAAATTAAAAAAAGTAAAACAGAAAAAATATTCTTCCCTTCACATACATGTATTTATATGAATAAATTATTTCCATGCTTATATCTGTAAATACAAAAAAGAGGAATAAAATCTACCTTGAACCAAAAATGAAAAAAAGAAAAAAAATACAGAACCCACAAGTTACACAGAGGAAAACCGTATCAGGGCACTTGCTCCAGTTGTAAACAATTCTGAAGTTGGTCAGTGGTGGGGAATCATCTCCCATTCAGCCAGCAGGCCACACGCAACAAGCATCCTCATTGCAAAGTTGGGGGACCGTGCCGAGGCATCTGTGAGTAAACGTGGGCCGAGCCCCAGGCCAGCTGCTGCAGAAATGTTCCCACCTTTCACAGGTAAAACACCTGAATATGTACAAGGATTTGAAAGCCTAGAGGAAGGGCCATGGAGCCACATGAGCGACAGCATGCCAGCCGACTTGGTGCCTGCAGGCCAGCCAGGATGGTCCTGGCCCTGGGTACTCTTCTGGAAGCTTTCCATTTCCCTGCCTGAGATACCCCTGCTGTCCCGGCCCCCACTGATTTCTTCCTTCCTCACCTCTGCCCAGGGAGAAATTCCAGCAGCAGGTATGGGTGACACATCCTCTTCTTTAGCAGGTGGCATCTTGGCAACTGCTGCAGAAAGTCCAGCAGAGCCCCACTCACACTGGGCCACCCACAAAGCCGTGGCCTCTCACTCCCTCCCACCAGCCCAGCCCCGAGACTGCTGACTGGGCAGAGAAAATGGCGTCAGGCACAGCTGCAGGGGCTCTTGCTGCCTGGAGCGGTGTTTATATTGATCTCAACCCAGGCACACCTGGGGAGGACTGGCCGGCACGGTCAGGCTTCCCAGGCCAGCCAATAATCACCCCTCAGGGGCTCACAGTTGCAGAAACTGGAACTTGCTGAATCGGCCAGGTCCAAGGAACAGGTGTGGGCTCCTGAGAGTCAGGATAGACAAGGGACTGCAGCTCTGGCTTGTTTTCTAATTATATTATCTGGCCCATGAGTGGGAGACAACTTCAAGAAAACCCTCTCCTAATGAGAGGAACCCAGGAGTCAGGGAGAGGAGGGGTGTGTGGTGGGTGGAGACAGAGGCCTGGTGCCCCGGGTGCAGTGGAAGTCTCTGGAAGACCAGGTGGAGGGAGGCCACACAGAGTGATGCCCAGGGTCACAGACCTGTCAGAGCTGCTGTTTGTTAGTTCAAGTCCTGCTCTGAGGTGCTCTGTGTCAGATCTGAGTGACAGGTGAGCTGGGAGTGCTCTGCAATGAGGGCGATGTGCACGGTTCCTGTGTGCCCAGCCCTACCACGGTAACTGCAAGGGTAGCTCTGTATCCTGAGAGGGGCCTGACCACGAGAGCCCCGTGGTCTGGAGTGTGGGGTAGGGTCCCTGCTCAGGTGATCTCCATATCCTGGGATTGGCCTGATATCGAGAGCCCCATGGGCTGCTGGAATCCTGGTAAAAGATGTCAGGACAGTCAGTGAAGCCACCGAGGATAGACCTCCAGTAGTTCCTAAATCCTACACCCTGCTGGTCATTCTACCAACCACCAGGACATGGTATTCTGTATTAGTCTTCAATGATGCCTTCTTTTGTATTCCATTAGTGTCAGAGTCACAAGAAATTTTGGCTTGTGAGTGGCAGGTCTCAACATACAACTAAAACAATACTTCTGGGCCGTCTTGCCCCAAGGGTTCAAAAATTCCCACACCATCTTTGGGGAAAGCTCAGCTAAAGACCTAAAAGTCCTACCACTGGAAAAAGAAACACTCCTTCAATATGCAGACGACATTCTGAACACCAGCCCTACTAAGGAGACCTCTGAACTACCAAGCCAATAAAGGATACAAGTTGTCCAAGAAAAAGCTCAAATATCACAGACTACGGTGACCTGCCTGGGCTTCATTCTCACAGAAGGTCGGAGAAGCCCATCCCAGGAAAGGGAAGAAACAATTTACAGCCTTACCCATATCTAAAACTAGAAGACAGCTTAGGGGTTCCTGGGGAGGCCACGGTTTGCTGCTTCTGGATCCCTAACTACAGTCTACTAGCTGGGCCTCTATATGAAACACTGAAAGGAAAAGATGATGATCCTTTTGAATAGAATCCAGAAGTGGCCTTTCAAGAATGGAAAGAGCAGTCAATTCAGACCCTTGCCCTGGAACTCCCTAATTTAGCTAAACCCTTTGACCTTTACATTCCTGGTGAACGGTGAATCGCCATTGGAGTATTAGTGCAAAAACTGGGACCACTTGAAATGGAACAATGCAAGAATGCCATCCAGGTAGGATAAACTACGGTCACCAAGGGGCTTGGCCCACTGCCACATCTGGCCAAGATACTGGCGGTATCTAAAATCCTGGAAATCAGCAGCCCAAAAGGCCACCTCCCTCCTAAGGGAAAAGGACCCCAAGTGGTGTTCCTAACACCCAATGATGCCCTGAAGTTGCAGGGTTTGCTCTGTGGGCACACTGACCTCGAGTGAGGAGGCCTTCCAACTCCAAACTCCAGAGAGATAACCGGGGGCAACGGGGCACCATGACGACTCAAGTGACCATCACTTGACCTGGAGTTTCTCTCATAAAACAACAAGAGTGTGTCCCAAAAGAGTAGACTACTGCTTGCAGGACTTACTGCCCCCAGAGCGGACCTAATAATCCTGGCGGGGGAACCGTATATCACGCTGTCACCATAGAAAAGCCTACAGACACTGTGATAATGTTGGCCAATAAGACCGGCTGGACTCCTGTTTACTTCAAAAGGCTGTTGACTCAGTGGCCATCATGGTCCTTCATCACCCATGACCCTGGACTGTCTGGGAGTTGAGCGGACAGGGTCCTGACACCTGGTGCTCTTTTTACGTTAATTCAGGGGCCTAATTGAAGAAAGTGCAGACTACTGGTCAGAGCATCTAGGCTGGCAGAAACGGTCAGCCTAAGGTGGCCGAACAAATGCGGGGCGGGGTGAAACTGGACCTCACAGCATCACTGCACATCTCCTTCCTGGACCCTTAAAGGTCATTAGAATCTATAACACTTCCAATACTGGTGCTCAGGCAGACTAGCAGGAAGGCAGGAGGCCTGGGGACAATCAACGTCACCTGGAGGCTGCTGGGGAGAAGTTCTGACCCTCGCCCACGGGTATGAGGGCTCCTAACTCAGCACTCAGCAGTTACAGAAGAAGGGTCTGCACCCCCAGCACTCCAAGAATGAGGAAGGGGACAAAAGGCAGAAGAGGGGCTTGTCCCAGGCAAAGCCCCTTAAAAATCCCTGGGAGATAAAAATAGAATCTGGGAAATAAAATAAAGTCTAACCTTTTTTATCCTTTGTGCTTTGTCTAATTTCACGTGCTCCTAGGGTCCCGCATACAGAGGTTCCACACCCGGCACTTCAGACCAGATTTTCTAGTGCAGAATGGCTGGGTCGACACCTCAGCTCCTGGGGCACAGTGCACACTCCGTGACATAGAGCCTGAGCTGCAGCCAACCGGGCCCTCAAGAGCTCCGCCCCCTCCCTCTGACTGACTCTGACAGGATCTCTACACAGCAGCCCAGCCCACAGCCCACGGGGTAGCACATGCTCTCACCTCTGCATTCTCTGATCAAAATATAAAGTTTCCTTTGCTTCTGAACCAAACTCAGACTCGATCTGTTGGCTCCAATGACACTGGGCAGGGGGACACTTGTTGGGGTCCACTCTGGAGGATCAGTAACAGAAATTGAGAACATTGTAACTTCAATGAACAGATGTGTGAGCCAAACTGTAATTAACATAGAACAGTGTATAAGGCTCGGGTAAAATAAGATGTTTCTAACACTTCCATTTGATATTTCCATCACTTTATTATAAGCAAGTTCAGTGAAAAGGTTTGTCTTATTTGTCAGGTCAATATTGGAGAAATGAAGTGATTTCTTTCCAAGGATGTACATCTAATAATCTTGGTTAAGGCTTCAATCTTGTTTTAAATGCTTTTCCATTGAAAATGATACCTCTCTTTCAGCTCCCCCATTTCTGAGAAGTATAAAGTCTTATAATTTATTATTACCAAAGGGGAAAGGTGAGAGGAGGGATAAATTAACAGTTTGGGATTAACACATACACACTGCTATGTATAAAATCGATCATCAACAAGGAACTGCTGTATAGCACAGGGAACTACACTCAATATTTTGCAATAACCTATAAGGGGAAATAATCTGAAAAAGAATAGATATTTTTATTGACATCATCTATCAATGACAGTTAAAATGGAACCTAAGGGAAGCCGCTGGTGAGTGCTTCTGACCAGGAAGACTTCAATCATCTAAAGTTTGGACTCTGTCTACTTCCCAAGGTCCTTAATGAACATATGTGTAGCCGTAGCTTAAAAAATTCCCCAGTTTGGGTTGCGGAGAGACAGTGATTTTGAAAAAGCCCTGGTGTTCTCCTCACATGAATGGGACCCTTCCTACAGCTAAAGCATGCCTGTCACACCCAGAGGATGGTATACCATCTGATCGGGAAGAGTTTGGAAAAGGCATCTCATCTCCTCATTTCCTGGTGCTCGGGTTCACCCTTCCAGCGTCTTTACTAACAGTCTCCCCACTTGGAGATGTCAGCACTGTCAACATCCTGTTGCATACAGTTTGGAATTTGTCCAGAGGATGAAGCAGAAGGAGGAGGAACAATGAGAGACAAGTCCTAGGTGTTCGGACAGGCACATGTCACTCTAATTTCCAATCAGGAAGACGAATTGACCAAAGGCTAGGGTTGCCCATGGAAACAGAATAGGGCTTGAGGAAATCCCGCTGCTTTGTGGCCAGTTCCCATAAACACAAGTTGAAAAATGGAGCTCAGTGGCACTAAAATTCACGAAACTGCAGAGTTGAAAATATCTATCACTGAAAAATGTCTTGAGGAAAGTCAGAGAAAAGGACTTGTAAGCAACGGAGAATGGCAGGAAAGGGATTGGAAGAGGTAGAAAGGACTCGCCATTAAGCACAAGAAAAGGGGCTGAACATTGCCAACATTGCAGTTGGCCAAAAAGGGTGTATGCGTCTTTTTCTGTATATATTCAAGAAAAGGGCATACACTTTTTTAGCCAACCAAACAGGTGGGCACTGGAAATCAATACTACAAAACATATCACTTCGCATCAGTCAGAAGAGCCATCCTCATAAAGTGTAAACACCAGAAATGCAGGACAGGGCAAGGAGAAAAGGGAGCCCTGTGAGGCTTATAGTGGAAACGTATATTGCCAACGGTCACTCTGGAGAAGTGTATTGTGTTTAATAAAGCATCTGAAAAATGAGCTACAGAGCACAGGGCACTTGCACTCATGGACGTATATCTTGGGAAAAACAAAAATCGAGAGGACACAGGCACCCCAATGTATACCGCCTAATTGTTTAAAAGATCCTCGACCAGGATATAACTTAAATGTCTCTGGAGGGAAAAAATGGATACAGATGTGGTGCTTATGTAGAGTGGAATATGACTCAGCCTGGAAATCAATGCAATATGGCCACTTGTAACAACTCCAGAGGAGTTACGTATGATCATTCAAAGTCACAGAATTCAAAAAGAAAAAGACATACTATATCACTAATACATGGAATGTAAGCTTGGCTACACATGAACTGAATTACAAAACAGAACAGGGTCTCAAATATAGAAAACCAACTTATTCTTGCTTAAGGATAAAGGTGAGTTGGGGTGCTGCATAAAACCAGAGATTGAAATTAGCACAGATACTGTTCCATAAGCCAAATATGTAATAGTCAAGACCTACTGCTTGCTCAACAAAATGGACTCAGAACCCCATATTCAACGCCTAGGAATATACCTGACTAGTAAGAATATTAAAACCCATGGATTTATATGTCTTCATAAGAGAATCAAGTGTGTGTACAATGGCATGAACGCAGCAGTGAAAATAAGATATATCCCATTATCAAAATAAATTTCAAAAACAAAACACAATGACAGTGAAATAGAGAGCAATTCTTAAATAATGCATTCAGGGCTTGTGATGCAACCTGGATTTACCACATCTACACCCAGAGCTGGGTGAGACATAAGGCTGGACACTTCGGGCTGATAGCATTGGTGAGGTTCGTTGAGCAAATGCAGACACTTTGAAGTCATACTGCATGGTACCCATTCGAATGATCGCAACTCTCCAGGTTTAAAGGATTCTTCTTTCATCTAAAATATGCATGGGTAACCCAGAGTATGGTCCAACATGTGACCAGGAAACGTTTTAAAATGAATCTCATGTTTCATCCCCTGGTACTCGGTTTCACCATTTCAGACGCTTTACTAACACTCTCCCCACTTGGAGAGTCAGTGCCTTTAACCTCCTGTTGGGCACAGTTTGCAATTTCTGCGCAAGATGAACAGGAATAGGGAGAACCATTGAGAGACTAGCTGTAGGTGCCTGCACGGGCAAATGGAATGCTCATTTCCCACCAGGAAGAGGAATTAACCAAAGGCTCAGCGTGCCCTTCCGGAAACAGATTAGGGCCTGAAGCAATCCTGCGGTTTTGCGGCCAGCTCACAAGAAAGCGAGTTGAAGAAAGGAGCTCAGGGGCACTGTAATTCAAAAACCTGCAGAGTTATGAATGGCAGCTATCGTCCAAAAATATATTGAAGGAAGGCTGCGAAGACGACTTGTAAGCGGGACAGATTTGCAGGAAAACGATTTCAGGGGGTAGACGGGAATTGCATTTAAAGCATAGGAAAAGAGGCAGAACGTCGACAATGATGCTCTTGGCCAAAAAGGGCGTATGCGTTTTTTCCTGAATATATTCAGGAAAAAACGCATACGCCCTTTTTGGCCAACCAAGCAAGCATGTTAAAGAAATCTGCACTACAATGAAGTCTCACTGCCCCCCTGTCAAAAGGGCCATCTGAAAAAAGTGTAAAATCCAGAAAGGCAACACAGGCCATGGAGAACAGGGAGCCTTGTTATGCTGATGGGCGGGATGTAAATTGCCAACAGCCACTCTGGAGAAGTGTATGGTGTTTCCCGGAACACCGAAAAAACAAAGCTACGGAGCCTACGGCACTTCCACTTATGGTCCTATAGCTTAGGGAAATTAAAATCAAAAACACACAGCCACCCCAAAGTGTCGGACGGCTCTGTTTACAAGAACCTCGTCTACGGTACAAGTTAAATATCCCAGAATGTGAAAAATGGATAAAGAAGTTGTGGTACGTACGTACAATGGAATATCACTCAGCAATGAAATCTATGTCATCAGGCCCGTCGCGGCATAATGAGTGGATTCAGGTACGATGATTCTAAGTGAAATAAGTCACACAGAAAATGAAACATCATAAGATATCACTACTACACCGAATGTAAACTTGGCTACACATGAACTGAATTACAAAACAGAACAGGGTCTCAAATTTAGAAAACCAACTTATGCTTGCTTAAGGGGAAAGGTGAGTTGGGGTGCTGCATAAAACCAGAGATAGAAATTAGCACAGAGACCTTTCCATAAGCCAAATATGTAATAGTCAAGACCTACCCCTTGCTCAACGAAATGGACTAAACACCCCATATTCAACGCCTAGGAATACACCTGACTAGTAAGAATCTTCAAACCCATGGATTTATATGTCTCCGTAAGAGAATGAAGCGTGTGTACAGCGGCATGAATGCAGCAGAGAAAATCCGATAAATCCCATTATCAAAATGAATTACACAAACAAAACCCAAGGACAGTGAAATAGAGAGCAATTCTTAAATAATTCATTCAGGGCTTGTGATGCAACCTGGATTTACCACATCTACACCCAGAGCTGAGTGAGACATAAGGTTGGGCACTTCGGGCTGATAGCATTGGTGAGGTTCGATGAGCAAATGCAGACCCTTTGAAGTCATACAGCATGGTACCCATTCCATGGGTCCCAACTCTCCAAGTTTAAGGGATTCTTCCTTCAGCTAAAACATGCATGGGAAACCCACAGTATGGTGCACCGTGTGACTGGCAAACGTTTTCAAATGCATCTCAGTTTTCGTCCCCTTTTACTCGGGTTCACCATTCCAGACCCTTTACGAACACTCTCCCCACTTGGAGTGTCAGTGCCTTTAACCTCCTGTTGGGCAGAGTTTGCAATTTCTGCGCAAGATGAAAAGGAATAGGGAGAACGAATGAGAGACTAGCTCTAGGTATCTGCACGGGGAAATTTAACGCTCATTTCGCACCAGGAAGAGGAATTAACCAAAGGCTCAGCATGCCGTGCCGGAACCAGATTAAGGCCTGAAGCAATGCTGCGGGTTTGCGGCCAGCTCACAAGATAGCGAGTTGAAGAAAGGAGCTCAGGGGCACTGTAACTCACAAACCTGCAGAGCTATAAATGACAGCTATCGTCCAAAAATATATTGAAGGAAGGCTGCGAAGACGACTTGTAAGCGGGGCAGAATTGCAGGAAAACGATTTCAGGGGGTAGAAGGGAATTGCATTTAAAGCACAGGAAAAGAGGCAGAACGTCGACAATGATGCTCTTGGCCAAAACGGGCGTATGCGTTTTCTCCTGAATATATTCATGAAAAAACGCATACGCCCTTTTTGGCCAACCAAGCAAGCATGTTAAAGAAATCTGCACTACAATGAAGTCTCACTGCCCCCCGGTCAAAAGGGCCATCTGAAAAAATGTAAAATCCAGAAAGGCAGCACAGGCCATGGAGAACAGGGAGCCTTGTTATGCTGATGGGCGGGATGTAAATTGCCAACAGCCACTCTGGAGAAGTGTATGGTGTTTCCCGGAACACCGAAAAAACAAAGCTACGGAGCCTACGGCACTTCCACTTATGGTCCTATAGCTTAGGGAAATTAAAATCAAAAACACACAGCCACCCCAAAGTGTCGGACGGCTCTGTTTACAAGAACCTCGTCTACGGTACAAGTTAAATATCCCAGAATGTGAAAAATGGAGAAAGAAGTTGTGGTACGTACGTACAATGGAATATCACTCAGCAATGAAATCTATGTCATCAGGCCCGTCGCGGCATAATGAGTGGATTCAGGTACGATGATTCTAAGTGAAATAAGTCACACAGAAAATGAAACATCATAAGATATCTCTAATACACGGAATGTAATCTTGGCTACACATGAACTGAATTACAAAACAGAACAGGGTCTCAAATTTAGAAAACCAACTTATGCTTGATTAAGGGGAAAGGTGAGTTGGGGTGCTGCATAAAACCAGAGATAGAAATTAGCAAAGATACCTTTCCATAAGTCAAATATGTAATAGTCAAGACCTACCCCTTGCTCAACGAAATGGACTAAACACCCCATATTCAACGCCTAGGAATACACCTGACTAGTAAGAATCTTCAAACCCATGGATTTATATGTCTCCGTAAGAGAAAGAAGCCTTTGTACAGTAGCATGAATACAGCAGAGAAAATCCGATAAATCCCATTATCAAAATGAATTACAAAAACAAAACACAAGGACAGTGAAATAGAGAGCAATTCTTAAATAATTCATTCAGGGCTTGTGATGCAACCTGGATTTACCACATCTACACCCAGAGCTGAGTGAGACATAAGGTTGGGCACTTCGGGCTGATAGCATTGGTGAGGTTCGATGAGCAAATGCAGACCCTTCGAAGTCATACAGCATGGTACCCATTCCATGGGTCCCAACTCTCCAAGTTTAATGGATTCTTCCTTCAGCTAAATCATGCATGGGAAACCCACAGTATGGTGCACCGTGTGACCGACAAACGTTTTCAAATGCATCTCAGTTTTTGTACCATTTTACTTGGGTTCACCATTCCAGACCCTTTACTAACACTCTCACCACTTGGAGAGTAGGTGCCTTTAACCTCCTGTTGGTCACAGTTTGCAATTTCTGCGCAAGATGAAAAGGAATAGGGAGAACCAATGAGAGACTAGCTCTAGGTGTCTGCACGGGCAAATGGAACGCTCATTTCCCACCAGGAAGAGGAAATAACCAAAGGCCCAGCATGCCCTGCTGGAACCAGATTAGGGCCTGAAGCAATCCTGTGGTTTTGCGGCCAACTCACAGGAAAGCGTGTTGAAGAAAGCAGCTCAGGGGCACTGTAATTCACAAACCTGCAGAGTTATAAATGACAGCTATCGTCCAAAATATATTGAAGTATGTCTGCGAAAAGGACTTAGAATTTGGGCAGAAATTCAGGAAAACGATTTCGGGGGTAGACTGGAATTGCACTTAACGCCTAGGAAAAGACGGAGAACGGCGACAATGATGCACTTGGCCAAAAAGGTTGTATGCGTTTTTTCCTGAATATAATCAGGAAAAAACGCATACGCCCTTTTTGGCCAACCAAGCAAGCGTGTAAAGAAATCTGCACTACAATGAAGTCTCTCTGCCCCCCGGTCAAAAGGGCCATCTGAAAAAAGTGTAAAATCCAGAAAGGCAGGACAGGCCATGGAGAAGAGGGAGCATTGTTATCCTGATGGGCGGGATGTGAATTGCCAACAGCCACTCTGGAGAAGTGTATGGTATTTCCTGAAACACATAAGAAACAAAGCAACACAGCCTATGGCACTTCCACTTATGGTCCTATAGCTTAGGGAAATTAAAATCAAAACCACACAGGCACCCCAAAGTTTGGAACGGCTCTGTTTACAAGAACCTCGTCTACGGTACAAGTTAAATATCCCAGAGGGCGAAAAATGGATAAAGAAGTTGTGGTTCTTACGTACAATGGAATATCACTCAGCAATGAAATCTATGTCATCAGGCCAGTAGCGGCATAATGAGTGGATTCAGGTACGATGATTCTACGTGCAATAGGTCACACAGAAAAAGAAACATCATAAGGTATCACTAATACACGGAATGTAATCTTGGCTACACATGAACTGAATTACAAAACAGAACAGTGTCTCAAATTTAGAAAACCAACTTATGCTTGCTTTTTGGGAAAGGTGAGTTCAGGTGCTGCATAAAAACAGAGATTGCAATTCGCACTGATACAGTTCCATAAGCCAAATATGTAATAGACAAGACCTACTGCTTGCTCAACGAAATGGGCTCAACACCCCATATTCAACGCCTAGAAATATACCTGCCTAGCAAGAATCTTAAAACCCATGGATTTATATGTGTCCGAAAGAGAATCCAGCGTGTGTTCAGTGGCCTAAAGGCAACAGTGAAAATCCGATAAATCATATTATCAAAATAAATTTCAAAAACAAAACACAATGACAGTGAAATAGAGAGCAATTCTTAAATAATTCACTCAGGGCTTCTGATGCAACCTGGATTTACCACATGTACACCCAGTGCTGGGGAGACATAAGGCCGGACACTTCGCCCTGATAGCATTGTTGAGGTTCGGTGAGCAATTGCAGACCCTTTGAAGTCATACTGCATGGTACCCATTCCAAGGGTCCCAACTCTCCAGGTTTAAGGGATTCTTCCTTCCGCTACATCATGTATGGGAAACCCAGAGTATGGTCCACCATGTGATTGGGAAACGTTTTCAAATGCATCTCAGTTTTCTTCCCTTTATACTCGGGTTCACCATTCCAGACGCTTAACTAACACTCTCCCCACTTGGAGAGTCAGTGCCTTTAACCTCCTGCTTGTCACAGTTTGCAATTTCTGCGCAAGATGAACAGGAATAGGGAGAACCAATGAGAGACTAGCTGTAGGTGTCTGCACGGGCAATTTAATGCTCATTTCTCACCAGGAAGTGGAATTAACCAAAGGCTCAGAATGCCCTGCCGGAACCAGATTAGGGCCTGAAGCAATACTGCGGGTGTGCAGGCAGCTCACAAGATAGCGAGTTGAACAAAGGAGCTCAGGGGCACTGTAATTCACAAACCTGCAGAGTTATAAATGACAGCTATCGTCCAAAAATATATTGAAGGAAGGCTGCGAAGAGGACTTGAAAGTGGGGCAGAATTCCAGGAAAACGATTTCAGGAGGTAGACGGGAAGTGCACTGAAAGCATAGGAGAAGAGGCAGAACCTCGACAATGATGCACTTGTTCAAAAAGTGCATATGCGTTTTTTCCAAGGCCCTCCTTAAAGAGGGTAGGGGGCTCCCAGCATGCTTCAGTGGCCAACAGAGGGCCCACATCGCCAAGGTGACGTGAGCCAGCCAGGCAGGAGTGACCTCACATCAGAGGGCCCACCTCACAGAAGGGTAAGGGACCCAGCCATTATCAGACTCTCACCAGAGGGCCCACATCAGCAAGGGGCTGGGAACCAGGCAGGAGTGTCTTCACACCCGTGGGGCCACATCATCGCAAGTTGAGGTACCCAGCACATGTGGCCTCAAACCAGAGGACCCACATCTCCATGGGTCTCGGAGCGAGGCAGGCAGGATGAACCTCAAAACACGTGGCCCATTGTATAAAAAAGGTGAGGAATCCAGCAGTTGGAACATCCCAGCAGGCGGCCCAGAGCACCGAGGCTATGGGATCCAGGCAATGATGAACTTACAACAGAGGGCCCTCATCATGAAACTGTGAGCAACCTAGCCATTGTGACCTCAGAGCACAAGGCCCACATCCCCATGGGGAAGCGAACCAAGCAGGAGTGTCATCGCACCAGTGGGCACACATCAGAAAATGTGGGGAGCCCAGCAGTTAGGGCCTGACGCCAGAGGGCCCTCATCACCGAGGAGAGGAGGCTCCCAGCAGGCTCCAACTGCTACAAGAGGGCCAACGTCGCCAATGCGGGGTGTGCCAGCCAGGCAGGAGTGACCTCAGAGCAGAGGGCCAACCTCAAAAAAGTGTGAGGAACCCAAAGAGGATTAGACTCTCACCAGAGGGCCCACATCACCAAGAGGATCAGAACCAGGCAGGACTGTCTTCACACCAGGGTGACCACATCATAGAAAGGTGAGGAACCCAGCACATGTGGCCTAAACCAGAAGACCCACATCTCCAAGGGGCTCGGAGTGAGGCATGCAGGAGTAGCCTCACAACACA
Source organism: Delphinapterus leucas (assembly GCF_059928025.1). NCBI lineage: Eukaryota > Metazoa > Chordata > Mammalia > Artiodactyla > Monodontidae > Delphinapterus > Delphinapterus leucas. The sequence continues at coordinate 5,999,297 of NW_028322235.1, forward strand.
GGGCCCATAGAATAAAAAAGCTGAGGAATCCTGCAGTGGGAACCTCCCAGCAGGCGGCCCAGAGCACCGAGTCTATGCGATCCAGGCTGCAGTGAACTCACAGCAGAGGGCCCATATCATGAAACTGTGAGCAACCCAGCCATTGGGACCTCACAGCAGAAGGCCCACATCCCCATGGGGTTGGGAACATGGCAAGAGTGTCCTCGCACCACTTAGCACGTATCAGAAAAAGTGGGTACCCAGCAGTTACGGCCTGACGCTAGAGAGCCCTCATCACCGAGGGGAGGTGGCTCCCAGCAGGCTCCAACTGCCACAAGAGGGCCGATGTCGCCAAGGCGGGGTGTGCCAGCCAGTCAGGAGTGACCTCACAGCAGAGGGCCCACCTCACAGAAGGGTGAGGAACCCAGCCAGGATCAGACTCTCACCAGAGGGCCCACATCACCAAGGGGATAGAAACCAGGCAGGAGTGTCCTCACACCAGCGGGGCCACATCATCGAAAGGTGAGGGACCCAGCACACGTGGCCTCAAACCAGAGGACACACATCACCAAGGGGCTGGGAGTGAGTCAGGCAGGAGGAGTCTCCAAACAGAGGGCTCATAGAAGAAAAAAGGTGAGGAATCCCGCAGTTGGAACCTCCCCGCAGGCGGCCAGGAGCAGCGAGGCTATGGGATCCAGGCCGGAGTGAACTCACACCAGAGGGCCCTCATCATGAAACTGAGCCACCCACCGTTGGGACCTCAGAGCAGAAGGCCCATATTCCCATGGGGTTGGAAACCTGGCAGGAGTGTACTCACACCACAGGGCGCACATCAGAAAATTTTGGGAGCCCAGGAGTTAGAGCCTGACGCCAGAGGGCCCTCATTACCGAGGGGAGGAGACTCCCAGCAGGCACCAACTCCCACCTGAGGGCCCACGTCGCCAAGGTGACGTGTGCCAGTCAGGCAGGAGTGACCTCACAGCAGAGGGCCTACCTCACAGAAGGGTGAGGAAACCAGCCAGGATAAGACTCTCACCAGAGAGCCCACATCACCAAGGGGACCGGAACAAGGCAGGAGTGTCCTCACACCAGTGTGGCCACATTATAGAAAGGTGACGAACCCAGCACATGTGGCCTAAACCAGAGGACCCACATTTCCAAGGTGCTCCGAGTGAGGCAGGCAGGAGTAGCCTAACAACACAGGGCCCACAGAATAAAAAATGTGAGGAATCCAGCAGTAGGAACCCCCCAGCAGGTGGCCCAGAGTACGGAGCCTATGTGATCCAGGCCACAGTGAACTCACAGCAGAGGGCTCACATCATGACACTGTGAGCAATCCAGCTGGTGGGACCTCAGAGCAGAAGGCCCACATCCCCATGGGGATGGGAACGTGGCAGGAGTGTACTCGCACGACAGGGCACATATCAGAAAATTTTGGGAGCCCATGAGTTAGGGCCTGACGCCAGAGGGCCCTCATTACCGAGGGGAGGAGACTCCCAGCAGGCACCAACTCCCAACTGAGGACCCACATCGCCAAGGTGATGTGTGCCAGCCAGGCAGGAGTGACCTCACAGCAGAGGGCCCACCTCCCAGAAGGGTGAGGAATCCAGCCAGGATCAGACTCTCACCAGAGGGCCCCCATCACCAAGGGGATGGGAACCAGGCAGGAGTGTCCTCACACCAGTGGGGCCACATCAATAAAGGTGAGGAAACCGGCACATGTGGCCTCAAACCAGAGGACCCACATCACAAAGGGGCTGGGAGTGAGTCAGGAAGGAGGAGCATGAAAACACAGGACCCAAAGAATAAAAATGGTAAGGAATCCAGCAGTAGGAACCTCCCAGCAGGCGGCTCAGAGCACAGAGTCTATGGGATCTAGGCCTGAGTGAACTAACACCAGAGAGCCAACATCCTGAAACTGTGAACAACACAGGTGTTGGGACCATAGAGCAGAAGGCACATGGGGATGGGAACCTGGCAGGAGTGCCCTCACACCACTTAGCACGTATCAGAAAATGTGGGTAACCAGCAGTTAGGGCCTGATGCCAGAGGGCCTCATCACTGAGGGGAGGAGGCTCCCAGCGGGCTCCAACTGCCACCAGAGGGCCGACGTCGCCAAGGCGGGGTGTGTCAGCCAGGCAGGAGTGACCTCAGAGAAGAGGGCCCACCTCACAGAAGTGTGAGGAGCCCAACCAGGATCAGACTCTCACTGGAGGGCTCACATCACCAAGGGGATGGGAACCAGGCAGGAGTGTCCGCACACCAGTGGGGCCACATCTGCGAAAGGTGAGGAACCCAGCACATGTGGCCTCAAACCAGAGGACACACATCACCAAGGGGCTGGGAGTGAGGCAGGTGTCTGGAGGGGCACATTTAACTCTAATTTCCCACCAGGAAGAGGAATTAACCAAAGGCTCAGAGTGCCGTGCAGGACCCTGATTACGGCCTGAAGCAAACCTGCGGTTCTGTGGCCAGCTTTCAAGGAAACGAGTTAAGAAAGGAAATCACAGGCACTGTAATTCACAAACCAGCAGAGTTATAAATGACAGCTATTGGCAAAAATATATTGAAGTAAGTCTGCACAGAGGACTTGAAAACGAGGCAGAATTGCAGGAATCATATTTCAGGAGGTAGATTGGAATTGCATTTAAAGCATGTGAAAAGCGGCAGATCTTTGACAGTGATGCACTTGGACAAAAAGTGCGTATACATTTTTTCCTGAATATATTCAGGAAAAAACGCATATGCCCTTTGTGGCCAACCAAGAATTCGAGCAATGGAAATCCGCACTACAATGAACTCTCATTTCCCATTCGTCAAAAGAGTCATCTGAAAAAAGTGTAAAACCCAGAAACACAGGACAGGCCATGGAGAACAGGGAGCCTTGTTATGCTGATGGACGGGATGTAAATTGCCAACAGACACTCTGGTGATGTTTATGGTGTATGCTGAAGCATCTAAAAAACAAAGCTACAGAGCCTAGGGCACTTCCACTTTTGGCCCTATAGCTTAGGAAAATTAAAATCAACAAGACACAGCCAACACAATATCCAGGGCTGCTGTGTTTACAAGAACCTTGAGTCCAGTACAAATTAAATATCCCAGAAAGAAAAAAATGGATAAAGGAGTTGTCCTACTTACGTACAACGGAATATCACTCAGCAATGAAATCAATGTCATCAGGCCTGTAGCAGCAAATTGAGTGGATTTAAGTATGATGATTCTAAGAGAAATATGTCACACAGAGAAACATAATTATCATAAGATATCACAAAAAGAGGGAGTGTAAACTTGGCTACACATAAACTGAATTACAAAACCGAACAGAGTCTCACATTTAGATAAAAACTTATGCTTGCTTAACGGGAAAGTTGAGTTGGGGTGCTGTATAAAACCAGAGATTGAAATGAGCACACATACCGTTCCATACGCCAAATATGTAATAGACAAGACCTACTCTTTGCTCAACGAAATAGACTAATCCATGGTGTATCACCTCACACCTGTTAGAATGGGCATCATCAGAAAATCTACAAACAACAAATGCTGGAAAGGGTGCGGAGATAAGGAAACCTCTTCCACTATTGTTGGGAATGTAAATTGATGCAGTCACTGTGGAGAACATTATGGAGTTTCTTATAAAACTAAGAATAGAATTACCATATAATACAGCAATCCCACTACTGGGCATATACCCAGACAAAACCATAAAACGAAAAGAGACATTCACCGCAATGTTCATTGCATCACTATTTACAATATCCAGGTAATGGAAGCAACCTAAATGCCCACAGACAGACGAATGCATAAAGATGAGGTACATATATAAAATGGAATATTACTAAGCCATAAAAAGGAATGAAATTGGGTCATTTGTAGAGACGTTGATGGATCTAGAGACTGTCATACAGAGTGAAGTAAGTCAGAAAGAGAAAAACAAATCCTGTATATAAATGCATATATGTGGAACCTAGAAAAGTTGTACAGATGAAGCGTTTTGCAAGGCAGAAATAGAGCAACAGATGTAGACAACAAACGTATGGACACCAAGGGGGGAAAGCTGTTAGGGGGGTGGTGGTGGGAGTTGAGAGATTGGGATTGACATGTATACATTTCTATGTATAAAATAGGTAACCAAAAAGAACCTGCTGTATAAAAAAATAAAATAAAATTCAAAATTACAAAAAGTAAAACAGAAAAAATATTCTTCCCTTCATATACATGTATTTATATGAATAAATTATTTCCATGCTTATATCTGTAAATACAAAAAAGAGGAATAAAATCTACCTTGAACCAAAAACGAAAAAAAGAAAAAAAAACAGAACCCACCAGTTACACAGAGGAAAACCGTATCAGGGCCCTTGCTCCAGTTGTAAACAATTCTGAAGTTGGTCAGTGGTGGGGAATCATCTCCCATTCAGCCAGCATGCCCCACACAACAAGCGTCCTCATTGCAAAGCTGGGGGCCCGTGCCGAGGCATCTGTGAGTAAACGTGGGCCGAGCCCCAGGCCAGCTGCTGCTGAAATGTTCCCACCCTTCCCAGGTAAAACACCTGAATATGTACAAGGACTTGAAAGCCTAGAGGAAGGGCCATGGAGCTACATGAGCGACAGCATGCCAGCCGACTTGGTGCCTGCAGGCCAGACAGGATGGTCCTGGCCCTGGGTGCTCTTCTGGAAGCTTTCCATTTCCCTGCCTGAGATACCCCTCCTGTCCCGGCCCCCACTGCTTTCTTCCTTACTCACCTCTGCCCAGGGAGAAATTCCAGCGGCAGGTATGGGTGGCACATCCTCTTCTTTAGCAGGTGGCATCTTGGCAACTGCTGCAGAAAGTCCAGCAGAGCCCCACTCACACTGGGCAACCCACAAAGCCGTGGCCTCTCACTCCCTCCCACCAGTCCAGCCCCGAGACTGCTGACAGGGCAGAAAATGGCGTCAGGCACAGCTGCAGGTGCTCTTGCTGCCTGGAGCGGTGTTTATATTGATCTCAACCCAGGCACACCTTGGGAGGGATGGCCGGCATGGTCAGGCTTCCCAGGCCAGCCAATAATCACCCCTCAGGGGCTCACAGTTGCAGAAACTGGAACTTGCTGAATCGGCCAGGTCCAAGGAACAGGTGTGGGCTCCTGAGAGTCAGGATAGACAAGGGCCTGCAGCTCTGGCTTGTTTTCTAATTATATTATCTGGCCCATGAGTGGGAGACAACTTCAAGAAAACCATCTCCTAATGAGAAGTACCCAGGAGTCAGGGAGAGCAGGGGTGGGTGGTGGGTGGAGACAGAGGCCTGGTGCCCCGGGTGCAGTGGAAATCTCTGGAAGACCAGGTGGAGGGAGGCCACACAGAGTGATGCCCAGGGTCACAGACCTGTCGGAGCTGCTGTTTGTTAGTTCAAGTCCTGCTCTGAGGTGCTCTGTGTCAGATCTGAGTGACAGGTGAGCTGAGAGTGCTCTGCAATGAGGGCGATGTGCATGGCTCCTGTGTGCCCAGCCCTGCCACGGTACCTGAAAGGGTAGCTCTGTATCCTGGGAGGGGCCTGACCACGAGAGCCCCATGGGCTGCAGGGGAACCTGCCCAGGGAGCCCCATATCCTGGGAGGGGCCTGAACACGAGAGCCCCGTGGGCTGGGGTGGGGGTGGGGTACCTGCCCAGGTGAGCTCCATATCCTGGGATTGGCCTGACCTTGAGAGCCCCATGGGCTGCTGGAGTCCTGGTAAAAGATGTCAGGACAGTCAGTGAAGCCACCGAGGATATACCTCCAGTAGTTCCTAAACCCTACACCCTGCTGGTCATTCTACTAACCACCAGGACATGGTATTCTGTATTAGTCTTCAATGAAGCCTTCTTTTGTATTCTATTAGTCCCAGAGTCACAAGAAATTTTGGCTTGTGAGTGGCAGGACTCAACATACAACTAAAACAATACTTCCGGGCCGTCTTGCCCCAAGGGTTCAAAAATTCCCACACCATCTTTGGGGAAAGCTCAGCTAAAGACCTAAAAGTTCTACCTCTGGAAAAGGAAACACTCCTTCAATATGCAGACGACATTCTGATCGCCAGCCCTACTAAGGAGACCTCTGAACTACCAAGCCAATAAAGGATACAAGTTGTCCAAGAAAAAGCTCAAATATCACAGACTATGGTGACCTGCGTGGGCTGCATTCTCACAGAAGGTCGGAGAAGCCCATCCCAGGAAAGGGAAGAAACGATTTACAGCCTTACCCATTTCTAAAACTAGAAGACAGCTTAGGGGTTCCTGGGGAGGCCAGGGTTTGCTGCTTCTGGATCCCTAACTACAGTCTACTAGCTGGGCCTCTATATGAAACACTGAAAGAAAAAGATGATGATCCTTTTGAATAGAATCCAGAAGTGGCCTTTCAAGAATGGAAAGAGCAGTCAATTCAGACCCTTGCCCTGGAACTCCCTAATTTAGCTAAACCCTTTGACCTTTACATTCCTAGTGAAATTTGAATGGCCATTGGAGTATTAGTGCAAAACCTGGGACCACTTGAAATGGAACAATGCAAGAATGCCATCCAGGTAGGATAAACTACGGTCACCAAGGGGCTTGGCCCACCGCCACATCTGGCCAAGATACTGGCAGTATCTGAAAACCTGGAAATCAGCAGCCCAAAAGGCCACCTCCCTCCTAAGGGAAAAGGACCCCACGTGGTGATCCTAACCCCCAACCATGCCCTGAAGTTGCAGGGTTTGCTCCGTGGGCACACTGACCTTGAGTGAGGAGGTCCTCCAACTCCAACCTCCAGAGAGATAACTGGGGCAAAGTGGCACCATGACGACTCATGTGACCATCACTTGACCTGGAGTTTCTCTCATAAAACAACAAGAGTGTGTCCCAAAAGAGTAGACTACTGCTTGCAGGACTTACTGCACCCAGAGGGGAGGTAATAATCTTGGCAGGGGAACAGTATATCACGCTGTCACCATAGAAAAGCCTACAGACACTGTGATGATGGTGACCAATAAGACCGGCTGGACTCCTGTTTACTTCAAAAGGCTGTTGACTCAGTGGCCATCATGGTCCTTCATCACCACTGACCCTGGACTGTCTGGGAGTTGAGCAGTCAGGGTGCTGACACCTGGTGCTGTTTTTACGTTAATTCAGGGGCCTAACTGAAGAAAGCACAGACTACTGGTCAGAGCATCTAGGCTGGCAGAAACGGTCAGCCTAAGGTGGCTGAACAAATGTGCGGCGGGGTGAAACTGGACCTCACAGCGTCACTGCACATCTCCTTCCTGGACCCTTAAAGGTCATTAGAATCTATAACACTACCAATACTTGTGCTCAGGCGGACGAGCAGGGAGGCAGGAGGCCTGCGGACAATCAACGTCACCTGGAGGCTGCTGGGGAGAAGATCAGACCCTCTCCCACGGGTATGAGGGCTCCTAACTCAGCACTCAGCAGTTACAGATGAAGGGTCTGCACCCTCAGCACTCTAAGAATGAGGAAGGGGACAAAATGCAGAAGAGGGGTTTGTCCCAGGCAAAGCCCCTTAAAAATCCCTGGGAGATAAAAATAGAATCTGGGCAATAAAATAAAGTCTAACCTTTTTTATCCTTTGTGCTTTGTCTAATTTCACGTGCTCCTAGGGTCCCGCATACAGAGGTTCAACAGCCGGCACTTCAGACCAGATTTCCTAGTGCAGAATGGCTGGGTCGACACTTCAGCTCCTGGAGCACAGTGCAGACTCCGCGATATAGAGCCTGAGCTGCAGCCAACCGGGCCCTCGAGAGCTCCGCCCCCTCCCTCCCACTGACTCTGACAGGATCTCTACACAGCAGCCCAGCCCACAGCCCACGGGGTAGCACATGCTCTCACCTCTGCATTCTCTGATCAAAATATAAAGTTTCCTTTGCTTCTGAACCAAACTCAGTCTCGATCTGTTGGCTCCAATGACACTGGGCAGGGGGACACTTGTTGGGGTCCACTCTGGAGGATCAGTAACAGAAATTGAGAACATTGTAACTTCAATGAACAGATGTGTGAGCCAAACTGTAATTAACATAGAACAGTGTATAAGGCTCGGGTAAAATAAGATGTTTCTAACACTTCCATTTGATATTTCCATCACTTTATTATAAGCAAGTTCAGTGAAAGGTTTGTCTTATTTGTCAGCTCAATACTAGAGAAACGAAGTGATTTCTTTCCAAGGATGTACATCTAATAATCTTGGTTAAAGCTTCAATCTTGTTTTAAATGCTTTTCCATTGAAAATGATACCTCTCTTTCAGCTCCCCCATTTCTGAGAAGTATAAAATCTTATAATTTATTATTACCAAAGGGGAAAGGTGGGAGGAGGGATAAATTAACAGTTTGGGATTAACACATACACACTGCTATGTATAAAATCGATCATTAACAAGGAACTACTGTACAGCACAGGGAACCACACTCAATATTTTGCAATAACCTATAAGGGGAAATAATCTGAAAAAAGAATAGATATTTTTATTGACATCATCTATTAATGACAGTTAAAATGGAACCTAAGGGAAACCGGTGGTGAGTGCTTCTGACCCTGAAGACTTCAATCATCTAAAGTTTGGACTCTGCCTACTTCCCAAGGCCCTTAATGAACATATGTGTAGCCGTAGCTTAAAAAATTCCCCAGTTTGGGTTGTGGAGAGACACTGATTTTGAAAAAGCCCTGGTGTTCTCCTCACATGAATGGGACACTTCCTACAGCTAAAATATGCCTGTCACACCCAGAAGATGGTATACCGTCTGATCGGGAAGAGTTTGGAAAAGGCATCTCATCTCCTCATCTCCTGGTGCTCGGGTTCACCCCTCCAGCGTCTTTACGAACAGTCTCCCCACTTGGAGATGTCAGCACTGTCAACATCCTGTTGCATACAGTTTGGAATTTGTCCAGAGGATGAAGCAGAAGGAGGAGGAACAATGAGAGACAAGTCCTAGGTGTTCGGACAGGCACATGTCATTCTAATTTCCAATCAGGAAGACGAATTGACTAAAAGCTAGGGTTGCCCATGGAAACAGAATAGGGCTTGAAGAAATCCCGCTGCTTTGTGGCCAGTTCCCATAAACACAAGTTGAAAAATGGAACTCAGGGCCGCTAAAATTCACGAAACTGCAGAGTTGAAAATATCTCTCACTGAAAAATGTCTTGAGGAAAGTCAGAGAAAAGGACTTGTAAGCAACGGAGAATGGCAGGAAAGGGATTGGAAGAGGTAGAAAGGACTCGCCATTAAGCACAAGAAAAGGGGCTGAACATTGCCAACATTGCAGCTGGCCAAAAAGGGTGTATGCGTCTTTTTCTGTATATATTCAAGAAAAGGGCATACACTTTTTTAGCCAACCAAACAGGTGCGCACTGGAAATCAGTACTACAAAACATATCACTTCGCATCAGTCAGAAGAGCCTTCCTCATAAAGTGTAAACACCAGAAATGCAGGACAGGGCAAGGAGAAAAGGGAGCCCTGTGAGGCTTATAGTGGAAATGTATATTGCCAATGGTCACTCTTGAGAAGTGTATTGTGTTTACTAAAGCATCTAAAAAATGAGCTACAGAGCACAGGGCACTTGCACTCATGGACGTATATCTTGGGAAAGACAAAAATGGAGAGGACACAGGCACCCCAATTTTTACCGCCTCTCTGTTTCAAAGATCCTCGACTAGGATATAATTTATATGTCTCTGGAGGGAAAAAATGGATAGAGGTGTGGCACTTATGTAGAGTGGAATATTACTCAGCCTGAAAATCAGTGAAATATGGCCCGTTGTAACAACCCCAGAGTAGTTACGTATGATCATTCAAAGTCACATAATTCAAAAAGAAAAAGACAAACAATATTACTAATACATGGAATGTAAACGTGGCTACAAATGACCTGAATTACAAAACAGAATGGGGTCTCAAATTTAGAAGACCAACTTATGTTTGCTTAAGGAAAAAGGAGAGTTGGGGAGCTGCATAAAACCAGAGATTGAAATTAGCACAGATACCGTTCCATAAGCCAAATATGTAATAGAAAAAACCTACTCCCTGGTCAACAAAATGGTCTCAACACGCCATATTCAACACCTACGAATACACCTGACTAGTAAGAATCTTCAAACTCATGGATTTATATGTCTCCGGAAGAGAATCAAGAGTGAGTACAGCGGCATGAACGGAGCAGTGAAAATGCGATAAATCCCATTATCAAAATAAATTACAAAAACAAAACACAATGAGAGTGAAATAGAGAGCAATTCTTAAATAATTCATTCAGGGCTTGTGATGCAACCTGGATTTACCACATCTACACCCAGAGCTGAGTGAGACATAAGGTTGGGCACTTCGGGCTGATAGCATTGTTGAGGTTCAATGAGCAAATGCAGACCCTTTGAAGTCATACTGCATGGTACCCATTCCATGGGTCCCAACTCTCCAGGTTTAAGGGATTCTTTCTTCAGCTAAAACATGCATGGGAAACCCACAGTATGGTGCACCGTGTGACCAGGAAAGGTTTTCAAATGCATCTCAGTTTTCGTCCCCTTTTACTCGGGTTCACCATTCCAGAACGTTTACTAACACTCTCCCCACTTGGAGAGTCAGTGCCTTTAACCTCCTGTTTGGCACAGTTTGCAATTTCTGCGCAAGATGAACAGGAATAGGGAGAACCAATGAGAGACTAGCAGTAAGTGTCTGCACGGGCAAATTTAATGCTCATTTCCCACCAGGAAGAGGAATTAACCAAAGGATCAGCATGCCGTGCCGGAACCAGATTAGGGCCTGAAGCAATCCTGCGGGTTTGCGCCCAGCTCACAAGTTGCGAGTTGAAGAATGGAGCTCAGGGGCACTGTAACTCACAAACATGCAGAGTTATAAATGACAGCTATCGTCCAAAAATATATTGAAGGAAAGCTGCGAATACGACTTGTAAGCAGGGCAGAATTGCAGGAAATCGATTTCAGGGGGTAGACGGGAATTGCATTTAAAGCATAGGAAAAGAGGCAGAACGTCGACAATGATGCTCTTGGGCAAAAAGGGTGTATGCGTTTTTTCCTGAATTTATTCAGGAAAAAAAGCATATGCGCTTTTTGGCCAACCAAGCAAGCATGTTAAAGAAATCTGCACTACAATGAAGTCTCACTGCCCCCAGGTCAAAAGGGACATCTGAAACAAGTGTAAAATCCACAAAGACAGGACAGGGCAAGGAGAACAGAGAGCCTTGTTATGCTGATGGTCGGGAGGTAAACTGCCAACAGCCACTCTGGAGAAGTGTATGGTGTATCCTGGAACCCCTGAAAAACAAAGCAACGGAGCCTACGGCACTTCCACTTATGGTCCTATAGCTTAGGGAAATTAAAATCAAAAACACACAGCCACCCCAAAGTGTCGGACGGCTCTGTTTACAAGAACCTCTTCTACGGTACAAGTTAAATATCCCAGAATGTGAAAAATGGATAAAGAAGTTGTGGTACGTACGTACAATGGAATATCACTCAGCAATGAAAGCTATGTCATCAGACCCGTCGCGGCATAATGAGTGGATTCAGGTACGATGATTCTAAGTGAAATAAGTCACACAGAAAATGAAACATCATAAGATATCACTAATACATGGAATGTAAACTTTGCTACACATGAACTGAATTATAAAACAGAACAGGGTCTCAAATTCAGAAAACCAACTTATGCTTGCTTAAGGGGAAAGGTGAGTTGGGGTGCTGCATAAAACCAGAGATAGAAATTAGCACAGATACCTTTCCAAAAGCCAAATATGTAATAGCCCAGACCTACCCCTTGCTCAACGAAATGGACTAAACACCCCATATTCAACGCCTAGGAATACACCTGACTAGTAAGAATCTTCAAACCCATGGATTCATATGCCTCCGTAGGAGAATGAAGCGTGTGTACAGCGGCATGAATGCAGCAGAGAAAATCCGATAAATCCCATTGTCAAAATGAATTACAAAAACAAAACCCAAGGACAGTGAAATAGAGAGCAATTCTTAAATAATTCATTCAGGGCTTGTGATGCAACCTGGATTTACCACATATACACCCAGAGCTGAGTGACACATAAGGTTGGACACTTTGGGCTGATAGCATTTTTGAGGTTCGATAAGCAAATGCAGACCTTTTGAAGTCATACTGCATGGTAGCCATTCCATGGGTCCCAACTCTCCAGGTTTAAGGGATACTTCCTTCAGCTAAAACATGCATGGGAAACACACATTATGGTGCACCATGTGACGGGGAAACGTTTTCAAATGCATCTCAGTTTTCGTCTCGTTTTACTTGGGTACACCATTCCAGACCCTTTAATAACACTCTCCCCACTTGGAGAGTCTGTACCTTTAACCTCCTGTTTGGCACAGTTTGCAATTTCTGCGCAAAATGAACAGGAATAGGGAGAACCAATGAGAGACTAGCTGTAGGTGTCTGCACGGGCAAATTTAACGCTCATTTCCAACCAGGAAGAGGAATTAACCAAAGGCTCAGCATGCGGTGCCGGAACCAAATTAGGGCCTGAATCTATCATGCGGGTTTGCGGCCAGCTCACAAGAAAGCGATTTGAAGAAAGGAGCTCAGGGGCACTGTAATTCACAAACCTGCAGAGTTATAAATGACAGCTATCGTCCAAAAATATATTGAAGGAAGGCTGTGAAGAGGACTTGAAAGCGGGGCAGAATTGCAGGAAAACGATTTCAGGGGGTAGACTGGAATTGCATTTAAAGCATAGGAAAAGAGGCAGAATGTCGACAATGATGCACTTGGCCAAAAAGTGCGTATGCGTTTTTTACTGAATATATTCAGGAAAAAACGCATACGCCCTTTTTGGCCAACCAAGCAAGCATGTTAACGAAATCTGCACTACAATGAAGTCTCACTGCCCCCCGGTCAAAAGGGCCATCTGAAAAAAGTGTAAAATCCAGAAATGCAGCACAGGCCATGGAGAACAGGGAGCCTTGTTATGCTGATGGGTGGGATGTAAATTGCCAACAGCCACTCTGGAGAAGTGTATGGTGTTTCCTGAAACACCTAAAAAACAAAGCAACTGAGCCTACGGCATTTCCACTTATGGTCCTACAGTTTAGGGACATTAAAATGAAAAACACACAGCCACCCCAAAGTGTCGGACGGCTCTATTTACAAGAACCTCGTCTACAGTACAAGGTAAATATCCCAGAATGTGAAAAATGGATAAAGAAGTTGTGGTATATACGTACAATGGAATATCACTCAGCAATGAAATCTATATCATCAGGCCCGTCGCGGCATAATGAGTGGATTCAGGTACGATGATTCTAAGTGAAATAAGTCACACAGAAAATGAAACATCATAAGATATCACTAATACACGGAATGTAAACTTGGCTACACATGAACTGAATTACAAAACAGAACATGGTCTCAAATTTAGAAAACCAACTTATGTTTGCTTAAGGGGAAAGGTGAGTTGGCGTGCTGCATAAAACCAGAGATAGAAATTAGCACAGATAACTTTCCATAAGCCAAATATGTCATAGTCAAAACCCACCACTTGCTCAACGAAATGGACTAAACACCACATATTCAACACCTAGGAATACACCTGACTAGTAAGAATCTTCAAACCCATGGATTCATATGCCTCCGTAAGAGAATGAAGCGTGTGTACAGCGGCATGAATGCAGCAGAGAAAATCCGATAAATCCCATTGTCAAAATGAATTACAAAAACAGAACCCAAGGACAGTGAAATAGAGCGCAATTCTTAATTAATTCATTCAGGGCTTGTGATGCAACCTGGATTTACCACATATACACCCAGAGCTGAGTGAGACATAAGGTTGGACACTTTGGGCTGATAGCATTGGTGAGGTTCGATAAGCAAATGCAGACCCTTTGAAGTCATACTGCATGGTAGCCATTCCATGGGTCCCAACTGCCAGGTTTAAGGGATTCTTCCTTCAGCTAAAATATGCATGGGAAACCTACATTATGGTGCACCATGTGACGGGGAAACGTTTTCAAATGCATCTCAGTTTTCGTCTCGTTTTACTTGGGTACACCATTCCAGACCCTTTAATAACACTCTCCACCTTGGAGAGTCTGTACTTTTAACCTCCTGTTTGGCACAGTTTGCAATTTCTGCGCAAGATGAACAGGAATAGGGAGAACCAATGAGAGACTAGCTGTAGGTGTCTGCACGGGCAAATTTAATGCTCATTTCGCACCAGGAAGAGGAATTAACCAAAGGCTCAACATGCCATGCCTGAACCAGATTAGGGCCTGACAATCGTCCGGGTTTGCAGCCAGCTCACAAGATAGCGAGTTGAAGAAAGGAGCTCAGGGGCACTGTAACTCACAAACATGCAGAGTAATAAATGACAGCTATCGTCCAAAAATATATTGAAGGAGGTCTGCAAAGACGACTTGTAAGCGGGACAGATTTGCAGGAAAACGATTTCAGTGGGTAGACGGGAATTGCATTTAAAGCATAGGAAAAGAGGCAGAACGTCAACAATGATGCTCTTGGCCAAAAAGGGCGTATGCGTTTTTTTCCTGAATATATTCAAGAATAAACGCATACGCACTTTTTGGCCAACCAAGCAAGCATGTTAAAGAAATCTGCACTACAATGAAGTCTCACTGCCCCCCGGTCAAAAGGGCCATCTGAAAAAAGTGTAAAATCCAGAAAGGCAGCACAGGCCATGGAGAACAGGGAGCCTTGTTATGCTGATGGGCGGGATGTAAATTGCCAACAGCCACCCTGGAGAAGTGTATGGTGTTTCCCGGAACACCGAAAAAACAAAGCTACGGAGCCTACGGCACTTCCACTTATGGTCCTATAGCTTAGGGAAATTAAAATCAAAAACACACAGCCACCCCAAAGTGTCGGACGGCTCTGTTTACAAGAACCTCGTCTACGGTACAAGTTAAATATCCCAGAATGTGAAAAATGGAGAAAGAAGTTGTGGTACGTACGTACAATGGAATATCACTCAGCAATGAAATCTATGTCATCAGGCCCATCGCGGCATAATGAGTGGATTTAGGTACGATGATTCTAAGTGAAATAAGTCACACAGAAAATGAAACATCATAAGATATCACTAATACACGGAATGTAAACTTGGCTACACATGAACTGAATTGCAAAACAGAACAGGGTCTCAAATTTAGAAAACCAACTTATGCTTGCTTAAGGGGAAAGGTGAGTTGGGGTGCTGCATAAAACCAGAGATAGAAATTAGCACAGATACCTTTCCATAAGCCAAATATGTAATAGTCAAGACCTACCCCTTGCTCAACGAAATGGACTAAACACCCCATATTCAACGCCTAGGAATACACCTGAGTAGTAAGAATCTTCAAACCCATGGATTTATATGTCTCCGTAAGAGAATGAAGCGTGTGTACAGCGGCATGAATGCAGCAGAGAAAATCCGATAAATCCCATTATCAAAATGAATTACACAAACAAAACCCAAGGACAGTGAAATAGAGAGCAATTCTTAAATAATTCATTCAGGGCTTGTGATGCAACCTGGATTTACCTCATCTACACCCAGAGCTGAGTGAGACATAAGGTTGGGCACTTCGGGCTGATAGCATTGGTGAGGTTCGATGAGCAAATGCAGACCCTTTGAAGTCATACAGCATGGTAACCATTCCATGGGTCCCAACTCTCCAAGTTTAAGGGATTCTTCCTTCAGCTAAAACATGCATGGGAAACCCACAGTATGGTGCAGCGTGTGATCGGGAAACGTTTTCAAATGCATCTCAGATTTGTCCCCTTTTACTCGGGTTCACAATTCCAGACTCTTTACTAAAACTCTCCCCACTTGGAGAGTCAGTGCCTTTAACCTCCTGTTTGGGACAGTTTGCAATTTCTGCGCAAGATGAACAGGAATAGGGAGAACCAATGAGAGACTAGCTGTAGGTGTCTGCAGGGGCAAATTTAACACTCATTTCCCACCAGGAAGGGGAATTAACCAAAGGCTCAGCATGCCGTGCCGGAACAAGATTAGGGCCTGAAGCAATCCTGCGGGTTTGCGGCCAGCTCACAAGAAAGCGATTTTAAGAAAGGAGCTCAGGGGAACTGTAATTCACAAACCTGCAGAGTTATAAATGACAGCTATCGTGCAAAAATATATTGAAGGAAGGCTGCGAAGAGGACTTGAAAGCGGGGCAGAATTGCAGGAAAACGATTTCATGGGGTAGACTGGAATTGCATTTAAAGCATAGGAAAAGAGGCAGAACGTCGACAATGATGCACTTGGCCAAAAAGGGCGTATGCGTTTTTTCCTGAATATATTCAGGAAAATATATATTCAGGAAAAAACGCATACGCCCTTTTTGGCCAACCAAGCAAGCATGTTAAAGAAATCTGCACTACAATGAAGTCTCACTGCCCCCCGGTCAAAAGGGCCATGTGAAAAAAGTGTAAAATCCAGAAATGCAGCACAGGCCATGGAGAACAGGGAGCCTTGTTAGGCTGATGGGTGGGATGTAAATTGCCAACAGCCACTCTGGAGAAGTGTATGGTGTTTCCTGAAACACCGAAAAAACAAAGCAACGGAGCCTACGGCACTTCCACTTATGGTCCTATAGATTAGGGAAATTAAAATCAAAAACACACAGCCACGCCAAAGTTTCAGATGGCTCTGTTTACAAGAACCTCGTCTACGGTACAAGTTAAATATCCCAGAAAGCGAAAAATGAATAAAGACGTTGTGGTACGTACGTACAATGGAATATCAGTCACCAATGAAATCTATGTCATCTGGCCCGTCGTGGCATAATGAGTGGATTCTGGTACGATGATTCTAAGTGAAAAAAGTCACACAGAAAATGAAACATCATAAGATATCACTAATACACCGAATGTAAACTTGGCTACACATGAACTGAATTACAAAACAGAACAGGGTCTCAAATTTAGAAAACCAACTAATGTTTGCTTAAGGGGAAAGGTGAGTTGGGGTGCTGCATAAAACGAGAGATAGAAATTAGCACAGATACCATTCCATACGTCAAATATGTAATAGTCAAGACCTACACCTTGCTCAACGAAATGGGCTAAACACCCTATATTCAAAGCCTAGGAATAAACCTGACTACTAAGACTCTTCAAACCCATGGATTTACATGTCTCCATAAGAGAATCAAGCGTGTGTACAGCTGCATGAAGGCAGCAGAGAAAATCCGATAAATCCTATTATCAAAATGAATTACAAAAACAAAACACAATGACAGTGAAATAGAGAGCAATTCTTAAATTATTCATTCAGGGCTTGTGATGCAACCTGGATTTACCTCATCTACACCCAGAGCTGAGTGAGACATAAGGTTGGACACTTTGGGGTGATACCACTGGTGAGGTTCGATGAGCAAATGCAGACCATTTGAAGTCATACTGCATGGTACCCATTCCATGGGTCCCAACTCTCCAGGTTTAAGCGATTCTTCCTTCAGCTAAAGCATGCATGGGAAGCCCACAGTATGGTGCACCGTGTGACCAGGAAACGTTTTCAAAGGCATCTCAATTTTCGTCCCCTTTTACTCGGGTTCACAATTCCAGACCCTTTTCTAACACTCTCCAGACTTGGAGAGTCAGGGCCTTTAACCTCCTGTTTGGCACAGTTTGCAATTTCTGCGCAAGATGAACAGGAATAGGGAGAACCAATGAGAGACTAGCTGTAGGTGTCTGCACGGGCAAATTTAACGCACATTTCCCACCAGAAAGACGAATTAACCAAAGGCTCAGCATGCCGTGCCGGAACAAGATTAGGGCCTGAAGCAATCCTGCGGGTTTGCGGCCAGCTCACAAGAAAGCGATTTGAAGAAAGGAGCTCAGGGGCACTGTCATTCACAAACCTGCAGAGTTATAAATGACAGCTATCGTCCAAAAATATATTGAAGGAAGGCTGCGCAGAGGACTTGAAAGCGGGGCAGAATTTCAGGAAAACGATTTCATGGGGTAGACTGGAATTGCATTTAAAGCATAGGAAAAGAGGCAGAACGTCGACAATGATGCACTTGGCCAAAAACGGCGTATGCGTTTTTTCCTGAATATATTCAGGAAAAAACGCATACGCCCTTTTTGGCCAACCAAGCAAGCATGTTAAAGAAATCTGCACTACAATGAAGTCTCACTGCCCCCCGGTCAAAACGGCCATCTGAAAAAAGTGTAAAATCCAGAAATGCAGCACAGGCCATGGAGAACAGGGAGCCTTGTTATGCTGATGGGTGGGATGTAAATTGCCAACAGCCACTCTGGAGAAGTGTATGGTGTTTCCTGAAACACCGAAAAAACAAAGCAACAGAGCCTACGGCACTTCCACTTATGGTCCTATAGCTTAGGGAAATTAAAATAAAAAACACACAGCCACCCCAATGTTTCAGACGGCACTGTTTACAAGAACCTCGTCTACGGTACAAGTTAAATATCCCAGAAAGCGAAAAATGGATAAAGAAGTTGTGGTACGTACGTACAATGGAATATCACTCACCAATGAAATCTATGTCATCTGGCCCGTCGTGGCATAATGAGTGGATTCAGGTACGATGATTCTAAGAGAAATAAGTCACACAGAAAATGAAACATCATAAGATATCACTAATACACCGAATGTAATCTTGGCTACACATGAACTGAATTACAAAAGAGAACAGGGTCTCAAATTTAGAAAACCAACTTATGTTTGCTTAAGGGGAAAGGTGAGTTGGGGTGCTGCATAAAACCAGAGATAGAAATTAGCACAGATACCATTCCATACGTCAAATATGTAATAGTCAAGACCTACCCCTTGCTCAACGAAATGGGATAAACACCCTATATTCAATGCCTAGGAATACACCTGACTAGTAAGAATCTTCAAACCCATGGATTTATATGTCTCCATAAGAGAATCAAGCGTGTGTACAGCTGCATGAATGCAGCAGAGAAAATCCGATAAATCCTATTATCAAAATGAATTACAAAAACAAAACACAATGACAGTGAAATAGAGAACAATTCTTAAATAATTCATTCAGGGCTTGTGATGCAACCTGGATTTACCTCATCTACACCCAGAGCTGAGTGAGACATAAAGTTGGACACTTCGGGCTGATAGCATTGGTGAGGTTCGATGAGCAAATGCAGACCATTTGAAGTCATACTGCATGGTACCCATTCCATGGGTCCCAACTCTCCAGGTTTAAGCGATTCTTCCTTCAGCTAAAACATGCATGGGAAACCCACAGTATGGTGCACCGTGTGACAGGGAAACGTTTTCAAATGCATCTCAGTTTTCGTCCCCTTTTATTCGGGTTCACAATTCCAGACCGTTTACTAACACTCTCCCCACTTGGAGAGTCAGTGCCTTTAACCTCCTGTTTGGCACAGTTTGCAATTTCTGCGCAAGATGAACAGGAATAGGGAGAACCAATGAGAGACTAGCTGTAGGTGTCTGCACGGGCAAATTTAACGCTCATTTCCCACCAGGAAGAGGAATTAACCGAAGGCTCAGCATGCTGTGCCGGAACCAGATTAGGGCCTGAAGCAATCCTGAGGGTTTGCGGCCAGCTCACAAGAAAGCGATTTGAAGAAAGGAGCTCCGGGGCACTGTAATTCAAAACCTGCAGTGTTGTAAATGACAGCTATCGTCCAAAAATATATTGAAGGAAGGCTGCGAAGAGGACTTGAAAGCGGGGCAGAATTTCAGGAAAACGATTTCATGGGGTAGACTGGAATTGCATTTAAAGCATAGGAAAAGAGGCAGAACGTCGACAATGATGCACTTGGCCAAAAAGAGCGTATGCGTTTTTTCCTGAATATATTCAGGAAAAAACGCATACGCTCTTTTTGGCCAACCAAGCAACCATGTTAAAGAAATCTGCACTACAATGAAGTCTCACTGCCCCCCGGTCAAAAGGGCCATCTGAAAAAAGTGTAAAATCCAGAAATGCAGCACAGGCCTTGGAGAACAGGGAGCCTTGTTATGCTGATGGGTGGGATGTAAATTGCCAACAGCCACTCTGGAGAAGTGTATGGTGTTTCCTGAAACACCTAAAAAACAAAGCAACGGAGCCTACGGCACTTCCACTTATGGTCCTATAGCTTAGGGAAATTAAAATCAAAAACACACAGCCACGCCAAAGTTTCAGACGGCTCTGTTTACAAGAACCTCGTCTACGGTACAAGTTAAATATCCCAGAAAGCGAAAAATGGATAAAGAAGTTGTGGTACATACGTACAATGGAATATCACTCACCAATGAAGTCTATGTCATCTGGCCCGTCGTGGCATAATGAGTGGATTCAGGTACGATGATTCTAAGTGAAATAAGTCACACAGAAAATGAAACATCATAATATATCACTAATACACCGAATGTAATCTTGGCTACACATGAACTGAATTACAAAACAGAACAGGGTCTCAAATTTAGAAAACCAACTTATGTTTGCTTAAGGGGAAAGGTGAGTTGGGGTGCTGCATAAAACCAGAGATAGAAATTAGCACAGATACCATTCCATACGTCAAATATGTAATAGTCAAGACCTACCCCTTGCTCAACGAAATGGGCTAAACACCCTATATTCAACGCCTAGGAATACACCTGACTAGTAAGAATCTTCAAACCCATGGATTTATATGTCTCCATAAGAGAATCAAGCATGTGTACAGCTGCATGAAGGCAGCAGAGAAAATCCGATAAATCCTATTATCAAAATGAATTACAAAACAAAACACAATGACAGTGAAATAGAGAGCAATTCTTAAATAATTCATTCAGGGCTTGTGATGCAACCTGGATTTACCTCATCTAAACCCAGAGCTGAGTGAGACATAAGGTTGGACACTTCGGGCTGATAGCATTGGTGAGGTTCGATGAGCAAATGCAGACCATTTGAAGTCATACTACATGGTACCCATTCCATGGGTCCCAACTCTCCAGGTTTAAGCGATTCTTCCTTCAGCTAAAGCATGCATGGGAAGCCCACAGTATGGTGCACCGTGTGACCGGGAAACATTTTCAAATGCATCTCAGTTTTTGTCCCCGTTTACTCGGGTTCAGAATTCCAGACCCTTTACAAACACTCTCCCCACTTGGAGAGTCAGTGCCTTTAACCTGCTGTTTGGCACAGTTTGCAATTTCTGCGCAAGAGGAACAGGAATAGGAAGAACCAATGAGAGACTAGCTGTAGGTGTCTGCACGGGCAAATTTAACGCTCATTTCCAACCAGGAAGAGGAATTAACCAAACGCTCAGCATGCCGTGCCGGAACCAGATTAGGGCCTGAAGCAATCCTGCGGGTTTGAGGCCAGCTCAAAAGAAAGCGATTTGTAGAAAGGAGCTCAGGGGCACTGTAATTCACAAACCTGCAGAGTTATAAATGACAGCTATCGTCCAAAAATATATTGAAGGAAGGCTGCGAAGAGGACTTGAAAGCGGGGCAAAATTGCAGGAAAACGATTTCAGGGGTTAGACTGGAATTGCATTTAAAGCATAGGAAAAGAGGCAGAACGTCGACAATGATGCACTTGGCCAAAAAGGGCGTATGCGTTTTTTTCCGGAATATACGCATACGCCCTTTTTGGCCAACCAAGCAAGCATGTTAAAGAAA
This sequence comes from Delphinapterus leucas, assembly GCF_059928025.1. Taxonomy (NCBI): domain Eukaryota; kingdom Metazoa; phylum Chordata; class Mammalia; order Artiodactyla; family Monodontidae; genus Delphinapterus; species Delphinapterus leucas. The sequence continues at coordinate 6,020,853 of NW_028322235.1, forward strand.
TCTGCACTACAATGAAGTCTCACTGCCCCCCTGTCAAAAGGGCCATCTGAAAAAAGTGTAAAATCCAGAAAGGCAGCACAGGCCATGGAGAACAGGGAGCCTTGTTATGCTCATGGGTGGGATGTAAATTGCCAAGAGCCACTCTGGAGAAGTGTATTGTGTTTCCTGAAACACCTAAAAAACAAAGCAACGGAGCCTACGGCACTTCCACTTATGGTCCAATAGCTTAGGGAAATTAAAATCAAAAACACACAGCCACCCCAAAGTTTCAGACGGCGCTGTTTACAAGAACCTCGTCTACGGTACAAGTTAAATATCCCAGAAAGCGAAAAATGGATAAAGAAGTTGTGGTACGTACGTACAATGGAATATCACTCACCAATGAAATCTATGTCATCTGGCCCGTCGTGGCATAATGAGTGGATTCAGGTACGATGATTCTAAGAGAAATAAGTCACACAGAAAATGAAACATCATAAGTTATCTCTAATACACCGAATGTAATCTTGGCTACACATGAACTGAATTACAAAACAGAACAGGGTCTCAAATTTAGAAAACCAACTTATGTTTGCTTAAGGGGAAAGGTGAGTTGGGGTGCTGCATAAAACCAGAGATAGAAATTAGCACAGATACCATTCCATACGTCAAATATGTAATAGTCAAGACCTACCCCTTGCTCAACGAAATGGGCTAAACACCCTATATTCAACGCCTAGGAATACACCTGACTAGTAAGAATCTTCAAACCCATGGATTTATATGTCTCCATAAGAGAATCAAGCGTGTGTACAGCTGCATGAAGGCAGCAGAGAAAATCCGATAAATCCCATTATCAAAATGAATTACAAAAACAAAACACAATGACAGTGAAATAGAGAGCAATTCTTAAATAATTCATTCAGGGCTTGTGATGCAACCTGGATTTACCTCATCTAAACCCAGAGCTGAGTGAGACATAAGGTTGGATACTTCGGGCTGATAGCGTTGGTGAGGTTCGATGAGCAAATGCAGACCATTTGAAGCCATACAACATGGTACCCATTCCATGGGTCCTTACTCTCCAGGTTTAAGCGATTCTTCCTTCAGCTAAAACATGCATAGGAAACCCACAGTATGGTGCACCGTGTGACCGGGAAACGTTTTCAAATGCATCTCAGTTTTCGTCCCCTTTTACTCGGGTTCACAATTCCAGACCCTTTACGAACACTCTCCCCACTTGGAGAGTCAGTGCCTTTAACCTCCTGTTGGGCACAGTTTGCAATTTCTGCGCAAGATGAACAGGAATAGGGAGAACCAATGAGAGACTAGCTGTAGGTGTCTGCATGGGCAAATTTAACGCTCATTTCCAACCAGGAAGAGGAATTAACCAAACGCTCAGCATGCTGTGCCGGAACCAGATTAGGGCCTGAAGCAATCCTGCGGGTTTGCGGCCAGCTCACAAGAAAGCGATTTGAAGAAAGGAGCTCCGGGGCACTGTAATTCAAAACCTGCAGTGTTATAAATGACAGCTATTGTCCAAAAATATATTGAAGGAAGGCTGCAAAGAGGACTTGAAAGCAGGGAAGAATTGCAGGAAAACGATTTCAGGGGGTAGACTGGAATTGCATTTAAAGCATAGGAAAAGAGGCAGAACGTCGACAATGATGCACTTGGCCAAAAAGGGCGTATGCGTTTTATCCTGAATATATTCAGGAAAAAGCGCATACGCCCTTTTTGGCCAACCAAGCAAGCATGTTAAAGAAATCTGCACTACAATGAAGTCTCACTGCCCCCCTGTCAAAAGGGCCATCTGAAAAAAGTGTAAAATCCAGAAAGGCAGCACAGGCCATGGAGAACAGTGAGCCTTGTTATGCTCATTGGTGGGATGTAAATTGCCAAGAGCCACTCTGGAGAAGTGTATTGTGTTTCCTGAAACACCTAAAAAACAAAGCAACGGAGCCTACTGCACTTCCACTTATGGTCCAATAGCTTAGGGAAATTATAATCAAAAACACACAGCCACCCCAAAGTTTCAGACGGCACTGTTTACAAGAACCTCGTCTACGGTACAAGTTAAATATCCCAGAAAGCGAAAAATGGATAAAGAAGTTGTGGTACGTACGTACAATGGAATATCACTCACCAATGAAATCTATGTCATCTGGCCCGTCGTGGCATAATGAGTGGATTCAGGTACGATGATTCTAAGAGAAATAAGTCACACAGAAAATGAAACATCATAAGTTATCTCTAATACACCGAATGTAATCTTGGCTACACATGAACTGAATTACAAAACAGAACAGGGTCTCAAATTTAGAAAACCAACTTATGTTTGCTTAAGGGGAAAGGTGAGTTGGGGTGCTGCATAAAACCAGAGATAGAAATTAGCACAGATACCATTCCATACGTCAAATATGTAATAGTCAAGACCTACCCCTTGCTCAACGAAATGGGCTAAACACCCTATATTCAACGCCTAGGAATACACCTGACTAGTAAGAATCTTCAAACCCATGGATTTATATGTCTCCATAAGAGAATCAAGCGTGTGTACAGCTGCATGAAGGCAGCAGAGAAAATCCGATAAATCCCATTATCAAAATGAATTACAAAAACAAAACACAATGACAGTGAAATAGAGAGCAATTCTTAAATAATTCATTCAGGGCTTGTGATGCAACCTGGATTTACCTCATCTAAACCCAGAGCTGAGTGAGACATAAGGTTGGATACTTCGGGCTGATAGCGTTGGTGAGGTTCGATGAGCAAATGCAGACCATTTGAAGTCATACTGCATGGTACCCATTCCATGGGTCCTTACTCTCCAGGTTTAAGCGATTCTTCCTTCAGCTAAAACATGCACAGGAAACCCACAGTATGGTGCACCGTGTGACCGGGAAACGTTTTCAAATGCATCTCAGTTTTCGTCCCCTTTTACTCGGGTTCACAATTCCAGACCCTTTACGAACACTCTCCCCACTTGGAGAGTCAGTGCCTTTAACCTCCTGTTGGGCACAGTTTGCAATTTCTGCGCAAGATGAACAGGAATAGGGAGAACCAATGAGAGACTAGCTGTAGGTGTCTGCATGGGTAAATTTAACGCTCATTTCCAACCAGGAAGAGGAATTAACCAAACGCTCAGCATGCTGTGCCGGAACCAGATTAGGGCCTGAAGCAATCCTGCGGGTTTGCGGCCAGCTCACAAGAAAGCGATTAGAAGAAAGGAGCTCCGGGGCACTGTAATTCAAAACCTGCAGTGTTATAAATGACAGCTATTGTCCAAAAATATATTGAAGGAAGGCTGCGAAGAGGACTTGAAAGCAGGACAGAATTGCAGGAAAACGATTTCAGGGGGTAGACTGGAATTGCATTTAAAGCATAGGAAAAGAGGCAGAACGTCGACAATGATGCACTTGGCCAAAAAGGGCGTATGCGTTTTTTCCTGAATATATTCAGGAAAAAGCGCATATGCCCTTTTTGGCCAACCAAGCAAGCATGTTAAAGAAATCTGCACTACAATGAAGTCTCACTGCCCCCCGGTCAAAAGGGCCATCTGAAAAATGTGTAAAATCCAGAAATGCAGCACAGGCCATGGAGAACTGGGAGCCTTGTTATGCTGATGGGTGGGATGTAAACTGCCAACAGCCACTCTGGAGAAGTGTATGGTGTTTCCTGAAACACCTAAAATACAAAGCAACGGAGCCTACGGCACTTCCACTTATGGTCCTATAGCTTAGGGAAATTAAAATCAAAAACACACAGCCACCCCAAAGTTTCAGACGGCTCTGTTTACAAGAACCTCGTCTACGGTACAAGTTAAATATCCCAGAAAGCGAAAAATGGATAAAGAAGTTGTGGTACGTACGTACAATGGAATATCACTCACCAATGAAATCTATGTCATCTGGCCCGTCGTGGCATAATGAGTGGATTCAGGTACGATGATTCTAAGAGAAATAAGTCACACAGAAAATGAAACATCATAAGTTAACTCTAATATACCGAATGTAATCTTGGCTACACATGAACTGAATTACAAAACAGAACAGGGTCTCAAATTTAGAAAACCAACTTATGTTTGCTTAAGGGGAAAGGTGAGTTGGGGTGCTGCATAAAACCAGAGATAGAAATTAGCACATATACCATTCCATACGTCAAATATGTAATAGTCAAGACCTACCCCTTGCTTAACGAAATGGGCTAAACACCCTATATTCAACGCCTAGGAATACACCTGACTAGTAAGAATCTTCAAACCCATGGATTTATATGTCTCCGTAAGAGAATCAAGCATGTGTACAGCTGCATGAAGGCAGCAGAGAAAATCCGATAAATCCTATTATCAAAATGAATTACAAAAACAAAACACAATGACAGTGAAATAGAGAGCAATTCTTAAATAATTCATTCAGGGCTTGTGATGCAACCTGGATTTACCTCATCTAAAGCCAGAGCTGAGTGAGACATAAGGTTGGACACTTCAGGCTGATAGCATTGGTGAGGTTCGATGAGCAAATGCAGACCATTTGAAGTCATACTACATGGTACCCATTCCATGGGTCCCAACTCTCCAGGTTTAAGCGATTCTTCCTTCAGCTAAAGCATGCATGGTAAACCCACAATATGGTGCACCGTGTGACCGGGAAACGTTTTCAAATGCATCTCAGGTTTTGTCCCCTTTTACTCGGGTTCACAATTCCAGACCGTTTACTAACACTCTCCCCACTTGGAGAGTCAGTGCCTTTAACCTCCTGTTTGGCACAGTTTGCAATTTCTGCGCAAGATGAACAGGAATAGGGAGAACCAATGAGAGACTAGCTGTAGGTGTCTGCACAGGCAGATTTAATGCTCATTTCCAACCAGGAAGAGGAATTAACCTAACGCTCAGGATGCCGTGCCGGAACCAGATTAGGGCCTGAAGCAATCCTGCGGGTTTGCGGCCAGCTCACAAGAAAACGATTTGAAGAAAGGAGCTCCGGGTCACTCTAATTCAAAACCTGCAGAGTTATAAATGACAGCTATCGTCCAAAAATATATTGAAGGAAGGCTGCGAAGAGGACTTGAAAGCAGGGCAGAATTGCAGGAAAACGATTTCAGGGGGTAGACTGGAATTGCATTTAAAGCATAGGAAAAGAGGCAGAACGTCGACAATGATGCACTTGGCCAAAAAGGGCGTATGCGTTTTTTCCTGAATATATTCAGGAAAAAACGCATACGCCCTTTTTGGCCAACCAAGCAAGCATGTTAAAGAAATCTGCACTACAATTAAGTCTCACTGCCCCCTGGTCAAAAGGGCCATCTGAAAAAAGTGTAAAATCCAGAAATGCAGCACAGGCCATGGAGAACAGGGAGCCTTGTTATACTGATGGGTGGGATGTAAATTGCCAGCAGCCACTCTGGAGAAGTGTATGGTGTTTCCTGAAACACCTAAAAAACAAAGCAACGGAGCCTACGGCACTTCCACTTATGGTCCTATAGCTTAGGGAAATAAAAATCCACAATACACATCCACCCCAAAGTTTCAGACGGCTCTGTTTACAAGAACCTCGTCTACGGTACAAGTTAAATATCCCAGAAAGCGAAAAATGGATAAAAAAGTTGTGGTACGTACGTACAATGGAATATCACTCACCAATGAAATCTATGTCACCTGGCCCGTCGTGGCATAATGAGTGGATTCAGGTACAATGATTCTAAGAGAAAAAGTCACACAGAAAATGAAACATCATAAGATATCACTAATACACCGAATGTAATCTTGGCTACACATGAACTGAATTACAAAACAGAACAGGGTCTCAAATTGAGAAAACCAACTTATGTTTGCTTAAGGGGAAAGGTGAGTTGGGGTGCTGCATAAAACCAGAGATAGAAATTAGCACAGATACCATTCCATACGTCAAATATGTAATAGTCAAGACCTACCCCTTGCTCAACGAAATGGGCTAAACACCCTATATTCAACGCCTAGGAATACACCTGACTAGTAAAAATCTTCAAACCCATGGATTTATATGTCTCCATAAGAGAATCAAGCGTGTGTACAGCTGCATGAAGGCAGCAGAGAAAATCCGATAAATCCTATTATCAAAATGAATTACGAAAAAAACACAATGACAGTGAAATAGAGAGCAATTCTTAAATAATTCATTCAGGGCTTGTGATGCCACCTGGATTTACCTCATCTACAACCAGAGCTGAGTGAGACATAAAGTTGGACACTTCGGGCTGATAGCATTGGTGACGTTCGATGAGCAAATGCAGACCATTTGAAGTCATGCTACATGGTACCCATTCTTGGGTCCCACATCTCCAGGTTTAAGCGATTCTTCCTTCAGCTAAAGCATGCATGGGAAACCCACAATATGGTGCACCATGTGACCGGGAAACGTTTTCAAATGCATCGCAGGTTTTGTCCCCTTTTACTCGGGTTCACAATTCCAGACCGTTTACTAACACTCTCCCCACTTTGAGAGTCAGTGCCTTTAACCTGCTGATTGGCACAGTTTGCAATTTCTGCGCAAGATGAACAGGATTAGGGAGAACCAATGAGAGACTAGCTGTAGGTGTCTGCACGGGCAAATTTAACGCTCATTTCCAACAACGAAGAGGAATTAACCAAAGGCTCAGCATGCCGTGCCGGAACCAGATTAGGGCCTGAAGCAATCCTGCAGGTTTGCGGCCAGCTCACAAGAAAGCGATTTGAAGAAAGGAGCTCCGGGGCACTCTAATTCACAAACCTGCAGAGTTATAAATGACAGCTATCGTCCAAAAATATATTGAAGGAAGGCTGCGAAGAGGACTTGAAAGCGGGGCAGAATTGCAGGAAAACGATTTCATGGGGTAGACTGGAATTGCATTTAAAGCATAGGAAAAGAGGCAGAACGTCGACAATGATGCACTTGGCCAAAAAGGGCGTATGCGTTTTTTCCTGAATATATTCAGGAAAAAACGCATACGCCCTTTTTGGCCAACAAAGCAAGCATGTTAAAGAAATCTGCACTACAATGAAGTCTCACTGCCCCCCGGTCAAAAGGGCCATCTGAAAAAAGTGTAAAATCCAGAAATGCAGCACAGGCCATGGAGAACAGGGAGCCTTGTTATACTGATGGGTGGGATGTAAATTGCCAGCAGCCACTCTGGAGAAGTGTATTGTGTTTCCTGAAACACCGAAAAAACAAAGCAACAGAGCCTACGGCACATCCACTTATGGTCCTATAGCATAGGGAAATTAAAATCTAAAACACACAGCCACCCCAAAGTTTCAGACGGCTCTGTTTACAAGGACCTCGTCTACGGTACAAGTTAAATATCCCAGAAAGCGAAAAATGGTGAAAGAAGTTGTGGTATGTACGTACAATGGAATATCACTCACCAATGAAATCTATGTCATCTGGCCCGTCGTGGCATAATGAGTGGATTCAGGTACGATGATTCTAAGAGAAATAAGTCATACAGAAAATGAAACATCATAAGTTATCTCTAATACACCGAATATAATCTTGGCTACACATGAACTGAATTACAAAACAGAACAGTGTCTCAAATTTAGAAAACCAACTTATGTTTGCTTAAGGGGAAAGGTGAGTTGGGGTGCTGCATAAAACCAGAGATAGAAATTAGCACAGATACCATTCCATACATCAAATATGTAATAGTCAAGACCTACCCCTTGCTCAACGAAATTGGCTAAACACCCTATATTAAACGCCTAGGAATACACCTGACTAGTAAGAATCTTCAAACCCATGGATTTATATGTCTCCATAAGAGAATCAAGCGTGTGTACAGCTGCATGAAGGCAGTAGAGAAAATCCGATAAATCCCATTATCAAAATGAATTACAAAAACAAAACACAATGACAGTGAAATAGAGAGCAATTCTTAAATAATTCATTCAGGGCTTGTGATGCAACATGGATTTACCTCATCTACACCCAGAGCTGAGTGAGACATAAAGTTGGACACTTCGGGATGATAGCATTGGTGAGGTTCGATGAGCAAATGCAGACCATTTGAAGTCATGCTACATGGTACCCATTCCATGGGTCCCAAATCTCCAGGTTTAAGCGATTCTTCCTTCAGCTAAAGCATGCATGGTAAACCCACAATATGGTGCACCGTGTGACCGGGAAACGTTTTCAAATGCATCTCAGGTTTTGTCCCCTTTTACTCGGGTTCACAATTCCAGACCGTTTACTAACACTCTCCCCACTTGGAGAGTCAGTGCATTTAACCTCCTGTTTGGCACAGTTTGCAATTTCTGCGCAAGATGAACAGGAATAGGGAGAACCAATGAGAGACTAGCTGTAGGTGTCTGCACAGGCAGATTTAATGCTCATTTCCAACCAGGAAGAGGAATTAACCAAACGCTCAGGATGCCGTGCCGGAACCAGATTAGGGCCTGAAGCAATCCTGCGGGTTTGCGGCCAGCTCACAAGAAAACGATTTGAAGAAAGGAGCTCCGGGTCACTCTAATTCAAAACCTGCAGAGTTATAAATGACAGCTATCGTCCAAAAATATATTGAAGGAAGGCTGCGAAGAGGACTTGAAAGCAGGGCAGAATTGCAGGAAAACGATATCAGGGGGTAGACTGGAATTGCATTTAAAGCATAGGAAAAGAGGCAGAACGTCGACAATGATGCACTTGGCCAAAAAGGGCGTATGCGTTTTTTCCTGAATATATTCAGGAAAAAACGCATACGCCCTTTTTGGCCAGCCAAGCAAGCATGTTAAAGAAATCTGCACTACAATGAAGTCTGACTGCCCCCCGGTCAAAAGGGCCATCTGAAAAAAGTGTAAAATCCAGAAATGCAGCACAGGCCATGGAGAACAGGGAGCCTGGTTATACTGATGGGTGGGATGTAAATTGCCAGCAGCCACTCTGGAGAAGTGTATTGTGTTTCCTGAAACACCTAAAAAACAAAGCAACAGAGCCTACGGCACTTCCACTTATGGTCCTATAGCATAGGGAAATTAAAATCAAAAACACACAGCCACCCCAAAGTTTCAGACGGCTCTGTTTACAAGAACCTCGTCTACGGTACAAGTTAAATATCCCAGAAAGCGAAAAATGGAGAAAGAAGTTGTGGTACGTACGTACAATGGAATATCACTCACCAATGAAATCTATGTCATCTGGCCCATCGTGGCATAATGAGTGGATTCAGGTACGATGATTCTAAGTGAAATAAGTCACACAGAAAATGAAACATCATAAGATATCACTAATACACCGAATGTAATCTTGGCTACACATGAACTGAATTACAAAACAGAACAGGGTCTCATATTTAGAAAACCAACTTATGTTTGCTTAAGGGGAAAGGTGAGTTGGGGTGCTGCATAAAACCAGAGATAGAAATTAGCACAGATACCATTCCATACGTCAAATATGTAATAGTCAAGACCTACCCCTTGCTCAACGAAATGGGCTAAGCACCCTATATTCAACGCCTAGGAATACACCTGACTAGTAAGAATCTTCAAACCCATGGATTTATATGTCTCCATAAGAGAATCAAGCGTGTTTACAGCTGCATGAAGGCAGCAGAGAAAATCCGATAAATCCCATTATCAAAATGAATTACAAAAACAAAACACAATGACAGTGAAATAGAGAGCAATTCTTAAATAATTCATTCAGGGCTTGTGATGCAACCTGGATTTACCTCATCTACACCCAGAGCTGAGTGAGACATAAGGTTGGACACTTCGGGCTGATAGCATTGGTGAGGTTCGATGAGCAAATGCAGACCATTTGAAGTCATACTGCATGGTACCCATTCCATGGGTCCCAACTCTCCGGGTTTAAGCTATTCTTCCTTCAGCTAACGCATGCATGGAAGCCCACACTATGGTGCACTGTGTGACCAGGAAACGTTTTCAAAGGCATCTCAGTTTTCGTCCCCTTTTACTCGGGTTCACAATTCCAGACCCTTTACTAACACTCTCCCCAATTGGAGAGTCAGTGCCTTTAACCTGCTGTTTGGCACAGTTTGCAATTTCTGCGCAAGATGAACAGGAATAGGGAGAACCAATGAGAGACTAGCTGTAGGTGTCTGCACGGGCAAATTTAACGCTCATTTCCAACCAGGAAGAGGAATTAACCAAACGCTCAGCATGCCGTGCCGGAACCAGATTAGGGCCTGAAGCAATCCTGCGGGTTTGCGGCCAGATCACAAGAAAGCGATTTGAAGAAAGGAGCTCCGGAGCACTCTAATTCACAAACCTGCAAAGTTATAAGTGACAGCTATCGTCCAAAAATATATTGAAGGAAGGCTGCGAAGAGGACTTGAAAGCGGGGCAGAATTGCAGGAAAACGATTTCAGGGGGTAGACTGGAATTGCATTTAAAGCATAGGAAAAGAGGCAGAACGTCGACAATGATGCACTTGGCCAAAAAGGGCGTATGCGTTTTTTCCTGAATATATTCAGGAAAAAACGCATACGCCCTTTTTGGCCAACCAAGCAAGCATGTTAAAGAAATCTGCACTACAATGAAGTCTTACTGCCCCCCGGTCAAAAGGGCCATCTGAAAAAAGTGTAAAATCCAGAAATGCAGCACAGGCCATGGAGAACATGGAGCCTTGTTATGCTGATGGGTGGGATGTAAATTGCCAACAGCCACTCTGGAGAAGTGTATTGTGTTTCCTGAAACACCTAAAAAACAAAGCAACGGAGCCTGCGGCACTTCCACTTATGGTCCTATAGCTTAGGGAAATTAAAATCAAAAACACACAGCCACGCTAAAGTTTCAGACGGCTCTGTTTACAAGAACCTCGTCTACGGTACAAGTTAAATATCCCAGAAAGCGAAAAATGGAGAAAGAAGTTGTGGTACGTACGTACAATGGAATATCACTCACCAATGAAATCTATGTCATCTGGCCCGTCGTGCCATAATGAGTGGATTCAGGTACGATGATTCTAAGTGAAATAATCCACACAGAAAATGAAACATCATAAGATATATCTAATACACCGAATGTAATCTTGGCTACACAATAACTGAATTACAAAACAGAACAGGGTCTCAAATTTAGAAAACCAACTTATGTTTGCTTAAGGGGAAAGGTGAGTTGGGTGCTGCATAAAACCAGAGATAGAAATTAGCACAGATACCATTCCATACGTCAAATATGTAATAGTCAAGACCTACCCCTTGCTCAACGAAATGGGCTAAACACCCTATATTCAACGCCTAGGAATACACTTGACTGGTAAGAAACTTCAAACCCATGGATTTATATGTCTCCATAAGAGAATCAATCATGTGTACAGCTGCATGAAGGCAGTAGAGAAAATCAGATAAATCCCATTATCAAAATGAATTACAAAAACAAAACACAATGACAGTGAAATAGAGAGCAATTCTTAAATAATTCATTCAGGGCTTGTGATGCAACCTGGATTTACCTCATCTAAACCCAGAGCTGAGTGAGATATAAGGTTGGACATTTGGGCTGATAGCATTGGTGAGGTTCGATGAGCAAATGCAGACCATTTGAAGTCATACTGCATGGTACGCATTCCATGGGTCCCAACTCTCCAGGTTTAAGCGATTCTTCCTTCAGCTAAAGCATGCATGGGAAACCCACAGTATGGTGCACCGTGTGACCGGGAAACGTTTTCAAATGCATTTCAGTTTTCGTCCCCTTTTACTCGGGTTCACAATTCCAGACCCTTTACTAACACTCTCCCCACTTGGAGAGTCAGTGCCCTTAACCTCCTGTTTGGCACAGTTTGCAATTCCTGCGCAAGATGAACAGGAATAGGGAGAACCAATGAGAGACTAGCTGTAGGTGTCTGCACGGGCAAATTTTACGCTCATTTCCAACCAGGAAGAGGAATTAACCAAACGCTCAGCATGCCGTGCCGGAACCAGATTAGGGCCTGAAGCAATCCTGCGGGTTTGCGGCCAGCTCACAAGAAAGCGATTTGAAGAAAGGAGCTCCGGGGCACTGTAATTCAAAACCTGCAGTGTTATAAATGACAGCTATCGTCCAAAAATATATTGAAGGAAGGCTGCGAAGAGGACTTGAAAGCGGGGCAGAATTGCAGGAAAACGATTTCAGGGGGTAGACTGGAATTGCATTTAAAGCATAGGAAAAGAGGCAGAACGTCGACAATGATGCACTTGGCCAAAAAGGGCGTATGCGTTTTTTCCTGAATATATTCAGGAAAAAACGCATACGCCCTTTCGGCCAACCAAGCAAGCATGTTAAAGAAATCTGCACTACAATGAAGTCTCACTGCCCCCCGGTCAAAAGGGCCATCTGAAAAAAGTGTAAAATCCAGAAATGCAGCACAGGCCATGGAGAACAGGGAGCCTTGTTATGTTAATGGGCGGGATGTAAATTGCCAACAGACACTCTGGACAAGTGTATGGTGTTTCCTGGAACACCTAAAAAACAAAGCAACGAAGCCTACGGCACTTCCACTTATGGTCCTATAGCTTAGGGAAATTAAAATCAAAAACACACAAACACCCCAAAGTTTCGGACGGCTCTGTTTACAAGAACCTCGTCTGCGGTTCAAGTTAAATATCCCAGAATGTGAAAAATGGATAAAGAAATTGTCGTACATACGTACAATGGAATATCACTCACCAATGAAATCTATGTCAACAGGCCCGTCGTGGCATAATGAGTGGATTCAGGTATGATGATTCTAAGTTAAATAAGTCACACAGAAAATGAAACATCATAAGATATCACTAATACACAGAATGTAATCTTGGCTACACATGAACTGAATTACAAAACAGAACAGGTCTCAAATTTAGTAAACCAACTTATGTTTGCTTAAGGTGAAAGGTGAGTTGGGGTGCTGCATAAAACCAGACATAGAAATTAGCACAGATACCATTCCATAAGTCAAATATGTAATAGTCAAGACCTACCCCTTGTTCAACGAAATGGGCTAAACACCCTATATTCAACGCCTAGGAATACACCTGACTAGTAAGAATCTTCAAACCCATGGATTTATATGTCTTCATAAGAGAATCAAGCGTGTGTACAGCTGCATAAAGGCAGCAGAGAAAATCCGATAAATGCCATTATCAAAATGAATTACAAAAACAAAACACAATGACAGTGAAATAGAGAGCAATTCTTAAATAATTCATTCAGGGTTTGTGATGCAACCTGGATTTACCTCATCTACACCCAGAGCTGAGTGAGACATAAGGTTGGACACTTTGGGCTGATAGCATTGGTGAGGTTCGATGAGCAAATGCAGACCATTTGAAGTCACACTGCGTGGTACCCATTCCATGGGTCCCAACTCTCCAGGTTTAAGCGATTCTTCCTTCAGATAAAACATGCATGGGAAACCCACAGTATGGTGCACCGTGTGACTGGCAAACGTTTTCAAATGCATCTCAGTTTTCGTCCACTTTTACTCGGGTTCACAATTCCAGACCCTTTACTAACACTCTTCCCATTTGGAGATTCACTGCCTTTAACCTGCTGTTTTGCACAGTTTGCAATTTCTGCGCAAGATGAAAAGGAATAGGGAGAACGAATGAGAGACTAGCTGTAGGTGTCTGCAAGGGCAAATTTAACGCTCATTTCCCACCAGGAAGAGGAATTAACCAAAGGCTCAGCATGCCGTGCCGGAACCAGATTAGGGCCTGAAGCAATCCTGCGTGTTTGTGGCCAGCTCACAAGAAAGCGATTTGGAGAAAGGAGCTCAGGGGCACTGTAACTCACAAACCTGCAGAGTTATAAATGACAGCTATCGTCCAAAAATATATTGAAGGAAGGCTGCGAAGACGACTTCTAAGCGGGACAGATTTGCAGGAAAACGATTTCAGGGGGTAGACGGGAATTGCATTTAAAGCATAGGAAAAGAGGCAGAACGTCGACAATGATGCTCTTGGCCAAAAAGGGCGTATGCGTTTTTTCCTGAATATATTCAGGAAAAAACGCATACGCCCTTTTTGGCCAACCAAGCAAGCACTTTAAAGAAATCTGCACTACAATGAAGTCTCACTGCCCCCCGGTCAAAAGGGCCATCTGAAAAAAGTGTAAAATCCAGAAAGGCAGCACAGGCCATGGAGAACAGGGAGCTTTGTTATGCTGATGGGCGGGATGTAAATTGCCAACAGCCACTCTGGAGAAGTGTATGGTGTTTCCCGGAACACCGAAAAAACAAAGCTACGGAGCCTACGGCACTTCCACTTATGGTCCTATAGCTTAGGGAAATTAAAATCAAAAACACACAGCCACCCCAAAGTGTCGGACGGCTCTGTTTACAAGAACCTCGTCTACGGTACAAGTTAAATATCCCAGAATGTGAAAAATGGATAAAGAAGTTGTGGTACGTACGTACAATGGAATATCACTCAGCAATGAAATCTATGTCATCAGGCCCGTCGCGGCATAATGAGTGGATTCAGGTACGATGATTCTAAGTGAAATAAGTCACACAGAAAATGAAACATCATAAGATATCACTACTACACCGAATGTAAACTTGGCTACACATGAACTGAATTACAAAACAGAACAGGGTCTCAAATTTAGAAAACCAACTTATGCTTGCTTAAGGGGAAAGGTGAGTTGGGGTGCTGCATAAAACCAGAGATAGAAATTAGCACAGAGACCTTTCCATAAGCCAAATATGTAATAGTCAAGACCTACCCCTTGCTCAACGAAATGGACTAAACACCCCATATTCAACGCCTAGGAATACACCTGACTAGTAAGAATCTTCAAACCCATGGATTTATATGTCTCCGTAAGAGAATGAAGCGTGTGTACAGCGGCATGAATGCAGCAGAGAAAATCCGATAAATCCCATTATCAAAATGAATTACACAAACAAAACCCAAGGACAGTGAAATAGAGAGCAATTCTTAAATAATTCATTCAGGGCTTGTGATGCAACCTGGATTTACCACATCTACACCCAGAGCTGAGTGAGACATAAGGTTGGCCACTTCGGGCTGATAGCATTGGTGAGGTTCGATGAGCAAATGCAGACCCTTTGAAGTCATACAGCATGGTACCCATTCCATGGGTCCCAACTCTCCAAGTTTAAGGGATTCTTCCTTCAGCTAAAACATGCATGGGAAACCCACAGTATGGTGCACCGTGTGACTGGCAAACGTTTTCAAATGCATCTCAGTTTTCGTCCCCTTTTACTCGGGTTCACCATTCCAGACCCTTTACGAACACTCTCCCCACTTGGAGAGTCAGTGCCTTTAACCTCCTGTTGGGCACAGTTTGCAATTTCTGCGCAAGATGAAAAGGAATAGGGAGAACGAATGAGAGACTAGCTGTAGGTGTCTGCAAGGGCAAATTTAACGCTCATTTCCCACCAGGAAGAGGAATTAACCAAAGGCTCAGCATGCCGTGCCGGAACCAGATTAGGGCCTGAAGCAATCCTGCGTGTTTGCGGCCAGCTCACAAGAAAGCGATTTGGAGAAAGGAGCTCAGGGGCACTGTAACTCACAAACCTGCAGAGTTATAAATGACAGCTATCGTCCAAAAATATATTGAAGGAAGGCTGCGAAGACGACTTGTAAGCGGGACAGATTTGCAGGAAAACGATTTCAGGGGGTAGACGGGAATTGCATTTAAAGCATAGGAAAAGAGGCAGAACGTCGACAATGATGCTCTTGGCCAAAAAGGGCGTATGCCTTTTTTCCTGAATATATTCAGGAAAAAACGCATACGCCCTTTTTGGCCAACCAAGCAAGCACTTTAAAGAAATCTGCACTACAATGAAGTCTCACTGCCCCCCGGTCAAAAGGGCCATCTGAAAAAAGTGTAAAATCCAGAAAGGCAGCACAGGCCATGGAGAACAGGGAGCTTTGTTATGCTGATGGGCGGGATGTAAATTGCCAACAGCCACTCTGGAGAAGTGTATGGTGTTTCCCGGAACACCGAAAAAACAAAGCTACGGAGCCTACGGCACTTCCACTTATGGTCCTATAGCTTAGGGAAATTAAAATCAAAAACACACAGCCACCCCAAAGTGTCGGACGGCTCTGTTTACAAGAACCTCGTCTACGGTACAAGTTAAATATCCCAGAATGTGAAAAATGGATAAAGAAGTTGTGGTACGTACGTACAATGGAATATCACTCAGCAATGAAATCTATGTCATCAGGCCCGTCGCGGCATAATGAGTGCATTCAGGTACGATGATTCTAAGTGAAATAAGTCACACAGAAAATGAAACATCATAAGATATCACTAATACACGGAATGTAAACTTGGCTACACATGAACTGAATTACAAAACAGAACAGGGTCTCAAATTTAGAAAACCAACTTATGCTTGCTTAAGGGGAAAGGTGAGTTGGGGTGCTGCATAAAACCAGAGATACAAATTAGCACAGATACCTTTCCATAAGCCAAATATGTAATAGTCAAGACCTACCCCTTGCTCAACGAAATGGACTAAACACCCCATATTCAACGCCTAGGAATACACCTGACTAGTAAGAATCTTCAAACCCATGGATTTATATGTCTCCGTAAGAGAATGAAGCGTGTGTACAGCGGCATGAATGCAGCAGAGAAAATCCGATAAATCCCATTATCAAAATGAATTACACAAACAAAACCCAAGGACGTGAGATAGAGAGCAATTCTTAAATAATTCATTCAGGGCTTGTGATGCAACCTGGATTTACCACATCTACACCCAGAGCTGAGTGAGACATAAGGTTGGACACTTCGGGCTGATAGCATTGGTGAGGTTCGATGAGCAAATGCAGACCCTTTGAAGTCATACAGCATGGTACCCATTCCATGGGTCCCAACTCTCCAAGTTTAAGGGATTCTTCCTTCAGCTAAAACATGCATGGGAAACCCACAGTATGGTGCACCGTGTGACTGGCAAACGTTTTCAAATGCATCTCAGTTTTCGTCCCCTTTTACTCGGGTTCACCATTCCAGACCCTTTACGAACACTCTCCCCACTTGGAGAGTCAGTGCCTTTAACCTCCTGTTGGGCACAGTTTGCAATTTCTGCGCAAGATGAAAAGGAATAGGGAGAACCAATGAGAGACTAGCTCTAGGTGTCTGCACGGGCAAATTTAACGCTCATTTCCCACCAGGAAGAGGAATTAACCAAAGGCTCAGCATGCCGTGCCGGAACCAGATTAGGGCCTGAAGCAATCCTGTGGGTTTGCCACCAGCTCACAAGATAGCGAGTTGAAGAAAGGTGCTCAGGGGCACTGTAACTCACAAACCTGCAGAGTTATAAATGACAGCTATCGTCCAAAAATATATTGAAGGAAGGCTGCGAAGACGACTTGTAAGCGGGACAGATTTGCAGGAAAACGATTTCAGGGGGTAGACGGGAATTGCATTTAAAGCATAGGAAAAGAGGCAGAACGTCGACAATGATGCTCTTGGCCAAAAAGGGCGTATGCGTTTTTTCCTGAATATATTCAGGAAAAAACGCATACGCCCTTTCGGCCAACCAAGCAAGCATGTTAAAGAAATCTGCACTACAATGAAGTCTCACTGCCCCCCGGTCAAAAGGGCCATCTGAAAAAAGTGTAAAATCCAGAAATGCAGCACAGGCCATGGAGAACAGGGAGCCTTGTTATGTTAATGGGCGGGATGTAAATTGCCAACAGACACTCTGGACAAGTGTATGGTGTTTCCTGGAACACCTAAAAAACAAAGCAACGAAGCCTACGGCACTTCCACTTATGGTCCTATAGCTTAGGGAAATTAAAATCAAAAACACACAAACACCCCAAAGTTTCGGACGGCTCTGTTTACAAGAACCTCGTCTGCGGTTCAAGTTAAATATCCCAGAATGTGAAAAATGGATAAAGAAATTGTCGTACATACGTACAATGGAATATCACTCACCAATGAAATCTATGTCAACAGGCCCGTCGTGGCATAATGAGTGGATTCAGGTATGATGATTCTAAGTTAAATAAGTCACACAGAAAATGAAACATCATAAGATATCACTAATACACAGAATGTAATCTTGGCTACACATGAACTGAATTACAAAACAGAACAGGTCTCAAATTTAGTAAACCAACTTATGTTTGCTTAAGGTGAAAGGTGAGTTGGGGTGCTGCATAAAACCAGACATAGAAATTAGCACAGATACCATTCCATAAGTCAAATATGTAATAGTCAAGACCTACCCCTTGTTCAACGAAATGGGCTAAACACCCTATATTCAACGCCTAGGAATACACCTGACTAGTAAGAATCTTCAAACCCATGGATTTATATGTCTTCATAAGAGAATCAAGCGTGTGTACAGCTGCATAAAGGCAGCAGAGAAAATCCGATAAATGCCATTATCAAAATGAATTACAAAAACAAAACACAATGACAGTGAAATAGAGAGCAATTCTTAAATAATTCATTCAGGGTTTGTGATGCAACCTGGATTTACCTCATCTACACCCAGAGCTGAGTGAGACATAAGGTTGGACACTTTGGGCTGATAGCATTGGTGAGGTTCGATGAGCAAATGCAGACCATTTGAAGTCACACTGCGTGGTACCCATTCCATGGGTCCCAACTCTCCAGGTTTAAGCGATTCTTCCTTCAGATAAAACATGCATGGGAAACCCACAGTATGGTGCACCGTGTGACTGGCAAACGTTTTCAAATGCATCTCAGTTTTCGTCCACTTTTACTCGGGTTCACAATTCCAGACCCTTTACTAACACTCTTCCCATTTGGAGATTCACTGCCTTTAACCTGCTGTTTTGCACAGTTTGCAATTTCTGCGCAAGATGAAAAGGAATAGGGAGAACGAATGAGAGACTAGCTGTAGGTGTCTGCAAGGGCAAATTTAACGCTCATTTCCCACCAGGAAGAGGAATTAACCAAAGGCTCAGCATGCCGTGCCGGAACCAGATTAGGGCCTGAAGCAATCCTGCGTGTTTGTGGCCAGCTCACAAGAAAGCGATTTGGAGAAAGGAGCTCAGGGGCACTGTAACTCACAAACCTGCAGAGTTATAAATGACAGCTATCGTCCAAAAATATATTGAAGGAAGGCTGCGAAGACGACTTCTAAGCGGGACAGATTTGCAGGAAAACGATTTCAGGGGGTAGACGGGAATTGCATTTAAAGCATAGGAAAAGAGGCATAACGTCGACAATGATGCTCTTGGCCAAAAAGGGCGTATGCGTTTTTTCCTGAATATATTCAGGAAAAAACGCATACGCCCTTTTTGGCCAACCAAGCAAGCACTTTAAAGAAATCTGCACTACAATGAAGTCTCACTGCCCCCCGGTCAAAAGGGCCATCTGAAAAAAGTGTAAAATCCAGAAAGGCAGCACAGGCCATGGAGAACAGGGAGCTTTGTTATGCTGATGGGCGGGATGTAAATTGCCAACAGCCACTCTGGAGAAGTGTATGGTGTTTCCCGGAACACCGAAAAAACAAAGCTACGGAGCCTACGGCACTTCCACTTATGGTCCTAGAGCTTAGGGAAATTAAAATCAAAAACACACAGCCACCCCAAAGTGTCGGACGGCTCTGTTTACAAGAACCTCGTCTACGGTACAAGTTAAATATCCCAGAATGTGAAAAATGGATAAAGAAGTTGTGGTACGTACGTACAATGGAATATCACTCAGCAATGAAATCTATGTCATCAGGCCCGTCGCGGCATAATGAGTGGATTCAGGTACGATGATTCTAAGTGAAATAAGTCACACAGAAAATGAAACATCATAAGATATCACTACTACACCGAATGTAAACTTGGCTACACATGAACTGAATTACAAAACAGAACAGGGTCTCAAATTTAGAAAACCAACTTATGCTTGCTTAAGGGGAAAGGTGAGTTGGGGTGCTGCATAAAACCAGAGATAGAAATTAGCACAGAGACCTTTCCATAAGCCAAATATGTAATAGTCAAGACCTACCCCTTGCTCAACGAAATGGACTAAACACCCCATATTCAACGCCTAGGAATACACCTGACTAGTAAGAATCTTCAAACCCATGGATTTATATGTCTCCGTAAGAGAATGAAGCGTGTGTACAGCGGCATGAATGCAGCAGAGAAAATCCGATAAATCCCATTATCAAAATGAATTACACAAACAAAACCCAAGGACAGTGAAATAGAGAGCAATTCTTAAATAATTCATTCAGGGCTTGTGATGCAACCTGGATTTACCACATCTACACCCAGAGCTGAGTGAGACATAAGGTTGGGCACTTCGGGCTGATAGCATTGGTGAGGTTCGATGAGCAAATGCAGACCCTTTGAAGTCATACAGCATGGTACCCATTCCATGGGTCCCAACTCTCCAAGTTTAAGGGATTCTTCCTTCAGCTAAAACATGCATGGGAAACCCACAGTATGGTGCACCGTGTGACTGGCAAACGTTTTCAAATGCATCTCAGTTTTCGTCCCCTTTTACTCGGGTTCACCATTCCAGACCCTTTACGAACACTCTCCCCACTTGGAGAGTCAGTGCCTTTAACTTCCTGTTGGGCACAGTTTGCAATTTCTGCGCAAGATGAAAAGGAATAGGGAGAACGAATGAGAGACTAGCTGTAGGTGTCTGCAAGGGCAAATTTAACGCTCATTTCCCACCAGGAAGAGGAATTAACCAAAGGCTCAGCATGCCGTGCCGGAACCAGATTAGGGCCTGAAGCAATCCTGCGTGTTTGCGGCCAGCTCACAAGAAAGCGATTTGGAGAAAGGAGCTCAGGGGCACTGTAACTCACAAACCTGCAGAGTTATAAATGACAGCTATCGTCCAAAAATATATTGAAGGAAGGCTGCGAAGACGACTTGTAAGCGGGACAGATTTGCAGGAAAACGATTTCAGGGGGTAGACGGGAATTGCATTTAAAGCATAGGAAAAGAGGCAGAACGTCGACAATGATGCTCTTGGCCAAAAAGGGCGTATGCCTTTTTTCCTGAATATATTCAGGAAAAAACGCATACGCCCTTTTTGGCCAACCAAGCAAGCACTTTAAAGAAATCTGCACTACAATGAAGTCTCACTGCCCCCCGGTCAAAAGGGCCATCTGAAAAAAGTGTAAAATCCAGAAAGGCAGCACAGGCCATGGAGAACAGGGAGCTTTGTTATGCTGATGGGCGGGATGTAAATTGCCAACAGCCACTCTGGAGAAGTGTATGGTGTTTCCCGGAACACCGAAAAAACAAAGCTACGGAGCCTACGGCACTTCCACTTATGGTCCTATAGCTTAGGGAAATTAAAATCAAAAACACACAGCCACCCCAAAGTGTCGGACGGCTCTGTTTACAAGAACCTCGTCTACGGTACAAGTTAAATATCCCAGAATGTGAAAAATGGATAAAGAAGTTGTGGTACGTACGTACAATGGAATATCACTCAGCAATGAAATCTATGTCATCAGGCCCGTCGCGGCATAATGAGTGGATTCAGGTACGATATTCTAAGTGAAATAAGTCACACAGAAAATGAAACATCATAAGATATCACTACTACACGGAATGTAAACTTGGCTACACATGAACTGAATTACAAAACAGAACAGGGTCTCAAATTTAGAAAACCAACTTATGCTTGCTTAAGGGGAAAGGTGAGTTGGGGTGCTGCATAAAACCAGAGATAGAAATTAGCACAGATACCTTTCCATAAGCCAAATATGTAATAGTCAAGACCTACCCCTTGCTCAACGAAATGGACTAAACACCCCATATTCAACGCCTAGGAATACACCTGACTAGTAAGAATCTTCAAACCCATGGATTTATATGTCTCCGTAAGAGAATGAAGCGTGTGTACAGCGGCATGAATGCAGCAGAGAAAATCCGATAAATCCCATTATCAAAATGAATTACACAAACAAAACCCAAGGACAGTGAAATAGAGAGCAATTCTTAAATAATTCATTCAGGGCTTGTGATGCAACCTGGATTTATCACATCTACACCCAGAGCTGAGTGAGACATAAGGTTGGGCACTTCGGGCTGATAGCATTGGTGAGGTTCGATGAGCAAATGCAGACCCTTTGAAGTCATACAGCATGGTACCCATTCCATGGGTCCCAACTCTCCAAGTTTAAGGGATTCTTCCTTCAGCTAAAACATGCATGGGAATCCCACAGTATGGTGCACCGTGTGACTGGCAAACGTTTTCAAATGCATCTCAGTTTTCGTCCCCTTTTACTCGGGTTCACCATTCCAGACCCTTTACGAACACTCTCCCCACTTGGAGAGTCAGTGCCTTTAACCTCCTGTTGGGCACAGTTTGCAATTTCTGCGCAAGATGAAAAGGAATAGGGAGAACGAATGAGAGACTAGCTCTAGGTGTCTGCACGGGCAAATTTAACGCTCATTTCCCACCAGGAAGAGGAATTAACCAAAGGCTCAGCATGCCGTGCCGGAACCAGATTAGGGCCTGAGGCAATCCTGTGGGTTTGCGGCCAGCTCACAAGATAGCGAGTTGAAGAAATGAGCTCAGGGGCACTGTAACTCACAAACCTGCAGAGTAATAAATGACAGCTATCGTCCAAAAATATATTGAAGGAAGGCTGCGAAGACGACTTGTAAGTGGGGCAGAATTGCAGGAAAACGATTTCAGGGGGTACACGGGAATTGCATTTAAAGCATAGGAAAAGAGGCAGAACGTCGACAATGATGCTCTTGGCCAAAAAGGGCGTATGCGTTTTTTCCTGAATATATTCAGGAATAAACGCATACGCCCTTTTTGGCCAACCAAGCAAGCATGTTAAAGAAATCTGCACTACAATGAAGTCTCACTGCCCCCCGGTCAAAAGGGCCATCTGAAAAAAGTGTAAAATCCAGAAAGGCAGCACAGGCCATGGAGAACATGGAGCCTTGTTATGCTGATGGGCGGGATGTAAATTGCCCACAGCCACTCTGGAGAAGTGTATGGTGTTTCCCGGAACACCGAAAAAACAAAGCTACGGAGCCTACGGCACTTCCACTTATGGTCCTATAGCTTAGGGAAATTAAAATCAAAAACACACAGCCACCCCAAAGTGTCGGACGGCTCTGTTTACAAGAACCTCGTCTACGGTACAAGTTAAATATCCCAGAATGTGAAAAATGGATAAAGAAGTTGTGGTACGTACGTACAATGGAATATCACTCAGCAATGAAATCTATGTCATCAGGCCCGTCGCGGCATAATGAGTGGATTCAGGTACGATGATTCTAAGTGAAATAAGTCACACAGAAAATGAAACATCATAAGATATCACTAATACACGGAATGTAAACTTGGCTACACATGAACTGAATTACAAAACAGAACAGGGTCTCAAATTTAGAAAACCAACTTATGCTTGCTTAAGGGGAAAGGTGAGTTGGGGTGCTGCATAAAACCAGAGATAGAAATTAGCACAGATACCTTTCCATAAGCCAAATATGTAATAGTCAAGACCTACCCCTTGCTCAACGAAATGGACTAAACACCCCATATTCAACACCTAGGAATACACCTGACTAGTAAGAATCTTCAAACCCATGGATTTATATGTCTCCGTAAGAGAATGAAGCGTGTGTACAGCGGCATGAATGCAGCAGAGAAAATCCGATAAATCCCATTATCAAAATGAATTACACAAACAAAACCCAAGGACAGTGAAATAGAGAGCAATTCTTAAATAATTCATTCAGGGCTTGTGATGCAACCTGGATTTACCACATCTACACCCAGAGCTGAGTGAGACATAAGGTTGGGCACTTCGGGCTGATAGCATTGGTGAGGTTCGATGAGCAAATGCAGACTCTTTGAAGTCATACCGCATGGTACCCATTCCATGGGTCCCAACTCTCCAAGTTTAAGGGATTCTTCCTTCAGCTAAAACATGCATGGGAAACCCACAGTATGGTGCACCGTGTGACTGGCAAACGTTTTCAAATGCATCTCAGTTTTCGTCCCCTTTTACTCGGGTTCACCATTCCAGACCCTTTACGAACACTCTCCCCACTTGGAGAGTCAGTGCCTTTAACCTCCTGTTTGGCACAGTTTGCAATTTCTGCGCAAGATGAACAGGAATAGGGAGAACCAATGAGAGACTAGCTGTAGGTGTCTGCACGGGCAAATTTAACGCTCATTTCCCACCAGGAAGAGGAATTAACCAAAGGCTCAGCATGCCGTGCCGCAACAAGATTGGGGCCTGAAGCAATCCTGCTGGTTTGCGGCCAGCTCAAAAGAAAGCGATTTGAAGAAAGGAGCTCAGGGGCACTGTAATTCACAAACATGCAGAGTTATAAATGACAGCTATCGTCCAAAATTATATTGAAGGAAGGCTGCGAAGAGGACATGAAAGCGGGGCAGAATTGCAGGAAAACAATTTCAGGGGGTAGACGGGAATTGCATTTAAAGCATAGGAAAAGAGGCAGAACATCGACAATGATGCTCTTGGCCAAAAAGGCCGTATGCGTTTTTTCCTGAATATATTCAGGAAAAAACGCATACGCCCTTTTTGGCCAAGCAAGCAAGCATGTTAAAGAAATCTGCACTACAATGAAGTCTCACTGCCCCCCCGTCAAAAGGGACATCTGAAAAAAGTGTAAAATCCAGAAAGGCAGCACAGGCCATGGAGAACAGCGAGCCTTGTTATGCTGATGGTCGGGATGTAAATTGCCAACAGCCAGTCTGGAAAAATGTATGGTGTTTCCCGGAACATCTAAAAAACAAAGCAACGGAGCCTACGGCAATTTCCCTTATGCTCCTATAGCTTAGGAAAATTAAAATCAAAACACACAGCCACCCAAAAGTCTCGGGCGGCCCTGTTTACAATAACCTCGTCTACGGTACAAGTTAAATATCCCAGAATGTGAAAAATGGATAAAGAAATTTTGGTACGTACGTACAATGGAATATCACTCAGCAATGAAATCTATGTCATCAGGCCCGTCGCGGCATAATGAGTGGATTCAGGTACGATGATTCTAAGTGAAATAAGTCACACAGAAAATGAAACATCATAAGATATCACTACTACACCGAATGTAAACTTGGCTACACATGAACTGAATTACAAAACAGAACAGGGTCTCAAATTTAGAAAACCAACTTATGCTTGCTTAAGGGGAAAGGTGAGTTGGGGTGCTGCATAAAACCAGAGATAGAAATTAGCACAGAGACCTTTCCATAAGCCAAATATGTAATAGTCAAGACCTACCCCTTGCTCAACGAAATGGACTAAACACCCCATATTCAACGCCTAGGAATACACCTGACTAGTAAGAATCTTCAAACCCATGGATTTATATGTCTCCGTAAGAGAATGAAGCGTGTGTACAGCGGCATGAATGCAGCAGAGAAAATCCGATAAATCCCATTATCAAAATGAATTACACAAACAAAACCCAAGGACAGTGAAATAGAGAGCAATTCTTAAATAATTCATTCAGGGCTTGTGATGCAACCTGGATTTACCACATCTACACCCAGAGCTGAGTGAGACATAAGGTTGGGCACTTCGGGCTGATAGCATTGGTGAGGTTCGATGAGCAAATGCAGACCCTTTGAAGTCATACAGCATGGTACCCATTCCATGGGTCCCAACTCTCCAAGTTTAAGGGATTCTTCCTTCAGCTAAAACATGCATGGGAAACCCACAGTATGGTGCACCGTGTGACTGGCAAACGTTTTCAAATGCATCTCAGTTTTCGTCCCCTTTTACTCGGGTTCACCATTCCAGACCCTTTACGAACACTCTCCCCACTTGCAGAGTCAGTGCCTTTAACCTCCTGTTGGGCACAGTTTGCAATTTCTGCGCAAGATGAAAAGGAATAGGGAGAACGAATGAGAGACTAGCTGTAGGTGTCTGCAAGGGCAAATTTAACGCTCATTTCCCACCAGGAAGAGGAATTAACCAAAGGCTCAGCATGCCGTGCCGGAACCAGATTAGGGCCTGAAGCAATCCTGCGTGTTTGCGGCCAGCTCACAAGAAAGCGATTTGGAGAAAGGAGCTCAGGGGCACTGTAACTCACAAACCTGCAGAGTTATAAATGACAGCTATCGTCCAAAAATATATTGAAGGAAGGCTGCGAAGACGACTTCTAAGCGGGACAGATTTGCAGGAAAACGATTTCAGGGGGTAGACGGGAATTGCATTTAAAGCATAGGAAAAGAGGCAGAACGTCGACAATGATGCTCTTGGCCAAAAAGGGCGTATGCGTTTTTTCCTGAATATATTCAGGAAAAAACGCATACGCCCTTTTTGGCCAACCAAGCAAGCACTTTAAAGAAATCTGCACTACAATGAAGTCTCACTGCCCCCCGGTCAAAAGGGCCATCTGAAAAAAGTGTAAAATCCAGAAAGGCAGCACAGGCCATGGAGAACAGGGAGCTTTGTTATGCTGATGGGCGGGATGTAAATTGCCAACAGCCACTCTGGAGAAGTGTATGGTGTTTCCCGGAACACCGAAAAAACAAAGCTACGGAGCCTACGGCACTTCCACTTATGGTCCTATAGCTTAGGGAAATTAAAATCAAAAACACACAGCCACCCCAAAGTGTCGGACGGCTCTGTTTACAAGAACCTCGTCTACGGTACAAGTTAAATATCCCAGAATGTGAAAAATGGATAAAGAAGTTGTGGTACGTACGTACAATGGAATATCACTCAGCAATGAAATCTATGTCATCAGGCCCGTCGCGGCATAATGAGTGGATTCAGGTACGATATTCTAAGTGAAATAAGTCACACAGAAAATGAAACATCATAAGATATCACTACTACACGGAATGTAAACTTGGCTACACATGAACTGAATTACAAAACAGAACAGGGTCTCAAATTTAGAAAACCAACTTATGCTTGCTTAAGGGGAAAGGTGAGTTGGGGTGCTGCATAAAACCAGAGATAGAAATTAGCACAGATACCTTTCCATAAGCCAAATATGTAATAGTCAAGACCTACCCCTTGCTCAACGAAATGGACTAAACACCCCATATTCAACGCCTAGGAATACACCTGACTAGTAAGAATCTTCAAACCCATGGATTTATATGTCTCCGTAAGAGAATGAAGCGTGTGTACAGCGGCATGAATGCAGCAGAGAAAATCCGATAAATCCCATTATCAAAATGAATTACACAAACAAAACCCAAGGACAGTGAAATAGAGAGCAATTCTTAAATAATTCATTCAGGGCTTGTGATGCAACCTGGATTTATCACATCTACACCCAGAGCTGAGTGAGACATAAGGTTGGGCACTTCGGGCTGATAGCATTGGTGAGGTTCGATGAGCAAATGCAGACCCTTTGAAGTCATACAGCATGGTACCCATTCCATGGGTCCCAACTCTCCAAGTTTAAGGGATTCTTCCTTCAGCTAAAACATGCATGGGAATCCCACAGTATGGTGCACCGTGTGACTGGCAAACGTTTTCAAATGCATCTCAGTTTTCGTCCCCTTTTACTCGGGTTCACCATTCCAGACCCTTTACGAACACTCTCCCCACTTGGAGAGTCAGTGCCTTTAACCTCCTGTTGGGCACAGTTTGCAATTTCTGCGCAAGATGAAAAGGAATAGGGAGAACGAATGAGAGACTAGCTCTAGGTGTCTGCACGGGCAAATTTAACGCTCATTTCCCACCAGGAAGAGGAATTAACCAAAGGCTCAGCATGCCGTGCCGGAACCAGATTAGGGCCTGAGGCAATCCTGTGGGTTTGCGGCCAGCTCACAAGATAGCGAGTTGAAGAAATGAGCTCAGGGGCACTGTAACTCACAAACCTGCAGAGTTATAAATGACAGCTATCGTCCAAAAATATATTGAAGGAAGGCTGCGAAGACGACTTGTAAGTGGGGCAGAATTGCAGGAAAACGATTTCAGGGGGTAGACGGGAATTGCATTTAAAGCATAGGAAAAGACGCAGAACGTCGACAATGATGCTCTTGGCCAAAAAGGGCGTATGCGTTTTTTCCTGAATATATTCAGGAAAAAACGCATACGCCCTTTTTGGCCAACCAAGCAAGCATGTTAAAGAAATCTGCACTACAATGAAGTCTCACTGCCCCCCAGTCAAAAGGGCCATCTGAAGAAAGTGTAAAATCCAGAAAGGCAGCACAGGACAGGGAGAACAGGGAGCCTTGTTATGCTGATGGGCGGGATGTAAATTGCCAACAGCCAGTCTGGAATAATGTATGGTGTTTCCCGGAACATCTAAAAAACAAAGCAACGGAGCCTATGGCACTTCCCCTTATGGTCCTATAGCTTAGGAAAATTAAAATCAAAAACACACAGCCACCCAAAAGTCTCGGGCGGCACTGTTTACAAGAACCTCGTCTACGGTACAAGTTAAATATCGCAGAATGTGAAAAATGGATAAAAAAGTTGTAGTACGTACGTACAATGGAATATCACACAGCAATGAAATCTATGTCATCAGGCCCGTCGCGGCATAATGAGTGGATTCAGGTACGATGATTCTAAGTGAAATAAGTCACACAGAAAATGAAACATCATAAGATATCACTACTACACGGAATGTAAACTTGGCTACACATGAACTGAATTACAAAACAGAACAGGGTCTCAAATTTAGAAAACCAACTTATGCTTGCTTAAGGGGAAAGGTGAGTTGGGGTGCTGCACAAAACCAGAGATAGAAATTAGCACAGAGACCTTTCCATAAGCCAAATATGTAATAGTCAAGACCTACCCCTTGCTCAACGAAATGGACTAAACACCCCATATTCAACGCCTAGGAATACACCTGACTAGTAAGAATCTTCAAACCCATGGATTTATATGTCTCCGTAAGAGAATGATGCGTGTGTACAGTGGCATGAAGGCAGCAGAGAAAATCCGATAAATCCCATTATCAAAATGAATTACACAAACAAAACCCAAGGACAGTGAAATAGAGAGCAATTCTTAAATAATTCATTCAGGGCTTGTGATGCAACCTGGATTTACCACATCTACACCCAGAGCTGAGTGAGACATAAGGTTGGGCACTTCGGGCTGATAGCATTGGTGAGGTTCGATGAGCAAATGCAGACCCTTTGAAGTCATACAGCATGGTACCCATTCCATGGGTCCCAACTCTCCAAGTTTAAGGGATTCTTCCTTCAGCTAAAACATGCATGGGAAACCCACAGTATGGTGCACCGTGTGACTGGCAAACGTTTTCAAATGCATCTCAGTTTTCGTCCCCTTTTACTCGGGTTCACCATTCCAGACCCTTTACGAACACTCTCCCCACTTGGAGAGTCAGTGCCTTTAACCTCCTGTTGGGCACAGTTTGCAATTTCTGCGCAAGATGAAAAGGAATAGGGAGAACCAATGAGAGACTAGCTCTAGGTGTCTGCACGGGCAAATTTAACGCTCATTTCCCACCAGGAAGAGGAATTAACCAAAAGCTCAGCATGCCGTGCCGGAACCAGATTAGGGCCTGAGGCAATCCTGTGGGTTTGCGGCCAGCTCACAAGATAGCGAGTTGAAGAAATGAGCTCAGGGGCACTGTAACTCACAAACCTGCAGAGTTATAAATGACAGCTATCGTCCAAAAATATATTGAAGGAAGGCTGTGAAGACGACTTGTAAGTGGGGCAGAATTGCAGGAAAACGATTTCAGGGGCTAGACGGGAATTGCATTTAAAGCATAGGAAAAGAGGCAGAACGTCGACAATGATGCTCTTGGCCAAAAAGGGCGTATGCATTTTTTCCTGAATATATTCAGGAAAAAACGCATACGCCCTTTTTGGCCAACCAAGCAAGCATGTTAAAGAAATCTGCACTACAATGAAGTCTCACTGCCCCCCGGTCAAAAGGGCCATCTGAAGAAAGTGTAAAATCCAGAAAGGCAGCACAGGCCATGGAGAACAGGATCCTTGTTATGCTGATGGGCGGGATGTAAATTGCCAACAGCCAGTCTGGAAAAATGTATGGTGTTTCCCGGAACATCTAAAAAACAAAGCAACGGAGCCTATGGCACTTCCCCTTATGGTCCTATAGTTTAGGAAAATTAAAATCAAAAACACACAGCCACCCAAAAGTCTCGGGCGGCTCTGTTTACAAGAACCTCGTCTACGGTACAAGTTAAATATCCCAGAATGTGAAAAATGGATAAAGAAGTTGTGGTACGTACGTACAATGGAATATCACACAGCAATGAAATCTATGTCATCAGGCCCGTCGCGACATAATGAGTGGATTCAGGTACGATGATTCTAAGTGAAATAAGTCACACAGAAAATGAAACATCATAAGATATCACTAATACACGGAATGTAAACTTGGCAACACATGAACTGAATTACAAAACAGAACAGGGTCTCAAATTTAGAAAACCAACTTATGCTTGCTTAAGGGGAAAGGTGAGTTGGGGTGCTGCATAAAACCAGAGATAGAAATTAGCACAGATACCTTTCCATAAGCCAAATATGTAATAGTCAAGACCTACCCCTTGCTCAACGAAATGGACTAAACACCCCATATTCAACGCCTAGGAATACACCTGACTAGTAAGAATCTGCAAACCCATGGATTTATATGTCTCCGTAAGAGAATGAAGCGTGTGTACAGCGGCATGAATGCAGCAGAGAAAATCCGATAAATCCCATTATCAAAATGAATTACACAAACAAAACCCAAGGACAGTGAAATAGAGAGCAATTCTTAAATAATTCATTCAGGGCTTGTGATGCAACCTGGATTTACCACATCTACACCCAGAGCTGAGTGAGACATAAGGTTGGGCACTTCGGGCTGATAGCATTGGTGAGGTTCGATGAGCAAATGCAGACCCTTTGAAGTCATACAGCATGGTACCCATTCCATGGGTCCCAACTCTCCAAGTTTAAGGGATTCTTCCTTCAGCTAAAACATGCATGGGAAACCCACAGTATGGTGCACCGTGTGACTGGCAAACGTTTTCAAATGCATCTCAGTTTTCGTCCCCTTTTACTCGGGTTCACCATTCCAGACCCTTTACGAACACTCTCCCCACTTGGAGAGTCACGGCCTTTAACCTCCTGTTGGGCACAGTTTGCAATTTCTGCGCAAGATGAAAAGGAATAGGGAGGACGAACGAGAGACTAGCTCTAGGTGTCTGCACGGGCAAATTTAACGCTCATTTCCCACCAGGAAGAGGAATTAACCAAAGGCTCAGCATGCCGTGCCGGAACCAGATTAGGGCCTGAGGCAATCCTGTGGGTTTGCGGCCAGCTCACAAGATAGCGAGTTGAAGAAATGAGCTCAGGGGCACTGTAACTCACAAACCTGCAGAGTTATAAATGACAGCTATCGTCCAAAAATATATTGAAGGAAGGCTGCGAAGACGACTTGTAAGTGGGGCAGAATTCCAGGAAAACGATTTCAGGGGATACACGGTAATTGCATTTAAAGCATAGGAAAAGAGGCAGAACGTTGACAATGATGCTCTTGGCCAAAAAGGGCGTATGCGTTTTTTCCTGAATATATTCAGGAAAAAACGCATACGCACTTTTTGGCCAACCAAGCAAGCATGTTAAAGAAATCTGCACTACAATGAAGTCTCACTGCCCCCCGGTCAAAAGGGCCATCTGAAAAAAGTGTAAAATCCAGAAAGGCAGCACAGGCCATGGAGAACAGCGAACCTTGTTATGCTGATGGGCGGGATGTAAATTGCCAACAGCCAGTCTGGAATAATGTATGGTGTTTCCCGGAACATCTAAAAAACAAATCAACGGAGCCTACGGCACTTCCCCTTATGGTCCTATAGCTTAGGAAAATTAAAATCAAAAACACACAGCCACCCAAAAGTGTCGGACGGCTCTGTTTACAAGAACCTCGTCTACGGTACAAGTTAAATATCCCAGAATGTGAAAAATGGATAAAGAAGTTGTGGTACGTACGTACAATGGAATATCATTCAGCAATGAAATCTATGTCATCAGGCCCGTCGCGGCATAATGAGTGGATTCAGGTACGATGATTCTAAGTGAAATAAGTCACACAGAAAATGAAACATCATAAGATATCACTACTACACGGAATGTAAACTTGGCTACACATGAACTGAATTACAAAACAGAACAGGGTCTCAAATTTAGAAAACCAACTTATGCTTGCTTAAGGGGAAAGGTGAGTTGGGGTGCTGCATAAAACCAGAGATAGAAATTAGCACAGATACCTTTCCATAAGCCAAATATGTAATAGTCAAGACCTACCCCTTGCTCAACGAAATGGACTAAACACCCCATATTCAACGCCTAGGAATACACCTGACTAGTAAGAATCTTCAAACCCATGGATTTATATGTCTCCGTAAGAGAATGAAGCGTGTGTACAGCGGCATGAATGCAGCAGAGAAAATCCGATAAATCCCATTATCAAAATGAATTACACAAACAAAACCCAAGGACAGTGAAATAGAGAGCAATTCTTAAAAAATTCATTCAGGGCTTGTGATGCAACCTGGATTTACCACATCTACACCCAGAGCTGAGTGAGACATAAGGTTGGCCACTTCGGACTGATAGCATTGGTGAGGTTCGATGAGCAAATGCAGACCCTTTGAAGTCATACAGCATGGTACCCATTCCATGGGTCCCAACTCTCCAAGTTTAAGGGATTCTTCCTTCAGCTAAAACATGCATGGGAAACCCACAGTATGGTGCACCGTGTGACTGGCAAACGTTTTCAAATGCATCTCAGTTTTCGTCCCCTTTTACTCGGGTTCACCATTCCAGACCCTTTACGAACACTCTCCCCACTTGGAGAGTCAGTGCCTTTAACCTCCTGTTGGGCACAGTTTGCAATTTCTGCGCAAGATGAAAAGGAATAGGGAGAACGAATGAGAGACTAGCTCTATGTGTCTGCACGGGCAAATTTAACGCTCATTTCCCAACAGGAAGAGGAATTAACCAAAGGCTCAGCATGCCGTGCCAGAACCAGATTAGGGCCTGAGGCAATCCTGTGGGTTTGCGGCCAGCTCACAAGATAGCGAGTTGAAGAAATGAGCTCAGGGACACTGTAACTCACAAACCTGCAGAGTTATAAATGACAGCTATCGTCCAAAAATATATTGAAGGAAGGCTGCGAAGACGACTTGTAAGTGGGGCAGAATTGCAGGAAAACGATTTCAGGGGGTACACGGGAATTGCATTTAAAGCATAGGAAAAGAGGCAGAACGTCGACAATGATGCTCTTGGCCAAAAAGGGCGTATGCGTTTTTTCCTGAATATATTCAGGAATAAACGCATACGCCCTTTTTGGCCAACCAAGCAAGCATGTTAAAGAAATCTGCACTACAATGAAGTCTCACTGCCCCCTGGTCAAAAGGGCCATCTGAAAAAAGTGTAAAATCCAGAAAGGCAGCACAGGCCATGGAGAACATGGAGCCTTGTTATGCTGATGGGCGGGATGTAAATTGCCCACAGCCACTCTGGAGAAGTGTATGGTGTTTCCCGGAACACCGAAAAAACAAAGCTACGGAGCCTACGGCACTTCCACTTATGGTCCTATAGCTTAGGGAAATTAAAATCAAAAACACACAGCCACCCCAAAGTGTCGGACGGCTCTGTTTACAAGAACCTCGTCTACGGTACAAGTTAAATATCCCAGAATGTGAAAAATGGATAAAGAAGTTGTGGTACGTACGTACAATGGAATATCACTCAGCAATGAAATCTATGTCATCAGGCCCGTCGCGGCATAATGAGTGGATTCAGGTACGATGATTCTAAGTGAAATAAGTCACACAGAAAATGAAACATCATAAGATATCACTAATACACGGAATGTAAACTTGGCTACACATGAACTGAATTACAAAACAGAACAGGGTCTCAAATTTAGAAAACCAACTTATGCTTGCTTAAGGGGAAAGGTGAGTTGGGGTGCTGCATAAAACCAGAGATAGAAATTAGCACAGATACCTTTCCATAAGCCAAATATGTAATAGTCAAGACCTACCCCTTGCTCAACGAAATGGACTAAACACCCCATATTCAACACCTAGGAATACACCTGACTAGTAAGAATCTTCAAACCCATGGATTTATATGTCTCCGTAAGAGAATGAAGCGTGTGTACAGCGGCATGAATGCAGCAGAGAAAATCCGATAAATCCCATTATCAAAATGAATTACACAAACAAAACCCAAGGACAGTGAAATAGAGAGCAATTCTTAAATAATTCATTCAGGGCTTGTGATGCAACCTGGATTTACCACATCTACACCCAGAGCTGAGTGAGACATAAGGTTGGCCACTTCGGGCTGATAGCATTGGTGAGGTTCGATGAGCAAATGCAGACTCTTTGAAGTCATACCGCATGGTACCCATTCCATGGGTCCCAACTCTCCAAGTTTAAGGGATTCTTACTTCAGCTAAAACATGCATGGGAAACCCACAGTATGGTGCACCGTGTGACTGGCAAACGTTTTCAAATGCATCTCAGTTTTCGTCCCCTTTTACTCGGGTTCACCATTCCAGACCCTTTACGAACACTCTCCCCACTTGGAGAGTCAGTGCCTTTAACCTCCTGTTGGGCACAGTTTGCAATTTCTGCGCAAGATGAAAAGGAATAGGGAGAACGAATGAGAGACTAGCTCTAGGTGTCTGCACGGGCAAATTTAACGCTCATTTCCCACCAGGAAGAGGAATTAACCAAAGGCTCAGCATGCCGTGCCGGAACCAGATTAGGGCCTGAGGCAATCCTGTGGGTTTGCGGCCAGCTCACAAGATAGCTAGTTGAAGAAATGAGCTCAGGGGCACTGTAACTCACAAACCTGCAGAGTTATAAATGACAGCTATCGTCCAAAAATATATTGAAGGAAGGCTGCGAAGACGACTTGTAATTGGGGCAGAATTGCAGGAAAACG
Organism: Delphinapterus leucas; assembly: GCF_059928025.1. Classification (NCBI taxonomy): domain Eukaryota; kingdom Metazoa; phylum Chordata; class Mammalia; order Artiodactyla; family Monodontidae; genus Delphinapterus; species Delphinapterus leucas. Next base: position 6,055,609 of record NW_028322235.1, read on the forward strand.
ATTTCAGGGGGTACACGGGAATTGCATTTAAAGCATAGGAAAAGAGGCAGAACGTCGACAATGATGCTCTTGGCCAAAAAGGGCATATGCGTTTTTTCCTGAATATATTCAGGAAAAAACGCATACGCCCTTTTTGGCCAACCAAGCAAGCATGTTAAAGAAATCTGCACTACAATGAAGTCTCACTGCCCCCCTGTCAAAAGGGCCATCTGAAAAAAGTGTAAAATCCAGAAAGGCAGCACAGGCCATGGAGAACAGGGAGCCTTGTTATGCTGATGGGCGGGATGTAAATTGCCAACAGCCACTCTGGAGAAGTGTATGGTGTTTCCCGGAACACCGAAAAAACAAAGCTACGGAGCCTACGGCACTTCCACTTATGGTCCTATAGCTTAGGGAAATTAAAATCAAAAACACACAGCCACCCCAAAGTGTCGGACGGCTCTGTTAACAAGAACCTCGTCTACGGTACAAGTTAAATATCCCAGAATGTGAAAAATGGATAAAGAAGTTGTGGTACGTACGTACAATGGAATATCACTCAGCAATGAAATCTATGTCATCAGGCCCGTCGCGGCATAATGAGTGGATTCAGGTACGATGATTCTAAGTGAAATAAGTCACACAGAAAATGAAACATCATAAGATATCACTAATACACGGAATGTAAACTTGGCTACACATGAACTGAATTACAAAACAGAACAGGGTCTCAAATTTAGAAAACCAACTTATGCTTGCTTAAGGGGAAAGGTGAGTTGGGGTGCTGCATAAAACCAGAGATAGAAATTAGCACAGATACCTTTCCATAAGCCAAATATGTAATAGTCAAGACCTACCCCTTGCTCAACGAAATGGACTAAACACCCCATATTCAACGCCTAAGAATACACATGACTAGTAAGAATCTTCAAACCCATGGATTTATATGTTTCGGTAAGAGAAAGAAGCCCTTGTACAGTAGTATGAATGCAGCAGAGAAAATCCGATAAATCTCATTATCAAAATGAATTACAAAAACAAAACACAAGGACAGTGAAATAGAGAGCAATTCTTAAATAATTCATTCAGGGCTTGTGAAGCAACCTGGATTTACCTCATCTAAACTCAGAGCTGAGTGAGACATAAGGTTGGACACTTCGGGCTGATAGCATTGGTGAGGTTCGATGAGCAAATGCAGACCATTAGAAGTCATATTGCATGGTACCCATTCCATGGGTCCCAACTCTCCAGGTTTAAGCGATTCTTCCTTCAGCTAAAGCATGCATGGGAAACCCACAGTATGGTGCACCGTGTGACCGGGAAACGTTTTCAAATGCATCTCAGTTTTTGTCCCCTTTTACTCGGGTTCACCATTCCAGACCCTTTACTAACACTCTCCGCACTTGGAGAGTCAGTGCCTTTAACCTCCTGCTTGGCACAGTTTGCAATTTCTGCGCAAGATGAACAGGAATAGGGAGAACCAATGAGAGACTAGCTGTAGGTGTCTGCACGGGCAAATTTAACGCTCATTTCCAACCAGGAGGAGGAATTAACCAAAGGCTCAGCATGCCGTGCCTGAACCAGATTAAGGCCTGAAGGAATCCTGCGGCTTTTCGGACAGCTCAAAAGAAAGCAATTTGAAGAACGGAGCTCAGGGGCACTGTAATTCACAAACCTGCAAAGTTATAAATGACAGCTATCGTCCAAAAATATATTGAAGGAAGGCTGCGAAGAGGACTTGAAAGCGGGGCAGAATTGCAGGAAAACGATTTCAGGGGGTAGACTGGAATTGCATTTAAAGCATAGGAAAGGAGGCCGAATGTCGACAATGATGCACTTGGCCAAAAAGGGCATATGCGTTTTTTCCTGAATATATTCAGGAAAAAACGCATATGCCCTTTTTGGCCAACCAAGCAAGCCTGTAAAGAAATCTGCACTACAATGAAGTCTCACTGCCCCCAGGTCACAAGGGCTATCTGAAAAAAGTGTAAAATCCAGAAAGGCAGGACAGGTCATGGAGAACAGGGAGCCTTGTTATGCTGATGGGCGGGATGTAAATTGCCAACAGCCACTCTGGAGAAGTGTATGGTGTTTCCTGAAACACGTAGGAAACAAAGCAACACAGCCTATGGCACTTTCACTTATGGTCCTGTAGCTTAGGGAAATTAAAATCAAAAACACACAGCCACCCCAAAGTTTGGGACGGCTCTGTTTACAAGAACCTCGTCTACGGTACAAGTTAAATATCCGAGAAAGCAAAAAATGGATAAAGAAGTTGTGGTACGTACGTACAATGGAATATCACTCAGCAATGAAATCTATGTCATCAGGCCCGTAGCGGCATAATGAGTGGATTCAGGTACAATGATTCTACGAGAAATAAGTCACACAGAAAAAGAAACATCATAAGATATCACTAATACACGGAATGTAAACTTGGCTACACATGAACTGAATTACAAAACAGAACAGGGTCTCAAATTTAGAAAACCAACTTATGCTTGCCTATGGGGAAAGGTGAGTTGGGGTGCTGCATATAACCAGAGATTGAAATTAGCACAGAGAGAACACCTACTGAAGGCTGGCAGAAGACCTCAGACCTCCCAAAAGGCAAGAAACTCCCCCCGTACCTGGGTAGGGCAAAAGAAAAAACAGAGACAAAAGAATAAGGAGGGAACCTGCAGCAGTGGGAGGGAGCTGTGAAGGAGGAAAAGTTTCCACACACTAGGAAGCCCCTCCGGGGGCGGAGACCGCGGGAGGCGGAGGGGGGAGCTTCGGGACCGCGGAGTAGTGCACAGCGAGGGGTGCGGAGGGCAAAGCGGGGAGATTCCCGCACAGAGGATCGGTGCCCACCGGCACTCACCAGCCCGAGAGGCTTGTCTGCTCACCCGCCGGGGCGGGCGGGGCTGCGAGCTGTGGCTCGGGTTTCGGTTTTGGACGGAGCTCAGGTAGAGGACTGGGGTTCGCGGCTTGAACATAGCCTAAAGGGGTTAGTGCACCACGAATAGCTGGGAGGGAGTTCGGGGAAAAGCCTGCACCTGCCGAAGAGGCAAGAGACTTTTTCTTCCCTCTTTGTTTCCTGGTGCGCGAGGAGAGAGGTTTAAGAGCGCTGCTTAAAGGAACTCCAGAGACGGGTGCGAGCCGCGGCTAAAAGCGCGAACCCCAGAGACGGGCGCGAGCCGCGGCTAAAAGCGCGAACCCCAGAGACGGGCGCGAGCCGTGGCTAAAAGCGCGGACCCCAGAAACGGGCGGGAGACGCTAAGGCTGCTGCTGCCGCCACCAAGGGGCCTGTGTGCGAGCACAGGTCACTCTCCACACCCCTCTTCCGCGGAGCCTGTGCAGCCCGCCACTGCCAGGTTCCCGGGAACCAGGGACAACTTCCCCGGGAGAACGCACGGCGGGCCTCAGGCTGGTGCAACATCACACCGGCCTCTGCCGCAACGTCACGCCGCCTCTGACGCCGCAGGCCCGCCCCGCACGCAGTGCCCCTCCTCCCCCCCCCCCGGCCTGAGTGAGCCAGAGCCCCCGAATCAGCGACTCCTTTAACCCTGTCCTGTCTGAGCAAAAAACAGACGCCCTCCAGCGACCTACACGCAGAGGCAGGGCCAAATCTAAAGCTGAGCTCCTTCCTGTAAGCTGTGAGAACAAAGAAGAGAAAGGGAAATCTCTCCCAGCAGCCTCAGAAGCAGCGGATTAAAGCTCCACAATCAACTTGATATACCCTGCATCTGTGGAATACCTGAATAGACAAGGAATGATCCCAAATTGAAGAGGTGGAATTTAGGAGCGAGATCTATGATTTTTTTCCCTTCTCCTCTTTTTGTGAATCTGTACGTGTATGCTTCTGTGTGAGACCGTGCCTGTATACTCTTGCTTCCACCATTTGTCCTAGGGCTCTATCTGTCCATGGTTTTTTAAAAAACTTTTTTTCTCAATAATTAATTTTAATTGTAATAACTTTATTATACTTTACCTTCGTTCTTTCTTTCTTTCTTTCCTTCCTTCCTTCCCTCCTTTAGACAACGAATCACCCCAAATTGAGGAGGTGGTCTCTGAGAGCAAGATTTATGATTTTTCCCCCTTTACCTCTTTTTGTGAAGGTGTATGTGTATGCTTCTGTGTAAGATTTTCTCTGTATAGCTTTGCTTCCAACATTTGTCCTAAGGTTCTATCCGTCCCCTTTTTTTTTTCTAAATATTTTTTAATTCAAATAACTATATTATACTTTATTTTATTTTTACTTATCTTCTTTCTTTCTGTCTTTTTTCCTTCTTTCCCTCCTTCCTTCCTTCCTTCCTTCCTCCCTCCCTCCCTCCTTTCTTTCCTTCTTTGCTTCTTTCTTCCTTCCTTCCTTTCCTCCTTTCCTTCTTTCTTTCCTCATACTTCTACTAATTCTCTCTACTTTTTCTCCCTTTTATTCTGAGCCGTGTGGACGAAAGGCTCTTGGTGCTCCAGCCAGGAGTCAGGGCTCTGCCTCTGAGGTAGGAGAGCCAACTTCAGGGCACTGGTCAACAAGAGGCCACCCAGCTCCACATAATATTAAATGGTGGAAATCTCCCAGTGACCTCCATCTTAACACCAGCACCCAGCTTCACTCAACGACCAGCAAGCCACAGTGCTAGACAACCTATGCCAAACAACTAGCAAAAGAGGAACACAACCCCACCCATTAGCAGAGAGGCTGCCGAAAATCATAATAAGGCCACAGACACCCCAAAACACACCACCAGAAGTGAACCTGCCCACTAAAGAGACAAGATCCAGCCTCATCCACCAGAACACAGGCACTAGTCCCCTCCACCAGGAAGCCTACACAACCCACTGAAACAACCTTATCCACTGGAGACAGACATCAAAAACAACGGGAACACGTACGTGCAGCCTGCAAAAAGGAGACCCCAAACACAGTAAGATAAGCAAAATGAGAAGACAGAAAAACACACAGCAGATGAAGGAGCAAGATAAAAATGCACCAGACCTAACAAATGAAGAGGAAATAGGCAGTCTACCTGAAAAAGAATTCAGAATAATGATAGTAAGGATGATCCGAAATCTTGGAAGTAGAATGGACAAAATGCAAGAAGCAGTTAACAAGGACCTAGAAGAAATAAAGATGAAACAAGCAATGATGAACAATGCAATAAATGAAATTAAAAGTACTCTAGATGGGATCAATAACAGAATAACTGAGGCAGAAGAACGGATAAGTGACCTGGAAGATAAAATAGTGGAAATAACTACTGCAGAGCAGAATAAAGAAAAAAGAATGAAAAGAACTGAGGACAGTCTCAGAGACCTCTGGGACAACATTAAACGCAACAACATTCGAATTATAGGGGTTCCAGAAGAAGAAGAGAAAAAGAAAGGGACTGAGAAAATATTTGAAGAGATTATAGTTGAAAACTTCCCTAATATGGGAAAGGAAATAGTTAATCAAGTCCAGGAAGTACAGAGAGTCCCATACAGGATAAATATAAGGAGAAATACGCCAAGACACATATTAATCAAACTGTCAAAAATTAAATACAAAGAAAGCATATTAAAAGCAGCAAGGGAAAAACAACAAATAACACACAAGGGAATCCCCATAAGGTTAACAGCTGATCTCTCAGCAGAAACCCTACAAGCCAGAAGGGAGTGGCAGGACATACTGAAAGTGATGTAGGAAAGAAACCTGCAACCAAGACTACTCTACCCAGCAAGGATCTCATTCAGATTTGATGGAGAAATTAAAACCTTTACAGACAAGCAAAAGCTGAGAGAGTTCAGCACCACCAAACCAGCTTTACAACAAATGCTAAAGGAACTTCTCTAGACAAGGAACACAAGAGAAGGAAAAGACCTATAATAACGAACCCAAAACAATATAGAAAATGGGAATAGGAACATACATATCGATAATTACCTTAAATGTAAATGGACTGGGGGACCTTGAAGATGGCGGAAGAGTAAGACGCGGAGATCGCCTTCCTCCCCACGGATACACCAGAAATACATCTACACGTGGAACAACTCCTACAGAACACCTACTGAAGGCTGGCAGAAGACCTCAGACCTCCCAAAAGGCAAGAAACTCCCCACGTACCTGGGTAGGGCAAAAGAAAAAAAGAAAAAACAGAGACAAAAGAATAAGGACGGCACCTGCGCCAGTGGGAGGGAGCTGTGAAGGAGGAAAAGTTTCCACACACTAGGAAGCCCCTCCGCGGGCGGAGACTGCGGGAGGCGGAGGGGGGGGCTTCGGGACCGAGGAGTAGTGCACAGCGACGGGTGCGGAGGGCAAAGCGGGGAGATTCCCGCACAGAGGATCGGTGCCGACCGGCACTCACCAGCCCGAGAGGCTTGTCTGCTCACCCGCCCGGGCGGGCGGGGCTGCGAGCTGAAGCTCGGGTTTCGGTTTTGGACGGAGCGCAGGGAGAGGACTGGGGTTGGCGGCTTGAACATAGCCTGAAGGGGTTAGTGCACCACGACTAGCCGGGAGGGAGTTCGGGGAAAAGCCTGCACCTGCCGAAGAGGCAAGAGACTTTTTCTTCCCTCTTTGTTTCCTGGTGCGCGAGGAGAGGGGTTTAAGAGCGCTGCTTAAAGGAACTCCAGAGACGGGCGCGAGCTGCGGCTAAAAGCGCGAACCCCAGAGACGGGCGCGAGCCGCGGCAAAAAGCGCGAACCCCAGAGATGGGCGCGAGCCGCGGCTAAAAGCGCGGACCCCAGAGACGGGCGGGAGACGCTAAGGCTGCTGCTGCCGCCACCAAGGGGCCTGTGTGCGAGCACAGGTCACTCTCCACACCCCTCTTCTGCGGAGCCTGTGCAGCCCGCCACTGCCAGGTTCCCGGGAACCAGGGACAACTTCCCCGGGAGAACGCACGGCGGGCCTCAGGCTGGTGCAACGTCACGCCGGCCTCTGCCGCAACGTCACGCCGCCTCTGACGCCGCAGGCCCGCCCTGCACGCAGTGCCCCTCCTTCCCCCCCCTCACCCCCGGCCTGAGTAAGCCTGAGCCCCCGAATCAGCGGCTCCTTTAACCCCGTCCTGTCTGAGCAAAAAACAGACGCCCTCCAGCGACCTACACGCAGAGGCAGGGCCAAATCCAAAGCTGAGCTCCTGTGAGCTGTGAGAACAAAGAAGAGAAAGGGAAATCTTTCCCAGCAGCCTCAGAAGCAGAGGATTAAAGCTCCACAATCAACTTGATATACCCTGCATCTGTGGAATACCTGAATAGACAAGGAATGATCCCAAATTGAAGAGGTGGAATTTAGGAGCGAGATCTATGATTTTTTTCCCTTCTCCTCTTTTTGTGAATATGTACGTGTATGCTTATGTGTGACATCTTGTCTGTATACTCTTGCTTCCACCATTTGTCCTAGGGCTCTATCCGTCCATGGTTTTTAAAAAAAAAAAATTTTTTTTCTCAATAATTAATTTTAATTGTAATAACTTTATTATACTTTACCGTCGTTCCTTCTTTCTTTCTTTCTTTCTTTCCGTCCTTCCCTCCTTTAGACAACGAATCACCCCAAATTGAGGAGGTGGTCTCTGAGAGCAAGATTTATGACTTTTCCCCCTTTACCTCTTTTTGTGAAGGTGTATGTGTATGCTTCTGTATAAGATTTTCTCTGTATAGCTTTGCTTCCAACATTTGTCCTAAGGTTCTATCCGTCCCTCTTTTTTTTTTTTTCTAAATATTTTTTAATTCAATAACTATATTATACTTTATTTTATTTTTACTGTATCTTCTTTCTTTCTGTCTTTTTTCCTTCTTTCCCTCCTTCCTTCCTTCCTTCCTTCCTCCCTCCCTCCCTCCTTTCTTTCCTTCTTTGCTTCTTTCTTCCTTCCTTCCTTTCCTCCTTTCCTTCTTTCTTTCCTCATACTTCTACTAATTCTCTCTACTTTTTCTCCCTTTTATTCTGAGCCGTGTGGATGAAAGGCTCTTGGTGCTCCAGCCAGGAGTCAGGGCTCTGCCTCTGAGGTAGGAGAGCCAACTTCAGGACACTGGTCAACAAGAGACCTCCCAGCTCCACATAATATTAAACGGTGGAAATCTCCCAGTGACCTCCATCTTAACACCAGCACCCAGCTTCACTCAACGACCAGCAAGCCACAGTGCTAGACAACCTATGCCAAACAACTAGCAAAAGAGGAACACAACCCCACCCATTAGCAGAGAGGCTGCCTAAAATCATAATAAGGCCACAGACACCCCAAAACACACCACCAGACGTGAACCTGCCCACTAGAGAGACAAGATCCAGCCTCATCCACCACAACACAGGCACTAGTCCCCTCCACCAGGAAGCCTACACAACCCACTGAAACAACCTTAGCCACTGAAGACAGACATCAAAAACAACGGGAACTACGAACGTGCAGCCTGCAAAAAGGAGACCCCAAACACAGTAAGATAAGCAAAATGAGAAGACAGAAAAACACACAGCAGATGAAGGAGCAAGATAAAAATGCACCAGACCTAACAAATGAAGAGGAAATAGGCAGTCTACCTGAAAAAGAATTCAGAATAATGATAGTAAGGATGATCCGAAATCTTGGAAGTAGAATGGACAAAATGCAAGAAGCAGTTAACAAGGACCTAGAAGAAATAAAGATGAAACAAGCAATGATGAACAACGCAATAAATGAAATTAAAAGTACTCTAGATGGGATCAATAACAGAATAACTGAGGCAGAAGAACGGATAAGTGACCTGGAAGATAAAATAGTGGAAATAACTACTGCAGAGCAGAATAAAGAAAAAAGAATGAAAAGAACTGAGGACAGTCTCAGAGACCTCTGGGACAACATTAAACGCAACAACATTCGAATTATAGGGGTTCCAGAAGAAGAAGAGAAAAAGAAAGGGACTGAGAAAATATTTGAAGAGATTATAGTTGAAAACTTCCCTAATATGGGAAAGGAAATAGTTAATCAAGTCCAGGAAGCACAGAGAGTCCCATACAGGATAAATACAAGGAGAAATACGCCAAGACACATATTAATCAAACTGTCAAAAATTAAATACAAAGAAAGCATATTAAAAGCAGCAAGGGAAAAACAGCAAATAACACACAAGGGAATCCCCATAAGGTTAACAGCTGATCTCTCAGCAGAAACCCTACAAGCCAGAAGGGAGTGGCAGGACATACTGAAAGTGATGAAGGAGAAAAACCTGCAACCAAGGCTACTCTACCCAGCAAGGATCTCATTCAGATTTGATGGAGAAATTAAAACCTTTACAGACAAGCAAAAGCTGAGAGAGTTTAGCACCACCAAACCAGCTTTACAGCAAATGCTAAAGGAACTTCTCTAGACAAGGAACACAAGAGAAGGAAAAGACCTATAATAACGAACCCAAAACAATATAGAAAATGGGAATAGGAACATACATATCGATAATTACCTTAAATGTAAATGGACTAAATGCTCCCACCAAAAGACACAGATTGGCTGAATGGATACAAAAACAAGACCCTTATATATGCTGTCTACAAGAGACCCACTTCAGACCTAGAGACACATACAGACTGAAAATAAGGGGATGGAAAAAGATATTCCATGCAAATGGAAACCAAAAGAAAGCTGGAGTAGCAATTCTCATATCAGACAAAATAGACTTTAAAATAAGGACTATTACAAGAGACAAAGAAGGACACTACGTAATGATCAAGGGATCGATCCAAGAAGAAGATATAACAATTGTAAATATTTATGCACCCAACATAGGAGCACCTCAATACATAAGGCAAATACTAACAGCCATAAAAGGGGAGATCGACAGTAACACATTCATAGTAGGGGACTTTAACACCCCACTTTCACCCATGGACAGATCATCCAAAATGAAAATAAATAAGGAAACACAAGCTTTAAATGATACATTAAACAAGATGGACTTAATTGATATTTATAGGACACTCCATCCAAAAACAACAGAATACACATTTTTCTCAAGTGCTCATGGAACATTCTCCAGGATAGACCATATCTTGGGTCACAAATCAAGCCTTGGTAAATTTAAGAAAATTGAAATTGTATCAAGTATCTTTTCTGACCACAACGCCATGAGACTAGATATCAATTACAGGAAAAGATCTGTAAAAAATACAAACACATGGAAGCTAAACAATACACTACTTAATAATGAAGTGATCACTGAAGAAATCAAAGAGGAAATAAAAAAATACCTAGAAACAAATGACAATGGAGACACAACGACCCAAAACCTATGGGATGCAGCAAAAGCAGTTCTAAGGGGGAAGTTTATAGCAATACAAGCCCACCTTAAGAAGCAGGAAACATCTCGAATAAACAACCTAACCTTGCACCTCAAGCAATTAGAGAAAGAAGAACAAAAAAACCCCAAAGCTAGCAGAAGGAAAGAAATCATAAAAATCAGATCAGAAATAAATGAAAAAGAAATGAAGGAAACGATAGCAAAGATCAATAAAACTAAAAGCTGGTTCTTTGAGAAGATAAACAAAATAGATAAACCACTAGCCAGACTCATCAAGAAAAAAAGGGAGAAGACTCAAATCAATAGAATTAGAAATGAAAAAGGAGAAGTAACAACTGACACTGCAGAAATAAAAAAAATCATAAGAGATTACTACAAGCAACTCTATGCCAATAAAATGGACAATCTGGAAGAAATGGACAAATTCTTAGAAATGCACAACCTGCCAAGACTGAATCAGGAAGAAATAGAAAATATGAACAGACCAATCACAAGCACTGAAATTGAAACTGTCATTAAAAATCTTCCAACAAACAAAAGCCCAGGACCAGATGGCTTCACAGGTGAATTCTATCAAACGTTTAGAAAAGAGCTAACACCTATCCTTCTCAAACTCTTCCAAAATATAGCAGAGGGAGGAACACTCCCAAATTCCTTCTACGAGGCCACCATCACCTTGATACCAAAACCAGACAAGGATGTCACAAAGAAAGAAAACTACAGGCCAATATCACTGATGAACATAGATGCAAAAATCCTCAACAAAATACTAGCAAACAGAATCCAACAGCACATTAAAAGGATCATACACCATGATCAAGTGGGGTTTATTCCAGGAATGCAAGGATTCTTCAATATACGCAAATCTATCAATGTGATAAACCATATTAACAAATTGAAAGAGAAAAACCATATGATCATCTCAATAGATGCAGAGAAAGCTTTTGACAAAATTCAACACCCATTTATGCTAAAAACCCTGCAGAAAGTAGGCATAGAGGGAACTTTCCTCAACATAATAAAGGCCATATATGACAAGCCCACAGCAAACATCATCCTCAATGGTGAAAAACTGAAAGCATTTCCACTAAGATCAGGAACAAGACAAGGTTGCCCACTCTCACCACTCTTATTCAACATAGTTTTGGAAGTTTTAGCCACAGCAATCAGAGAAGAAAAGGAAATAAAAGGAATCCAAATCGGAAAAGAAGAAGTAAAGCTGTCACTGTTTGCAGATGACATGATACTATACATAGAGAATCCTAAAGATGCTACCAGAAAACTACTAGAGCTAATCAATGAATTTGGTAAAGTAGCAGGATACAAAGTTAATGCACAGAAATCTCTGGCATTCCTATATACTAATGATGAAAAATCTGAAAGTGAAATCAAGAAAACACTCCCATTTACCATTGCAACAAAAAGAATAAAATATCTAGGAATAAACCTACCTAAGGAGACGAAAGACCTGTATGCAGAAAATTATAAGACACTGATGAAAGAAATTAAAGATGATACAAATAGATGGAGAGATATACCATGTTCTTGGATGGGAAGAATCAACATTGTGAAAATGACTCTACTACCCAAAGCAATCTACAGATTCAATGCAATCCCTATCAAACTACCACTGGCATTTTTCACAGAACTAGAACAAAAAATTTCACAATTTGTATGGAAACACAAAAGACCCCGAATAGCCAAAGCAATCTTGAGAACGAAAAAAGGAGCTGGAGGAATCAGGCTCCCTGACTTCAGACTATACTACAAAGGTACAGTAATCAAGACAGTATGGTACTGGCACAAAAACAGAAATATAGATCAATGGAACAGGATAGAAAGCCCAGCGATAAACCCACGCACATATGGACACCTTATCTTTGATAAAGGTGGCAGGAATGTACAGTGGAGAAAGGACAGCCTCTTCAATAAATGGTGCTGGGAAAACTGGACAGGTACATGTAAAAGTATGAGATTAGATCACTCCCTAACACCATACACAAAAATAAGCTCAAAATGGATTAAAGACCTAAATGTAAGGCCAGAAACTATCAAACTCTTAGAGGAAAACATAGGCAGAACACTCTATGACATAAATCACAGCAAGATCCTTTCTGACCCACCTCCTAGAGTAATGGAAATAAAAACAAAAATAAACAAATGGGACCTAATGAAACTTCAAAGCTTTTGCACAGCAAAGGAAAACATAATCAAGACCAAAAGACAACCCTCAGAATGGGAGAAAATATTTGCAAATGAAGCAACTGACAAAGGTTTAATCTCCAAAATTTACAAGCAGCTCATGCAGCTCAATAACAAAAAAACAAACAACCCAATCCAAAAATGGACAGAAGACCTAAATAGACATTTCTCCAAAGAAGATATACAGAATGCCAACAAACACATGAAAGAATGCTCAACATCATTAATCATTAGAGAAATGCAAATCAAAACTACAATGAGATATCATCTCACACCAGTCAGAATGGCCATCATCAAAAAATCTAGAAACAATAAATGCTGGAGAGGGTGTGGAGAAAAGGGAACACTCTTGCACTGCTGGTGGGAATGTGAATTGGTTCAGCCACTATGGAGAACAGTATGGAGGTTCCTTAAAAAACTACAACTAGAATTACCATATGACCCAGCAATCCCACTACTGGGCATATACCCTGAGAAAACCAAAATTCAAAAAGAGTCATGTACCAAAATGTTCATTGCAGCTCTATTTACAATAGCCCGGAGATGGAAACAACCTAAGCGCCCATCATCGGATGAATGGATAAAGAAGATGTGGCACATATATACAATGGAATATTACTCAGCCATAAAAAGAAACGAAATTGAGCTATTTGTAATGAGGTGGATAGACCTAGAGTCTGTCATACAGAGTGAAGTAAGTCAGAAAGAAAAAGACAAATACCGTATGCTAACGCATATATATGGAATTTAAGGGGGAAAAAAATGTCATGAAGAACCTAGGGGTAAGACAGGAATAAAGACGCAGACCTACTGGAGAACGGACTTGAGGATATGGGGAGGGGGAAGGGTGAGCTTTGACAGGGTGAGAGAGAGTCATGGACATATACACACTAACAAACGTAGTAAGGTAGATAGCTAGGGGGAAGCAGCCGCAAGGCACAGGGATATTAGCTCGGTGCTTTGTGACAGCCTGGAGGGGTGGGATAGGGAGAGTGGGAGGGAGGGAGACGCAAGAGGGAAGACATATGGGAACATATGTATATGTATAACTGATTCACTTTGTTATAAAGCAGAAACTAACACACAACTGTAAAGCAATTATACCCCAATAAAGATGTTTAAAAAAAAAAATGTAAATGGACTAAATGCTCCCACCAAAAGACACAGATTGGCTGAATGGATACAAAAACAAGACCCTTATATATGCTGTCTACAAGAGACCCACTTCAGACCTAGAGACACATACAGACTGAAAATAAGGGGATGGAAAAAGATATTCCATGCAAATGGAAACCAAAAGAAAGCTGGAGTAGCAATTCTCATATCAGACAAAATAGACTTTAAAATAAGGACTATTACAAGAGACAAAGAAGGACACTACGTAATGATCAAGGGATCGATCCAAGAAGAAGATATAACAATTGTAAATATTTATGCACCCAACATAGGAGCATCTCAATACATAAGGCAAATACTAACAGCCATAAAAGGGGAGATCGACAGTAACACATTCATAGTAGGGGACTTTAACACCCCACTTTCACCCATGGACAGATCATCCAAAATGAAAATAAATAAGGAAACACAAGCTTTAAATGATACATTAAACAAGATGGACTTAATTGATATTTATAGGACACTCCATCCAAAAACAACAGAATACACATTTTTCTCAAGTGCTCATGGAACATTCTCCAGGATAGATCATATCTTGGGTCACAAATCAAGCCTTGGTAAATTTAAGAAAATTGAAATTGTATCAAGTATCTTTTCTGACCACAACGCCATGAGACTAGATATCAATTACAGGAAAAGACCTGTAAAAAATACAAACACATGGAGGCTAAACAATACACTACTTAATAATGAAGTGATCACTGAAGAAATCAAAGAGGAAATTAAAAAATACCTAGAAACAAATGACAATGGAGACACAACGACCCAAAACCTATGGGATGCAGAAAAAGCAGTTCTAAGGGGGAAGTTTATAGCAATACAAGCCCACCTTAAGAAGCAGGAAACATCTCGAATAAACAACCTAACCTTGCACCTCAAGCAATTAGAGAAAGAAGAACAAAAAAACCCCAAAGCTAGCAGAAGGAAAGAAATCATAAAAATCAGATCAGAAATAAATGAAAAAGAAATGAAGGAAATGATAGCAAAGATCAATAAAACTAAAAGCTGGTTCTTTGAGAAGATAAACAAAATAGATAAACCACTAGCCAGACTCATCAAGAGAAAAAGGGAGAAGACTCAAATCAATAGAATTAGAAATGAAAAAGGAGAAGTAACAACTGACACTGCAGAAATAAAAAAAATCATGAGAGATTACTACAAGCAACTCTATGCCAATAAAACGGACAATCTGGAAGAAATGGACAAATTCTTAGAAATGCACAACCTGCCAAGACTGAATCAGGAAGAAATAGAAAATATGAACAGACCAATCACAAGCACAGAAATTGAAACTGTGATTAAAAATCTTCCAACAAACAAAAGCCCAGGACCAGATGGCTTCACAGGTGAATTCTATCAAACGTTTAGAGAAGAGCTAACACCTCTCCTTCTCAAACTCTTCCAAAATATAGCAGAGGGAGGAACACTCCCAAATTCCTTCTACGAGGCCACCATCACCTTGATACCAAAACCAGACAAGGATGTCACAAAGAAAGAAAACTACAGGCCAATATCACTGATGAACATAGATGCAAAAATCCTCAACAAAATACTAGCAAACAGAATCCAACAGCACATTAAAAGGATCATACACCATGATCAAGTGGGGTTTATTCCAGGAATGCAAGGATTCTTTAATATACGCAAATCTATCAATGTGATAAACCATATTAACAAATTGAAGGAGAAAAACCATATGATCATCTCAATAGATGCAGAGAAAGCTTTCGACAAAATTCAACACCCATTTATGATAAAAACCCTGCAGAAAGTAGGCATAGAGGGAACTTTCCTCAACATAATAAAGGCCATATATGACAAGCCCACAGCAAACATCATCCTCAATTGTGAAAAACTGAAAGCATTTCCACTAAGATCAGGAACAAGACAAGGTTGCCCACCCTCACCACTCTTATTCAACATAGTTTTGGAAGTTTTAGCCACAGCAATCAGAGAAGAAAAGGAAATAAAAGGAATCCAAATCGGAAAAGAAGAAGTAAAGCTGTCACTGTTTGCAGATGACATGATACTATACATAGAGAATCCTAAAGATGCTACCAGAAAACTACTAGAGCTAATCAATGAATTTGGTAAAGTAGCAGGATACAAAGTTAATGCACAGAAATCTCTGGCATTCCTATATACTAATGATGAAAAATCTGAAAGTGAAATCAAGAAAACACTCCCATTTACCATTGCAACAAAAAGAATAAAATATCTAGGAATAAACCTACCTAAGGAGACGAAAGACCTGTATGCAGAAAATTATAAGACACTGATGAAAGAAATTAAAGATGATACAAATAGATGGAGAGATATACCATGTTCTTGGATGGGAAGAATCAACCTTGTGAAAATGACTCTACTACCCAAAGCAATCTACAGATTCAATGCAATCCCTATCAAATTACCACTGGCATTTTTCACAGAACTAGAACAAAAAATTTCACAATTTGTATGGAAACACAAAAGACCCCGAATAGCCAAAGCAATCTTGAGAACGAAAAAAGGAGCTGGAGGAATCAGGCTCCCTGACTTCAGACTATACTACAAAGCTACAGTAATCAAGACAGTATGGTACTGGCACAAAAACAGAAATATAGATCAATGGAACAGGATAGAAAGCCCAGCGATAAACCCACGCACATATGGACACCTTATCTTTGATAAAGGTGGCAGGAATGTACAGTGGAGAAAGGACAGCCTCTTCAATAAATGGTGCTGGGAAAACTGGACAGGTACATGTAAAAGTATGAGATTAGATCACTCCCTAACACCATACACAAAAATAAGCTCAAAATGGATTAAAGACCTAAATGTAAGGCCAGAAACTATCAAACTCTTAGAGGAAAACATAGGCAGAACACTCTATGACATAAATCACAGCAAGATCCTTTCTGACCCACCTCCTAGAGTAATGGAAATAAAAACAAAAATAAACAAATGGGACCTAATGAAACTGCAAAGCTTTTGCACAGCAAAGGAAACCATAATCAAGACCAAAAGACAATCCTCAGAATGGGAGAAAATATTTGCAAATGACAAAGGATTAATCTCCAAAATTTACAAGCAGCTCATGCAGCTCAATAACAAAAAAACAAACAACCCAATCCAAAAATGGGCAGAAGACCTAAATAGACATTTCTCCAAAGAAGATATACAGAATGGCAACAAACACATGAAAGAATGCTCAACATCATTAATCATTAGAGAAATGCAAATCAAAACTACAATGAGATATCATCTCACACCAGTCAGAATGGCCATCATCAAAAAATCTAGAAACAATTAATGCTGGAGAGGGTGCGGAGAAAAGGGAACACTCTTGCACTGCTGGTGGGAATGTGAATTGGTTCAGCCACTATGGAGAACAGTATGGAGGTTCCTTAAAAAACAACAAATAGAATTACCATATGAACCAGCAATCCCACTACTGGGCATATACCCTGAGAAAACCAAAATTCAAAAAGAGTCATGTACCAAAATGTTCATTGCAGCTCTATTTACAATAGCCCGGAGATGGAAACAACCTAAGCGCCCATCATCGGATGAATGGATAAAGAAGATGTGGCACATATATACAATGGAATATTACTCAGCCATAAAAAGAAATGAAATTGAGCTATTTGTAATGAGATGGATAGACCTAGAGTCTGTCATACAGAGTGAAGTAAGTCAGAAAGAAAAAGACAAATACCATATGCTAACACATATATATGGAATTTAAGGGGAAAAAAAGTCATGAAGAACCTAGGGGTAAGAGAGGAATAAAGACACAGACCTACTGGAGAACGGACTTGAGAATATGGGGAGGGGGAAGGGTGAGCTTTGACAGGGCGAGAGAGAGTCATGGACATATACACACTAACAAATGTAGTAAGGTAGATAGCTAGGGGGAAGCAGTCGCAAGGCATAGGGATATTAGCTCGGTGCTTTGGGAAAGCCTGGAGGGGTGGGATAGGGAGAGTGGGAGGGAGGGAGACGCAAGAGGGAAGACATATGGGAACATATGTATATGTATAACTGATTCACTTTGTTATAAAGCAGAAACTAACACACCATTGTAAAGCAATTATACCCCAATAAAGACTTTAAAAAAAAAAAGAAATTAGCACAGATACCGTTCCATAAGCCAAATATATAATAGAAAAGACCTACTCCTTGCTCAACGAAATGGACTCAACACCCGATATTCAATGCCTCGGAATATACCTGACAAGTAAGAATCTTAAAACCCATGGATTTATATGTCTCCATAAGGAAATCAAGCGTGTGTACAGCGGCCTAAACGCAGCAGTGAATATCCGATAAATCCCATTATCAAAATAAATTTCAAAAACAAAACACAATGACAGTGAAATAGAGAGCAATTCTTAAATAATTCATTCAGGGCTTGTGATGCAACCGGGATTTACCACAACTACACCCAGAGCTGGGTGAGACATAAGGCTGGACACTTCGGGCTGATAGCATTAGTGAGGTTCGGTGAGCAAATGCAGACCCTTTGAAGTCATACTGCATGGTACCCATTCCATGGGTCCCAACTCTCCAGGTTTAAGGGATTCTTCCTTCAGCTAAAACATGCATGGGAATCCCAGAGTATGGTCCACCGTGTGATTGGGAAACGTTGTCAAATGCATCTCAGGTTTCGTCCCCTGGTACGCGGGTTCAACATTTCAGATGCTTTACTAACACTCTCCCCACTTGGAGAGTCAGTGCCTTTAACCTCCTGTTTGGCACAGTTTGCAATTTCTGCGCAAGATGAACAGCAATAGGGAGAACCAATGAGGGACTAGCTGTAGATGTCTGCACGGGCAAACGTAACGCTCATTTCCCACCAGGAAGAGGAATTAACCAAAGGCTCAGCGTGCCCTGCCGGAAACAGATTAGGGCCTGAAGCAATCCTGTGGTTTTGCGGTCAGCTCACAAGAAAGCGATTTGAAGAAAGGAGCTCAGGGGCACTGTAATTCACAAACCTGCAGAGTTATGAATGACAGCTATCGTCCAAAAATGTATTGAAGTAAGTCTTCGAAGAGGACTTGAAAGCGGGGCAGAATTTCAGGAAAACGATTTCAGGGGGTAGACTGGAATTGCACTTAAAGCATAGGAAAAGAGGCAGAATGTCCACAATGATGCACTTGGCCAAAAAGGGTGTATGCGTTTTTTCCTGAATATATTCAGGAAAAAACGCATACGCCATTTTTTGGCCAACCAAGCTAGCGTGTAATGGAAATCTTCACTACAATGAAGTCTCACTGCCCCCCGGTCAAAAGGGCCATCTGAAAACAGTGTAAAATCCAGAAATGCAGGACAGGTCATGGAGAACAGGGAGCCTTGTTATGCTGATGGGCGAGATGTAAATTGCCAACAGCCACTCTGGAGAAGTGTATGGTGTTTCCTGAAACACGTAGGAAACAAAGCAACACAGCCTATGGCACTTCCACTTATGTTCTTATAGCTTACGGAAATTAAAATAAAAAACACACAGCCACCCCAAAGTTTGGGACGGCTCTGTTTACAAGAACCTCCTCTACGGTACAAGTTAAATATCCGAGAAAGCAAAAAATGGATAAAGAAGTTGTGGTACGCATGTACAATGGAATATCACTCAGCAATGAAATCTACGTCACCAGGCCGGTAGCGGCATGATGAGTGGATTCAGGTAGGATGATTCTACGAGAAATAAGTCACACAGAAAAAGAAACATCATAAGCTATCACTAATACACGGAATGTAAACTTGGCTACACATGAACTGAGTTACAAAAGAGAACAGGGTCTCAAATTTAGAAAACCAACTTATGCTTGCTTATGGGGAAAGGTGAGTTGGGGTGCTGCATAAAACCAGAGATTGAAGTTAGCACAGATACCGTTCCATAAGCCAAATATATAAGAGACAAGACCTACTCCTTGCTCAACGAAATGGACTCAAAACCCCATATTCAACGCCTGGGAATATACCTGACAAGTAAGAATCTTAAAACCCATGGATTTATATGTCTCCATAAGGAAATCAACTGTGTGTACAGTGGCCTAAACGCAGCAGTGAAAATCCGATAAATCCGATTATCAAAATAAATTTCAAAAACAAAACACAATGACAGTGAAATAGAGAACAATTCTTAAATAATTCATTCAGGGCTTGTGATGCAACCTGGATTTACCACATCTAGACCCAGAGCTGGGTGAGACATAAGGCTGGATACTTCGGGCTGATAGCATTGGTGAGGTTCGGTGAGCAAACACAGACCCTTTGAAGTCACACTGCATGGTACCCATTCCATGGGTCCCAGCTCTCCAGGTTTAAGGGATTCTTTCTTCAGGTAAAACATGCATGGGAAACCCAGAGTATGGTCCACCGTGTGATTGGGAAACGTTTTCAAGTGCCTCTCATGTTTCGTCCCCTGGTACTCGGGTTCACCATTCCAGAAGCTTTGCTAACACTCTCCCCACTTGGAGAGTCAGTGCCTTTAACGTCCTGTTTGGCACAGTTTGCAATTTCTGCACAAGATGAACAGGAATAGGGAGAACCAATGAGAGACTAGCTCTAGGTGTCTGCACGGGCAAGTGTAACGCTCATTTCCCACTAGGAAGAGGAATTAACCAAAGGCTCAGCGTGCCCTGCCGGAAACAGATTAGGGCCTGAAGCAATCCTGCGGTTTTGCGGCAAGCTCACAAGACAGCGATTTGAAGAAAGGAGCTCAGGGGCACTGTAATTCACAAACCTGCAGAGTTATGAATGACAGCTATCATCCAAAAATGTATTGAAGTAAGTCTTCGAAGAGGAGTTGAAAGTGGGGCAGAATTTCAGGAAAACGATTTGAGGGGGTGGACTGGAATTGCACTTAAAGCATAGGAAAAGAGGCAGAATGTCGACAATGATGCACTTGGCCAAAAAGGGCGTATTTGTTTTTTCCTGAATATATTCAGGAAAAAACGCATACACACTTTTTGGCCAACCAAGCAAGCGTGTAAAGGAAATCTTCACTATAATGAAGTCTCACTGCCCCCTGGTCAAAAGGGCCACCTGAAAAAAGTGTAAAATCCAGAAAGGCAGGACAGGTCATGGAGAACAGGGAGCCTTGTTATGCTGATGGGCGGGATGTAAATTGCCAACAGCCACTCTGCAGAAGAGTATGGTGTTTCCTGAAACACGTAGGACACAAAGCAACACAGCCTATGGCACTTCCACTTATGGTCCTATAGCTTAGGGAAATTAAAATCAAAAACACACAGCCACCCCAAAGTTTGGGATGGCTCTGTTTATAAGAACCTCCTCTATGGTACAAGTTAAATATCCGAGAAAGCAAAAAATGGATAAAGAAGTTGTGGTACGTACGTACAATGGAATATCACTCAGCAATGAAATCTATGTTATCAGGCCTGTTGCAGCATAATGAGTGGATGCAGCTACGATGATTCTAAGTGAAATTAGTCACACAGAGAAAGAAACATCATAAGATATCAGTAATAGACGGAATGTAAACTTGGCTACACATGAACTGAATTACAAAACAGAACAGGGTCTCAAATTTAGAAAACCAACTTATGCTTGCTTAAGCGGAAATGTGAGTTGGGGTGCTGCATAAAACCAGAGATTGAAATTACCACAGATACCCTTCCATAAGCCAAATACATTAGAGTCAAGGCCTACTCCTTGCTCAACGAAATGGACTCAACACCACACATTCAACGCCTAGGAATACACCTGACTAGTAAGAATCTTACAACCCATGGATTTATATGTCTACGTAAGAGAATCAAGCGTGTGTACAGCGGAATAAATGCAGCAGTGAAAATCCGATAAATCCAGTTATCAAAATGAATTACAAAAACAAAACACAATGACAGTGAAATAGAGAGCAATTCTTAAATAATTCATTCAGGGCTTGTGATGCAACCTGGATTTACCACATCTACACCCAGAGCTTGGTGAGACATAAGGCCGGACCCTTCAGGCTGATAGCATTGGTGAGGTTCGGTGAGCAAATGCAGACCCTTTGTAGTCATACTGCATGGTACCCATTCCATTGGTCCCAACTCTCCAGGTTTAAGGGATTCTTCCTTCAGCTAAAACATGCATGGGAAACCCAGAGTATCGTCCACCGTGTGACCGGTAAACATTTTTAAATGCATCTCAGTTTTCGTCCCCTGGTACTCGGGTTTACCATTCCAGACACTTTACTAACACTCTCCCCACTTGGAGAGTCAGTGCCTTTAACCTCCTGTTTGGCACAGTTTGCAATTTCTGTGCAACATGAACAGGAATAGGGAGAACCAATGAGAGACTAGCTGTAGGTATCTGCACGGGCAAATTTTACGCTCATTTCCCACTAGGAAGAGGAAATAGCCAAAGGCTCAGCATGCCGTGCCAGAACCAGATTAGGGCCTGAAGCAATCCTGCGGTTTTGTGGCCAGCTCACAAGAAAGCGAGTTGAAGAAAGGAGCTCAGAGCCACTGCCATTCACAAATCTGCAGAGTTATAAATGACAGCTATCGTCCAAAAATATCTGAAGTAAGGCTGCGAAGAGGACTTGAAAGCGGGGCAGAATTCCAGGAATACGATTTCAGGAGGTAAACGGGAAGTCCTTTGAAAGCATATTAAAGAGGCAGAACCTCGACAATGATGCCCTTGGTCTAAAGGGCATATCCGGTTTTTCCAGGGCCCTCATTAAAGAGGGTAGGAGGCTCCCAGCATGCTTCAGTGGCCAACAGAGGGCCCACCTCGTCAAGGCGACGTGAGCCAACCAGGCAGGAATGACCTCACATCAGAGGGCCCACCTCACAGAAGGTTAAAGTACCCAGCCAGGATCAGACTCTCACCAGAGTGCCCACATCAGCTAGGGGCTGGGAACCAGGCAGGAGTGTCTTCACACCCATGGGGCCACATCATCGAAAGTTGAGGTACCCAACACATGTTGTCTCAAACCAGAGGACCCACATCACCATGGATCTCGGATTGAGTCAGGCAGGAGTAGCCTCACAACACAGGGCCAATAGAATAAAAAAGCTGAGGAATCCTGCAGTGGGAACCTCCCAGCAGGTGGCCCAGAGCACCGAGTCTATGCGATCCAGGCCACAGTGAACTCACAGCAGAGGGCCCACATCATGAAACTGTGAGCAACCCAGCCATTGTGACCTCAGAGGAGAAGGCCCACATTCCCATGGGGTTGGGAACATGGCACGAGTGTCCTCACACCACTTAGCATGTATCAGAAAATGTGGGTACCCAGCAGTTAGGGCCTGACGCCAGAGGGCCCTCATCACGGAGGGGAGGAGGCTCCCAGCAGGCTCCAACTGACACAAGAGGGCCGACGTTGCAAAGGCGGGGTGTGCCAGCCAGGCAGGAGTGACCTCACAGCAGAGGGCCCACCTCACAGAAGGGTGAGGAACCCAGCCAGGATCACACTCTCATCAGAGGACCCACATCACCAAGGGGATAGGAACCAGGCAGGAGTGTCCTCACACCAGTGGGGCCACATAATTGAAAGGTGAGGGACCCAGCACACGTAGACTCAAACCAGAGCACACACTTCACCATGGGGCCTGGAGTGAAGCAGGCAGGAGGAGTCTCAAAACAGAGGGCCCATAGAAGAAAAAAGGTGAGGAATCCCGCAGTTGGAACCTCCCTGCAGTCGGCCAGCAGCAGCGAGGCTATGGGATCCAGGCCGGAGTGAACTCACACCAGAGGGCCCTCATCATGAAACTGAGCAACCCAATGTTGGGACCTCAGAGCAGAAGGCCAACATTCCCATGGGGTTGGGAACCTGGCAGGAGTGTACTCGCACCACAGGGTGCACCTCAGAAAATTTTGGGAGCTCAGGAGTTAGGGCCTGACGCCAGCGGTCCCTCATTACCGAGGGGAGGAGACCCTCAGCAGGCACCAACTCCCAACTGAGGGCCCATGTATCCAAGGTGACGTGTGCCAGTCAGGCAGGAGTGACCTCACAGCAGAGGGCCTACCTCACAGAAGAGTGAGGAACCCAGCCAGCATAAGACTCTCACCAGAGAACCCACATCACCAAGGGGATCGGAAAAAGGCAGGAGTGTCCTCACACCAGTGGGGCCACATTATACAAAGGTGAGGAACCCAGCACATGTGGCCTAAACCAGAGGACCCACATTTCCAAGGGGCTCCGAGTGAGGCAGGCAGGAGTAGCCTAACAACACAGGGCCCACAGAATAAAAAATGTGAGGAATCCAGCAGTTTGAACCTCCCAGCAGGTGGCCCAGATCATGGAGTCTATGGGACCCAGGCCACAGTGAACTCACAGCAGAGGGCCCACATCATGAAACTGTGAGCAACCCAGCCGGTGGGACCTCAAAGCAGAAGGCCCACATCCCCATGGGGATGGGAACCTCACAGGAGTGTCCTCGCACAACTTAGAACATATCAGAAAATGGGGGAACCCAGCAGTTAGGGCCTGACGCCAGAGGGCCCTCATCACCGAGGAGAGGAGGCTACCAGCAGGCTCCAAATGCCACCAGAGGGCCGACGTCACCAAGGCAACGGGAGCAAGCCAGGCAGGAGTTACCTCACAGCAGAGGGCTCACCTCACAGGAGTGTGAGGAACCCAACCAGGATCAGACTCTAACCAGAGGGCCCACATCACCAAGGGGATGGAAACCAGGCAGGAGTGCCCTCACACCAGTGGGGCCACATCAGCAAAAGGTGAGGAACACAGCACATGTGGCCTCAAACAAGGGGACACACATCACGAAAGGGCTGGGAGTGAGGCATGCAGGAGGAGACTCAAAACAGAGGGCCCATGGAATAAAAAAGGTGAGGAACCCCGCAGTTGGAAGCTCCAAGCAGGTGGCCCAGAGCACCGAGGCTATGGGATCCATGCCGGAGTGAACTCACAGTAGACGGCCCACATTCTGACACTGTGAGCAACCCAGTCGTTGGGACCTCACAGCAGAAAGCCCACATCCCCATGGGGATGGGACCCTGGCAGGAGTGTACTCGCATGACAGGCCGCACATCAGAAAATTTTGGGAGCCCATGAGCTAGGGCCTGACGCCAGTGGGTCCTCATTACCGAGGGGAGGAGACTCCCAGCAGGCACCAACTCCCAAGTGAGGGCGCACATTGCCAAGGTGACGTGTGCCAGCCAGGCAGGAGTGACCTCACAGCAGAGGGCCCACCTCCCAGAAGTGTGAGGAATCCAGCCAGGATCAGACTCTCACCAGAGGGCCCCCATCACCAAGGGGATGGGAACCAGGCAGGAGTGTCCTCACACCAGTGGGGCCACATCAATAAAAGTGAGGAAACTGGCACAGGTGGCCTCAAACCAGAAGACCTACATCACAAATGGGCTGGGAGTGAGTCAGGAAGGAGGAGCGTGAAAACACAGGACCCAAAGAATAAAAAAGGTAAGGAATCCAGCAGTAGGAACCTCCCAGCAGGCGGCTCAGAGCACAGAGTCTATGGGATCTAGGCCTGAGTGAACTAACACCAGAGAGCCAACATCATGAAACGGTGAACAACACAGTTGTTGGGACCTTAGAGCAGAAGGCCCACATGCCCATGGGAATGGGAACCTGGCAGGAGTGCCCTCGCACCACTTAGCACGTATCAGAAAATGTGGGAACCCAGCAGTTAGGGCCTGATGCCAGAGGGCCTCATCACCTAGGGGAGGAGGCTCCCAGCAGGCTCCAACTGCCACCAGAGGGCCGACGTCGCCAAGGTGGGGTGTGCCAGCCAGGCAAGAATGACCTCAGAGAAGAGGGCCCACCTCACAGAAGTGTGAGGTACCCAAACAGGATCAGACTCTCGCCGGAGGGACCACATCACCAAGGGGATGGGAAGCAGGCAGGAGTGTCCTCACACCAGTGGGGCCACATCATCAAAAGATGAGGAACCCATCACATGTGGCCTCAAACCAGAGGACACACATCACCAAGGGGCTGGGAGTGAGGCAGGTGTCTGGAGGAGCACATTTAACTCTAATTTCCCACCAGGAAGAGGAATTAACCAAAGGCTCAGAGTGCCGTGCCACACCCTGATTACGGCCTGAAGCAAACCTGTGGTTTTGTGGCCAGCTTTCAAGGAAGCGAGTTAAGAAAGGAAATCACGGGCGCTGTAATTCACAAACCCACAGAGTTATAAATGACAGCTATTGGCAAAAATATATTGAAGTAAGTCTGCAAAGAGGACTTGAAAACGAGGCAGAATTGCAGGAATCATATATCAGGAGGTAGATTGGAATTGCGTTTAAAGCATGTGAAAAGCGGCAGATCTTTGACAGTGATGCACTTGGACAAAAAGTGCGTATACATTTTTTCCTGAATATATTCAGAAAAAACGCATATGCACTTTTTGGCCAACCAAGCACTCCAGCAATGGAAATCCACACTACATTGAAGTCTCATTTCCCATTCGTCAAAAGGGCCATCTGAAAAAAGTGTAAAAACCAGAAACACAGGACAGGCCATGGAGAACAGGGAGCCTTGTTATGCTGATGGGCGGGATGTAAATTGCCAACAGACACTCTGGAGATGTTTATGGTGTATCCTGAAACATCTGAAAAACAAAGCTACAGAGCCTAGGGCACTTCCACTTTTGCCCCTATAGCTTAGGAAATTTAAAATCAACAAGACACAGCCAACACAAAATTTAGGGCTGCTGTGTTTACAAGAACCTCCAGTCCAGTACAAATTAAATATCCCAGAAAGAAAAAAATGGATAAAGAAGTTGTGCTACCTACGTACAACGGAATATCACTCAGCAATGAAATCAATGTCATCAGGCCTGTAGCAGCAAATTGAGTGGATTTAGGTATGATGATTCTAAGAGAAATATGTCACACACAGAAAGATAATTATCATAAGATATCACTAATAGAGGGAGTGTAAACTTGGCTACACATAAACTAAATTACAAAACCGAACAGAGTCTCACATTTAGATAAAAAACTTATGCATCCTTAAGGGGAAAGTTGAGTTGGGGTGCTGTATAAAACCAGAGATTGAAATTAGCACACATACCGTTCCATAAGCCAAATATGTAATAGACAAGACCTACTCTTTTCTCAACAAAATAGACTCCTCCATGGTGTATCACCTCACACCTGTTAGAATGGGCATCATCAGAAAATCTACAAACAACAAATATTGGAATGGGTGTGGAGATAAGGAACCTTCTTCCACTATTTTTGGGAATGTAAATTGATACAGTCACTGTGGAGAACGTTATGGAGTTTCTTATAAAACTAAGAATAGAATTACCATATGATACAGCAATCCCAGTACTGGGCATATACCCAGACAAAACCATAAAACGAAAAGAGACATTCACCGCAATGTTCATTGCATCACTATTTACAATATCCAGGTAATGCAAGCAACCTAAATGTCCACAGACAGAAGAATGCATAAAGATGTGGTACAAGTATAAAATGGAATATTACTAAGCCATAAAAAGGAATGAAATTGGGTCATTTGTAGAGACGTTGATGGATCTAGAGACTGTCATACAGAGTGAAGTAAGTCAGAAAGAGAAAAACAAATCTTGTGTATTAATGCATATATGTGGAACCTAGAAAAATTGTACAGATGAACCGTTTTGCAAGGCAAAAATACAGCAACAGATGTAGACAACAAACGTATGGACACCAAGGGGGGAAAGCTGTTGGGGGTGGTGGTGGAAGGAGTTGACATATTGGGATTGGCATGTATACATTTATATGTATAAAAGAGATAACCACAAAGAACCTGCTTTATAAAAAAATAAAATAAAATTCAAAGTTAAAAAAATAAAATTAAAATAATTAAAACAGAAAAAATATTCTTCCCTTCACATACATGTATTTATATGAATAAATTATTTCCATGCTTATATCTGTAAATACAAAAAAGAGGAATAAAATCTACCTTGAACCAAAAATGAAAAAAAGAAAAAAAAACAGAACCTACAAGTTACACAGAGGAAAACCGTATCAGGGCACTTGCTCCAGTTGTAAACAATTCTGAAGTTGGTCAGTGGTGGGGAATCATCTCCCATTCAGCCAGCAGGCCCTACGCAACAAGCGTCCTCATTGCAAAGCTGGGGGACCGTGTCGAGGCATCTGTGAGTAAACGTGGGCTGAGCCCCAGGCCAGCTGCTGCTGAAATGTTCCCACCCTTCCCAGGTAAAACACCTGAATATGTACAAGGACTTGAAAGCCTAGAGGAAGGGCCATGGAGCCACATGAGTGACAGCATGCCAGCCGACTTGGTGCCTGCAGGCCAGCCAGGATGGTCCTGGCCCTGGGTACTCTTCTGGAAGCTTTCCATTTCCCTGCCTGAGATACCCCTGCTGTCCCGGCCCCCACTGCATTCTTCCTTCCTCACCTCTGCCCAGGGAGAAATTCAAGCGGCAGGTATGGGTGACACATCCTCTTCTTTAGGAGGTGGCATCTTGGCAACTGCTGCAGAAAGTCCAGCAGAGCCCCACTCACACTGGGCCACCCACAAAGCCGTGGCATCTCACTCCCTCCCACCAGCCCAGCCCCGAGACTGCTGACTGGGCAGAGAAAATGGCGTCAGGCACAGCTGCAGGTGCTCTTGCTGCCTGGAGCGGTGTTTATATTGATCTCAACCCAGGCACACCTGGGGAGGACTGGTCGGCATGGTAAGGCTTCCCAGGCCAGCCAATAATCACCCCTCAGGGGCTCACAGTTGCCGAAAATGGAACTTTCTGAATCGGCCAGGTCCAAGGAACAGGTGTGGGCTCCTGAGAGTCAGGATGGACAAGGGGCTGCAGCTCTGGCTTGTTTTCTAATTATATTATCTGGCCCATGAGTGGGAGACAACTTCAAGAAAACCCTCTCCTAATGAGAGGAACCCAGGAGTCAGGGAGAGGAGGGGTGGGTGGTGGGTGGAGACAGAGGCCTGGTGCCCCGGGTGCAGTGGAAGTCTCTGGAAGACCAGGTGGAGGGAGGCCACACAGAGTGATGCCCAGGGTCACAGACCTGTCGGAGCTGCTGTTTGTTAGTTCAAGTCCTGCTCTGAGGTGCTCTGTGTCAGATCTGAGTGACAGGTGAGCTGGGAGTGCTCTGCAATGAGGGCGATGTGCACGGTTCCTCTGTGCCCAGCCCTGCCACCGTAACTGCAAGGGTAGCTCTGTATCCTGGGAGGGGTCTGACCACGAAAGCCCCGTGGTCTGGGGTGGGGGTAGGGTACCTGCGCAGGTGATCTCCATATCCTGGGATTGGCCTGATCTCGAGAGCCCCATGGGCTGCTGGAGTCCTGGTAAAGGATGTCAGGACAGTCAGTGAAGCCACCAAGGATATACCTCCAGTAGTTCCTAAAACCTACACCCTGCTGGTCATTCTACCAACCACCAGGACATGGTATTCTGTATTAGTCTTCAATGATGCCTTCTTTTGTATTCCGTTAGTGTCAGAGTCACAAGAAATTTTGGCTTGTGAGTGGCAGGACTCAACATACAACTAAAACAATACTTCTGGGCCGTCTTGCCCCAAGGGTTCAAAAATTCCCACACCATCTTTGGGGAAAGCTCAGCTAAAGACCTAAAAGTTCTACCACTGGAAAAGGAAACACTCCTTCAATATGCAGACGACATTCTGATCGCCAGCCCTACTAAGGAGACCTCTGAACTACCAAGCCAATAAAGGATACAAGTTGTCCAAGAAAAAGCTCAAATATCACAGACTACGGCGACCTGCCTGGGCTTCATTCTCACAGAAGGTCGGAGAAGCCCATCCCAGGAAAGGGAAGAAACAATTACAGCCTTACCCATATCTAAAACTAGAAGACAGCTTAGGGGTCCCCAGGGAGGCCAGGGTTTGCTGCTTCTGGATCCCTAACTACAGTCTACTAGCTGGACCTCTATATGAAACACTGAAAGGAAAAGATGATGATCCTTTTGAATAGAATCCAGAAGTGGCCTTTCAAGAATGGAAAGAGCAGTCAATTCAGACCCTTGCCCTGGAACTCCCTAATTTAGCTAAACCCTTTGATCTTTACATTCCTGGTGAAAAGGGAATCGCCATTGGAGTATTAGTGCAAAAACTGGGACCACTTGAAATGGAACAATGCAAGAATGCCATCCAGGTAGGATAAACTACAGTCACCAAGGGACTTGGCCCACTGCCACATCTGGCCAAGATACTGGCGGTATCTAAAAACCTGGAAATCAGCAGCACAAAAGGCCACCTCCCTCCTAAGGGAAAAGGACCCCACGTGGTGATCCTAACCCCCAACCATGCCCTGAAGTTGCAGGGTTTGCTCCGTGGGCACACTGACCTCGAATGAGGTGGCCCTCCAACTCCAACCTCCAGAGAGATAACCGGGAGCAACGGGGCACCATGACGACTCATGTGACCATCACTTGACCTGGAGTTTCTCTCATAAAACAACAAAAGTGTGTCCCAAAAGAGTAGACTACTGCTTGCAGGACTTACTGCACCCAGAGCGGACCTAATAATCTTGGCAGGGGAAAAGTATATCACGCTGTCAGCATAGAAAAGCCTACAGACACTGTGATAATGGTGGCCAATAAGACCGGCTGGACTCCTGTTTACTTCAAAAGGCTGTTGACTCAGTGGCCATCATGATCCTTCATCACCACTGACCCTGGATTGTCTGGGAGTTGAGCGGACAGGGTCCTGACACCTGGTGCTGTTTTTACGTTAATCCAGGGGCCTAATTGAAGAAAGCGCAGACTACTGGTCGGAGCATCTAGGCTGGCAGAAACGGTCAGCCTAAGGTGGCCGAACAAATGTGGGGCGGGGTGAAACTGGACCTCACAGCGTCACTGCACATCTCCTTCCTGGACCCTTAAAGGTCATTAGAATCTATAACACTTCCAATACTGGTGCTCAGGCGGACGAGCAGGGAGGCAGGAGGCCTGGGGACAATCAACGTCACCTGGAGGCTGCTGGGAAGTTCTGACCCTCGCCCACAGGTATGAGGGCTCCTAACTCAGCACTCAGCAGTTACAGAAGAAGGGTCTGCACCCTCAGCACTCCAAGAATTAGGAAGGGGACAAAATGCAGAAGAGGGGTTTGTCCCAGGCAAAGCCCCTTAAAAATCCCTGGGAGATAAAAATAGAATCTGGGCAATAAAATAAAGTCTAACCTTTTTTATCCTTTGTGCTTTGTCTAATTTCACGTGCTCCTAGGGTCCCGCATACAGAGGTTCCACACCCGGCACTTCAGACCAGATTTTCTAGTGCAGAATGGCTGGGTCGACACCTCAGATCCTGGGGCACAGTGCACACTCCGTGATATAGAGCCTGAGCTGCAGCCAGCCGGGCCCTCAAGAGCTCCGCCCCCTCCCTCCCACTGACTCTGACAGGATCTCTACACAGCAGCCCAGCCCACAGCCCACGGGGTAGCACATGCTCTCACCTCTCCATTCTCTGATCAAAATATAAAGTTTCCTTTGCTTCTGAACCAAACTCAGTCTCGATCTTTTGGCTCCAATGACACTGGGCAGGGGGACACTTGTTGGGATCCACTCTGGAGGATCAGTAACAGAAATTGAGAACATTGTAACTTCAATGAACAGATGTGTGAGCCAAACTGTAATTAACATAGAACAGTGTATAAGGCTCGGTTAAAATAAAATGTTTCTAACACTTCCATTTGATATTTCCATCACTTTATTATAAGCAAGTTCAGTGAAAAGGTTTGTCTTATTTGTCAGGTCAATATTAGAGAAACGAAGTGATTTCTTTCCAAGGATGTACATCTAGTAATCTTGGTTAAAGCTTCAATCTTGTTTTAAATGCTTTTCCATTGAAAATGATACCTCTCTTTCAGCTCCCCCATTTATGAGAAGTATAAAGTCTTATAATTTATTATTACCAAAGGGGAAAGGTGAGAGGAGGGATAAATTAACAGTTTGAGATTAACACATACACACTGCTATGTATAAAATCGATCATCAACAAGGAACTACTGTATAACACCAGGAACTACACTCAATATTTTACAATAACCTATAAGGGGAAATAATCTGAAAAAGAATAGATATTTTTATTGACATCATCTATCAATGACAGTTAAAATGGAACCTAAGGGAAGCCGGTGGTGAGTGCTTCTGACCCTGAAGACTTCAGTCATCTAAAGTTTGGACTCTGCCTACTTCCCAAGGCCCTTAATGAACATATGTGTAGCCGTAGCTTAAAAAATTCCCCAGTTTGGGTTGTGGAGAGACACTGATTTTGTAAAAGCCCTGGTGTTCTCCTCATATGAATGGGACACTTTCTACAGCTAAAACATGCCTGTCACACCCAGAGGATGGTATAACATCTGATCGGGAAGAGTTTGGAAAAGGCATCTCATCTCCTCATCTCCTGGTGCTCGGGTTCACCCCTCCAGCGTCTTTACGAACAGTCTCCCCACTTGGAGATGTCAGCACTGTCAACATCTTGTTGCAGACAGTTTGGAATTTGTCCAGAGGATGAAGCAGAAGGTGGAGGAACAATGAGAGACAAGTCTTAGGTGTTCGGACAGGCACATGTCACTCTTATTTCCAATCAGGAAGACGAATTGACCAAAGGCTAGGGTTGCCCATGGAAACAGAATAGGGCTTGAGGAAATCCCGCTGCTTTGTGGCCAGTTCCCATAAACACAAGTTGAAAAATGGAACTCAGGGACACTAAAATTCACGAAACTGCAGAGTTGAAAATATCTGTCACTGAAAAATGTCTTGAGGAAAGTCAGAGAAAAGGATGTGTAAGCAACGGAGAATGGCAGGAAAGGGATTGGAAGAGGTAGAAAGGACTCGCCATTAAGCACAAGAAAAGGGGCTGAACATTGCCAACATTGCAGTTGGCCAAAAAGGGTTTATGCGTCTTTTTCTGTATATATTCAAGAAAAGGCCATACACTTTTTTAGCCAACCAAACAGGTGGGCACTGGAAATCAATACTACAAAACATATCACTTCGCATCAGTCAGAAGAGCCGTCCTCATAAAGTGTAAACACCAGAAATGCAGGACAGGGCAAGGAGAAAAGGGAGCCCTGTGAGGCTTATACTGGAAATGTATATTGCCAACGGTCACTCTGGAGAAGTGTATTGTGTTTACTAAAGCATCTAAAAAATGAGCTACAGAGCACAGGGCACTTGCACTCATGGACGTATATCTTGGGAAAAACAAAAATCGAGAGGACACAGGCACCCCAATGTATACCGCCTCACTGTTTAAAAGATCCTCGACTAGGATATAACTTAAATGTCTCTGGAGGGAAAAAATGGATACAGATGTGGTGCTTATGTAGAGTGGAATATGACTCAGCCTGGAAATCAATGAAATATGGCCACTTGTAACAACTCCAGAGGAGTTACGTATGATCATTCAAAGTCAGAGAATTCAAAAACAAAAAGACATACTATATCACTAATACATGGAATGTAAACTTGGCTACACATGAACTGAATTACAAAACAGAACAGGGTCTCAAATATAGAAAACCAACTTATTCTTGCTTAAGGATAAAGGTGAGTTGGGGTGCTGCATAAAACCAGAGATTGAAATTAGCACAGATACAGTTCCATAAGCCAAATATGTAATAGTCAAGACCTACAACTTGCTCAACAAAATGGACTCAACACCCCATATTCAACGCCTAGGAATATACCTGACTAATAAGAATCTTCAAACCCATGGTTTTATATGTCTCTGTAAGAGAATCAAGCGTGTGTACAGTGGCATGAACACATCAGTGAAAATACGATAAATCCCATTATCAAAATAAATTACAGAAACAAAAAACACAATGACAGTGAAATAGAGAGCAATTCTTAAATAACTCATTCAGTGCCTGTGATGCAACCTGGATTTACCACATCTACACCCAGAGCTGAGTGAGACATAAGGCTGGACACCAGGCTGATAGCATTGGTGAGGTTCGGTGAGCAAATTCAGACCCCTTGAAGTACCCATTCCATGGGTCCCAACTCTCCAGGTTTAAGGGATTCTTCCTTCAGCTAAAACATGCCTGGGAAACCCACAGTATAGTGCACCGTGTGACTGGCAAACGTTTTCCAATGCATCTCAGGTTTCGTCCCCTTTTACACGGGTTCACCATTCCAGATGCTTTACTAACACTCTCCCCACTTGGAGAGTCAGTGCCTTTAAACTCCTGTTTGGCACAGTTTGCAATTTCTGCGCAAGATGAACAGGAATAGGGAGAACCAATGAGAGACTAGCTGTAGGTGTCTGCCCGGGCAAATGTAATGCTCATTTCCCACCAGGAAGAGGAATTATCCAAATTCACAAACCTGCAGAGTTATAAATGACAGCTATCGTCCAAATATATATTGAAGGAAGTCAGCGAAGAGGACTTGAAAGTGGGGCAGAAATTCAGGAAAACGATTTCAGTGGGTAGACTGGAATTGCATTTAAAGCATAGGAAAAGAGGCAGAAGGTCGACAATGGTGCACTTGGCCAAAAAGTACGTATGCGTTTTTTCCTGAAAATATTCAGGAAAAAACGCATACGCACTTTTTGGCCAACCAAGCAAGCATGTTAAAGAAATCTGCACTACAGTGAAGTCTCACAGCCCCCCAGTCAAAAGGGCCATCTGAAAAAAGTGTAAAATCCAGAAAGGCAGCACAGGCCATGGAGAACAGAGAGCCGTGTTATGCTGATGGACGGGATGTAAATTGCCAACAGCCACTCTGGAGAAGTGTATAGTGTTTCCTCAAACACCTAAAAAACAAAGCAATGGAGCCTACGGAACTTCCACTTATGGTCCTATAGCTTAGGGAAATTAAAATCAAAATCACACAGCCACCCCAAAGTTTCCAACGGCTCTGTTTACAAGAACCTTGTCTATGGTACAAGTTAAATATCCCAGAATGAAAAAATGGATCAAGAAGTTGTGGTATGTACGTACAATGGAATATCACTCACCAATGAAATCTATGTCATCAGGTCCGTCGTGGCATAATGAGTGGATTCAGGTACGATGATTCTAAGTGAAATAAGACACACAGAAAATGAAAAATCATAAGATATCACTAATACACGGAACATAAACTTGGCTACACATGAACTGAATTACAAAACAGAACAGGGTCTCAAATTTAGAAAACCAACTTATGCTTGCTTATAGGGAAAGGTGAGTTGGGGTGCTGCATAAAACCAGAGATTGAAATTAGCACAGATAATGTTCCATAAGCCAAATATATAATAGACAAGACCTACACCTTGCTCAACGAAATGGACTCAACACCCCATATTCAACGCCTGGGAATATACCTGACAAGTAAGAAACTTAAGACCCATGGATTTATATGTCTCCATAAGGAAGTCAAGCGTGTGTACAGTGGCCTAAATGCAGCAGTGAAAATCCGATAAATCCCATTAACAAAATAAATTTCAAAAACAAAACACAATGACAGTGAAATAGAGAGCAATTCTTAAATAATTCATTCAGGGCTTGTGATGCAACCTGGATTTACCACATCTACACCCAGAGCTGGTTGAGACATAAGGCTGGACACATCGGGCTCATAGCATTGGTGAGGTTTGGTGAGCAAACGCAGACCCTTTGAAGTCATATTGCATGGTAGCCATTCCATGGGTCCCAACTCTCCAGGTTTAAGGGATTCTTCCTTCAGCTAAAACATGCATGTGAAACCCAGAGTATGGTCCGCCGTGTGATTGGGAAACGTTTTCAAATGCATCTCAGGTTTCGTCCCCTGGTACTCGGGTTCACCGTTCCAGACGCTTGACTAACACTCTCCCCACTTGGAGAGTCAGTGCCTTTAACCTCCTGTTTGGCACAGTTTGCAATTTCTGCGCAAGATGAACAGGAATAGGGAGAACCAATGAGAGACTAGCTGTAGGTGTCTGCACGGGCAAATGAAACGCTCATTTCCCACCAGGAAGAGGAATTAACCAAAGGCTCAGCATTCCCTGCCGGAACCAGGTTAGGGCCTGAAGCAATCCTGCGGTTTTGCGGCCAGCTCACAAGAAAGCGAGTTGAAGAAAGGAGCTCAGGGGCACTGTAATTCACAAACCTGCAGAGATATGAATGACAGCTATCATCCAAAAATGTATTGAAGTAAGTCTTCGAAGAGGACTTGAAAGCGGGGCAGAATTTCAGGAAAAGGATTTCAGGGGGTAGACTAGAATTGCACTTAAAGCATAGGATAAGAGGCAGAATGTCGACAATGATGCACTTGGACAAAAAGTGCATATGCGTTTTTTCCTGAATATATTCAGGTAAAAACGCATACGCACTTTTTGGCCAACCAAGCAAGCGTGTAAAGGAAATCTCCACTACAATGAAGTCTCACTGCCCCCAGGTCCAAAGGGCCATCTGAATCAAGTGTAAAATCCAGAAAGGTAGGACAGGTCATGGAGAAGAGGGAGCCTTGTTATGCTGATGGGCGGGATGTAAATTGCCAACAGCCACACTGGAGAAGTGTATGGTGTTTCCTGAAACACGGAGGAAACAAAGCAACACAGCCTATGGCACTTCCACTTAGAGTCCTATAGCTTAGGGAAATTTAAATCAAAAACACACAGCTACCCCAAAATTTGGGACGGCTCTGTTTACAAGAACCTCGTCTACGGTACAAGATAAATTTCCGAGAAAGCATAAAATGGATAAAGAAATTGTGGTACGTACGAACAATGGAATATCACTCAGCAATGAAATCTACGTCATCAGGCCCGTAGCGGCATAATGAGTGGATTCACATACGACGATTCTACGAGAAATAAGTCATACAGAAATAGAAACATCATAAGATATCACTAATACACGTAACGTAAACTTGGCTACACATGAACTGAATTACAAACAGAACAGGGTCTCAAATTTAGAAAGCCAACTTATGCTTGCTTATGGGGAAAGGTGAGTTGGGGTGCTGCATAAAACCAGAGATTGAAATTAGAACAGATACCGTTCCATAAACCAAATATATAATAGACAAGACCTACTCCTTGCTCAACGAAATGGACTCAACACCCCATATTCAACGCCTGGGAATATACCTGACAAGTAAGAATCTTAAGACACATGGATTTATATGTCTCCATAAGGAAATCAAGCGTGTGTACAGCGGCCTAAACGCAGCAGTGAAAATCCGGTAAATCCCAGTATCAAAATAAATTGCAAAAACAAAACACAATGACAGTGAAATAGAGAGCAATTCTTAGAGAGCAATTCTCAAATAATTCATACAGGGCTTGTGATGAAACCTGGATTTACCACATCTACACCCAGAGCTGGGTGTGACATAAGGCTGGACACTTCGGGCTGATAGCATTGGTGAGGTTCGGTGAGCAAACGCAGACCATTTGAAGTCATACTGCATGGTACCAATTCCATGGGTCCCAACTCTCCAGGTTTAAGGGATTCTTCCTTCAGTTAAAACATGCATGGGAAGCCCAGAGTACGGTCCCCCGTGTGATTGGGAAACGTTTTCAAATGCATCTCAGTTTTGGAGCCCAGGGACTCGGCTTCACCATTACAGACGCTTTACTAACACTCTCCCCACTTGGAGAGTCAGTGCCTTTAACCTCCTGTTTGGCACAGTTTGCAATTTCTGCACAAGATGAACAGGAATAGGTAGAACCAATGAGAGACTAGCTGTAGGTGTCTGCACGGGCAAATGGAACGCTCATTTCCCACCAGGAAGAGGAATTAACCAAAGACTCAGCATGCCCGGCCGGAAACAGATTAGGGCCTGAACCAATCCTGCGGTTTTGCGGCCAGCTCACAAGAAAGCGAGTTGAGGAAAGGAGCTCAGGGGCACTGTAATTCACAAACATACAGAGTTATGAATGACAGCTATCGTCCCAAAATGTATTGAAGTAAGTCTTAAAAGAGGACTTGAAAGCGGGGCAGAATTTCAGGAAAACGATTTCAGGGGGTTGACTGGAATTGCACTTAGAGCATAGGAAAAGAGGCAGAATGTCGACAATGATGCACTTGGCCAAAAAGGACGTATGCGTTTTTTCCTGAATATATTCAGGAAAAAACGCATACGCCCTTTTTGTCCAACCTAGCAAGCATATAAAGGAAATCTGCACTACAAGGAAGCCTCACTGCCCCCCCGCTCGGTCTAAAGGGCCATCTGAAAATAGTGTAAAATCCAGAAAGGCAGGACAGGTCTTGGAGAACAGGGAGCCTTGTTATGCTGATGGGAGGGATGTAAATTGCCAACAGTCACTATGGAGAAGTGTATGGTGTTTCCTGAAACACGGAGGAAACAAAGCAACACAGCCTATGGCACTTCCACTTAGGGTCCTATAGCTTAGGGAAATTAAAATAAAAAACACACAGTCACCCCAAAGTTTGGGACGGCTCTGTTTACAAGAACCTCGTCTACGGTACAAGTTAAATATCCGAGAAAGCAAAAAATGGATAAAGAAATTGTGGTACGCACGTAGAATGTAATATCACTCAGCAATGAAATCTACGTCATCAGGCCTGTAGCGGCATAATGACTGGAATCAGGTACGACGATTCTACGAGAAATATGTCACACAGAAAAAGAAACATCATAAGGTATCACTAATACACGGAATGTAAACTTGTCTACACATGAACTGAATTACAAAACAGAACAGGGTCTCAAATTTAGAAAACCAACTTATGCCTGCTTATGGGGAAAGGTGAGTTGGGGTGCTGCATAAAACCAGAGATTGAAATTAGCACAGATACCGTTCCATAAGCCAAATATATAAGAGACAAGACCTACTCCTGGCTCAACGAAATGGACTCAACACCCCATATTCAACGCCTGGGAATATACCTGACAAGTAAGAATCTTAAAACCCATGGATTTATATGTCTCCATAAGGAAATCAAGTGTGTGTACAGTGGCCTAAACGCAG
Source organism: Delphinapterus leucas (assembly GCF_059928025.1). NCBI lineage: Eukaryota > Metazoa > Chordata > Mammalia > Artiodactyla > Monodontidae > Delphinapterus > Delphinapterus leucas. The sequence goes on from NW_028322235.1 coordinate 6,093,996, forward strand.
CAGTGAAAATCCGATAAATCCCATTATCAAAATAAATTTCAAAAACAAAACACAATGCCAGTGAAATAGAGAGCAATTCTTAAATAATTCATTCAGGGCTTGTGATGCAACTTGGATTTACGACATCTACACCCAGAGCTGGGTGAGACATAAGGCTGGACACTTCGGGCTCATAGCATTGGTGAGGTTCGGTGAGCAAACGCAGACCCTTTGAAGTCATACTGCATGGTACCCATTCTATGGGTCCCAACTCTCCAGGTGTAAGGGATTCTTCCTTCAGCTAAAACATGCATGGGAAAGCCAGAGTATGGTCCACCGTGTGTTTGGGAAACGTTTTCAAATGCATCTCAGTTTTCGTCCCGTGGTACTCGTTTTCACCATTCCAGACGCTTTACTAACACTCTCCCCACTTGGAGAGTCAGTGCCTTTAACCTCTTCTTTGGCACAGTTTGCAATTTCTACGCAAGAGGAACAGGAATAGGGAGAACCAATGAGAGTCTAGCTGTAGGTGTCTGGACAGGCAAATGGAACGCTCATTTACCACCAGGAAGTGGAATTAACCAAAGGCTCAGCATGCCCTGCCGGAAACACATTAGGGCCTGAAGGAATCCTGCGGTTTTGCGGCCAGCTCACAAGAAAGCGAGTTGAAGAAAGGAGCTCAGGGCCACTGTAATTCACAAACCTGCAGAGTTATGAATGACAGCTCTCATCCACAAATGTATTGAAGAAAGTCTTGGAAGAGGACTTGAAAGCGGGGCAGAATTTCAGGAAAACGATTTCAGGGGGTAGACTGGAATTGCACTTAAAGCATAGGAAAAGAGGCAGAATGTCGACAATGATACACTTGGCCAAAAAGGGCGTATGCGTTTTTTCCTGAATATATTCAGGATAAAATGCATACGCCCTTTATGGCCAACCAAGCAAGCGTGTAAAGGAAATCTGCACTACAATGAAGTCTCACTGCCCCCCGGTCAAAAGGGCCATCTGAAAAAAGTGTAAAATCCAGAAAGGCAGGACAGGTCATGGAGAACAGGGAGCCTTGTTATGCTGATGGGCGGGATGTAATTTGCCAACAGCCACTCTGGAGAACTGTATGGTGTTTCCTGAAACACGTAGGAAACAAAGCAACACAGCCTATGGCACTTCCACTTATGGTCCTATAGCTTACGAAAATTAAAATCAAAAACACACAGCCACCCCAAAGTTTGGGACGGCTCTGTTTACAAGAACCTCGTCTACGGTACAAGTTAAATATCCGAGAAAGCAAAAAATGGATAAAGAAGTTGTGGTACGCACGTAGAATGTAATATCACTCAGCAATGAAATCTACATCATCAGGCCCGTAGTGGCATAATGAGTGGATTCAGGTACGACGATTCTACGAGAAATAAGTCACACAGAAATAGAAACATCATAAGTTATCACTAATACACGGAATGTAAACTTGGCTACACATGAACTGAATTACAAAACAGAACAGGGTCTCAAATTTAGAAAACCCACTTATGCTTGCTTATGGGGAAAGGTGAGTTGGGGTGCTGCATAAAACCAGAGATTGAAATTAGCACAGATACCGTTCCATAAGCCAAATATATAAAAGACCAAACCTACTCCTTGCTCAACTAAATGGACTCAACACCCCATATTCAACGCCTGGGAATATACCTGTGAAGCAAGAATCTTAAAACCCATGTATTTATATGTCTCCATAAGGAAATCAAGCATGTGTACAGTGGCCTAAACACAGCAGTGAAAATCTGATAAATCCCATTATCAAAATAAATTTCAAAAACAAAACACAATGACAGTGAAATAGAGAGCAATTCTTAGAGAGCAATTCTCAAATAATTCATTCTGGGCTTGTGATGCAACCTGGATTTACCACATCTACACCCAGAGCTGGGTGTGACATAAGGCTGGACATTTCGGGCTGATAGCATTGGTGAGGTTCGGTGAGCAAACGCAGACCCTTTGAAGTCATACTGCATGGTACCCATTCCATGGGTCCCAACTCTCCAGGTTTAAGGGATTCTTCCTTCAGTTAAAACATGCATGGGAAGCCCAGAGTACCGTCCCCCGTGTGATTGAGAAACGTTTTCAAATGCATCTCAGTTTTCGAGCCCAGGGACTCGGCTTCACCATTCCAGACGCTTTACTAACACTCTCCCCACTTGGAGAGTCAGTGCCTTTAACCTCCTGTTTGGCACAGTTTGCAATTTCTGCGCAAGGTGAACAGGAATAGGGAGAACCAATGAGAGACTAGCTGTAGGTGTCTGCACGGGCAAATGGAACGCTCATTTCCCATCAGGAAGAGGAATTAACCAAAGGCTCTGCATGCCCTGCCGGAAACAGATTAGGGCCTGAAGCAATCCTGCGGTTATGGGGGCAGCTCACAAGAAAGCGAGTTGAAGAAAGGAGCTCAGGGGCACTGTAATTCAGAAACCTGCAGAGTTATGAATGACAGCTATCGTCCAAAAATGTATTGAAGTAAGTCTTCGAAGAGGACTTGAAAGCGGGACAGAATTTCAGGAAAACGATTTCAGGGGGTAGACTGGAATTGCATTTAAAGCATAGGAAAAGAGTCAGAATGTCGACAATGATGCACTTGGCCAAAAAGGGCGTATGCGTTTTTTCCTGAATATATTCAGGAAAAAACGCATACGCGCTTTTTGGCCAACCAAGCAAGCCTGTAAATGAAATCTGCAATACAATGAAGTCTCACTGCCCCCTGGTCAAAAGGGCCATCTGATAAAAGTGTAAAATCCAGAAAGGCAGGACAGGTCTTGGAGAACAGGGAGCCTTGTTATGCTGATGGGAGGGATGTAAATTGCCAACAGTCACTATGGAGAAGTGTATGGTGTTTCCTGAAACACGTAGGAAACAAAGCAACACAGCCTATGGCACTTCCACTTAGGGTCCTATAGCTTAGGGAAATTAAAATAAAAAACACACAGCCACCCCAAAGTTTGGGACGGCTCTGTTTACAAGAACCTCGTCTACGGTACAAGTTAAATATCCGAGAAAGCAAAAAATGGATAAAGAAGTTGTGGTACGCACGTACAATGGAATATCACTCAGCAATGAAATCTACGTCATCAGGCCTGTAGCGGCATAATGACTGGAATCAGGTACGACGATTCTACGAGAAATAAGTCACACAGAAAAAGAAACATCATAAGGTATCACTAATACACGGAATGTAAACTTGTCTACACATGAACTGAATTACAAAACAGAACAGGGTCTCAAATTTAGAAAACCAACTTAGGCCTGCTTATGGGGAAAGGTGAGTTGGGGTGCTGCATAAAACCAGAGATTGAAATTAGCACAGATACCGTTCCATAAGCCAAATATATAAGAGACAAGACCTACTCCTGGCTCAACGAAATGGACCCAACACCCCATATTCAACGCCTGGGAATATACCTGACAAGTAAGAATCTTAAAACCCATGGATTTATATGTCTCCATAAGGAAATCAAGTGTGTGTACAGTGGCCTAAACGCAGCAGTGAAAATCCGATAAATCCCATTATCAAAATAAATTTCAAAAACAAAACACAATGCCAGTGAAATAGAGAGCAATTCTTAAATAATTCATTCAGGGCTTGTGATGCAACCTGGATTTACCACATCTACACCCAGAGCTGGGTGAGACATAAGGCTGGACACTTTGGGCTCATAGCATTGGTGAGGTTCGGTGAGCAAACGCAGACCCTTTGAAGTCATACTGCATGGTACCCATTCTATGGGTCCCAACTCTCCAGGTGTAAGGGATTCTTCCTTCAGCTAAAACATGCATGGGAAACCCAGAGTATGGTCCACCGTGTGTTTGGGAAACGTTTTCAAATGCATCTCAGTTTTCGTCCCGTGGTACTCGTGTTCACCATTCCAGACGCTTTACTAACACTCTCCCCACTTGGAGAGTCAGTGCCTTTAACCTCTTCTTTGGCACAGTTTGCAATTTCTACGCAAGAGGAACAGGAATAGGGAGAACCAATGAGAGTCTAGCTGTAGGTGTCTGCACAGGCAAATGGAACGCTCATTTACCACCAGGAAGTGGAATTAACCAAAGGCTCAGCATGCCCTGCCGGAAACACATTAGGGCCTGAAGGAATCCTGCGGTTTTGCGGCCAGCTCACAAGAAAGCGAGTTGAAGAAAGGAGCTCAGGGCCACTGTAATTCACAAACCTGCAGAGTTATGAATGACAGCTCTCATCCACAAATGTATTGAAGAAAGTCTTGGAAGAGGACTTGAAAGCGGGGCAGAATTTCAGGAAAACGATTTCAGGGGGTAGACAGGAATTGCACTTAAAGCATAGGAAAAGAGGCAGAATGTCGACAATGATACACTTGGCCAAAAAGGGCGTATGCGTTTTTTCCTGAATATATTCAGGATAAAATGCATACGCCCTTTATGGCCAACCAAGCAAGCGTGTAAAGGAAATGTGCACTACAATGAAGTCTCACTGCCCCCCGGTCAAAAGGGCCATCTGAAAAAAGTGTAAAATCCAGAAAGGCAGGACAGGTCATGGAGAACAGGGAGCCTTGTTATGCTGATGGGCGGGATGTAATTTGCCAACAGCCACTCTGGAGAACTGTATGGTGTTTCCTGAAACACGTAGGAAACAAAGCAACACAGCCTATGGCACTTCCACTTATGGTCCTATAGCTTACGAAAATTAAAATCAAAAACACACAGCCACCCCAAAGTTTGGGACGGCTCTGTTTACAAGAACCTCGTCTACGGTACAAGTTAAATATCCGAGAAAGCAAAAAATGGATAAAGAAGTTGTGGTACGCACCTAGTATGTAATATCACTCAGCAATAAAATCTACATCATCAGGCCCATAGTGGCATAATGAGTGGATTCAGGTACGACGATTCTACGAGAAATAAGTCACACAGAAATAGAAACATCATAAGTTATCACTAATACACGGAATGTAAACTTGGCTACACATGAACTGAATTACAAAACAGAACAGGGTCTCAAATTTAGAAAACCCACTTATGCTTGCTTATGGGGAAAGGTGAGTTGGGGTGCTGCATAAAACCAGAGAATGAAATTAGCACAGATACCGTTCCATAAGCCAAATATATAATAAACAAAACCTACTCCTTGCTCAACGAAATGGACTCAACAGCCCATATTCAACGCCTGGGAATATACCTGACAAGTAATAATCTTAAAACCCATGGATTTATATGGCTCCATAAGGAAATCAAGCATGTGTACAGCGGCCTAAACGCAGCAGTGAAAATCCGATAAATCCCATTATCAAAATAAATTTCAAAAACAAAACACAATGACAGTGGAATAGAGAGCAATTCTTAAATAATTCATTCAGGGCTTGTGATGCAACCTGCATTTACCACATCTACACCCAGAGCTGGGTGAGACATAAGGCTGGACACTTCGGGCTAATAGCATTGGTGAGGTTCGGTGAGCAAACGCAGACCCTTTGAAGTCATACTCCATGGTACGCATTCCATGGGTCCCAACTCTCCAGGTTTAAGGGATTCTTCCTTCAGCTAAAACATGCATGGGAAACACAGTGTATGGTCCACCATGTGGTTGGGAAACGTTTTCAAATGCATCTCAGTTTTCGTCCCCTGGTACTCGGGTTCACCATTCCAGACGCTTTACTAACACTCTCCCCACTTGGAGAGTCAGTGCCTTTAACCTCTTCTTTGGCACAGTTTGCAATTTCTGCGCAAGATGAACAGGAATAGGGAGAACCAATGAGGGACTAGCTGTAGGTATCTGCACGGGCAAATGGAACGCTCATTTCCCACCAGGAAGAGTAATTAACCAAAGGCTCAGCATGCCCGGCCGGAAACAGATTAGGGCCTGAAGGAATCCTGTGGCATTGCGGCCAGCTCACAAGAAAGCGAGTTGAAGAAAGGAGCTCAGAGGCACTGTAATTCACAAACCTGCAGAGTTATGAATGACAGCTATCGTCCAAAAATGTATTGAAGTAAGTCTTCGAAGAGGACTTGAAAGCGCGGCAGAATTTCAGGAAAACGATTTCAGGGGGTAGACTAGAATTGCACTTAAAGCATAGGAAAAGAGGCAGAATGTCGACAATGATGCACTTGGACAAAAAGGGCGTATGCGTTTTTTCCTGAATATATTCAGGAAAAAACGCATACACACTTTTTGGCCAACCAAGCAAGCGTGTAAAGGAAATCTGCACTATAACGAAGTCTCACTGCCCCCCGGGCAAAAGGGCCATCTGAAAAAAGTGTAAAATCCAGAAAGGCAGGACAGGTCATGGAGAACAGGGAGCCTTGTTATGCTGATGGGCAGGATGTAAATTGCCAACAGCCACTCTGGAGAACTGTATGGTGTTTCCTGAAACACGTAGGAAACAAAGCAACACAGCCTATGGCACTTCCACTTATGGTCCTATAGCTTAGGGAAACTAAAATCAAAAACACACAGCCACCCCAAAGTTTGGGACGGCTCTGTTTACAAGAACCTCGTCTACGGTACAAGTTAATTATCCGAGAAAGCAGAAAATGGATAAAGAAATTGTGGTACGCACGTACAATGGAATATCACTCAGCAATGAAATCTACGTCATCAGGCCCGTAGCGGCATAATGAGTGTATTCAGGTATGATGATTCTACGAGAAATAAGTCACACAGAAAAAGAAACATCATAAGATATCACTAATACACGGAATGTAAACTTGGCTACACATGAACTGAATTACAAAACAAAACAAGGTCTGAAATTTAGAAACCCAACTTATGCTTGCTTATGGGGAAACGTGAGCTGGGGTGCTGCATAAAACCAGAGATTGAAATTAGCACAGATACCGTTCCATAAGCCAAATATATAAAAGACCAAACCTACTCCTTGCTCAACTAAATGGACTCAACACCCCATATTCAACGGCTGGGAATATACCTGTCAAGCAAGAATCTTAAAACCCATGGATTTATATGTCTCCATAAGGAAATCAAGCATGTGTACAGCGACCTAAACACAGTAGTGAAAATCCGATAAATCCCATTATCAAAATAAATTTCAAAAACAAAACACAATGACAGTGAAATAGAGAGCAATTCTTAGAGAGCAATTCTCAAATAATTCATTAAGGGCTTGTGATGCAACCTGGAATTACCACATCTACACCCAGAGCTGGGTGTGACATAAGGCTGGACACTTCGGGCTGATAGCATTGGTGAGGTTCGGTGAGCAAACGCAGACCCTTTGAAGTCATACTGCATGGTACCCATTCCATGGGTCCCAACTCTCCAGGTGTAAGGGATTCTTCCTTCAGTTAAAACATGCATGGCAAGCCCAGAGTACGGTCCCCCGTGTGATTGAGAAACGTTTTGAAATGCATCTCAGTTTTCGAGCCCAGGGACTCGGCTTCACCATTCCAGACGCTTTACTAACACTCTCCCCACTTGGAGAGTCAGTGCCTTTAACCTCCTGTTTGGCACAGTTTGCAATTTCTGCGCAAGGTGAACAGGAATAGGGAGAACCAATGAGAGACTAGCTGTAGGTGTCTGCACGGGCAAATGGAACGCTCATTTCCCATCAGGAAGAGGAATTAACCAAAGGCTCTGCATGCCCTGCCGGAAACAGATTAGGGCCTGAAGCAATCCTGCGGTTTTGGGGGCAGCTCACAAGAAAGTGAGTTAAAGAAAGGAGCTCAGGGGCACTGTAATTCAGAAACCTGCAGAGTTATGAATGACAGCTATCGTCCAAAAATGTATTGAAGTAAGTCTTCGAAGAGGACTTGAAAGCGGGACAGAATTTCAGGAAAACGATTTCAGGGGGTAGACTGGAATTGCACTTAAAGCATAGGAAAAGAGTCAGAATGTCGACAGTGATGCACTTGGCTAAAAGGGCATATGCGTTTTTTCCTGAATATATTCAGGAAAAAACGCATACGTGCTTTTTGGCCAACCAAGCAAGCCTGTAAATGAAATCTGCAATACAATGAAGTCTCACTGCCCCCTGGTCAAAAGGGCCATTTGAAAAAATTGTAAAATCCAGAAACGCAGGACAGGTCTTGGAGAAGAGGGAGCCTTGTTATGCTGATGGGAGGGATGTAAATTGCCAACAGTCACTATGGAGAAGTGTATGGTGTTTCCTGAAACACGTAGGAAACAAAGCAACACAGCCTATGGCACTTCCACTTAGGGTCCTATAGCTTAGGGAAATTAAAATAAAAAACACACAGCCACCCCAAAGTTTGGGACGGCTCTGTTTACAAGAACCTCGTCTACGGTACAAGTTAAATATCCGAGAAAGCAAAAAATGGATAAAGAAATTGTGGTACGCACGTACAATGGAATATCACTCAGCAATGAAGTCTACGTCATCAGGCCTGTAGCGGCATAATGACTGGAATCAGGTACGACGATTCTACGAGAAATAAGTCACACAGAAAAAGAAATATCATAAGGTATCACTAATACACGGAATGTAAACTTGTCTACACATGAACTGAATTACAAAACAGAACAGGGTCTCAAATTTAGAAAACCAACTTATGCCTGCTTATGGGGAAAGGTGAGTTGGGGTGCTGCATAAAACCAGAGATTGAAATTAGCACAGATACCGTTCCATAAGCCAAATATATAAGAGACAAGACCTACTCCTGGCTCAACGAAATGGACTCAACACCCCATATTCAACGCCTGGGAATATACCTGACAAGTAAGAATCTTAAAACCCATGGACTTATATGTCTCCATAAGGAAATCAAGTGTATGTACAGTGGCCTAAACGCAGCAGTGAAAATCCGATAAATCCCATTATCAAAATAAATTTCAAAAACAAAACACAATGACAGTGAAATAGAGAGCAATTCTTAAATAATTCATTCAGGGCTTGTGATGCAACCTGCATTTACCACATCTACACCCGGAGCTGGGTGAGACATAAGGCTGGACACTTCGGGCTCATAGCATTGGTGAGGTTCGGTGAGCAAACGCAGACCCTTTGAAGTCATACTGCATGGTACCCATTCTATGGGTCCCAACTCTCCAGGTGTAAGGGATTCTTCCTTCAGCTAAAACATGCATGGGAAACCCAGAGTATGGTCCACCGTGTGTTTGGGAAACGTTTTCAAATGCATCTCAGTTTTCGTCCCGTGGTACTCGTTTTCACCATTCCAGACGCTTTACTAACACTCTCCCCACTTGGTGAGTCAGTGCCTTTAACCTCTTCTTTGGCACAGTTTGCAATTTCTACGCAAGAGGAACAGGAATAGGGAGAACCAATGAGAGTCTAGCTGTAGGTGTCTGCACAGGCAAATGGAACGCTCATTTACCACCAGGAAGTGGAATTAACCAAAGGCTCAGCATGCCCTGCCGGAAACACATTAGGGCCTGAAGGAATCCTGCGGTTTTGCGGCCAGCTCACAAGAAAGCGAGTTGAAGAAAGGAGCTCAGGGCCACTGTAATTCACAAACCTGCAGAGTTATGAATGACAGCTCTCATCCACAAATGTATTGAAAAAAGTCTTGGAAGAGGACTTGAAAGCGGGGCAGAATTTCAGGAAAACGATTTCAGGGGGTAGACTGGAATTGCACTTAAAGCATAGGAAAAGAGGCAGAATGTCGACAATGATACACTTGGCCAAAAAGGGCGTATGCGTTTTTTCCTGAATATATTCAGGATAAAACGCATACGCCCTTTATGGCCAACCAAGCAAGCGTGTAAAGGAAATGTGCACTACAATGAAGTCTCACTGCCCCCCGGTCAAAAGGGCCATCTGAAAAAAGTGTAAAATCCAGGAAGGCAGGACAGGTCATGGAGAACAGGGAGCCTTGTTATGCTGATGGGAGGGATGTAAATTGCCAACAGCCACTCTGGAGAAGTGTATGGTGTTTCCTGAAACACGTAGGAAACAAAGCAACACAGCCTATGGCACTTCCACTTATGGTCCTATAGCTTACGAAAATTAAAATCAAAAACACACAGCCACCCCAAAGTTTGGGACGGCTCTGTTTACAAGAACCTCGTCTACGGTACAAGTTAAATATCCGAGAAAGCAAAAAATGGGTAAAGAAGTTGTGGTACGCACGTAGAATGTAATATCACTCAGCAATGAAATCTACATCATCAGGCCCGTAGTGGCATAATGAGTGGATTCAGGTACGACGATTCTACGAGAAATAACTCACACAGAAATAGAAACATCATAAGTTATCACTAATACACGGAATGTAAACTTGGCTACACATGAACTGAATTACAAAACAGAACAGGGTCTCAAATTTAGAAAATCAACTTATGCTTGCTTATGGGGAAAGGTGAGTTGGGGTGCTGCATAAAACCAGAGATTGAAATTAGCACAGATACCGTTCCATAAGCCAAATATATAATAGACAAGACCTACTCCTTGCTCAATGAAATGGACTCAACAGCCCATATTCAGCGCCTGGGAATATACCTGACAAGTAATAATCTTAAAACCCATGGATTTATATGTCTCCATAAGGAAATCAAGCATGTGTACAGCGGCCTAAACGCAGCAGTGAAAATCCGATAAATCCCATTATCAAAATAAATTTCAAAAACAAAACACAATGACAGTGAAATAGAGAGCAATTCTTAAATAATTCATTCAGGGCTTGTGATGCAACCTGCATTTACCACATCTACACCCAGAGCTGGGTGAGACATAAGGCTGGACACTTCGGGCTGATAGCATTGGTGAGGTTCGGTGAGCAAACGCAGACCCTTTGAAGTCATACTCCATGGTACGCATTCCATGGGTCCCAACTCTCCAGGTTTAAGGGATTCTTCCTTCAGCTAAAATATGCATGGGAAACAAAGTGTATGGTCCACCATGTGGTTGGGAAACGTTTTCAAATGCATCTCAGTTTTCGTCCCCTGGTACTCGGGTTCACCATTCCAGACGCTTTACTAACACTCTCCCCACTTGGAGAGTCAGTGCCTTTAACCTCCTGTTTGGCACAGTTTGCAATTTCTGCGCAAGATGAACAGGAATAGGGAGAACCAATGAGAGACTAGCTGTAGGTGTCTGCACGGGCAAATGGAACGCTCATTTCCCACCAGGAAGAGGAATTAACCAAAGGCTCAGCATGCCCGACCGGAAACAGATTAGGGCCTGAAGCAATCCTGCGGTATTGCGGCCAGCTCACAAGAAAGCGAGTTGAAGAAAGGAGCTCAGAGGCACTGTAATTCACAAACCTGCAGAGCTATGAATGACAGCTTCGTCCAAAAATGTATTGAAGTAAGTCTTCGAAGAGGACTTGAAAGCGCGGCAGAATTTCAGGAAAATGATTTCAGGGGGTAGACTAGAATTGCACTTAAAGCATAGGAAAAGAGGCAGAATGTCGACAATGATGCACTTGGACAAAAAGGGCGTATGCGTTTTTTCCTGAATATATTCATGAAAAAACGCATACGCACTTTTTGGCCAACGAAGCAAGCGTGTAAAGGAAATCTGCACTACAATGAAGTCTCACTGCCCCCTGGTCAAAAGGGCCATCTGAAAAACGTGTAAAATCCAGAAAGGCAGGACAGGTCATGGAGAACAGGGAGCCTTGTTATGCTGATGGGCGGGATGTAAATTGCCAACAGCCACTCTGGAGAACTGTATGGTGTTTCCTGAAACACGTAGGAAACAAAGCAACACAGCCTATGGCACTTCCACTTATGGTCCTATAGCTTAGGGAAATTAAAATCAAAAACACACAGCCACCCCAAAGTTTGGGACGGCTCTGTTTACAAGAACCTCATCTACGGTACAAGTTAATTATCCGAGAAAGCAAAAAATGGATAAAGAAATTGTGGTACGCACGTACAATGGAATATCACTCAGCAATGAAATCTATGTCATCAGGCCCGTAGAGGCATAATGAGTGTATTCAGGTATGATGATTCTACGAGAAATAAGTCACACAGGAAAAGAAACATCATAAGATATCACTAATACACGGAATGTAAACTTGGCTACACATGAACTGAATTACAAAACAAAACAAGGTCTCAAATTTAGAAAACCAACTTATGCTTGCTTATGGGGAAACGTGAGCTGGGGTGCTGCATAAAACCAGAGATTGAAATTAGCACAGATACCGTTCCATAAGCCAAATATATAAAAGACCAAACCTACTCCTTGCTCAACGAAATGGACTCAACACCCCATATTCAACGCCTGGGAATATACCTGTCAAGCAAGAATCTTAAAACCCATGGATTTATATGTCTCCATAAGGAAATCAAGCATGTGTACAGCGGCCTAAACGCAGCAGTGAAAATCCGATAAATCCCATTACCAAAATAAATTTCAAAAACAAAACACAATGACAGTGAAATAGAGAGCAATTCTTAGAGAGCAATTCTCAAATAATTCATTCAGGGCTTGTGATGCAACCTGGATTTACCACATCTACACCCAGAGCTGGGTGTGACATAAGGCTGGACACTTCGGGCTGATAGCATTGGTGAGATTCGGTGAGCAAACTCAGACCCTTTGAAGTCATACTGCATGGTACCCATTCCATGGGTCCCAACTCTCCAAGTTTAAGGGATTCTTCCTTCAGTTAAATCATGCATGGGAAGCCCAGAGTACGGTCCCCTGTGTGATTGGGAAACGTTTTCAAATGCATCTCAGTTTTCGAGCCCAGGGACTAGGCTTCACCATTCCAGACGCTTTACTAACACTCTCCCCACTTGGAGAGTCAGTGCCTTTAACCTCCTGTTTGGCACAGTTTGCAATTTCTGCACAAGATGAACAGGAATAGGTAGAACCAATAAGGGACTAGCTGTAGGTGTCTGCACGGGCAAATGGAACGCTCATTTCCCACCAGGAAGAGGAATTAACCAAAGTCTCAGCATGCCCGGCCAGAAACAGATTAGGGCCTGAACCAATCCTGCGGTTTTGCGGCCAGCTCACAAGAAAGCGAGTTGAAGAAAGGAGCTCAGGGGCACTGTAATTCACAAACCTGCAGAGTTATGAATGACAGCTATCGTCCCAAAATGTATTGAAGTAAGTCTTAAAAGAGGACTTGAAAGCGGGGCAGAATTTCAGGAAAACGATTTCAGGGGGTAGACTGGAATTGCACTTAGAGCATAGGAAATGAGGCAGAATGTCGACAATGATGCACTTGGCCAAAAAGGGCGTATGCGTTTTTTCCTGAATATATTCAGGAAAAAACGCATACGCACTTTTTGGCTAACCAAGCAAGCGTGTAAAGGAAATCTGCACTACAATGAAGTCTCACTGCCCCCCGGTCAAAAGGGCATTCTGAAAAACGTGTAAAATGCAGAAAGGCAGGACAGGTCATGGAGAACAGGGAGCCTTGTTATGCTGATGGGCGGGATGTAAATTGCCAACAGCCACGCTGGAGAAGTGTATGGTGTTTCCTGAAACACGTAGGAAACAAAGCAACACAGCCTATGGCACTTCCACTTATGGTCCTATAGCTTAGGGAAACTAAAATCAAAAACACACAGCCACCCCAAAGTTTGGGACGGCTCTGTTTACAAGAACCTCGTCTACGGAAAAAGTTAGATATCCGAGACAGCAAAAAATGGATAAAGAAGTTGTGGTACGCACGTACAATGGAATATCACTCAGCAATGATATCTACGTCATCAGGACGGTAGCGGCATAATCAGTGGATTCAGGTACGATGATTCTACGAGAAATATGTCACACAGAAAAAGAAACATCATAAGATATCAGTAATACACGGAATATGAACTTGGCTACACATGAACTGAATTACAAAACAGAACAGGATCTCAAATTTAGAAAACACACTTATGCTTGCTTATGGGGAAAGGTGAGTTGGGGTGCTGCATAAAACCAGAGATTGAAATTAGCACAGATACCGTTCCATAAGCCAAATATATAATAAACAAGACCTACTCCTTGTTCAACGAAATGGACTCAACAGCCCATATTCAACGCCTGGGAATATACGTGACAAGTAATAATCTTAAAACCCATGGATTTATATGTCTCCATAAGGAAATCAAGCGTGTGTACAGCGGCCTAAACGCAGCAGTGAAAATCCGATAAATCCCATTATCAAAATAAATTTCAAAAACAAAACACAATGACAGTGAAATAGAGAGCAATTCTTAAATAATTCATTCAGGGCTTGTGATGCAACCTGCATTTACCACATCTACACCCAGAGCTGGGTGAGACATAAGGCTGGATACTTCGGGCTGATAGCATTGGTGAGGTTCGGTGAGCAAACGCAGACCCTTTGAAGTCATACTCCATGGTACGCATTCCATGGGTCCCAACTCTCCAGGTGTAAGGGATTCTTCCTTCAGCTAAAACATGCATGGGAAACACAGTGTATGGTCCACCATGTGGTTGGGAAACGTTTTCAAATGCATCTCAGTTTTCGTCCCCTGGTACTCGGGTTCACCATTCCAGACGCTTTACTAACACTCTCCCCACTTGGAGAGTCAGTGCCTTTAACCTCCTGTTTGGCACAGTTTGCAATTTCTGCGCAAGATGAACAGGAATAGGGAGAACCAATGAGAGACTAGCTGTAGGTGTCTGCACGGGCAAATGGAACGCTCATTTCCCACCAGGAAGAGGAATTAACCAAAGGCTCAGCATGCCCGACCGGAAACAGATTAGGGCCTGAAGCAATCCTGCGGTATTGCGGCCAGCTCACAAGAAAGCGAGTTGAAGAAAGGAGCTCAGAGGCACTGTAATTCACAAACCTGCAGAGCTATGAATGACAGCTATCGTCCAAAAATGTATCGAAGTAAGTCTTCGAAGAGGACTTGAAAGCGCGGCAGAATTTCAGGAAAATGATTTCAGGGGGTAGACTAGAATTGCACTTAAAGCATAGGAAAAGAGGCAGAATGTCGACAATGATGCACTTGGACAAAAAGGGCGTATGCGTTTTTTCCTGAATATATTCATGAAAAAACGCATACGCACTTTTTGGCCAACGAAGCAAGCGTGTAAAGGAAATCTGCACTACAATGAAGTCTCACTGCCCCCTGGTCAAAAGGGCCATCTGAAAAACGTGTAAAATCCAGAAAGGCAGGACAGGTCATGGAGAACAGGGAGCCTTGTTATGCTGATGGGCGGGATGTAAATTGCCAACAGCCACTCTGGAGAACTGTATGGTGTTTCCTGAAACACGTAGGAAACAAAGCAACACAGCCTATGGCACTTCCACTTATGGTCCTATAGCTTAGGGAAATTAAAATCAAAAACACACAGCCACCCCAAAGTTTGGGACGGCTCTGTTTACAAGAACCTCATCTACGGTACAAGTTAATTATCCGAGAAAGCAAAAAATGGATAAAGAAATTGTGGTACGCACGTACAATGGAATATCACTCAGCAATGAAATCTATGTCATCAGGCCCGTAGAGGCATAATGAGTGTATTCAGGTATGATGATTCTACGAGAAATAAGTCACACAGGAAAAGAAACATCATAAGATATCACTAATACACGGAATGTAAACTTGGCTACACATGAACTGAATTACAAAACAAAACAAGGTCTAAAATTTAGAAACCCAACTTATGCTTGCTTATGGGGAAACGTGAGCTGGGGTGCTGCATAAAACCAGAGATTGAAATTAGCACAGATACCGTTCCATAAGCCAAATATATAAAAGACCAAACCTACTCCTTGCTCAACAAAATGGACTCAACACCCCATATTCAACGCCTGGGAATATACCTGTCAAGCAAGAATCTTAAAACCCATGGATTTATATGTCTCCATAAGGAAATCAAGCATGTGTACAGCGGCCTAAACGCAGCAGTGAAAATCCGATAAATCCCATTACCAAAATAAATTTCAAAAACAAAACACAATGACAGTGAAATAGAGAGCAATTCTTAGAGAGCAATTCTCAAATAATTCATTCAGGGCTTGTGATGCAACCTGGATTTACCACATCTACACCCAGAGCTGGGTGTGACATAAGGCTGGACACTTCGGGCTGATAGCATTGGTGAGATTCGGTGAGCAAACTCAGACCCTTTGAAGTCATACTGCATGGTACCCATTCCATGGGTCCCAACTCTCCAAGTTTAAGGGATTCTTCCTTCAGTTAAATCATGCATGGGAAGCCCAGAGTACGGTCCCCTGTGTGATTGGGAAACGTTTTCAAATGCATCTCAGTTTTCGAGCCCAGGGACTAGGCTTCACCATTCCAGACGCTTTACTAACACTCTCCCCACTTGGAGAGTCAGTGCCTTTAACCTCCTGTTTGGCACAGTTTGCAATTTCTGCACAAGATGAACAGGAATAGGTAGAACCAATAAGGGACTAGCTGTAGGTGTCTGCACGGGCAAATGGAACGCTCATTTCCCACCAGGAAGAGGAATTAACCAAAGGCTCAGCATGCCCGGCCAGAAACAGATTAGGGCCTGAACCAATCCTGCGGTTTTGCGGCCAGCTCACAAGAAAGCGAGTTGAAGAAAGGAGCTCAGGGGCACTGTAATTCACAAACCTGCAGAGTTATGAATGACAGCTATCGTCCCAAAATGTATTGAAGTAAGTCTTAAAAGAGGACTTGAAAGCGGGGCAGAATTTCAGGAAAACGATTTCAGGGGGTAGACTGGAATTGCACTTAGAGCATAGGAAATGAGGCAGAATGTCGACAATGATGCACTTGGCCAAAAAGGGCGTATGCGTTTTTTCCTGAATATATTCAGGAAAAAACGCATACGCACTTTTTGGCTAACCAAGCAAGCGTGTAAAGGAAATCTGCACTACAATGAAGTCTCACTGCCCCCCGGTCAAAAGGGCATTCTGAAAAACGTGTAAAATGCAGAAAGGCAGGACAGGTCATGGAGAACAGGGAGCCTTGTTATGCTGATGGGCGGGATGTAAATTGCCAACAGCCACGCTGGAGAAGTGTATGGTGTTTCCTGAAACACGTAGGAAACAAAGCAACACAGCCTATGGCACTTCCACTTATGGTCCTATAGCTTAGGGAAACTAAAATCAAAAACACACAGCCACCCCAAAGTTTGGGACGGCTCTGTTTACAAGAACCTCGTCTACGGAAAAAGTTAGATATCCGAGACAGCAAAAAATGGATAAAGAAGTTGTGGTACGCACGTACAATGGAATATCACTCAGCAATGATATCTACGTCATCAGGACGGTAGCGGCATAATCAGTGGATTCAGGTACGATGATTCTACGAGAAATATGTCACACAGAAAAAGAAACATCATAAGATATCAGTAATACACGGAATATGAACTTGGCTACACATGAACTGAATTACAAAACAGAACAGGATCTCAAATTTAGAAAACACACTTATGCTTGCTTATGGGGAAAGGTGAGTTGGGGTGCTGCATAAAACCAGAGATTGAAATTAGCACAGATACCGTTCCATAAGCCAAATATATAATAAACAAGACCTACTCCTTGTTCAACGAAATGGACTCAACAGCCCATATTCAACGCCTGGGAATATACGTGACAAGTAATAATCTTAAAACCCATGGATTTATATGTCTCCATAAGGAAATCAAGCGTGTGTACAGCGGCCTAAACGCAGCAGTGAAAATCCGATAAATCCCATTATCAAAATAAATTTCAAAAACAAAACACAATGACAGTGAAATAGAGAGCAATTCTTAAATAATTCATTCAGGGCTTGTGATGCAACCTGCATTTACCACATCTACACCCAGAGCTGGGTGAGACATAAGGCTGGACACTTCGGGCTGATAGCATTGGTGAGGTTCGGTGAGCAAACGCAGACCCTTTGAAGTCATACTCCATGGTACGCATTCCATGGGTCCCAACTCTCCAGGTGTAAGGGATTCTTCCTTCAGCTAAAACATGCATGGGAAACACAGTGTATGGTCCACCATGTGGTTGGGAAACGTTTTCAAATGCATCTCAGTTTTCGTCCCCTGGTACTCGGGTTCACCATTCCAGACGCTTTACTAACACTCTCCCCACTTGGAGAGTCAGTGCCTTTAACCTCCTGTTTGGCACAGTTTGCAATTTCTGCGCAAGATGAACAGGAATAGGGAGAACCAATGAGAGACTAGCTGTAGGTGTCTGCACGGGCAAATGGAACGCTCATTTCCCACCAGGAAGAGGAATTAACCAAAGGCTCAGCATGCCCGACCGGAAACAGATTAGGGCCTGAAGCAATCCTGCGGTATTGCGGCCAGCTCACAAGAAAGCGAGTTGAAGAAAGGAGCTCAGAGGCACTGTAATTCACAAACCTGCAGAGCTATGAATGACAGCTATCGTCCAAAAATGTATCGAAGTAAGTCTTCGAAGAGGACTTGAAAGCGCGGCAGAATTTCAGGAAAACGATTTCAGGGGGTAGACTAGAATTGCACTTAAAGCATAGGAAAAGAGGCAGAATGTCGACAATGATGCACTTGGACAAAAAGGGCGTGTGCGTTTTTTCCTGAATATATTCATGAAAAAACGCATACGCACTTTTTGGCCAACCAAGCAAGCGTGTAAAGGAAATCTGCACTACAATGAAGACTCACTGCCCCCCGGTCAAAAGGGCCATCTGAAAAACGTGTAAAATCCAGAAAGGCAGGACAGGTCATGGAGAACAGGGAGCCTTGTTATGCTGATGGGCGGGATGTAAATTGCCAACAGCCACTCTGGAGAACTGTATGGTGTTTCCTGAAACACGTAGGAAACAAAGCAACACAGCCTATGGCACTTCCACTTATGGTCCTATAGCTTAGGGAAATTAAAATCAAAAACACACAGCCACCCCAAAGTTTGGGACGGCTCTGTTTACAAGAACCTCGTCTACCGTACAAGTTAATTATCCGAGAAAGCAAAAAATGGATAAAGAAATTGTGGTACGCACGTACAATGGAATATCACTCAGCAAGAAATCTACGTCATCAGGCCCGTAGCGGCATAATGAGTGTATTCAGGTATGATGATTCTACGAGAAATAAGTCACACAGAAAAAGAAACATCATAAGATATCACTAATACACGGAATGTAAACTTGGCTACACATGAACTGAATTACAAAACAAAACAAGGTCTCAAATTTAGAAAACCAACTTATGCTTGCTTATGGGGAAACATGAGCTGGGGTGCTGCATAAAACCAGAGATTGAAATTAGCACAGATACCGTTCCATAAGCCAAATATATAAAAGACCAAACCTACTCCTTGCTCAACGAAATGGACTCAACACCCCATATTCAACGCCTGGGAATATACCTGTCAAGCAAGAATCTTAAAACCCATGGATTTATATGTCTCCATAAGGAAATCAAGCATGTGTACAGCGGCCTAAACGCAGCAGTGAAAATCCGATAAATCCCATTATCAAAATAAATTTCAAAAACAAAACACAATGACAGTGAAATAGAGAGCAATTCTTAGAGAGCAATTCTCAAATAATTCATTCAGGGCTTGTGATGCAACCTGGATTTACCACATCTACACCCAGAGCTGGGTGAGACATAAGGCTGGACACTTCAGGCTCATAGCATTGGTGAGGTTCAGTGAGCAAACGCAGACCCTTTGAAGTCATACTGCATGGTACCCATTCCATGGGTCCCAACTCTCCAGGTTTAAGGGATTCTTCCTTCAGCTAAAACATGCATGGGAAACCCAGAGTAAGGTCCACCGTGTGATTGGGAAACGTTTTCAAATGCATCTCAGTATTCGTCCCCTGGTACTCGGGTTCACAATTCCTGACGCTTTACTAACACTCTCCCCACTTGGAGAGTCAGTGCCTTTAACCTCCTGTTTGGCACAGTTTGCAATTTCTGCACAAGATGAACAGGAATAGGTAGAACCAATGAGGGACTAGCTGTAGGTGTCTGCACGGGCAAATGGAACGCTCATTTCCCACCAGGAAGAGGAATTAAACAAAGGCTCAGCATGCCCGGCCGGAAACAGATTAGGGCCTGAACCAATCCTGCGGTTTTGCGGCCAGCTCACAAGAAAGCGAGTTGAAGAAAGGAGCTCAGGGGCACTGTAATTCACAAACCTGCAGAGTTATGAATGACAGCTATCGTCCCAAAATGTATTGAAGTAAGTCTTAAAAGAGGACTTGAAAGCGGGGCAGAATTTCAGGAAAACGATTTCAGGGGGTAGACTGGAATTGCACTTAGAGCATAGGAAATGAGGCAGAATGTCGACAATGATGCACTTGGCCAAAAAGGGCGTATGCGTTTTTTCCTGAATATATTCAGGAAAAAACGCATACGCACTTTTTGGCGAACCAAGCAAGCGTGTAAAGGAAATCTGCACTACAATGAAGTCTCACTGCCCCCCGGTCAAAAGGGCATTCTGAAAAACGTGTAAAATGCAGAAAGGCAGGACAGGTCATGGAGAACAGGGAGCCTTGTTATGCTGATGGGCGGGATGTAAATTGCCAACAGCCACTCTGGAGAAGTGTATGGTGTTTCCTGAAACACGTAGGAAACAAAGCAACACAGCCTATGGCACTTCCACTTATGGTCCTATAGCTTAGGGAAACTAAAGTCAAAAACACACAGCCACCTCAAAGTTTGGGACGGCTCTGTTTACAAGAACCTCGTCTACGGAAAAAGTTAGATAACCGAGACAGCAAAAAATGGATAAAGAAGTTGTGGTACGCACGTACAATGGAATATCACTCAGCAATGATATCTACGTCATCAGGACCGTAGCGGCATAATCAGTGGATTCAGGTACGATGATTCTACGAGAAATATGTCACACAGAAAAAGAAACATCATAAGATATCAGTAATACACGGAATATAAACTTGGCTACACATGAACTGAATTACAAAACAGAACAGGATCTCAAATTTAGAAAACCAACTTATGCTTGCTTATGGGGAAAGGTGAGTCGGGGTGCTGCATAAAACCAGAGATTGAAATTAGCACAGATACCTTTCGATAAGCCAAATATAGAATAGACAAGACCTACTCCTTGCTCAACGAAATGGACTCAACACCCCATAGTCTACGCCTGGGAATATACCTGACAAGTAAGAATCTTAAAACCCATGGATTTATATGTCTCCATAAGGAAATCAAGCGTGTGTACAGCGACCTAAACTCAGCAGTGAAAATCCGATAAATCCCATTATCAAAATAAATTTCAAAAACAAAACACAATGACAGTGTAATAGAGAGCAATTCTTAAATAATTCATTCAGGGCTTGTGATGCAACCTGGATTTACCACATCTACACCCAGAGCTGGGTGAGACATAAGGCTGGACACTTCGGGCTGATAGCATTGGTGAGGTTCGGTGACCAAACCAGACCCTTTGAAGTCATACTGCATGGTACCCATTCCATATGTCCCAACTCTCCAGGTTTAAGAGATTCTTCCTTCAGCTAAAACATGCATGGGAAACCCAGAGTATGGTCCACCGTGTGATTGGGAAACGTTTTCAAATGCATCTCAGTTTTCGTCCCCTGGTACTCGGGTTCACCATTCCAGACGCTTTACTAACACTCTCCCCACTTGGAGAGTCAGTGCCTTTAACCTCCTGTTTGGCACAGTTTGCAATTTCTGCGCAAGATGAACAGGAATAGGGAGAATCAGTGAGAGACTAGCTGTAGGTGTCTGCATGGGCAAATGGAATGCTCATTTCCCACCAGGAAGACGAATTAACCAAAGGCTCAGCGTGCCCTGCCGGAATCAGATTAGGGCCTGAAGCAATCCTGCAGTTTTGTGGCCAGGTCACAAGAAAGCAAGTTGAAGAAAGGAGCTCAGGGGCACTGTAATTCACAAACCTGCAGAGTTATGAATGACAGCTACCGTCCAAAAATGTATTGAAGTAAGTCTTCGAACAGGACTTGAAAGCGGGGCAGAATTTCAGTAAAACGATTTCAGGGGGTAGACTGGAATTGCACTTAAAGCATAGGAAAAGAGGCAGAATGTCGACAATGATGCACTTGGCAAAAAGGCCTATGCATTTTTTCGTGAATATATTCACGAAAAAATGCATACGTGCTTTTTGGCCAACCAAGCAAGCGTGTAAAGGAAATCTGCACTACAATTAAGTCTCACTGCCCCCCGGTCAAAAGGGCCATGTGGAAAAAGTGTAAAATCCAGAAAGGCAGGACAGGTCTTGGAGAACAGGGAGCCTTGTTATGCTGATGGGCGTGATGTAAATTGCCAACAGGCACTCTGGAGAAGTGTATGGTGTTTCCTGAAACACGTAGGAAACAAAGCAACACAGCCTATGGCACTTCCACTTATGGTCCTATAGCTTAGGGAAATTAAAATCAAAAACACACAGCCACCCCAAAGTTTGGGATGGCTCTGTTTACAAGAACCTCGTCTACGGTACAAGTTAAATATCCGAGAAAGCAAAAAATGGATAAAGAAGTTGTGGTACGCACGTACAATGGAATATCACTCAGCAATGAAATCTACGGCATCGGGCCCGTAGCAGCATAATGAGTGGATTCAGGTACGATGATTCTACGAGAAATAAGTCACACAGAAAAAGAAACATCATAAGATATCACTAATACACGGAATGTAAACTTGTCTACACATGAACTGAATTACAAAACAGAACAGGGTCTCAAATTTAGAAAACCAACTTATGCTTGCCTATGGGGAAAGGTGAGTTGGGGTGCTGCATAAAACCAGAGATTGAAATTAGCACAGATACCATTCCATAAGTCAAATATATAATAGACAAGACCGACACCTTGCTCAACGAAATGGACTCAACACCCCATATTCAACGCCTGGGAATATACCTGACAAGTAAGAATCTTAAAACACATGGATTTATATGTCTCCATAAGGAAAGCAAGCGTGTGTACAGCGACCTAAACGCAGCAGTGAAAATCCGATAAATCCCATTATCAAAATAAATTTCAGAAACAAAACAAAATGCCAGTGAAATAGAGAGCAATTCTTAAATAATTCATTCAGGGCTTGTGATGCAACCTGGATTTACCATATCTACACCCAGAGCTGGGTGAGATATAAGGCCGGACACTTCGGGCTGATAGCATTGGTGAGGTTCGGTGAGCAAACACAGACCCTTTGAAGTCATACTGCATGGTACCCATTCCATAGGTCCCAACTCTCCAGGTTTAAGGGATTCTTCCTTCAGCTAAAACATGCATGGGAAACCCAGAGTATGGTCCACCGTGTGATTGGTAAACGTTTTCAAATGCATCTCAGTTTTCGTCCCCTGGTACTCGGGTTCACCATTCCAGACGCTTTACTAACACTCTCCCCACTTGGAGAGTCAGTGCCTTTAACCTCCTATTTGGCACAGTTTGCAAATTCTGCGCAAGATGAACAGGAATTGGGAGAACCAATGAGAGACTAGCTGTAGGTGTCGGCACGGGCAAATGTAACGCTCATTTCCCACCAGGAAGAGGAATTAACCAAAGCCTCCGCATGCTGTTCCGGCAGCAGACTGGGGCCTGAAGCAATCCTGCGGGTTTGCGGCCAGCTCACAAGGAAGCGAGTTGAAGAAAGGAGCTCAGGGTCACTGTAATTCACAAATCTGCAGAGTTATAAATGACAGCTATCGTCCAAAAATATATTGAAGGAAGGCTCCGAAGAGGACTTGTAAGTGGGGCAGAATTGCAGGAAAACCATTTCAGGGGTTTGACTGCAATTGCCTTTAAAGCATAGGAAAAGAGGCAGAATGTCGACAATGATGCACTTGGCCAAAAAGGGCGTATGCGTTTTTTCCTGAATATATTCAGGAAAAAACGCATATGCCCTTTTTGGCCAACCAAGCAAGCATGTTAAAGAAATCTGCACTACAATGAAGTCTCACTGACCCCGGATCAAAAGGGCCATTTGAAAAATGTGTAAAATCCAGAAAAGCAGCACAGGCCCTGGAGAACAGGGAGCCTTGTTATGCTGATGGGCGGGATGTAAATTGCCAACAGCCACTCTGGAGAAGTGTATGGTGTTTTCTGAAACACGTAGAAAACAAAGCAACACAGCCTATGGCACTTCCACTTATGGTCCTATAGCTTAGGGAAATTTAAATCAAAAACACACAGCCACTCCAAATTTCGGACAGCTCTGTTTACAAGAACCTCGTCTATGGTACAAGCTAAATATCTCAGAAAGTGAAAAATGGATAAAAAAGTTGTGGTACGTACGTACAATGGTATATCATTCAGCAATGAAATCTATGTCATCAGGCCCGTAGCGGCATAATGAGTGGATTCAGGTACGATGATTCTACGTGAAATAAGTCACACAGAAAATGAAACATCATAAGATATCACTAATACACGGAATGTAAACTTGGCTACACATGAAGTGAATTACAAAACACAACAGGGTCTCACATTTAGAAAACCAAATTACGTTTGCTTATGGGGAAAGGTGAGTTGAGGTGCCGCATAAAACCAGAGAATGAAATTAGCACAGATACCGTTCCATAAGCCATATATGTAATATACATGATCTACTCCTTGCTCAACGAAATGGACTCAACATCACATATTCAACCCCAAGAATATACGTGACTAGAACGAGTCTTAAAACCTATGTATTTATATGTCTCCATAAGGGAATCCAGTGTGTGTACATCGGCATAAACGCAGCATTGAACATCAGCTAAATCCCATTGTACAAATAAATTTTAAAAACTATCACAAAGACTGTGAAATAGAGAGCAATTCTTAAATAATTCATTCATGGCTTGTGATGAGACCTGGGTTTACCACATCCACACCCACAGCTGGGTTAGACATAAGGCTGGACACTTGGGGCTGATAGGATTGGTGAGGTTCGGTCAGCAAATGCAGACCATTAGAAGTAATACTGCATGGTACCTATTCCAAGGTTCCCAGCTTTCCCGGTTTAAGGGATTCGTCCTTCAGCTCAAACATGCATGGGGAATGCCGAGTATGGTCCACCGTGTGATCAGAAAACGTTTTTAAATGCATCTCTGTTTTCGTCCCCTGGTCCTCGGGTTCACCATTCAAGACACTTTACTAACACTCTCCCCACTTGGAGAGTCAGTGCCTTTAACCTCCTGTTTGGTACAGTTTGCAATTTCTGCGAAAGATGAACAGGAATAGGGAGAACCAATGAGAGACTAGCTGTGGGTTTGTGGACAGGCACATTTAACTCTCATTTCCCTCCAGGAAGAGGAACTAACCACAGGCTCAGCGTTCCATGCCGGAACCAGATTAAGGCCTGAAGCAATCCTGCGGTTTTGCGGCCAATTCACAAGAAAGCGAGTTGAAGTAAGAGGCTCAGGGGCACTGTAATTCACAAACCTGCAGAGTTATAAATGACAGCTATCGTCCAAAAATATATTCAAGTAAGGCTGCAAAGAGGACTTGAAAACGGGGCAGAATTGCCGGAATGCGATTTCAGGAGGTAGACGGGAATTGCTCTGAAAGCATAGGAAAAGAGGCAAAACCTCGACAATGATGCACTTGACCAAAAAGTGCATATGCGTTTTTTTCCAGGGCCCTCATTTACGAGGGTAGGAGGCTCTCAGCATGCTCCAGGGGCCAACAGAGGCCCCACGTTGCCAAGGTGACGTGACTCAGCCAGCCACGTGTGACCTCACATCAGAGGGCCCACCTCACAGAAGGGTAAGGAACCCAGCCAGGATCAGACTCTCACCAGAGGGCCCACATCACCAAGGGGATGGGAACCAGGCAGGAGTGTCCTCACACCCGTGGGGCCACATCATCGAAAGTTGAGGTACCCAGCACATGTAGCCTCAAACCAGAGGACCCACATCACCATGGGTCTCGGAGTGAGGCAGGCAGGATTAACCTCACAACACATGGCCCACTGTATAAAAAAGGTGAGGAATCCAGCAGTTGGAACTTCCCAGCAGGCGGCCCAGAGCACCGAGGGTATGAGATCCAGGCCACAGTGAACTCACAGCAGAGGGCCCTCATCGTGATACTGTAAGCAACCCAGCCGTTGTGACCTCAGAGCACAAGGCCCACATCCCCATGGGGAAGGGAACCAAGCAGGAGTGTCATCGCACCAGTGGGCACACATCAGAAAAGGTGGGGAGCACAGCAGTTAGGGCCTGATGCCAGAGAGCCCTCATCACTGAGGGGACGTAGCTCCCAGAAGGCTCCAACTGCTACCAGAGGCCCGATGTCACCAATGCGGGGTGTGCCAGCCAGGCAGGAGTGACCTCAGAGCAGAGGGCCAACTTCACAGAAGTGTGAGGAAACCAAAGATGATCAGACTCTCACCAGAGGGCCCACATCACCAAGGGAATGGGAACAGGGCAGGAGTGTCCTCACACCAGTGGGGCCACATCACCGAAATGTGAGGGACCCAGCACACGTGGCCTCAAACCAGAGGACACACATCAAAAAGGAGCTGGGAGTGAGGCAGGCAGGAGGAGCCTCAAAACAGCGGGACCATAGAATAAAAAAGGTGAGGAATCCCACAGTTGGAACCTCCCATCAGGCAGCCAGCAGCAGCGAGGCTATGGGATCCAGTCCTGACTGAACTCACAACAGAGGGCCCTCATCATGAAACTGTGAGCAACCCAGCCGTTAGGACCTCAGAGCAGAAGGCCCACATTTCCATGGGGTTGGGAACCTGTCAGAAGTGTACTCACACCACAGGGCACACATCAGAGAATTTTGGGAGCCCAGAAGTTAGGGCCTGACGCCAGAGGGCCCTCATTACCGAGGGGAGGAGACTCCAAGAAGGCACCAACTCCCAATTGAGGGCCCAGGTCACCAAGGTAACGTGTGACAGCCAGGCAGGAGTGAGCTCACAGCACAGGGCCTACCTCACAGAAGGGTGAGGAACAAAGCCAGGATAAGACTCTCACCAGAGGGCCCACATTACCAAGGGAATCAGAACCAGGCAGGAGTGTCCTCACGCCAGTGTGGCAATATCATAGAAAGGTGAGGAACCCAGCAAATGTGGCCTAAACCAGAGAACCCACATCTCCAAGGGGCTCGGAGTGAGGCAGGCAGGAGTAGCCTCACAACACAGGGCCCATAGAATAAAAAAGCTGAGGAATCCAGCAGTGGGAACCTCCCAACAGATGGCCCAGAGCACCCAGTCTATGCGATCCAGGCCTCAGTGAACTCACAGCAGAGGACCCATATCATGAAACTGTGAGCAACCCAGACGTTGGGACCTCAGAGCAGAAGGCCCACATCCTCATGGGGTTGGGAACATGGTAAGAGTGTCCTCGCACCACTTAGAACGTATCAGAAAATGTGGGTACCCAGCAGTTAGGGCCTGACACCAGAGGGCCCTCATCACCAAGGGGAGGAGGCTCACAGCAGGCTCCAACTGCCACAAAAGGGCCGACGTCGCCAAGGCGGGGTGTGCCAGCTGGGCAGGAGTGACCTCAGAGCAGAGGGCCCACCTCAAAGAAGTGTGAGGAACCCAACCAGGATCAGACTCTCACCAGAGGGCCCACATCCCCAAGGGGATGGGAACCAGGCAGGAGTGTCCTCACACCAGTGGGGCCACATCAGCGAAAGGTGAGGAACCCAGAACACGTGGCCTCAAAGCAGAGGACCCACATCACCAAGAGGCTCAGAGTGAGGCAGGCAGGAGTTGCCTCACAACACAGGGCCCATAGAATAAAAAAGGTGAGGAATCCAGCAGTTGGAAGCTCCAAGCAGGTGGCCCAGAGCACCGAGGCTATGGGATCAATGCCGGAGTGAACTCACAGCAGAGGGCCCACATCCTGAAACTGTGAGCAACCCAGGCGTTGGGACTTCAGAGTAGAAGGCCCAAATCCCCATGGGGATGGGAACCTGGCAGGAGTGTCTTCGCACCAGTGGGCACACATCAGAAAATGTGGGGATACCAGCAGTTAGGGCCTAACGCCAGACGGCCCTCATCACAGAGGGGAGGAGGCTCCCAGCATGCTCCAACTGCAACCAGAGGCCCCATGTGGCCAAGGCCATGTGTGCCAGCCAGGCAGGAGTGACCTCACAGCAGAGGGCCTTCCTCCCAGAAGTGTGAGGAATCCAGCCAGGATCAGACTCTCAGCAGAGGGCCCACATCACCAAGGGGATGGGAACCAGGCAGGAGTGTCCTCACACCAGTGGGGCCACATCAATAAAATGTGAGGAAACCGGCACATGTGGCCTCAAACCAGAGGACCTACATCACAAAGGGGCTGGGAGTGAGGCAGGCAGGATGAGCCTCACAACACAGGGTCCAAAGAATAAAAAAGGTGAGGAATCCAGCAGTTGGAACCTCCCAGCAGGCAGTCCACAGCACAGAGGCTATGGGATCTAGGCCTGAGTTAACTAACACCAGAGAGCCAACATGAGGAAACTGTGAGTAACCCAGGCGTTGGGACCTCAGACCAGAAGACCCACATCCGCATGGGGATGGGAACCTTACAGGAGTGTCCTGGCATCACTGGACTCACATCAGAAAACGTGGGGAGCCCAGCAGTTAGAGCCTGACGCCAGAGGGCCCTCATCACCGAGGAGAGGAGGCTCCAGGCAGGCTCCAACTGCCACCAGAGGGCCAAAGTCACCAGGCAATGGGAGAAAGCCAGGCAGGAGTTACCTCACAGCAGAGGGCCTACCTCAAAGAAGGGTGAGGAACCCAGCCAGGATAAGACTCTCACCAGAGAGCCCACATCACCAAGGGGATCGGAAGAAGGCAGGAGTGTCCTCACACCAGTGTGGCCACATTATAGAAAGGTGAGGAACCCAGCACATGTGGCCTAAACCAGAGGACCCACATCTCCAAGGTGCTTAGAGTGAGGCAGGCAGGAGTAGCCTCACAACACAGGGCCCATAGAATAAAAAATGTGAGGAATCCCGCAGTTGGAACCTCCCAGCAGGCGGCCAGAAGCAGTGAGGCTATGGGATCTAGGCCTGACTGAACTCACAACAGAGGACCCTCATCATGAAACTGTGAGCAACCCAGACGATGGGACCTCAGAGCAGAAGGCCCACATTCCCATGGGGTTGGGAACCTGGCAGGAGTGTACTCGCACCACAGGGCGCACATCAGAAAATTTTGGGAGCCCAGGAGTTAGGGCCTGACGCCAGAGGGCCCTCATTACCCAGGGGCGGAGACTCCCAGCAGGCACCAACTCCCAACTGAGGGCCCACGTCGCCAAGGTAACGTGTGCCAACCAGGCAGGAGTGACCTCACCGCAGAGGGCCTACCTCACAGAAGGGTGAGGAAACCAGCCAGGATAAGACTCTCACCAGTTTGTCCACCTCACCAAGGGGATCAGAACCAGGCAGAAGGGTCCTCACGCCAGGGTGGCCACATCATAGAAAGGTGAGGAACCCAGAACGTGTGGCCTAAATCAGAGGACCCACATCTCCAAGGGGCTAGGAGTGAGGCAGGCAGGAGTAGCCTCACAACACAGAGCCCATAGAATAAAAAATGTGAGGAATCCAGCAGTTGGAACCTGCCAGCAGGCGGCCCACAGCATGGAGTCTATGGGATCCAGGTCACAGAGAACTCACAACAGAGGGCCCACATCATGAAACTGTGAGCAACTGAGCCGTTGGGACTTCAGAACAGAAGGCCCACATCCCCATAGGGATGGGAACCTGGCAGGAGTGTACTCGCATCACTTAGCACGAATCAGAAAATGTGGGAACCCAGCAGTTAAGGCCTGAGGGCAGAGGGCCCTCATCACTGAGGGGAGGAGGCTCCCAGCAGGCTCCAATTGCCACCATAGGGCCGACGTCACCAAGGAGGGGTGTGCCAGCCAGACAGGAATGACCTCAGAGCAGAGGGCCCACCTCAAAGAAGTGTGAAGAAACTCAACAAGGATCAGACTCTCACCAGAGGGCCAACATCACCAAGGGGATGGGAACCAGGCAGGAGTGTCCTCACACCAGTGGGGCCACATCAGCAACAGGTGAGGAGCCCAGCACATGTGACCTAAAACCAGAGGACCCACATCACCAAGTGGCTCAGAGTGAGGCAGGCAGGAGTTGTCTAACAACACAGGGCCCATAGAATAAAAAAGGTGAGGAATCCAGCAGTTTGAACCTCCCAGCAGGTGGCCCAGAGCACCCAGTCTATGGGATCCAGGCCACAGTGAACTCACAGCAGAGGGCCCACATCATGAAACTGTGAGCAACCCAGCCGGTGGGACCTCAGAGCAGAAGGCCCACATCACCATGGTGATGGGAACCTCGCAGGAGTGTCCTCGCACCACTTAGCATGTATCAGAAAATGTGGGAACCCAGCAGTTAGGGCCTGACGCCAGAGGGCCCTCATCACCAAGGGGAGGAGGCTCCCAGCAGGCTCCAACTGCCACCAGCCGGCCGACGTTGCCAAGGCAGTGTGTGCAAGCCAGGCAGGAGTGACCACAGAGCAGAGGGCCCACCTCACAGAAGTGTGAGGATCCCAACCAGGATCAGACTCTCACCAGAAGGTCCACATCACCAAGGGGATGGAAACCAGGCAGGAGTGCCCTCACACCAGTGGGGCCACATCAGCGAAAGATGAGGAACACAGCACATGTGGCCTCAAACAAGGGGACACACATCACGAAGGGGCTGGGACTGAGGCATGCAGGAGGAGACTCACAACAGAGGGCACATAGAATAAAAAAGGTGAGGAATCCAGGAGTTGGAAACTCCAGGCAGGCGGCCCAGAGCACCGACGCTATGGGATACAGGCCAGAGTGAACTCACAGCAAAGGGCCCACATCATGAAACTGTGAGCAACCCAGCCGTTGGGACCACAGAACAGAAGTCCCACATGCCCATGGGGATGGGAACCTGGCAGGAGTGTCCTCGCACCACTGGGCACACATCAGAAAATGTGTGGAGCCTAGCACTTAGGGCCTGACACCAGAGGGCCCTCATCACTGAGGGGAGGAGGCCCCAGCACGCTCCAACTGCCACCAGAGTGCCCACGTCACCAAGGCGATGTGTGCCAGCCAGGCACGATTGACCTCACAGCAGAGGGCCCACATCATGAAAGTGTGAGCAACCCAGCCGTTGGGACCTCAGAATAGAAGGCCCACAGCCCCATGTGGATGGGAACCTGGCAGGAGTGTCATCGCACCACTGGGCACACATCAGAAAATGTGGGGAGCCCAGCAGTTAGGCCCTGACGTCACTGGGCCCTCATCACCGAGGGGAGGAGGCTCCCAGCACGCTCCATCTGCAACCAGTGGGCCCATGTGGCCAAGGCGGGTTGTGCCAGTCAGGCAGGAGTGACCTCAGAGAAGAGGGCCCACCTCAAAGAAGTGTGAGGAACCCAGCCATGATCAGACTCTCACCAGAGGGCCCACATCACCAAGGGGATGGGAACCAGGCAGGAGTGTCCTCACACCAGTGGGGTCACATCATCAAAAGATGAGGAACCCAGCACATGTGGCCTCAAACCAGAGGACACACATCACCAAGGGGTTGGGAGTGAGGCAGGTGTCTGGACGGGCACATTTAACTATAATTTCCCACCAGGAAGAGGAATTAACCAAAGGGTCAGAGTGCCGTGCCGGACCCTGATTACGGCCTGAAGCAAACCTGTGGTTTTGTGGCCAGCTTACAAGGAAGCGAGTTAAGAAAGGAACTCAGGGGCACTGTCATTCACAAACCTGCAGTTATAAATGACAGCTATCGTCCAAAAATATATTGAAGTAAGGCAGCGAAGAAGACCTGAAAGTGGGGCAGAATTGCAGGAAACCGATTTCATGATGTAGACAGTAATTGCTTTTAAAGCATAGGAAAAGAGGCAGAACGTCTACAGTGATGCACTTGGCCAAGAAGGGCATATGCGTTTTATAGAGGGCCCTCATTAATGAGGGGAGGAGGCTCCCAGCACACACCAAAGGCCAACAGACGGCCCATGTCATCAAGGCGACGTGTGCCAGCCAGGCAGGAGAGACCTCATATCACAGGGTCTACCTCACAGAAGGGTGAGGTACCCAGCGAGGATCAGACTCTCACCAGAGGGCCCACATCACCAAGGGGATGGGAACCAGTCAGGAGTGTCCTCACACCAGTGGGGCCACATCATCCAAAGTTGAGGAACACAGCACATGTGACCTCAAACCAGAGGACACACATCACCAAGGGACTGGGAGTGAGGCAGGCAGGAGGAGCCTCAAAACAGAGGGCCCATAGAATAAAAAAGGTGAGGAATCGCGCAGTTGGATCCTCCCAGCAGGCGGCCAGGAGCAGCGAGGCTATGGGATCCAGGCCGGAATGAGCTCACACCAGAGGGCCCTCATCATTATACTGTGAGCAACCCAGCCGTTGGGACCTCAGAGCAGAAGGCCCACATCCACATGGGTATGGGAAACTGGCAGGAGTGCCATCACACCAGTGGGCACACATCAGAAAATATGGGTACCCAGCAGTTAGTGACTGACGCCACAGGGCCCTCATCACCGAGGGGAGGAGGCTCCCAGCAAGCTCCAACTGCCACCAGAGGGCCGACGTCACCAAGGCAACGGGAGCAAGCCAGGCAGGAGTGACCTCACAGCAGAGGGCCCACCTCCCAGAAGTGTGACGAAACCAGTCAGGATCAGACTCTCACCAGACGGCCCACATCACCAAGGGGATGGGAACCAGGCAGGAGTGTCCTCACACCAGTGGGTCCACATCACTAAAAGGTGAGTAAACCAGCACATGTGGCCTGAAACCACAGGACCCACATCACCAAAGGGCTGGGAGTAAGGCAGGCAGGAGGAGCCTCACAACACAGGGCCCAAAGAATAAAAAAGGTGAGGTATCCAGCAGTTGGAACCTCGCAGCAGGCGGCCCAGAGCACAGAGACTATGGGATCCTGGCCTGAGTGAACTAACACCAGAGAGCCTATATCATGGAACTGTGAGCAACCCAGACGTTGGAACCACAGAGCAGAAGGCCCACATCCCCATGGGGATGGGAAACTTACAGGAGTGTCCTGTTATCACTGGGCTCACATCAGATAACATGGGGAGCCCAGCAGTGATGGCCTCACGCCAGAGGGCCCTCATCACCGAGGGGAGGAGGCTCCCAGTAGGTTCCAACTGCCACCAGAGGGCCGATGTCACCAAGGCAATGGGAAGCCAGGCAGGAGTTACCTCACAGCAGAGGGCCCACCTCACAGAAGGGTGAGGAACCCAGCCAGGATCAGACTCTCACCAGAGGGCTCATATCACCAAGGGGATGGGAACCAGGCACAAGTATCCTCACACCAGTGGGGCCACATCATCGAAAGGTGAGGGACCCAGCACACGTGGCCTCTAATCAGAGGACACACATAAACAAGGGGCTGGGAATGAGGCAGGCAGGAGGAGCCTCAAAAGAGAGGGCCCATAGAATAAAAAAGGTGAGGAATCCCGCAGTTGGAACCTCCCAGCAGGCGGCCTGGAGTAGCGAGGCTATGGGATCCAGGGTGAGTGAACTCACACCAGAGGGCCCTCATCATGAAACTGTGAGAAATCCAGACGTTGGGACCTCACAGCAGAAGGCCCACATTCCCATGGGCTTGGGAACCTGACAGGAGTGTACTCGCACCACAGGGCGCACATCAGAAAATTTTGAGAGCCCAGGAGTTAGGGCCTGACGCCAGAGAGCCCTCATTACCGAGGGAAGGAGACTCCCAGCAGGCACCAACACACAATTGAGGGCCCACGTCGCCAAGATGACGTGTGCCAGTCAGGCAGGAGTGACCTCACAGCACAGGGCCTACCTAACAGAAGGGTGAGGAAACCAACCAGGATAAGACTCTCGCCAGAGGGCCCACATCACCAAGGGGATCGGAACCACGCAGGAGTGTCCTAACACCAATGTGGCCACATCATAGAAAGGTGAGGAACCCAACACATGTGGCCTCAAAGCAGAGGACCCACATCTCCAAGGGACTCGGAGTGAGGTAGGCAGGAGTAGCCTTACAACACAGGGCCCATAGAATAAAAAGGTGAGGAATCCAGTAATTGGAAGCTCCCAGCAGGCGGCCCAGGGCACCCAGTCTATGAGATCTAGGCCGCAGTGAACTCACAGCAGAGGGCCCACATCATGATACTGTGAGCAACCCAGCCATTGGGACCTCAGAGCAGAAGGCCCACATCCCCATGGGGATGGGAAACTGGCAGGAGTGTCATCGCACCAGTGGGCGCACATCAGAAAATGTGGGGAGCCCAGCAGTTAGGGCCTGATGCCAGAGGGCCCTCATCACCGAGGGGAGGAGGCTCCCATCCCGCTCCAACTGCAACCAGAGGGCCCACTTGGCCAAGGCGACGTGTGCCATCCAGGCACGAGTGACCTCACAGCAGAGAGCCCACCTCCCAGAAGTGTGAGGTATCCAGCCAGGATCAGACTCTCACCAGAGGGCCCACATCACCAAGGGGATGGGAACCAGGCAGGAGTGTCCTCACACCAGTGGGGCCACATCAATAAAAGGTGAGGAAACCGGCACATGTAGCCTCAAACCACAGGACCTACATCACCAATGGGGGGAGTGAGGAAGGCAGGAGGAGCCTCACAACACAGGGCACAAAGAATAAAAAAGGTGAGGAATCCAGCAGTTGGAACCTCGCAGCAGGCGGCCCAGAACACAGGGGCTATGGGATCTAGGCCTGAGTGAATGAACATCACAGAGCCAACACCATGAAACTGTAAGGAACCCAGGCGTTGGGACCTCAGAGCAGAAGGCCCACATCCCAATGGGGATGGGAACCTGGCAGGAGTGTCCTGGCATCACTGGGCTCACATCAGAAAACGTGGGGAGCACAGCAGTTAGAACCTGACGCCAGAGGGCACTCATCACTGAGGAGAGGAGGCTCCCAGCAGGCTCCAACTGCCACCAGAGGGCCTACGTCTCCAAGGCAATGGGAGCAAGCCAGGCAGGATTTACCTAAGAGCAGAGGGCCCACCACACAGAAGGGTGAGGAACGCAGCCAGTGTCAGACTCTCACCAGAGGGCCCACATCACCAAGGGGATGGGAACCAGGCAGGAGTTTCCTCACACCATTGGGGCCACATCATTGAAAGGTGAGGAACCCAGCACATGTGGTCTCGAACCAGAGGACACACATCACCAAGGGGCTGCGAATGAGGCAGGTGTCTGGACGGGCACATTTAACTCTCATTTCCCACCAGGAAGAGGAATTAACCAAACGCTGAGCATGCCGTGCCGGAACCAGATTACAGCCTGAAGCAAACCTGCGGTTTTGTGGCCAGCTCACAAGGAAGCGAGTTAAGAAAGGAAATCAGGGGCACTGTAATTCTCAAACCTGCAGAGTTATAAATGACAGCTATTGTCAAAAATATATTGAAGTAAGGCTGCAAAGAGGACTTGAAAACGAGGCAGAATTGCAGGAATCAGATTTCAGGAGGTAGATTTGAATTGCATTTAAAGCATATGAAAAGCAGCAGATCTTTGACAGTGATGCACTTGGACAAAAAGTGCATATACATTTTTTCCTGAATACATTCAGGAAAAAACGCATATGCTCTTTTTTGTCAACCAAGCACTCGAGCAATGGAAATCTGCACTACAATGAAGTCTCTTTTCCCATTCGTCAAAATGGCCATCTGAAAAAAGTGTAAAAACAAGAAACACAGGACAGGCCATGGAGAACAGGGAGCCTTGTTATGCTGATGGGTGGGATGTCAATTGCCAACAGACACTCTGGAGATGTTTATGATGTATCCTGAAACATCTAAAAAACAAAGCTACAGAGCCTAGGTCACTTCCACTTATGGCCCTATAGCTTAGGAATATTAAAATCAACAAGACACAGCCAACACAAAATTTAGGGCTGCTGTGTTTACAAGAACCTTGAGTCCTGTGCACATTAAATATCCCAGAAAGAAAAAAATGGATAAAGAAGTTGTGCGACTTATGTACAACGGAATATCACTCAGCAATGAGATCAATGTCATCAGGCCTGTAGCAGCAAATTGAGTGGATTTAAGCACGATGATTCTAAGAGAAATATGTCACACAGAGAAAGATAGTTATCATAAGATATCACTAATAGAGGGAGTGTAAACTTGGCTCCACATGAACTGGATTACAAAACCGAACAGAGTCTCACATTTAGATAAAAAACTTATGCTTGCTTAAGGGGAAAGTTGAGTTGGGGTGCTGTATAAAACCAGAGATTGAAATTAGCACAGATACCTTTCCATAAGCCAAAAATGTAATAGACAAGACCTACTCCTTGCTCAACGAAATAGACTCATCCATGGTGTTTCACCTCACACTGGTTAGAATGGGCATCATCAGAAAATCTACAAACAACAAATGCTGGAAAGGGTGTGGAGATATGGAACCCTCTTCCAGTATTGTTGGGAATGTAAATTGATACAGTCACTGTGGAGAACATTATGGAGTTTCTTATAAAACTAACAATAGAATTACCATATGATACAGCAATCCCACTACTGGTCATATACCCAGACAAAACCATAAATTAAAAAACAACATTCAGCGCAATGTTCATTGCATCACTATTTACAATATCCAGGTAATGGAAGCAACCTAAATGCCCACAGACAGACGAATGCATAAAGATGTGGTACATATATAAAATGGAATATTACTAAGCCATAAAAAGGAATGAAATTGGGTCACCTGTAGAGACGTTGATGAATCTAGAGACTGTCATACACAGTGAAGTAAGTCAGAAAGAGAAAAACAAAACAAATCTTGTATATTAATGCATATATGTGGAACCTAGAAAAATTGTACAGATGAACCGTTTTGCAAGGCAGAAATAGAGCAACAGATGTAGACAACGAACGTATGGACACTAAGGGGGGAAAGCTGTTGGGGGGATGGTGGTGGGAGGTGTTGAGAGATTGGGATTGGCATGTATACATTTATATGTATAAAAGAGATAACCAAAAAGAACCTGCTGTATAAAAAATAAAATAAAATTCAAAATTAAAAAAAATAAAATTAAAAAAAGTAAAACAGAAAAAATATTCTTCCCTTCACATACATGTATTTATATGAATAGATTATTTCCATGCATATATCTGTAAATACAGAGGAGAAGAATAAAATCTACCTTGAACCAAAAACGAAAAAAAGAAAAAGAAAAACAGAACCCACCAGGTACACAGAGGAAAACCCTATCAGGTCACTTGCTCCAGTTGTAAACAATTCTGAAGTTGGTCAGTGGTGGGGAATCATCTCCCATTCAGCCAGCAGGCCCCACGCAACAAGCGTCCTCATTGCAAAGCTGGGGGCCCATGCCGAGGCATCTGTGAGTAAACGTGGGCCGAGCCCCAGGCCAGCTGCTGCTGAAATGTTCCCACCCTTCCCAGGTAAAACACCTGAATATGTACAAGGACTTGAAAGCCTAGAGGAAGGGCCATGGAGCCACACGAGCGACAGCATGCCGGCCGACTTGATGCCTGCAGGCCAGCCAGGATGGTCCTGGCCCTGGGTGCTCTTCTGGAAGCTTTCCATTTCCCTGCCTGAGATACCCCTCCTGTCCTGGCCCCCACTGCTTTCTTCCTTCCTCACCTCTCCCCAGGAAGAAATTCCAGCAGCAGGTATGGGTGACACATCCTCTTCCTTAGCAGGTGGCATCTTGGCAACTGCTGCAGAAAGTCCAGCAGAGCCCCACTCACACTGGACCACCCACAAAGCCGTGGCCTCTCACTCCCTCCCACCAGTCCAGCCCCGAGACTGTTGACAGGGCAGAGAAAATGGCGTCAGGCACAGCTGCAGGGGCTCTTGCTGCCTGGAGCGGTGTTTATATCGATCTCAACCCAGGCACACCTGGGGAGGTCTGGCCGGCACGGTCAGGCTGCCCAGGTCAGCCAATCATCAACCCTCAGGGTCTCACAGTTGCAGAAAATGGAACTTGCTGAATCGGCCAGGTCCAAGGAACAGGTGTGGGCTCTTGAGAGTCAGGATAGACAAGGGGCTGTAGTTCTGGCTTGTTTTCTAATCATTTTATCTGGCCCATGAGTGGGAGACAACTTCAAGAAAACCCTCTGCTAATGAGAGGAACCCAGGAGTCAGGGAGAGGAGGGGAGGGTGGTGGGTGGAGACAGAGGCCTGGTGCCCCGGGTGCAGTGGAAGTCTCTGGAAGACCAGGTGGAGGGAGGCCGCACAGAGTGATCCCCAAGATCACAGACCTTTTGGAGCTGCTGTTTGTTAGTACAAGTACTGCTCTGAGGTGCTCTGTGTCAGATCTGAGCGACAGGTGAGCTGGGAGTGCTTTGCAATGTGCGCTATGTGCACGGTTCCTGTTTGCACAGACTTGCCACGGAACATGCAAGGGTAGCTCTGTATCCTGGGAGGGACGTGACAACGAGAGCCCCATGGGCTGCAGGTGACCTGCCCAGGGAACACCATATCCTGGGAGGGGCCTGAACACGAGGGCCCTGTGGGCTGGGGTGGGGGTGGGGTACCTGCCTGGGTGAGCTCCATATCCTGGGATTGGCCTGACTTTGAGAGCCCCATGGGCTGCAGCAGTCAAGGTAACGGATGTCAGGAGAGTCAGTGAAGCCACCGAGGATATACCTCCAGTAGTTCCTAAATCCTATACCCTGCTGGTTATTCTACCAACGACCAGGACTTGGTATTCTGTATTAGTCTTCAATGATGCCTTCTTTTACACTTTTTTCACATGGCCCTTTTGACCGGGGGGCAGTGAGACTTCATTGTAGTGCAGATTTCCTTTAAACGCTTGCTTGGTTGGCCAAAAAGTGCGTATGCGTTTTTTCCTGAATATATTCAGGAAAAAACCAATATGCTCTTTTTGGCCAAGTGCATCATTGTCGACATTCTGCCTCTTTTCCTATGCTTTAAGTGCAATTCCAGTCTACCCCCTGAAATCGTTTTCCTGAAATTCTGCACCGCTTTAAAGCCCTCTTCACAGACTTACTTGAATATATTTTGGACGATAGCTATCATTCATAACTCTGCAGGTTTGTGGATTACAGTGCCCTTGAGCTCTTTTCTTCAACTCGCTTACTTGTGAGCTGACCGCAAAACGGCAGGATTGCTTCAGGCCCTAATCTGTTTCCAGCAGGGCACGCTGAGCCTTTGGTTAATTCCTCTTCCTGGTGGGAAATAAGCGTTCCATTTGTCCGTGCAGACACCTACAGCTAGTCTCTCATTGGATCTCCAAATTCCTGTTCATCTTGCACAGAAATTGCAAAGTGTGCCAAACAGGAGGTTAAAGGCACTGACTCTCCAAGTGGGGAGAGTGTTAGTAAAGCGTCTGGAATGGTGAACCCGAGTACCAGGGGACGAAAACTGAGATGCATTTGAAAACGTTTCCCAATGACATGGTGGAACGTACTCTGGGTTTCCCATGCATGTTTTAGCTGAAGGAAGAATCCCTTAAACCTGGAGAGTTCGGACCCATGGAATGGGTACCATGCAGTATGACTTCAAAGGGTCAGCATTTGCTCATCGAACCTCACCAATGCCATCAGCCCGAAGTGTCCAGCTTTATGTCTCAACCTAACCCTTACCCGAACCCTTACCCTTATCCGTCCCCTAATCATACGCTAACACTAACCCGTATCCTAACACGTACGCTCATCTTAAACCGTTGTCTTACCCTAACCTGTACCCTAAACCGTCCCCGTCCCCAAACCCTAACAAACCCTAACCCTAACTCTTACCCAAAGCCTTACCCTAAACCATCCCCTAATCGTAACACGTATGCTAACACTAACCTGTACCCTAACATGTACTCTCACCCTAAACCGTGGTCGTACCCTAAGCTGTACCCTAAACCGTCCCCATCCAGTAACCCTAAAACTAAACCTAACCCTAACGATAACCCTTACCCGAAACCTTACCCTAACCCGTCCCCTAATCCTAACCCGTACGCTAACACTAAACCGTACCCTAACACGTACGCTCACCCTAAACCGTTTTTGTACCCTAACCTGTACCCTAAACCATCCGTGTCCCAGTCCCCTAACCCAAACCCTAACCCTAATCCTTACCCGAAGCCTTACTCTAACCCTTCCTTTAATCCTAACCCGTACGCTAACACTAACCCATACCCTAAAACGTACGCTCACCCTAAACCGTTGTCGTACCCTAACCTGTAACCTAAACCGTCCCCGTCCCCTAACCCTAACCCTAACCTTAACCCTTACCCGAAGCCTTACACTAACCCGTCCCCTAATCCTAACCCGTACGCTAACACTAACCCGTACCCTAACATGTACGCTCACCCTAAACCATTGGCGAATCCTAACCTGTACTCTAAACCGTCCCCGTCCCTGTCCCCTAATCCTAACCCTGACCCTTACTCGAAGCCTTACCCTAACACGTCCCCTAATCCTAACCCGTACGCTAACACTAACCCATAACCTAACACGTACGCTCACCCTAAACCGTTGTCGTACCCTAACCTGTACCCTAAACCGTCCCCGTCCCCTAACCCTAACTCTAACCCTAACCCCAACCCTAACCTTTACCCGAAGCCTTACCCTCACCCATCCGCTAATCCTAACCCGTACGCTAACACTAACCCGTACCCTAACACGTACGCTCAACCTAAACTGTTGTCGTACACTAACCTGTACCCTAAACCGTCCCCGTCCCCTAACCCTAACCCTAACCCTAACCCTAACCCTTACCCGAAGCCTTACCCTCACCCGTCCCCTAATCCTAACCCGTACGCTAACACTAATCCGTACCCTAACAACTACGCTCACCCTAAATCGTTGTCGTACCCTAACATGTACCCTAAATCGTCCCCGTCTCCTAACCCTAAACCTAACCCTAACACTTACCCGAAGCCTTACCCTCACCCGTCCCCTAATCCTAACCCGTACGCTAACACTGACCCGTACCCTAACACGTACGCTCACCCTAAACCGTTGTCGTACCGTAACCTGTACCCTAAACCGTCCCCGCCCCTAACCCTAACCCTAACCCTAACCCTAACCCTTACCCGAAGCCTAACACTCACCGTCCCCTAATCCTAACCCGTACGCTAACACTAACCCGTACCCTAACACGTACGCTCACCCTAAACCGTTGTCGTACCCTAACTTGTACCCTAAACCGTCCCCGTCCCCTAACACTAACCCTAACCCTAACCCTTACCCGAAGCCTTACACTCACCCGTCCCCTAATCCTAACCCGTACGCTAACACTAACCCGTACCCTAACACGTACGCTCACCCTAAACCGTTGTCGTACCCTAACCTGTACCCTAAACCGTCCCCGTCCCCGTCCCCGGCCCCTAACCCTAACCCTAACCCTAACCCTTACCCAAAGCCTTACCCTCACCCGTCCCCTAATCCTAACCCGTACGCTACCACTAACCCGTACCCTGACACGTACACTCACCCTAAATGCTGTCGTACACTAACCTGTACCCTAAACCGTCCCTGTGCCCGTCCCGTAACCCTAACCCTAACCCTAACACTAACCCTAAACCTTACCCGAAGCCTTACCCTCACCCGTCCCCTAATCCTAACCCGTACACTAACACTAACCCATACCCTAACACGTACGCTCACCCTAAACCGTTGTCGTACCCTAACCTGTACCCTAAACCGTCCCCGTCCCCTAACCCTAACCCTAACCCTAACACTAACCCTAACCCTTACCCGAAGACTTACCCTCACCCGTCCCCTAATCCTAACCCTTACGCTAACACTAACCCGTACCCTAACACGTAAGCTCACCCTAAACCGTTGTCGTACGCTAACCTGTACCCTAAACCGTCCCCGTCACCGTCCCCTAACACTAACCCTAACCCTAACCCTTACCCGAAGCCTTATCCTCACCCGTCCCCTAATCCTAACCCGTACGCCAACACTAACCCGTAACCTAACACGTACGCTCACCCTAAACCGTTGTCGTACACTAACCTGTAACCTAAACCGTCCCCGTCCCCTAACCCTAACCCTAACCCTAACCCTAACCCTTACCCGAAGCCTTACCCTCACCCGTCCCCTAATCCTAACCCGTACGCTAACACTAACCCGTACCCTAACACGTACGCTCACCCTAAACCGTTGTCGTACCCTAACCTGTACCCTAAACCGTCCCCGTCCCCTAACCCTAACCCTAACCCTAACCCTAACCCTAACCCTTACCCGAAGCCTTACCCTCACCCGTCCCCTAATCCTAACCCGTACGCTAACACTAAACCGTACCCTAACACGTACGCTCACCCTAAACCGTTGTCGTACCCTTACCTGTACCCTAAACCGTCCCCGTACCCTAACCCTAACCCTAACCCTAACCCTAACCCTAACCCTTACCTGAAGCCTTACCCTAACGCGTCCCCTAATCCTAACTCGTACGCGAACACTAACCGGTACCCTAACACGTACCCTCACCCTAAACCGGTGTCGTACCCTAACCTGTACCCTAAACCGTCCCCGTGCCCGTCCACTAACCCTAACCCTAACCCTAACCCTAACCCTAACCCTTACCTGAAGCCTTACCCTAACGCGTCCCCTAATCCTAACCCGTACGCTAACACTAACCCGTACCCTAACACGTACGCTCGCCGTAAACCGTTGTCGTACGCTAACCTGTACCCTAAACCGTCCCCGTCCCCTAACCCTAACCCTAACCCTAACCCTTACCCGAAGCCTTACACTCACCCGTCCCCTAATCCTAACCCGTATGCTAACACTAACCCGTACCCTAACACGTACCCTCACCCGAAACCGTTGTCGTACCCTAACCTGTAACCTAAACCGTCCCCGTCCCCGTCCCCTAAACCTAACCCTAACCCTAACCCTAACCCTTACCCGAAGCCTTAACCCACCCGTCCCCTAATCCTAACCCGTACGCTAACACTAACCCGTACCCTAACACGTACGCTCACCCTAAACCGTTGTCGTACCCTAACATGTACCCTAAACCGTCCCCGTCCCCTAACCCTAAC
The DNA here is from genome assembly GCF_059928025.1 of Delphinapterus leucas. Lineage (NCBI taxonomy): Eukaryota > Metazoa > Chordata > Mammalia > Artiodactyla > Monodontidae > Delphinapterus > Delphinapterus leucas. Next base: position 6,136,710 of record NW_028322235.1, read on the forward strand.
CCTAACCCTAACCCTAACCCTAACCCTTACACGAAGCCTTACCCTCACCCGTCCCCTAATCCTAACCCGTACGCGAACACTAACCCGTACCCTAACACGTAAGCTCACCCTAAACCGTTGTCGTACCCTAACCTGTACCCTAAACCGTTCCCGTCCCCTAACCCTAACCCTAACCCTAAACCTAACCCTTACCCAAAGCCTTACCCTCACCCGTCCCCTAATCCTAACCCATACGCTAACACTAACACCTACCCTAACACGTACGCTCACCCTAAACCGTTGTCGTACACTAACCTGTACCCTAAACCGTCCCCGTCCCCATCCCCTAACCCTAACCCTAACCCTAACCCTAACCCTTACCCGAAGCCTTAACCTCACCCGTCCCCTAATCCTAAACCGTACGCTAACACTAACCCGTACCCAAAACATACGCTCACCCTAAACCGTTGTCGTACCCTAACCTGTACCCTAAACCGTCCCCATCCAATAACCCTAACCCTAACCCTAACCCTAACCCTAACACTTACCCGAAGCCTTACCCTCACCCGTCCCCTAATCCTAACCCGTACGCTAACACTAACCCGTGCCCTAACACGTACGCTCACACTAAACCGTTGTCGTACCCTAACCTGTATCCTAAACCATCTCCGTCCCTTAACCCTAACCCTAACCCTAACCCTAACCCTTACCCGAATCCTTACCCTCACCCGTCCCCTAATCCTAACCCGTACGCTAACACTAACCCGTACACTAACACGTACGCTCACCCTAAACCGTTGTCGTACCCTAAACTGTACCCTAAATCGTCCCCGTCCCCGTCCCCTAACCCTAACCCTAACCCTAACCCTAACCCTAACCCTTACCCGAAGCCTTATCCTCACCCGTCCCCTAATCCTAACCCGTACGCTAACACTAACCCGTACCCTAAAATGTACGCTCACCCGAAACCGTTGTCGTACCCTAACCTGTACCCTAAACCGTCCCCGTCCCCTAACCCTATCCCTAACCCTAACCCTTACCCGAAGTCTTACCCTCACTCGTCCCCTAAACCTAACCCGTACGCTAACACTAATCCGTACACTAACACGTACGCTCGCCCTAAACCGTTGTCGTACCCTAATCTGTACCCTAAACCGTCCCCGTCCCCGTCCCTTAACCCTAACCCTAACCCTAACCCTAACCCTTACCCGAAGCCTTACCTTCACCCGTCCCCTAATCCTAACCCGTACGCTAACACTAACCCGTACCCTAACACGTACGCTCACCCTAAACCATTGTCGTACCCTAACATGTACCCTAAACCGTCCCCGTCCCCTAACCCTAACACTAACCCTAACCCTAACCCTAACCCTTACCCGAAGCCTTACCCTCACCCGTACCCTAATCCTAACCCGTACCCTAACACGTACGCTCACCCTAAACCGTTGTCGTACCCTAACCTGTACCCTAAAGCGTCCCCGTCCCCTAACCCTAACCCTAACCCTAACCCTAACCCTAACCCTTACCCGAAGCCATACCCTCACCCGTCCCCTAATCCTAACCCGTACGCTAACACTAACACGTACCCTAACACGTACGCTCACCCTAAACCGTTGTCGTACCCTAACCTGTACCCTAAATCGTCCCCGCCCCCTAACCCTAACCCTAACCCTAACCCTAATCCTTACCCGAAGCCTTACCCTCACCCGTCCCCTAATCCTAACCCGTACGCTAACACTAACCCGTACCCTAACACGTACGCTCACCCTAAACCGTTGTCGTACCATAAACTGAACCCTAAACCGTCCCCGTCCCCATCCCCTAACCCTAACCCTAACCCTAACCCTTACCCGAAGCCTTAACCTCACCCGTCCCCCAATCCTAAACCGTACGCTAACACTAACCCGTACCCAAAACATACGCTCACCCTAAACAGTTGTCGTACCCTAACCTGTACCCTAAACCGTCCCCGCCCACTAACCCTAACCCTAACCCTAACCCTAACCCTTACCCGAAGCCTTACCCTCACCCGTCCCCTAATCCTAACCCGTACGCTAACACTAACCCGTACCCTAACACGTACGCTCACCCTAAACCGTTGTCGTACCCTAACCTGTACCCTAAACCGTCCCCGTCCCCTAACCCTATCCCTAACCCTAACCCTTACCCGAAGTCTTACACTCACCCGTCCCCTAATCCTAACCCGTACGCTAACACTAACCCGTACCCTAACACGTACGCTCACCCTAAACCGTTCTCGTACCCTAACCTGTACTCTAAACCGTCCCCGTCCCCGTCCCTTAACCCTAACCCTAAACCTAAACCTAACCCTTACCCGAAGCCTTACCTTCACCCGTCCCCTAATCCTAACCCGTACGCTAACACTAACCCGTACCCTAACACGTACGCTCACCCTAAACCGGTGTCGTACCCTAACATGTACCCTAAACCGTCCCCGTCCACTGACCCTAACTCTAACCCTAACCCCAACCCTAACCTTTACCCGAAGCCTTACCCTCACCCATCCGCTAATCCTAACTCGTACGCTTACACTAACCCGTACCCTAACACGTACGCTCAACCTAAACTGTTGTCGTACACTAACCTGTACCCTAAACCGTCCCCGTCACCTAAACCTAACCCTAAACCTAACCCTAACCCTTACCCGAAGCCTTACCCTCACCCGTCCCCTAATCCTTACCCGTACGCTAACACTAACCCGTACCCTAACACGTACGCTCACCCTAAACCGTTGTCGTACCCTAACCTGTACCCTAAACCGTCCCCGTCCCCTAACCCTATCCCTAACCCTAACCCTTACCCGAAGTCTTACCCTCACTCGTCCCCTAAACCTAACCCGTACGCTAACACTAACCCGTACACTAACACGTACGCTCGCCCTAAACCGTTGTCGTACCCTAACCTGTACCCTAAACCGTCCCCGTCCCCGTCCCTTAACCCTAACCCTAACCCTAGCCCTAACCCTTACCCGAAGCCTTACCCTCACCCGTCCCCTAATCCTAACCCGTACGCTAACACTAACCCGTACCCTAACACGTACGCTCACCCAAAACCGTTGTCGTACCCTAACATGCACCCTAAACCGTCCCCGTCCCCGTCCCCTAACCCTAACCCTAACCCTAACCCTAACCCTTACCCGAAGCCTTACTCTCACCCGTCCCCTATTCCTAACCCGTACGCAAACACTAACCCACACCCTAACACGTACACTCACCCTAAACCGTTGTCGTACCCTAACCTGTACCCTAAACCGTCCCCGTACCCTAAACCTAACCCTAACCCTAACCCTAACCCTAACCCTTACCCGAAGCCTTACCCTCAACCGTCCCCTAATCCTAACCCGTACGCTAACACTAACCCGTACCCTAACAGGTACGCTCACCCTAAACCGTTGTCGTACCCTAAACTGTACCCTAAACCGTCCCCGTCCCCTAACCCTAAACCTAAACCTAACCCTAACCCTAACCCTTACCCGAAGCCTTACCGTCACCCGTCCCATAATCCTAACCCGTACGCTAACACTAACCCGTACCCTAACACGTACGCTCACCCTAAACCGTTGTCGTACCCTAACCTGTACCCTAAAGCGTCCCCGTCCCCTAACCCTAACCCTAACCCTAACCCTAACCCTTACCCGAAGCCATACCCTCACCCGTCCCCTAATCCTAACCTGTACGCTAACACTAACATGTACCCTAACACGTACGCTCACCCTAAACCGTTGTTGTACCCTAACCTGTACCCTAAACTGTCCCCGTCCCCTAACCCTAACCCTAACCCTAACCCTAACCCTTACCCGAAGCCTTACCCTCACCCGTCCCCTAATCCTAACCCGTATGCTAACACTAACCCGTACCCTAACACGTACGCTCACCCTAAACCGTTGTCGTACCCAAACCTGTACCCTAAAGCGTCCCCGTTCCCTAACCCTAACCCTAACCCTAACCCTAACCCTTACCCGAAGCCTTACCCTCACCCGTCACTTAATCCTAACCCGTACGCTAACACTAATCTGTACCCTAACACCTACGCTCACCCTAAATCGTTGTCGTACCCTAACATGTACCCTAAACCGTCCCCGTCCCCTAACCCTAACCCTAACCCTAACCCTAACCCTTACCCGAAGCCTTACCCTCACCCGTCCTCTAATCCTAACACGAACGCTAACACTAACACGTACCCTAACATGTACGCTCACCCTAAACCGTTGTCGTACCCTAACCTGTACCCTAAACCGTCCCCGTCCCCATCCCCTAACCCTAACCCTAACCCTAACACTTACCCGAAGCCTTAACCTCACCCGTCCCCTAATCCTAAACCGTACGCTAACACTAACCCGTACCCAAAACATACGCTCACCCTAAACCGTTGTCGTACCCTAACCTGTACCATAAACCGTCCCCGCCCCCTAACCCTAACCCTAACCCTTACCCGATGCCTTACCCTCACCCGTCCCCTAATCCTAACCCGTACGCTAACACTAACCCGTACCCTAACACGTACGCTCACCCTAAACCATTGTCGTACCCTAACCTGTACCCTAAACCGTCCCCGTCCCCTAACCCTAACCCTAACCCTAACCCTAACCCTAACACTTACCCGAAGCCTTACCCTCACCCGTCCCCTAATCCTAACCCGTACGCTAACACTAACCTGTGCCCTAACACGTACGCTCACACTAAACCGTTGTCGTACCCTAACCTGTATCCTAAACCGTCTCCGTCCCTTAACCCTAACCCTAACCCTAATTCTAACCCTTACCCAAATCCTTACCTTCACCCGTCCCCTAATCCTAACCCGTACGCTAACACTAATCCGTACCCTAACACGTACGCTCACCCTAAACCGTTGTCGTACCTTAAACTGTACCCTAAATCGTCCCCGTCCCCGTCACCTAACCCTAACCCTAACCCTAACCCTTACCCGAAGCCTTACCCTCACCCGTCCCCTAATCCTAACCCGTACGCTAACACTAACACGTACCCTAACACGTACGCTCACCCTAAACTGTTGTCGTACCCTAATTTGTACCCTAAACCGTCCCCGTCCCCGTCCCTTAACCCTAACCCTAACCCTAAACCTAACCCTTACCCGAAGCCTTACCCTCACCCGTCCCCTAATCCTAACCCGTACGCTAACACTAACCCGTACCCTAACACGTACGCTCACCCTAAACCGTTGTCGTACCCTAACATGTACCCTAAACCGTCCCCGTCCCCTAACCCTAACACTAACCCTAACCCTAACCCTAACCCTTACCCGAAGCCTTACCCTCACCCGTCCCCTAATCCTAACCCGTACGCTAACACTAACCCGTACCCTAACACGTACGCTCACCCTAAACCGTTGTCGTACCCTAACCTGTACCCTAAACCGTCCCCGTCCCCGTCCCCGTCCCCTAACCCTAACCCTAACCCTAACCCTAACCCTTACCCTAAGCCTTACCCTCACCCGTCCCCTATTCCTAACCCGTACGCAAACACTAACCCACACCCTAACACAAACGCTCACCCTAAACCGTTGTCGTACCCTAACCTGTACCCTAAACCGTCCCAGTCCCCTAACCCTAACCCTAACCCTAACACTAACCCTAACCCTAACCCTTACCCGAAGCCTTACCCTAACCCGTCCCCTAATCCTGAACCGTACGCTAACACTAACCCGTACCCTAACACGTACGCTCACCCTAAACCGGTGTCGTACCCTAACATGTACCCTAAACCGTCCCCGTCCACTGACCCTAACTCTAACCCTAACCCCAACCCTAACCTTTACCCGAAGCCTTACCCTCACCCATCCGCTAATCCTAACTCGTACGCTTACACTAACCCGTACCCTAACACGTACGCTCAACCTAAACTGTTGTCGTACACTAACCTGTACCCTAAACCGTCCCCGTCACCTAAACCTAACCCTAAACCTAACCCTAACCCTTACCCGAAGCCTTACCCTCACCCGTCCCCTAATCCTTACCCGTACGCTAACACTAACCCGTACCCTAACACGTACGCTCACCCTAAACCGTTGTCGTACCCTAACCTGTACCCTAAACCGTCCCCGTCCCCTAACCCTATCCCTAACCCTAACCCTTACCCGAAGTCTTACCCTCACTCGTCCCCTAAACCTAACCCGTACGCTAACACTAACCCGTACACTAACACGTACGCTCGCCCTAAACCGTTGTCGTACCCTAACCTGTACCCTAAACCGTCCCCGTCCCCGTCCCTTAACCCTAACCCTAACCCTAGCCCTAACCCTTACCCGAAGCCTTACCCTCACCCGTCCCCTAATCCTAACCCGTACGCTAACACTAACCCGTACCCTAACACGTACGCTCACCCAAAACCGTTGTCGTACCCTAACATGCACCCTAAACCGTCCCCGTCCCCGTCCCCTAACCCTAACCCTAACCCTAACCCTAACCCTTACCCGAAGCCTTACTCTCACCCGTCCCCTATTCCTAACCCGTACGCAAACACTAACCCACACCCTAACACGTACACTCACCCTAAACCGTTGTCGTACCCTAACCTGTACCCTAAACCGTCCCCGTACCCTAAACCTAACCCTAACCCTAACCCTAACCCTAACCCTTACCCGAAGCCTTACCCTCAACCGTCCCCTAATCCTAACCCGTACGCTAACACTAACCCGTACCCTAACAGGTACGCTCACCCTAAACCGTTGTCGTACCCTAAACTGTACCCTAAACCGTCCCCGTCCCCTAACCCTAAACCTAAACCTAACCCTAACCCTAACCCTTACCCGAAGCCTTACCGTCACCCGTCCCATAATCCTAACCCGTACGCTAACACTAACCCGTACCCTAACACGTACGCTCACCCTAAACCGTTGTCGTACCCTAACCTGTACCCTAAAGCGTCCCCGTCCCCTAACCCTAACCCTAACCCTAACCCTAACCCTTACCCGAAGCCATACCCTCACCCGTCCCCTAATCCTAACCTGTACGCTAACACTAACATGTACCCTAACACGTACGCTCACCCTAAACCGTTGTTGTACCCTAACCTGTACCCTAAACTGTCCCCGTCCCCTAACCCTAACCCTAACCCTAACCCTAACCCTTACCCGAAGCCTTACCCTCACCCGTCCCCTAATCCTAACCCGTATGCTAACACTAACCCGTACCCTAACACGTACGCTCACCCTAAACCGTTGTCGTACCCAAACCTGTACCCTAAAGCGTCCCCGTTCCCTAACCCTAACCCTAACCCTAACCCTAACCCTTACCCGAAGCCTTACCCTCACCCGTCACTTAATCCTAACCCGTACGCTAACACTAATCTGTACCCTAACACCTACGCTCACCCTAAATCGTTGTCGTACCCTAACATGTACCCTAAACCGTCCCCGTCCCCTAACCCTAACCCTAACCCTAACCCTAACCCTTACCCGAAGCCTTACCCTCACCCGTCCTCTAATCCTAACACGAACGCTAACACTAACACGTACCCTAACATGTACGCTCACCCTAAACCGTTGTCGTACCCTAACCTGTACCCTAAACCGTCCCCGTCCCCATCCCCTAACCCTAACCCTAACCCTAACACTTACCCGAAGCCTTAACCTCACCCGTCCCCTAATCCTAAACCGTACGCTAACACTAACCCGTACCCAAAACATACGCTCACCCTAAACCGTTGTCGTACCCTAACCTGTACCATAAACCGTCCCCGCCCCCTAACCCTAACCCTAACCCTTACCCGATGCCTTACCCTCACCCGTCCCCTAATCCTAACCCGTACGCTAACACTAACCCGTACCCTAACACGTACGCTCACCCTAAACCATTGTCGTACCCTAACCTGTACCCTAAACCGTCCCCGTCCCCTAACCCTAACCCTAACCCTAACCCTAACCCTAACACTTACCCGAAGCCTTACCCTCACCCGTCCCCTAATCCTAACCCGTACGCTAACACTAACCTGTGCCCTAACACGTACGCTCACACTAAACCGTTGTCGTACCCTAACCTGTATCCTAAACCGTCTCCGTCCCTTAACCCTAACCCTAACCCTAATTCTAACCCTTACCCAAATCCTTACCTTCACCCGTCCCCTAATCCTAACCCGTACGCTAACACTAATCCGTACCCTAACACGTACGCTCACCCTAAACCGTTGTCGTACCTTAAACTGTACCCTAAATCGTCCCCGTCCCCGTCACCTAACCCTAACCCTAACCCTAACCCTTACCCGAAGCCTTACCCTCACCCGTCCCCTAATCCTAACCCGTACGCTAACACTAACACGTACCCTAACACGTACGCTCACCCTAAACTGTTGTCGTACCCTAATTTGTACCCTAAACCGTCCCCGTCCCCGTCCCTTAACCCTAACCCTAACCCTAAACCTAACCCTTACCCGAAGCCTTACCCTCACCCGTCCCCTAATCCTAACCCGTACGCTAACACTAACCCGTACCCTAACACGTACGCTCACCCTAAACCGTTGTCGTACCCTAACATGTACCCTAAACCGTCCCCGTCCCCTAACCCTAACACTAACCCTAACCCTAACCCTAACCCTTACCCGAAGCCTTACCCTCACCCGTCCCCTAATCCTAACCCGTACGCTAACACTAACCCGTACCCTAACACGTACGCTCACCCTAAACCGTTGTCGTACCCTAACCTGTACCCTAAACCGTCCCCGTCCCCGTCCCCGTCCCCTAACCCTAACCCTAACCCTAACCCTAACCCTTACCCGAAGCCTTACCCTCACCCGTCCCCTATTCCTAACCCGTACGCAAACACTAACCCACACCCTAACACAAACGCTCACCCTAAACCGTTGTCGTACCCTAACCTGTACCCTAAACCGTCCCAGTCCCCTAACCCTAACCCTAACCCTAACACTAACCCTAACCCTAACCCTTACCCGAAGCCTTACCCTCACCCGTCCCCTAATCCTAACCCGTACACTAACACTAAACTGTACCCTAACACGTACGCTCACCCTAAACCGTTGTCGTACCCTAACCTGTACCCTAAACCGTCCCCGTCCCCTAACCCTATCCCTAACCCTAACCCTTACCCGAAGTCTTACCCTCACCCGTCCCTTAATCCTAACCCGTACGCTAACACTAACCCGTACCCTAACACGTACGCTCACCCTAAACCGTTGTCGTACCCTAACCTGTACTCTAAACCGTCCCCGTCCCCGTCCCTTAACCCTAACCCTAACCCTAACTCTAAACCTTACCCGAAGCCTTACTCTCACCCGTCCCCTAATCCTAACCCGTACGCTAACACTAACCCGTACCCTAACACGTACGCTCACCCTAAACCGTTGTCGTACCCTAACATGTACCCTAAACCGTCCGCGTCCCCTAACCCTAACACTAACCCTAAACCTAACCCTAACCCTTACCCGAAGCCTTACCCTCACCCGACCCCTAATCCTAACCCGTACGCTATCACTAAACCGTACCCTAACACGTACGCTCACCCTAAACCGTTGTCGTACCCTAACCTGTACCCTAAACCGTCCCCGTCCCCGTCCCCTAACCCTAAACCTAACCCTAACCCTAACCCTAACCCTTACCCGAAGCCTTACCCTCACCCGTCCCCTAATCCTAACCCGTACACTAACACTAAACCGTACCCTAACACGTACGCTCACCCTAAACCGTTGTCGTACCCTAACATGTACCCTAAACCGTCCCCGTCCCCTAACACTAACCCTAACCCTAACCCTAATCCTAACCCTTACCCGAAGCCTTACCCTCACCCGTCCCCTAATCCTATCCCGTACGCTAACACTAACCCGTACCCTAACACGTACGCTCACCCTAAACCGTTGTCGTACCCTAACCTGTACCCTAAACCGTCCCCGTCCCCTAACCCTATCCCTAACCCTAACCCTTACCCGAAGTCTTACCCTCACCCGTCCCCTAATCGTAACCCGTACGCTAACACTAACCCGTACCCTAACACGTACGCTCACCCTAAACCGTTGTCGTACCCTAACCTGTACCCTAAACCGTCCCCGTCCCCGTCCCTTAACCCTAACCCTAACCCTAACCCTAACCCTTACCCGAAGCCTTACCCTCACCCGTCCCCTAATCCTAAACCGTACGCTAACACTAACCCGTACCCTAACACGTACGCTCACCCTAAACCGTTGTCGTACCCTAACATGTACCCTAAACCGTCCCCGTCCCCTAACCCTAACACTAACCCTAACCCTAACCCTAACCCTTACCCGAAGCCTTACCCTCACCCGTCCCCTAATCCTAACCCGTACGCTAACACTAACCCGTACCCTAACACGTACGCTCACCCTAAACCTTTGTCGTACCCTAACTTGTACCCTAAACCGTCCCCGTCCCCGTCCCCTAACCCTAACCCTAACCCTAACCCTAACCCTTACCCGAAGCCTTACCCTCACCCGTCCCCTAATCCTAACCCGTACGCTAACACTAACCCGTACCCTAACACGTACGCTCACCCTAAAGCGTTGTCGTACCCTAACATGCACCCTAAACCGTCCCCGTCCCCTAACCCTAACACTAACCCTAACCCTAACCCTAACCCTTACCCGAAGCCTTACCCTCACCCGTCCCCTAATCCTAACCCGTACGCTAACACTAACCCGTAACCTATCACGTACGCTCACCCTAAATCGTTTACGTACCCTAACCTGTACCCTAAACCGTCCCCGTCCCCTAACCCTAACCCTAACCCTAACCCTAACCCTAACCCTAACACTTACTTGTAGCCTTACCCTCACCCGTACCCTAATCCTAACCCGTATGCTAACACTAACCCGTACCCTAACACGTACGCTCTCCGTAAACCGTTGTCGTACCCTAAACTGTACCCTAAACCGTCCCCGTCCCCTAACCCTAATGCTAACCCTAACCCTAAACCTTACCCGAAGCCTTACACTCACCCGTCCCCTAATCCTAACCCGTACGCTAACACTAATCCGTACCCTAACACTTACGCTCACTCTAAACCGTTGTCGTACCCTAACCTGTACCCTAAGCCGTCCCCGTCCCCTAACCCTAACCCTAACCCTAACCCTAACCCTAACCCTTACCCGAAGCCTTACCCTCACCCGTCCCCTAATCCTAACCCGTACGCTAACACTAACCCGTACCCTAACACGTACGCTCACCCTAAACCGTTGTCGTACCCTAACCTGTACCCTAAACCGTCCCCGTCCCCTAACCTTAACCCTAACCCTAACCCTAACCCTAACCTTTACCCGAAGCCTTACCCTCACCCATCCCCTAATCCTAACCCGTACGCTAACACTAACCAGTACCCTAACACGTACGCTCACCCTAAACCGTTGTCGTACCCTTACCTGTACCCTAAACCGTCCCCGTCCCCGTCCCCGTCCCCTAACCCTAACCCTAAACCTAACCCTTACCCGAAGCCTTACCCTCACCTGTCCTCTAATCCTAACCCGTACGCTAACACTAACCCATACCCTAACATGTACGCTCACCCTAAACTGTTGTCGTACCCTAACCTGTACCGTAAACCGTCCCTGTCCCCGTCCCCTAACCCTAACCCTAACCCTAACACTAACACTTACCCGAAGCCTTACCCTCACCCGTCCCCTAATCCTAACCCGTACGCTAACACTAACCCGTACCCTAACACGTACGCTCACCATAAACCGTTGTCGTACACTAACCTGTACCCTAAACCGTCCCCGTCCCCGTCCCCTAACCCTAACCCTAACCATAACCCTTACCCGAAGCCTTAAACTCACCCGTCTCCTAATCCTAACCCGTACGCTAACACTAATCCGTACCCTAACACCTACGCTCACCCTAAATTGTTTTCGTACCCTAACGTACCCTAAACCGTCCCCATCCCCTAACCCTAACCCTAAACATATCCCTAACCCTAACACTTACCCGAATCCTTACCCTCACCCGTCCCCTAATCCTAACCCGTACGCTAACACTAACCCGTACCCTAACACGTACGCTCACCCTAAACCGTTGTCATACCCTAAACTGTACCCTACACCGTCTCCGTCCCCTAACACTAACCCTAACCCTAACCCTAACCCTAACCCTTACCCGAAGACTTACCCTCAGCCGTTCCCTAATCCTAACCCGTACGCTAACACTAACCCGTAACCTAACATGTACGCTCACCCTAAATCGTTGTCATACCCTAACCTGTACCCTAAACCGTCCCCGTCCCCTAACCCTAACCCTAACCCTAACCCTAACCCTTACCTGTAGCCTGACCCTCACCCGTCCCTTATTCCTAACCCGTACGCTAACACTAACCAGTACCCTAACATGTACGCTCACCCTAAACCGTTGTCGTACCCTAACCTGTACCCTAAACCGTCCCCGTCCCCTAACCCTAACCCTAACCCTAACCCTAACCCTTACCCGAAGCCTTACACTCACCCGTCCCCTAATCCTAACCCGTACGGTAACACTAATCCGTACCCTAACACTTACGCTCACTCTAAACCGTTGTCGTACCCTAACCTGTACCCTAAGCCGTCCCCGTCCCCTAACCTTAACCCTAACCCTAACCCTAACCCTTACCCGAAGCCTTACCCTCACACGTCCCCTAATCCTAACCCGTACGCTAACACTAACCCGTACCCTAACACGTACCCTCACCCTAAACCGTTGTCGTACACTAACCTGTACCCTAAACCGTCCGCGTGCCCGTCCCCTAACCCTAAACCTAACCCTAACCCTAACCCTTTCCCGAAGCCTTACCCTCACCCGTCCCCTAATCCTAACCCGTACGCTAACACTAACCCGTACCCTAACACGTACACTCACCCTAAACCGTTGTCGTACCCTAACCTGTACCCTAAACCGTCCCCGTCCCCATCCCCTAACCCTAACCCTAACCCTAACCCTAACCCTTACCCGAAGCCTTAACCTCACCCGTCCCCTAATCCTAACCCGTACGCTAACACTAACCCGTACCCTAACACGTACCCTCACCCTAAACCGTTGTCGTAACATAACCTGTACCCTAAACCGTCCCCGTGCCCGTCCCCTAACCCTAAACCTAACCCTAACCCTAACCCTTTCCCGAAGCCTTACCCTCACCCGTCCCCTAATCCTAACCCGTACGCTAACACTAACCCGTACCCTAACACGTACGCTCACCCTAAACCGTTGTCGTACCCTAACCTGTACCCTCAACCATCCCCGTCCCCTAACCCTAACCCTAACCCTAACCCTAACCCTTACCGGAAGCCTTACCCTCACCCGTCTCCTAATCCTAACCCGTACACTAACACTAACCCGTACCCTAAGACGTACGCTCACCCTAAACCGTTGACGTACACTAACCTGTACCCTAAACCGTCCCTGTCCCCTAACCCTAACCCTAACCCTAACCCTAACACTTACCCGAAGCCTTACCCTCAACCGTCCCCTAATCCTAACCCGTACGCTAACACTAACCCGTACCCTAACACGTACGCTCACCCTAAACCGTTGTCGTACCCTAATCTGTATCCTAAACCGTCCCCGTCCCCTAACCCTAACTCTAACCCTAACCCTAACCCTAACCTTTACCCGAAGCCTTACCCTCACCCATCCCCTAATCCTAACCCGTACGCTAACACTAACCCATACCCTAACACGTACGCTCAACCTAAACTGTTGTCGTACCCTAACCTGTACCCTAAACCGTCCCCGTCCCCGTCCCCTAACCCTAACCCTAACCCTAAACCTTACCCGAATCCTTACCCTCACCCGTCCCCTAATCCTAACCCGTACGCTAACACTAATCCATACCCTAACACCTACGCTCACCCTAAATCGTTGTCGTACCCTAACATGTACCCTAAACCGTCCCCGTCTCCTAACCCTAACCCTAACCCTAAGCCTAAGCCTAACCCTTACCCGAAGCCTTACCCTCACCCGTCCCCTAATCCTAACCCGTACGCTAACAGTAACCCGTACCCTAACACGTACGCTCACCCTAAACCGTTGTCGTACCCTAACCTGTACCCTAAACCGTCCCCGTCCCCTAACCCTAACCCTAACCCTAACCCTAACCCTAACTCTTACCCGAAGCCTTACCCTAACCCGTCCCCTAATCCTAACTCGTACGCTAACACTAACCCGTACCCTAACACGTACCCTCACCCTAAACCGGTGTCGTACCCTAACCTGTAGCCTAAACCGTCCCCGTGCCCGTCCCCTAACCCTAACCCTAACCCTAACCCTAACCCTTTCCCGAAGCCTTAAACTCACCCGTCCCCTAATCCTAACCCGTACGCTAACACTAACCCGTACCCTAACAAGTACGCTCACCCTAAACCGTTGTCGTACCCTAACCTGTACCCTAAACCGTCCCCGTCCCCTAACGCTAACCCTAACCCTAACCCTAACCCTACCCCTTACCCGAAGCCTTACACTCACCCGTCCCCTAATCCTCACCCGTATGCTAACGCTAACCCGTACCCTAACACGTACCCTCACCATAAACCGTTGTCGTACCCTAACCTGTACCCTAAACCGTCCCCGTCCCCGTCCCCTAACCCTAACCCTAACCCTAACCCTAACCCTTACCCGAAGCCTTACCCCACCCGTCCCCTAATCCTAACCCGTACGCTAACAATAACCCGTACCCTAACACGTACGCTCACCCTAAACCGTTGTCGTACCCTAACATGTACCCTAAACCGTCCCCTAACCCTAACCCTAACCCTAACCCTAACCCTAACCCTAACCCTTACCCGAAGCCTTACCCTCACCCGTCCCGAATCCTAACCCGTACGCGAACACTAACCCGTACCCTAACACGTAAGCTCACCCTAAACCGTTGTCGTACCCTAACCTGTACCCTAAACCGTCCCCGTCCCCTAACCCTAACCCTAACCCTAACCGTAAACCTAACCCTTACCAGAAGCCTTACCCTCACCCGTCCCCTAAACCTAACCCGTACGCTAACACTAAACCGTACCCTAACACGTACGCTCACCCTAAACCATTGTCGTAACCTAACCTGTACCCTAAACCGTCCCCGTCCCCTAACCCTAACCCTAACCCTAACCCTAACCCTTACCCGAAGCCTTACCCTCACCCGTCCCCTAATCCTAACCCGTACGCTAACACTAACCCGTACCCTACCATGTATGCTCACCCTAAACCGTTGTAGTACCCTAACCTGTACCCTAAACCGTCCCCGTCCCCATCCCCTAACCCTAACCCTAACCCTAACCCTAACCCTTACCCGAAGCCTTAACCTCACCCGTCCCCTAATCCTAAACCGTACGCTAACACTAACTCGTACCCAAAACGTACGCTCACCCTAAACCATTGTCGTACCCTAACCTGTACCCTAAACCGTCCCCGCCCCCTAACCGTAACCCTAACCCTAACCCTAACCCTTACCAGAAGCCTTACCCTCACCCGTCCCCTAATCCTAACCCGTACGCTAACACTAAGCCGTACCCTAACACGTACGCTCACCCTAAACCGTTGTCGTACCCTAACCTGTACCCTAAACCGTCACCATCCCCTAACCCTAATCCTAACCCTAACCCTAACCGTAACACTTACCCGAAGCCTTACCCTCACCCGTCCCCTAATCCTAACCCGTACTCTAACACTAACCCATGCCCTAACACGTACGCTCACACTAAACCATTGTCGTACCTTAACCTGTATCCTAAACCGTCTCCGTCCCTTAAACCTAACCCTAAGCCTAACCCTAACCCTTACCCGAATCCTTACCCACACACGTCCCCTAATCCAAACCCGTACGCTAACACTAACCCGTACCCTAACACGTACGCTCACCCTAAACCGTTGTCGTACCCTAAACTGTACCCTAAATCGTCCCCGTCCCCTTCACCTAACCCTAACCCTAACCCTAACCCTAACCCTAACCCTTACCCGAAGCCCTACCCTCACCCGTCCCCTAATCCTAACCCGTACGCTAACACTAACCCGTACCCTAACACGTACGATCACCCTAAACCATTGTCGTACCCTAACATGTACCCTAAACCGTCCCCGTCCTCTAACCCTAACCCTAACCCTAACCCTACCACTAAACCTTACCCGAAGCCTTACCCTCACCCGTCCCCTAATCCTAACCCGTACGCTAACACTAACCCGTACACTAACACGTACGCTCACCCTAAACCGTTGTCGTACCCTAACCTGTACCCTAAACCGTCCCCGTCCCCGTCCCCGTCCCCTAACCCTAACCCTAACCCTAACCCTTACCCGAAGCCTTACCCTCACCCGTCCCCTATTCCTAACCCGTACGCAAACACTAACCCACACCATAACACGTACGCTCACCCTAAACCGTTGTCGTACCCTAACCTGTACCCTAAAGCGTCCCCGTCCCCGTCCCCTAACCCTAACCTTAACCCTAACCCTTACCCGAAGCCTTACCCTCACACGTCACCTATTCCTAACCCGTACGCTAACACTAACCGGTACCCTAACACGTACGCTCATCCTAAACCGTTGTCGTACGCTTACCTGTACCCTAAACCGTCCCCGTCCCCTAATCCTAACCCTAACCCTAACCCTAACCTTACCCGAAGCCTTACCCTCACCCGTAACCTAATCCTAAACCGTACGCTAACACTAACCCGTACCCTAACACGTACGCTCACCCTAAACCGTTGTCGTACACTAACCTGTACCCTAAACCGTCCCCGTCCCCTAACCCTAACCCTAACCCTAACCCTAACCCTTACCCGAAGCCTTAACCTCACCCGTCCCCTAATCCTAAACCGTACGCTAACACTAACCCGTACCCTAACACGTACGCTCACCCTAAACAGTTGTCGTACCCTAACCTGTACCCTAAACCGTCCCCGTCCCCTAACCCTAACCCTAACCCTAACCCTAACCCTAACCCTTACCCGAAGCCTTACCCTCACCCGTCCCCTAATCCTAACCCGCACGCTAACACTAACCCGTACTCTAACACGTACGCTCACCCTAAACCGTTGTCGTACCCTAACCTTTACCCTAAACCATCCCCGTCCCCTAACCCTAACCCTAACCCTAACCCTAACCCTAACACTTACCCGAAGCCTTACCCTCACCCGTCCCCTAATCCTAACCCGTATGCTAACACTAACCCGTACCCTAACACGTACGCTCACCCTAAACCGTTGTCGTACCCTAACCTGTACCCTAAACCGTCCCCGTCCCCTAACGCTACCCATAACCCTAACCCTAACTATTACCAGAAGCCTTACCCTCACCCGTCCCCTAATCCTAACCCGTACGCTAACACTAACCCGTACCCTAACACGTACGCTCACCCTAAAACGTTGTCGTACCCTAACCTGTACGCTAAACCGTCCCCGTCCCCTAACCCTAACCCTAACACTAACCCTAACCCTAATCCTTACCCGAAGCCTTACACTCACCCGTCCCCTAATCCTAACCCGTACGCTAACACTAACCCGTACCCTAACACGTACGCTCACCCTAAACCGTTTTTGTACCCTAACCTGTACCCTAAACCGTCCCCGTCCTCTAACCCTAACCCTAACCCTAACCCTTACCCGAAGCCTTACCCTCAACCGTCCCCTAAACCTAACCCGTACGCTAACACTAACCCGTACCCTAACACGTACGCTCAACCTAAACCGTTGTCGTACACTAACCTGTACCCTAAACCGTCCCGGTGCCCATCCCCTAACCCTTACCCTAACCCTAAACCTAACCGTTACCCGAAGCCTTACCCTCACCCTTCCCGTACTCCTAACCCGTACGCTAACACTAACCCGTACCCTAAAACGTACGCTCACCCTAAACCGTTGTCGTACCCTAACCTGTACCCTAAACCGTCCCCGTCCCGTAACCCTAACCTTAACTCTAACCCTAACACTAACCCTTACCCGAAGCATTACCCTCACCCGTCCCCTAATCCTAACCCGTACGCTAACACTAAACCGTTCCCTAACACTTACGCTCATCCTAAACCGTTGTCGTACCCTAACCTGTACCCTAAACCGTCCCCGTCCTCTAACCCTAACCCTAACCCTAAGCCTAAGCCTAACCCTTTCCCGAAGCCTTACCCTCACCCGTCCCCTAATCCTAACCCGTACGCTAACACTAACCCGTACCCTAACACGTACGCTCACCCTAAACCGTTGTCGTACCCTAACCTGTACCCTAAACCGTCCCCGTCCCCTAACCCTAACCCTAACCCTAACCCTAACCCTAACCCTTACCCGAAGCCTTACCCTCACCCGTCCCCTAATCCTAACCCGTACGCTAACACTAACCCGTACCCTAACACGTACGCTCACCCTAAACCGTTGTCGTACCCTAACCTCTACCCTAAACCGTCCCCGTCCCCTAACCCTAACCCTAACACTAACCCTAACCCTAACCCTTACCCGAAGCCTTACCCTCACCCGTCCCCTAATCCTAACCCGTACGCTAACACTAACCCGTACTCTAACACGTACTCTCACCCTAAACCGTTGTCGTACCCTAACCTTTACCCTAAACTATCCCCGTCCCCTAACCCTAACCCTAACCCTAACCCTAACCCTAACCCTTACCCGAAGCCTTACCCTCACCCGTCCCCTAATCCTAACCCGTATGCTAACACTAACCCGTACCCTAACACGTACGCTCACCCTAAACCGTTGTCGTACCCTAACCTGTACCCTAAACCGTCCCCGTCCCCTAACCCTAACCCTAACCCTAACCCTAACCCTTACCCGAAGCCTTACCCTAACCTGTCCCCTAATCCTAACTCGTACGCTAACACTAACACGTACCCTAACACGTACCCTCACCCTAAACCGGTGTCGTACCCTAACCTGTACCCTAAACCGTCCCCGTGCCCGTCCCCTAACCCTAACCCTAACCCTAACCCTTTCCCGAAGCCTTACCCTCACCCGTCCCCTAATCCTAACTCGTACGCTAACACTAACACGTACCCTAACACGTACCCTCACCCTAAACCGGTGTCGTACCCTAACCTGTACCCTAAACCGTCCCCGTTCCCGTCCCCTAACCCTAACCCTAACCCTAACCCAAACCCTTTCCCGAAGCCTTACCCTCACCCGTCCCCTAATCC
Organism: Delphinapterus leucas; assembly: GCF_059928025.1. Taxonomy (NCBI): domain Eukaryota; kingdom Metazoa; phylum Chordata; class Mammalia; order Artiodactyla; family Monodontidae; genus Delphinapterus; species Delphinapterus leucas. Next base: position 6,155,764 of record NW_028322235.1, read on the forward strand.
TAACCCGTACGCTAACACTAACCCGTACCCTAACACGTACGATCACCCTAAACCATTGTCGTACCCTAACATGTACCCTAAACCGTCCCCGTCCTCTAACCCTAACCCTAACCCTAACCCTACCACTAAACCTTACCCGAAGCCTTACCCTCACCCGTCCCCTAATCCTAACCCGTACGCTAACACTAACCCGTACACTAACACGTACGCTCACCCTAAACCGTTGTCGTACCCTAACCTGTACCCTAAACCGTCCCCGTCCCCGTCCCCGTCCCCTAACCCTAACCCTAACCCTAACCCTTACCCGAAGCCTTACCCTCACCCGTCCCCTATTCCTAACCCGTACGCAAACACTAACCCACACCATAACACGTACGCTCACCCTAAACCGTTGTCGTACCCTAACCTGTACCCTAAAGCGTCCCCGTCCCCGTCCCCTAACCCTAACCTTAACCCTAACCCTTACCCGAAGCCTTACCCTCACACGTCACCTATTCCTAACCCGTACGCTAACACTAACCCGTACCCTAACACGTACGCTAATCCTAAACCGTTGTCGTACGCTTACCTGTACCCTAAACCGTCCCCGTCCCCTAATCCTAACCCTAACCCTAACCCTAACCTTACCCGAAGCCTTACCCTCACCCGTAACCTAATCCTAAACCGTACGCTAACACTAACCCGTACCCTAACACGTACGCTCACCCTAAACCGTTGTCGTACACTAACCTGTACCCTAAACCGTCCCCGTCCCCTAACCCTAACCCTAACCCTAACCCTAACCCTTACCCGAAGCCTTAACCTCACCCGTCCCCTAATCCTAAACCGTACGCTAACACTAACCCGTACCCTAACACGTACGCTCACCCTAAACCGTTGTCGTACCCTAACCTGTACCCTAAACCGTCCCCGTCCCCTAACCCTAACCCTAACCCTAACCCTAACCCTAACCCTTACCCGAAGCCTTACCCTCACCCGTCCCCTAATCCTAACCCGCACGCTAACACTAACCCGTACTCTAACACGTACGCTCACCCTAAACCGTTGTCGTACCCTAACCTTTACCCTAAACCATCCCCGTCCCCTAACCCTAACCCTAACCCTAACCCTAACCCTAACACTTACCCGAAGCCTTACCCTCACCCGTCCCCTAATCCTAACCCGTATGCTAACACTAACCCGTACCCTAACACGTACGCTCACCCTAAACCGTTGTCGTACCCTAACCTGTACCCTAAACCGTCCCCGTCCCCTAACGCTACCCATAACCCTAACCCTAACTATTACCAGAAGCCTTACCCTCACCCGTCCCCTAATCCTAACCCGTACGCTAACACTAACCCGTACCCTAACACGTACGCTCACCCTAAACCGTTGTCGTACCCTAACCTGTACGCTAAACCGTCCCCGTCCCCTAACCCTAACCCTAACACTAACCCTAACCCTAATCCTTACCCGAAGCCTTACACTCACCCGTCCCCTAATCCTAACCCGTACGCTAACACTAACCCGTACCCTAACACGTACGCTCACCCTAAACCGTTTTTGTACCCTAACCTGTACCCTAAACCGTCCCCGTCCTCTAACCCTAACCCTAACCCTAACCCTTACCCGAAGCCTTACCCTCAACCGTCCCCTAAACCTAACCCGTACGCTAACACTAACCCGTACCCTAACACGTACGCTCAACCTAAACCGTTGTCGTACACTAACCTGTACCCTAAACCGTCCCGGTGCCCATCCCCTAACCCTTACCCTAACCCTAACCCTAACCGTTACCCGAAGCCTTACCCTCACCCTTCCCGTACTCCTAACCCGTACGCTAACACTAACCCGTACCCTAAAACGTACGCTCACCCTAAACCGTTGTCGTACCCTAACCTGTACCCTAAACCGTCCCCGTCCCGTAACCCTAACCTTAACTCTAACCCTAACACTAACCCTTACCCGAAGCATTACCCTCACCCGTCCCCTAATCCTAACCCGTACGCTAACACTAAACCGTACCCTAACACTTACGCTCATCCTAAACCGTTGTCGTACCCTAACCTGTACCCTAAACCGTCCCCGTCCTCTAACCCTAACCCTAACCCTAAGCCTAAGCCTAACCCTTTCCCGAAGCCTTACCCTCACCCGTCCCCTAATCCTAACCCGTACGCTAACACTAACCCGTACCCTAACACGTACGCTCACCCTAAACCGTTGTCGTACCCTAACCTGTACCCTAAACCGTCCCCGTCCCCTAACCCTAACCCTAACCCTAACCCTAACCCTAACCCTTACCCGAAGCCTTACCCTCACCCGTCCCCTAATCCTTACCCGTACGCTAACACTAACCCGTACCCTAACACGTACGCTCACCCTAAACCGTTGTCGTACCCTAACCTCTACCCTAAACCGTCCCCGTCCCCTAACCCTAACCCTAACACTAACCCTAACCCTAACCCTTACCCGAAGCCTTACCCTCACCCGTCCCCTAATCCTAACCCGTACGCTAACACTAACCCGTACTCTAACACGTACTCTCACCCTAAACCGTTGTCGTACCCTAACCTTTACCCTAAACTATCCCCGTCCCCTAACCCTAACCCTAACCCTAACCCTAACCCTAACCCTTACCCGAAGCCTTACCCTCACCCGTCCCCTAATCCTAACCCGTATGCTAACACTAACCCGTACCCTAACACGTACGCTCACCCTAAACCGTTGTCGTACCCTAACCTGTACCCTAAACCGTCCCCGTCCCCTAACCCTAACCCTAACCCTAACCCTAACCCTTACCCGAAGCCTTACCCTAACCTGTCCCCTAATCCTAACTCGTACGCTAACACTAACACGTACCCTAACACGTACCCTCACCCTAAACCGGTGTCGTACCCTAACCTGTACCCTAAACCGTCCCCGTGCCCGTCCCCTAACCCTAACCCTAACCCTAACCCTTTCCCGAAGCCTTACCCTCACCCGTCCCCTAATCCTAACTCGTACGCTAACACTAACACGTACCCTAACACGTACCCTCACCCTAAACCGGTGTCGTACCCTAACCTGTACCCTAAACCGTCCCCGTTCCCGTCCCCTAACCCTAACCCTAACCCTAACCCTAACCCTTTCCCGAAGCCTTACCCTCACCCGTCCCCTAATCCTAACCCGTACGCTAACACTAACCCGTACCCTAACACGTACGCTCACCCTACACCGTTGTCGTACCCTAACCTGTACCCTAAACCGTCCCCGTCCCCTAACCCGAACCCTAACCCTAACCCTAACCCTTACCCGAAGCCTTACACTCACCCGTCCCCTAATCCTCACCCGTATGCTAACACTAACCCGAACCCTAACACGTACCCTCACCCTAAACCGTTGTCGTAACCTAACCTGTACCCTAAACCGTCCCCGTCCCCGTCCCCTTCCCCTAACCCTAACCCTAACCCTAACCCTTACCCGAAGCCTTACCCCACCCGTGCCCTAATCCTATCCCGTACGCTAACAATAACCCGTACCCTAACACGTACGCTCACCCTAAACCGTTGTCGTACCCTAACATGTACCCTAAACCGTCCCCGTCCCCTAACCCTAACCCTAATACTAACCTTAACCCTAACCCTAACCCGAAGCCTTACCCTCACCCGTCCCTTAATCCTAACCCGTACGCGAACACTAACCCGTACCCTAACACGTAAGCTCACCCTAAACCGTTGTCGTACCCTAACCTGTACCCTAAACCGTCCCCGTCCCCTAACCCTAACTCTAACCCTAACCCTAACCCTTACCCGAAGCCTTACCCTCACCCGTCCCCTAATCCTAACCCGTACGCTAACACTAAAACGTACCCTAACACGTACGCTCACCCTAAACCGTTGTCGTACTCTAACGTGTACCCTAAACCGTCCCCGTCCCCTAACCCTATCGCTAACCCTAACCCTTACCCGAAGTCTTACCCTCACCCGTCCCCTAATCCTAACCCGTACGCTAACACTAACCCGTACCCTAACACGTACGCTCACCCTAAACCGTTGTCGTACCCTAACCTGTACCCTAAACCGTCCCCGTCCCCGTCCCTTAACCCTAACCCTAACCCTAACCCTAACCCTTACCCGAAGACTTACCCTCACCCGTCCCCTAATCCTAACCCGAACGCTAACACTAACCCGTACCCTAACACGTACGCTCACCCTAAACCGTTGTCGTACCCTAACCTGTACGCTAAACCGTCCCCGTCCCCGTCCCCGTCCCCTAACCCTAACCCTAACCCTAACCCTAACCCTTACCCGAAGCCTTACCCTCACCTGTCCCCTATTCCTAACCCGTACGCAAACACTAACCCACACCATAACACTTACGCTCACCCTAAACCGTTGTCGTACCCTAATCTTTACCCTAAACCGTCCCCGTCCCCTAACCCTAACCCTAACCCTAACCCTAACCCTTACCCGAAGCCTTACCCTCAAACGTCCCCTAATCCTAACCCGTACGCTAACACTAACCCGTACCCTAACACGTACGCTCACCCTAAACATTGGTCGTACCCTAACCTGTACCCTAAATCATAACTGTCCCCGGCCCCTAACCCTAACCCTAACCCTAAACCTTACGCGAAGTCTTACCCTCACCCGTCCCCTAATACTAACCCGTACGCTAACACTAACCCATACCCTAACACGTACGCTCACCCTAAACCGTTGTCGTACCCTAACCTGTACCCTAAACCGTCCCCGTCCCCGTCCCCTAACCCTAAACCTAACTCTAACCCAAACCCTAACCCTTACCCGAAGCCTTAACCTCACCCGTCCCCTAATCCTAACCCGTACGCTAACACTAACCCATACCCTAACACGTACGCTCACCCTAAACCGTTGTCGTACCCAAACCTGTACCCTAAACCGTCCCCGTCCCCGTCCCCTAACCCTAACCCTAACCCTAACCCTAACCCTTACCTGTAGCCTTACCCTCACCCGTCCCCTAATCCTAATCCGTACGCTAACACTAACCCGTACCCTAACACGTACGCTCAACCTAAACCGTTGTCGTACCCTAACCTGTACCCTAAACTGTCCCCGTCCCCTAACCCTAACCCTAACCCTAACCCTAACCCTAACCCTTACCCGAAGCCTTACACTCACCCGTCCCTTAATCCTAACCCGTACGCTAACACTAATCCGTACCCTAACACTTACGCTCACTCTAAACCGTTGTCGTACCCTAACCTGTACCCTAAGCCATCCCCGTCCCCTAACCCTAACCCTAACCCTAACCCTAACCCTAACCCTTACCCGAAGCCTTACCCTCACACGTACCCTAATCCTAACCCGTACGCTAACACTAACCCGTACCATAACACGTACGCTCACCCTAAACCGTTGTCGTAGCTTAACCTGTACCCTAAACTGTCCCCGTCCCCTAACCCTAACCCTAACCCTAACCGTAACCCTTACCCGAAGCTTACCCTCACCCGTTCCCTAATCCTAACCCGTACGCTAACACTAACCCGTAACCTATCACGTACGCTCACCCTAAATCGTTTACGTACCCTAACCTGTACCCTAAACCGTCCCCGTCCCCTAACCCTAACCCTAACCCTAACCCTAACCCTAACCCTAACACTTACTTGTAGCCTTACCCTCACCCGTACCCTAATCCTAACCCGTATGCTAACACTAACCCGTACCCTAACACGTACGCTCACCGTAAACGGTTGTCGTACCCTAAACTGTACCCTAAACCGTCCCCGTCCCCTAACCCTAACGCTAACCCTAACCCTAAACCTTACCCGAAGCCTTACACTCACCCGTCCCCTAATCCTAACCCGTACGCTAACACTAACCCGTACCCTAACACGTACGCTCACCCTAAACCGTTGTCGTACCCTAACCTGTACCCTAAACCGTCCCCGTCCCCTAACCCTAACCCTAACCCTAACCCTAACCCTAACATTTACCCGCAGCCTTACCCTCACCCATCCCCTAATCCTAACCCGTACGCTAACACTAACCAGTACCCTAACACGTACGCTCACCCTAAACCGTTGTCGTACCCTTACCTGTACCCTAAACCGTCCCCGTCCCCGTCCCCGTCCCCTAACCCTAACCCTAAACCTAACCCTTACCCGAAGCCTTACCCTCACCTGTCCTCTAATCCTAACCCGTACGCTAACACTAACCCATACCCTAACATGTACGCTCACCCTAAACCGTTGTCGTACCCTAACCTGTACCCTAAACCGTCCCCGTCCCGTAACCCTAACCTTAACTCTAACCCTAACACTAACCCTTACCCGAAGCATTACCCTCACCCGTCCCCTAATCCTAACCCGTACGCTAACACTAAACCGTACCCTAACACTTACGCTCATCCTAAACCGTTGTCGTACCCTAACCTGTACCCTAAACCGTCCCCGTCCTCTAACCCTAACCCTAACCCTAAGCCTAAGCCTAACCCTTTCCCGAAGCCTTACCCTCACCCGTCCCCTAATCCTAACCCGTACGCTAACACTAACCCGTACCCTAACACGTACGCTCACCCTAAACCGTTGTCGTACCCTAACCTGTACCCTAAACCGTCCCCGTCCCCTAACCCTAACCCTAACCCTAACCCTAACCCTAACCCTTACCCGAAGCCTTACCCTCACCCGTCCCCTAATCCTTACCCGTACGCTAACACTAACCCGTACCCTAACACGTACGCTCACCCTAAACCGTTGTCGTACCCTAACCTCTACCCTAAACCGTCCCCGTCCCCTAACCCTAACCCTAACACTAACCCTAACCCTAACCCTTACCCGAAGCCTTACCCTCACCCGTCCCCTAATCCTAACCCGTACGCTAACACTAACCCGTACTCTAACACGTACTCTCACCCTAAACCGTTGTCGTACCCTAACCTTTACCCTAAACTATCCCCGTCCCCTAACCCTAACCCTAACCCTAACCCTAACCCTAACCCTTACCCGAAGCCTTACCCTCACCCGTCCCCTAATCCTAACCCGTATGCTAACACTAACCCGTACCCTAACACGTACGCTCACCCTAAACCGTTGTCGTACCCTAACCTGTACCCTAAACCGTCCCCGTCCCCTAACCCTAACCCTAACCCTAACCCTAACCCTTACCCGAAGCCTTACCCTAACCTGTCCCCTAATCCTAACTCGTACGCTAACACTAACACGTACCCTAACACGTACCCTCACCCTAAACCGGTGTCGTACCCTAACCTGTACCCTAAACCGTCCCCGTGCCCGTCCCCTAACCCTAACCCTAACCCTAACCCTTTCCCGAAGCCTTACCCTCACCCGTCCCCTAATCCTAACTCGTACGCTAACACTAACACGTACCCTAACACGTACCCTCACCCTAAACCGGTGTCGTACCCTAACCTGTACCCTAAACCGTCCCCGTTCCCGTCCCCTAACCCTAACCCTAACCCTAACCCTAACCCTTTCCCGAAGCCTTACCCTCACCCGTCCCCTAATCCTAACCCGTATGCTAACACTAACCCGTACCCTAACACGTACGCTCACCCTACACCGTTGTCGTACCCTAACCTGTACCCTAAACCGTCCCCGTCCCCTAACCCGAACCCTAACCCTAACCCTAACCCTTACCCGAAGCCTTACACTCACCCGTCCCCTAATCCTCACCCGTATGCTAACACTAACCCGAACCCTAACACGTACCCTCACCCTAAACCGTTGTCGTAACCTAACCTGTACCCTAAACCGTCCCCGTCCCCGTCCCCTTCCCCTAACCCTAACCCTAACCCTAACCCTTACCCGAAGCCTTACCCCACCCGTGCCCTAATCCTATCCCGTACGCTAACAATAACCCGTACCCTAACACGTACGCTCACCCTAAACCGTTGTCGTACCCTAACATGTACCCTAAACCGTCCCCGTCCCCTAACCCTAACCCTAATACTAACCTTAACCCTAACCCTTACCCGAAGCCTTACCCTCACCCGTCCCTTAATCCTAACCCGTACGCGAACACTAACCCGTACCCTAACACGTAAGCTCACCCTAAACCGTTGTCGTACCCTAACCTGTACCCTAAACCGTCCCCGTCCCCTAACCCTAACTCTAACCCTAACCCTAACCCTTACCCGAAGCCTTACCCTCACCCGTCCCCTAATCCTAACCCGTACGCTAACACTAAAACGTACCCTAACACGTACGCTCACCCTAAACCGTTGTCGTACTCTAACGTGTACCCTAAACCGTCCCCGTCCCCTAACCCTATCGCTAACCCTAACCCTTACCCGAAGTCTTACCCTCACCCGTCCCCTAATCCTAACCCGTACGCTAACACTAACCCGTACCCTAACACGTACGCTCACCCTAAACCGTTGTCGTACCCTAACCTGTACCCTAAACCGTCCCCGTCCCCGTCCCTTAACCCTAACCCTAACCCTAACCCTAACCCTTACCCGAAGACTTACCCTCACCCGTCCCCTAATCCTAACCCGAACGCTAACACTAACCCGTACCCTAACACGTACGCTCACCCTAAACCGTTGTCGTACCCTAACCTGTACGCTAAACCGTCCCCGTCCCCGTCCCCGTCCCCTAACCCTAACCCTAACCCTAACCCTAACCCTTACCCGAAGCCTTACCCTCACCTGTCCCCTATTCCTAACCCGTACGCAAACACTAACCCACACCATAACACTTACGCTCACCCTAAACCGTTGTCGTACCCTAATCTTTACCCTAAACCGTCCCCGTCCCCTAACCCTAACCCTAACCCTAACCCTAACCCTTACCCGAAGCCTTACCCTCAAACGTCCCCTAATCCTAACCCGTACGCTAACACTAACCCGTACCCTAACACGTACGCTCACCCTAAACATTGGTCGTACCCTAACCTGTACCCTAAATCATAACTGTCCCCGGCCCCTAACCCTAACCCTAACCCTAAACCTTACGCGAAGTCTTACCCTCACCCGTCCCCTAATACTAACCCGTACGCTAACACTAACCCATACCCTAACACGTACGCTCACCCTAAACCGTTGTCGTACCCTAACCTGTACCCTAAACCGTCCCCGTCCCCGTCCCCTAACCCTAAACCTAACTCTAACCCAAACCCTAACCCTTACCCGAAGCCTTAACCTCACCCGTCCCCTAATCCTAACCCGTACGCTAACACTAACCCATACCCTAACACGTACGCTCACCCTAAACCGTTGTCGTACCCAAACCTGTACCCTAAACCGTCCCCGTCCCCGTCCCCTAACCCTAACCCTAACCCTAACCCTAACCCTTACCTGTAGCCTTACCCTCACCCGTCCCCTAATCCTAATCCGTACGCTAACACTAACCCGTACCCTAACACGTACGCTCAACCTAAACCGTTGTCGTACCCTAACCTGTACCCTAAACTGTCCCCGTCCCCTAACCCTAACCCTAACCCTAACCCTAACCCTAACCCTTACCCGAAGCCTTACACTCACCCGTCCCTTAATCCTAACCCGTACGCTAACACTAATCCGTACCCTAACACTTACGCTCACTCTAAACCGTTGTCGTACCCTAACCTGTACCCTAAGCCATCCCCGTCCCCTAACCCTAACCCTAACCCTAACCCTAACCCTAACCCTTACCCGAAGCCTTACCCTCACACGTACCCTAATCCTAACCCGTACGCTAACACTAACCCGTACCATAACACGTACGCTCACCCTAAACCGTTGTCGTAGCTTAACCTGTACCCTAAACTGTCCCCGTCCCCTAACCCTAACCCTAACCCTAACCGTAACCCTTACCCGAAGCTTACCCTCACCCGTTCCCTAATCCTAACCCGTACGCTAACACTAACCCGTAACCTATCACGTACGCTCACCCTAAATCGTTTACGTACCCTAACCTGTACCCTAAACCGTCCCCGTCCCCTAACCCTAACCCTAACCCTAACCCTAACCCTAACCCTAACACTTACTTGTAGCCTTACCCTCACCCGTACCCTAATCCTAACCCGTATGCTAACACTAACCCGTACCCTAACACGTACGCTCACCGTAAACGGTTGTCGTACCCTAAACTGTACCCTAAACCGTCCCCGTCCCCTAACCCTAACGCTAACCCTAACCCTAAACCTTACCCGAAGCCTTACACTCACCCGTCCCCTAATCCTAACCCGTACGCTAACACTAACCCGTACCCTAACACGTACGCTCACCCTAAACCGTTGTCGTACCCTAACCTGTACCCTAAACCGTCCCCGTCCCCTAACCCTAACCCTAACCCTAACCCTAACCCTAACATTTACCCGCAGCCTTACCCTCACCCATCCCCTAATCCTAACCCGTACGCTAACACTAACCAGTACCCTAACACGTACGCTCACCCTAAACCGTTGTCGTACCCTTACCTGTACCCTAAACCGTCCCCGTCCCCGTCCCCGTCCCCTAACCCTAACCCTAAACCTAACCCTTACCCGAAGCCTTACCCTCACCTGTCCTCTAATCCTAACCCGTACGCTAACACTAACCCATACCCTAACATGTACGCTCACCCTAAACCGTTGTCGTACCCTAACCTGTACCGTAAACCGTCCCTGTCCCCGTCCCCTAACCCTAACCCTAACCCTAACACTAACACTTACCCGAAGCCTTACCCTCACCCGTCCCCTAATCCTAACCCGTACGCTAACACTAACCCGTACCCTAACACGTACGCTCACCATAAACCGTTGTCGTACACTAACCTGTACCCTAAACCGTCCCCGTCCCCGTCCCCTAACCCTAACCCTAACCATAACCCTTACCCGAAGCCTTAACCTCACCCGTCTCCTAATCCTAACCCGTACGCTAACACTAATCCGTACCCTAACACCTACGCTCACCCTAAATCGTTTTCGTACCCTAACGTACCCTAAACCGTCCCCATCCCCTAACCCTAACCCTAAACATATCCCTAACCCTAACACTTACCCGAATCCTTACCCTCACCCGTCCCCTAATCCTAACCCGTACGCTAACACTGACCCGTACCCTAACACGTACGCTCACCCTAAACCGTTGTCGTACCGTAACCTGTACCCTAAACCGTCCCCGTCCCCTAACCCTAACCCTAACCCTAACCCTAACACTTACCCGAAGCCTTACACTCACCCGTCACCTAATCCTCACCCGTACGCTAACACTAACCCGTACCCTAACACGTACGCTCACCCTAAACCGTTGTCGTACCCTAACCTGTACCCTAAACTGTAACCGTCCCCTAACTCTAACCCTAACCCTAACCCTTACCCGAAGCCTTACCCTCACCCGTCACCTAATCCTAAACCGTACGCTAACACTAACCCGTACCCTAACACGTACGCTCACCCTAAACCGTTGTCGTACACTAACCTGTACCCTAAATCGTCGCCGTCCCCGTCCCCGTCCCCTAACCCTAACCCTAACCCTAACCCTAACCCTAACCCTTACCCGATGCCTTACCCTCACCCGTCCCCTAATCCTAACCCGTACGCTAACACTAACCCGTACCCTAACACGTACGCTCACCCTAAACCGTTGTCGTACCCTAACCTGTACCATAAAGCGTCCCCGTCCCCTAACGCTAACCCTAACCCTAACTCTAACCCTAACCCTTACCCGAAGACTTACCCTCACCCGTCCCCTAATCCTAAGCCTTACGCTAACACTAACCCGTACCCTAACACGTAAGCTCACCCTAAACCGTTGTCGTACCCTAACCTGTACCCTAAACCGTCCCCGTCCCGATCCCCTAACCCTAACCCTAACCCTAACCCTTACCCGTAGCCTTACCCTCACCCGTCCCCTAATCCTAACCCGTACGCCAACACTAACCCGTACCCTAACACGTACGCTCACCCTAAACCGTTGTCGTACACTAACCTGTACCCTAAACCGTCCCCATCCCCTAACCGTAACCCTAACCCTAACACTAACCCTTACCCGAAGCCTTACCTTCACCCGTCCCCGAATCCTAAACCGTACGCTAACACTAACCCGTACCCTAACACGTACGCTCACCCTAAACCGTTGTCGTACCCTAACCTGTACCCTAAACCGTCCCCGTCCCCGTCCCCTAACCCTAACCCTAACCCTAACACTAACCCTTACCCGAAGCCTTACCCTCACCCGTCCCCTAATCCTAATCCGTACGCTAACACTAACCCGTACCCTAACACGTACGCTCACCCTAAACCGTTGTCATACCCTAATCTGTACCCTAAACCGTCCCCGTCCCCTAACCCTAAACCTAACCCTAACCCTAACCCTTACCCGAAGCCTTACCCTCACCCGTCCCCTAATCCTAACCTGTACGCTAACACTAACCCGTACCCTAACACGTACGCTCACCCTAAATCGTTGTCGTACCCTAACTTGTACCCTAAACCGTCCCCGTACCCTAACCCTAACCCTAACCCTAACCCTAACCCTAACCCTAACCCTAACACTTACCCGAAGCCTTACCCTCACCCGTCCCCTAATCCTAACCCGTACGCTAACACTAACCCGTACCCTAACACGTACGCTCACCCTAAACCGTTGTCGTACCCTAACCTGTACCCTAAACCGTCCCCGTCCCCTAACCCGAACCCTAACCCTAACCCTAACCCTTACCCGAAGCCTTACACTCACCCGTCCCCTAATCCTCACCCGTATGCTAACACTAACCCGAACCCTAACACGTACCCTCACCCTAAACCGTTGTCGTAACCTAACCTGTACCCTAAACCGTCCCCGTCCCCGTCCCCTTCCCCTAACCCTAACCCTAACCCTAACCCTTACCCGAAGCCTTACCCCACCCGTGCCCTAATCCTATCCCGTACGCTAACAATAACCCGTACCCTAACACGTACGCTCACCCTAAACCGTTGTCGTACCCTAACATGTACCCTAAACCGTCCCCGTCCCCTAACCCTAACCCTAATACTAACCTTAACCCTAACCCTTACCCGAAGCCTTACCCTCACCCGTCCCTTAATCCTAACCCGTACGCGAACACTAACCCGTACCCTAACACGTAAGCTCACCCTAAACCGTTGTCGTACCCTAACCTGTACCCTAAACCGTCCCCGTCCCCTAACCCTAACTCTAACCCTAACCCTAACCCTTACCCGAAGCCTTACCCTCACCCGTCCCCTAATCCTAACCCGTACGCTAACACTAAAACGTACCCTAACACGTACGCTCACCCTAAACCGTTGTCGTACTCTAACGTGTACCCTAAACCGTCCCCGTCCCCTAACCCTATCGCTAACCCTAACCCTTACCCGAAGTCTTACCCTCACCCGTCCCCTAATCCTAACCCGTACGCTAACACTAACCCGTACCCTAACACGTACGCTCACCCTAAACCGTTGTCGTACCCTAACCTGTACCCTAAACCGTCCCCGTCCCCGTCCCTTAACCCTAACCCTAACCCTAACCCTAACCCTTACCCGAAGACTTACCCTCACCCGTCCCCTAATCCTAACCCGAACGCTAACACTAACCCGTACCCTAACACGTACGCTCACCCTAAACCGTTGTCGTACCCTAACCTGTACGCTAAACCGTCCCCGTCCCCGTCCCCGTCCCCTAACCCTAACCCTAACCCTAACCCTAACCCTTACCCGAAGCCTTACCCTCACCTGTCCCCTATTCCTAACCCGTACGCAAACACTAACCCACACCATAACACTTACGCTCACCCTAAACCGTTGTCGTACCCTAATCTTTACCCTAAACCGTCCCCGTCCCCTAACCCTAACCCTAACCCTAACCCTAACCCTTACCCGAAGCCTTACCCTCAAACGTCCGCTAATCCTAACCCGTACGCTAACACTAACCCGTACCCTAACACGTACGCTCACCCTAAACATTGGTCGTACCCTAACCTGTACCCTAAATCATAACTGTCCCCGGCCCCTAACCCTAACCCTAACCCTAAACCTTACGCGAAGTCTTACCCTCACCCGTCCCCTAATACTAACCCGTACGCTAACACTAACCCATACCCTAACACGTACGCTCACCCTAAACCGTTGTCGTACCCTAACCTGTACCCTAAACCGTCCCCGTCCCCGTCCCCTAACCCTAAACCTAACTCTAACCCAAACCCTAACCCTTACCCGAAGCCTTAACCTCACCCGTCCCCTAATCCTAACCCGTACGCTAACACTAACCCATACCCTAACACGTACGCTCACCCTAAACCGTTGTCGTACCCAAACCTGTACCCTAAACCGTCCCCGTCCCCGTCCCCTAACCCTAACCCTAACCCTAACCCTAACCCTTACCTGTAGCCTTACCCTCACCCGTCCCCTAATCCTAATCCGTACGCTAACACTAACCCGTACCCTAACACGTACGCTCAACCTAAACCGTTGTCGTACCCTAACCTGTACCCTAAACTGTCCCCGTCCCCTAACCCTAACCCTAACCCTAACCCTAACCCTAACCCTTACCCGAAGCCTTACACTCACCCGTCCCTTAATCCTAACCCGTACGCTAACACTAATCCGTACCCTAACACTTACGCTCACTCTAAACCGTTGTCGTACCCTAACCTGTACCCTAAGCCATCCCCGTCCCCTAACCCTAACCCTAACCCTAACCCTAACCCTAACCCTTACCCGAAGCCTTACCCTCACACGTACCCTAATCCTAACCCGTACGCTAACACTAACCCGTACCATAACACGTACGCTCACCCTAAACCGTTGTCGTAGCTTAACCTGTACCCTAAACTGTCCCCGTCCCCTAACCCTAACCCTAACCCTAACCGTAACCCTTACCCGAAGCTTACCCTCACCCGTTCCCTAATCCTAACCCGTACGCTAACACTAACCCGTAACCTATCACGTACGCTCACCCTAAATCGTTTACGTACCCTAACCTGTACCCTAAACCGTCCCCGTCCCCTAACCCTAACCCTAACCCTAACCCTAACCCTAACCCTAACACTTACTTGTAGCCTTACCCTCACCCGTACCCTAATCCTAACCCGTATGCTAACACTAACCCGTACCCTAACACGTACGCTCACCGTAAACGGTTGTCGTACCCTAAACTGTACCCTAAACCGTCCCCGTCCCCTAACCCTAACGCTAACCCTAACCCTAAACCTTACCCGAAGCCTTACACTCACCCGTCCCCTAATCCTAACCCGTACGCTAACACTAACCCGTACCCTAACACGTACGCTCACCCTAAACCGTTGTCGTACCCTAACCTGTACCCTAAACCGTCCCCGTCCCCTAACCCTAACCCTAACCCTAACCCTAACCCTAACATTTACCCGCAGCCTTACCCTCACCCATCCCCTAATCCTAACCCGTACGCTAACACTAACCAGTACCCTAACACGTACGCTCACCCTAAACCGTTGTCGTACCCTTACCTGTACCCTAAACCGTCCCCGTCCCCGTCCCCGTCCCCTAACCCTAACCCTAAACCTAACCCTTACCCGAAGCCTTACCCTCACCTGTCCTCTAATCCTAACCCGTACGCTAACACTAACCCATACCCTAACATGTACGCTCACCCTAAACCGTTGTCGTACCCTAACCTGTACCGTAAACCGTCCCTGTCCCCGTCCCCTAACCCTAACCCTAACCCTAACACTAACACTTACCCGAAGCCTTACCCTCACCCGTCCCCTAATCCTAACCCGTACGCTAACACTAACCCGTACCCTAACACGTACGCTCACCATAAACCGTTGTCGTACACTAACCTGTACCCTAAACCGTCCCCGTCCCCGTCCCCTAACCCTAACCCTAACCATAACCCTTACCCGAAGCCTTAACCTCACCCGTCTCCTAATCCTAACCCGTACGCTAACACTAATCCGTACCCTAACACCTACGCTCACCCTAAATCGTTTTCGTACCCTAACGTACCCTAAACCGTCCCCATCCCCTAACCCTAACCCTAAACATATCCCTAACCCTAACACTTACCCGAATCCTTACCCTCACCCGTCCCCTAATCCTAACCCGTACGCTAACACTGACCCGTACCCTAACACGTACGCTCACCCTAAACCGTTGTCGTACCGTAACCTGTACCCTAAACCGTCCCCGTCCCCTAACCCTAACCCTAACCCTAACCCTAACACTTACCCGAAGCCTTACACTCACCCGTCACCTAATCCTCACCCGTACGCTAACACTAACCCGTACCCTAACACGTACGCTCACCCTAAACCGTTGTCGTACCCTAACCTGTACCCTAAACTGTAACCGTCCCCTAACTCTAACCCTAACCCTAACCCTTACCCGAAGCCTTACCCTCACCCGTCACCTAATCCTAAACCGTACGCTAACACTAACCCGTACCCTAACACGTACGCTCACCCTAAACCGTTGTCGTACACTAACCTGTACCCTAAATCGTCGCCGTCCCCGTCCCCGTCCCCTAACCCTAACCCTAACCCTAACCCTAACCCTTACCCGATGCCTTACCCTCACCCGTCCCCTAATCCTAACCCGTACGCTAACACTAACCCGTACCCTAACACGTACGCTCACCCTAAACCGTTGTCGTACCCTAACCTGTACCATAAAGCGTCCCCGTCCCCTAACGCTAACCCTAACCCTAACTCTAACCCTAACCCTTACCCGAAGACTTACCCTCACCCGTCCCCTAATCCTAAGCCTTACGCTAACACTAACCCGTACCCTAACACGTAAGCTCACCCTAAACCGTTGTCGTACCCTAACCTGTACCCTAAACCGTCCCCGTCCCGATCCCCTAACCCTAACCCTAACCCTAACCCTTACCCGTAGCCTTACCCTCACCCGTCCCCTAATCCTAACCCGTACGCCAACACTAACCCGTACCCTAACACGTACGCTCACCCTAAACCGTTGTCGTACACTAACCTGTACCCTAAACCGTCCCCATCCCCTAACCGTAACCCTAACCCTAACACTAACCCTTACCCGAAGCCTTACCTTCACCCGTCCCCGAATCCTAAACCGTACGCTAACACTAACCCGTACCCTAACACGTACGCTCACCCTAAACCGTTGTCGTACCCTAACCTGTACCCTAAACCGTCCCCGTCCCCGTCCCCTAACCCTAACCCTAACCCTAACACTAACCCTTACCCGAAGCCTTACCCTCACCCGTCCCCTAATCCTAATCCGTACGCTAACACTAACCCGTACCCTAACACGTACGCTCACCCTAAACCGTTGTCATACCCTAATCTGTACCCTAAACCGTCCCCGTCCCCTAACCCTAAACCTAACCCTAACCCTAACCCTTACCCGAAGCCTTACCCTCACCCGTCCCCTAATCCTAACCTGTACGCTAACACTAACCCGTACCCTAACACGTACGCTCACCCTAAATCGTTGTCGTACCCTAACCTGTACCCTAAACCGTCCCCGTACCCTAACCCTAACCCTAACCCTAACCCTAACCCTAACCCTAACCCTAACACTTACCCGAAGCCTTACCCTCACCCGTCCCCTAATCCTAAGCCGTACGCTAACACTAACCCGTACCCTATCACGTACGCTCAACCTAAACCGTTGTCGTACCCTAACCTGTACCCTAAACCGTCCCCGTCCCCTAACCCTAACCCTAACCCTAACCCTAACCCTTACCCGAAGCCTTAACCTCACCCGTCC
This sequence comes from Delphinapterus leucas, assembly GCF_059928025.1. NCBI lineage: Eukaryota > Metazoa > Chordata > Mammalia > Artiodactyla > Monodontidae > Delphinapterus > Delphinapterus leucas. Next base: position 6,173,355 of record NW_028322235.1, read on the forward strand.
CCTTATCCTAAACCGTGTGCTAACACTAACCCGTACCCTAACTCGTACGCTCACCCTAAACCGTTGTCGTACCCTAACCTGTACCCTAAACCGTCCCCGTCCCCTAACCCTAACCCTAACCCTTACCCGAAGCCTTACCCTCACCCGTCCCCTAATCCTCACCCGTACGCTAACACTAACCCGTACCCTAACATGTACGCTCACCCTAAAACATTGTCGTACCCTAACCTGTACCCTAAACCGTCCCCGTCCCCTAACCCTAACCCTAACCCTAACCCTAACCCTTACCCGAAGCCTTACGCTCACCCGTCCCCTAATCCTAACCCGTAAGCTAACACTAACCCGTACCCTAACACGTACGCTCACCCTAAACCGTTGTTGTACGCTAACCTGTACCCTAAACCGTCCCCGTCCCCTAACCCTAAACCTAACCCTAGTCCTAACCCTAACCCTTACCCGAAGCCTTACCCTCACCCGTCCCCTAATCCTCACCCGTACGCTAACACTAACCCGTACCCTAACACGTACGCTCACCCTAAACCGTTGTCGTACCCTAACCTGTACCCTAAACCGTCCCCGTCCCCGTCCCCTAACCCTAACACTAACCCTTACCCGAAGCCTTACCCTCACCAGTCCCCTAATCCTAACCCGTACGCTAACACTAACCCGTACCCTAACACGTACGCTCCCCTTAAACGGTTGTCGTACCCTAACCTGTACCCTAAACCGTCCACGTCCCCTAACCTTAACCCTAACCCTAACCCTAACACTTACCCGAAGCCTTACCCTCACCCGTCCCCTAATCCTAACCCGTACGTTAACACTAACCCGTACCCTAACACGTACGCTCACCCTAAACCGTTGTCGTACCCTAACTTGTACCCTAAACCGTCCCCGTGCCCGTCCCCTAACCGTAACTCTAACCCTAACCCTAACATTTCCCGAAGCCTTACCCTCACCCGTCCCCTAATCCTAACCCGTACGCTAACACTAACCCATACCCTACCACGTACGCTCACCCTAAAACGTTGTCGTACCCTAACTTGTACCCTAAACCGTCCCCGTCCCCTAACCCTAATCCTAACCCTAACCCTAACCCTAAACCTTACCCGAAGCCTTACCCTCACCTGTGCCCTAATCCTAACCCGTACACTAACACTAACCCGTACCCTAACACGTACGCTCACCCTAAACCGTTGACGTACCCTAACCTGTACCCTAAACCGTCCCCGTCCCCTAACCCTAACCCTAACCCTAACCCTAACCCTAACCTTTACCCGAAGCCTTACCCTCAGCCGTTCTCTAATCCTAACCCGTACGCTAACACTAACCCGTACCCTAACACGTACGCTCACCCTAAATCTTTGTCGTACCCTAACCTGTACCCTAAACCATCCCCGTCCCCGTCCCCGTCCCCGTACCCTAACCCTAATCCTAACCCTTACCCGAAGCCTTAACATCACCCGTCCCCTAATCCTAACCCATACGCTAACACTAACCCATACCCTAACATGTACGCTCACCCTAAACCGTTGTCGTACCCTAACCTGTACCCTAAACCGTCCCTGTCCCCGTCCCGTAACCCTAACCATAACCCTAACACTATCCCTAACCCTTACCCGAAGCCTTACCCTCACCCGTCCCCTAATCCTAACCCGTACGCTAACACTATCCCGTACCCTAACACGTACGCTCACCCTAAACCGTTGTCGTACCCTTACCTGTACCCTAAAGCGTCCCCGTCCCCTAACGCTAACCCTAACCCTAACCCTAACCCTATCCCTTACCCGAAGACTTACCCTCACCCGTCCCCTAATCCTAACCCTTACGCTAACACTAACCCGTACCCTAACACCTAAGCTCATCTTAAACCGTTGTCGTACACTTACCTGTACCCTAAAGCGTCCCCGTCCCCTAACGCTAACCCTAACCCTAACCCTAACCCTAACCCTTACCCGAAGCCTTACCCTCACCCGTCCCCTAAGCCTAACCCGTACGCCAACACTAACCCGTACCCTAACACGTACGCTCACCCTAAAACGTTGTCGTACACTAACCTGTACCCTAAACCATCCCCATCCCCTAACCGTAACCCTAACCCTAACCCTAACACTTACCCGAAGCCTTACCCTCACCCGTCCTCGAATCCTAAACCGTACGCTAACACTAACCCGTACCCTAACACGTACGCTCACCCTAAACCGTTGTCGTACCCTAACCTGTACCCTAAACCGTCCCCGTCCCCGTCCCCTAACCCTAACCCTAACCCTAACACTAACCCTTACCCGAAGCCTTACCCTCACCCGTCCCCTAATCCTAATCAGTACGCTAACACTAACCCGTACCCTAACACGTACGCTCACCCTAAATCGTTGTCATACCCTAATCTGTACCCTAAACCGTTCCCGTCCCCTAACCCTAACCCTAACCCTTACCCGAAGCCTTACCCTCACCCGTCCCCTAATCCTAACCTGTACGCTAACACTAACCCGTACCCTAACACGTACGCTCACCCTAAATCTTTGTCGTACCCTAACCTGTACCCTAAACCGTCCCCGTACCCTAACCCTAACCCTAACCCTAACCCTAACCCTAACACTTACCCGAAGCCTTACCCTCACCCGTCCCCTAATCCTAAGCCGTACGCTAACACTAACCCGTACCCTAACAGGTACGCTCACCCTAAACCGTTGTCGTATCCTAACCTGTACCCTAAACCATCCCCGTCCCCTAACCCTAACCCTAACCCTAACCCTAACCCTTACCCGAAGCCTTACCCTCACCCGTCCCCTTATCCTAACCCGTGCGCTAACACTAAACCGTACCCTAACTCGTACGCTCACCCTAAAACGTTGTCGTACCCTAACCTGTACCCTAAACCGTCCCCGTCCCCTAACCCTAACCCTAACCCTAACCCTAACCCTAACCCTTACCCGAAGCCTTACCCTCACCCGTCCCCTAATCCTAACCCGTACACTAACACTAACCCGTACCCTAACACGTACGCTCACCCTAAACCGTTGACGTACCCTAACCTGTACCCTAAACCGGCCCCATCCCCTAACCCTAAACCTAACCCTAACCCTATCCCTAAACCTTACTCGAAGCCTTACACTCACCCGTCCCCTAATCCTAACCCGTACGATAACACTAACCCGTACCCTAACACGTACGCTCACCCTAAACCGTTGTCGTACCCTAACCTGTACCCTAAACCGTCCCCGTCCCCGTCCCCTAACCCTAACCCTAACCCTAACCTTTACCCGAAGCCTTATCCTCAGCCGTCCTCTAATCCTAACCCGTACGCTAACACTAACCCGTACCCTAACACGTACGCTCACCCTAAATCGTTGTCGTACCCTAACCTGTACCCTAAACCGTCCCCGTCCCCGTCCCCGTCCCCTAACCCTAACCCTAACCCTTACCCGAAGCCTTACCCTCACCCGTCCCCTAATCCTAACCCGTACGCTAACACTAACACATACCCTAACATGTACGCTCACCCTAAACCTTTGTCGTACCCTAACCTGTACCCTTAACCGTCCCTGTCCCCGTCCCCTAACCCTAACCCTAGCCCTAACCCTAACCCTAACACTTACCCGAAGCCTTACCCTCACCCGTCCGCTAATCCTAACCCGTACGCTAACACTAACCCGTACCCTAACACGTACGCTCACCCTAAACCAATGTCGCAGCCGAACCTGTACCCTAAACCGTCCCCGTCCCCTAACCCTAACCCTAACCCTAACCCTAACCCTTACCCGAAGGCTTACCCTCACCCGTCCCCTAATCCTAACCCGTACGCTAACACTAACCCGTACCTTAACACGTACGCTCACCCTAAACCTTTGTCGTACCCTAACTTGTACCCTAAACCGTCCGCGTCCCCTAACCCTAACCCTAACCCTAAGCCTAACCCTAACCCTTACCTGAAGCCTTACACTCACCCGTCACCTAATCCTCACCCGTACGCTAACACTAACCCGTACCCTAACACGTACGCTCACCCTAAACCGTTGTCGTACCCTAACCTGTACCCTAAACCGTCCCCTAACCCTAACCCTAAACCTAACCCTAACCCTAACCCTAACCCTTACCCGAAGCCTTAACCTCACCCGTCCCCTAATCCTCACCCGTACGCTAACACTAACCCGTACCCTAACACGTACGCTCACCCTAAACCGTTGTCGTACCCTAACCTGTACCCTAAACCGTCCCCGTCCCCTAAACCTAACCCTAACCCTAACCCTAACCCTAACCCTTACCCGTAGCCTTACCCTCACCCGTCCCCTAATCCTAACCCGTACGCCAACACTAACCCGTACCCTAACACGTACGCTCACCCTAAACGGTTGTCGTACCCTAAACTGTACCCTAAACCGTCCACGTCCCCTAACCCTAACCCTAACCCTAAACCTAACCCTTACCCGAAGCCTTACCCTAACCCGTCCCCTAATCCTAACCCGTACGTTAACACTAACCGGTACCCTAACACGTACCCTCACCCTAAACCGTTGTCCTACCCTAACTTGTACCCTAAACCGTCCCTGTGCCCGTCCCCTAACCCTAACCCTAACCCTAACCCTAACCCTTTCACGAAGCCTTAACCTCACCCGTCCCCTAATCCTAACCCGTACGCTAACACTAACACATACCCTAACACGTACGCTCACCCTAAACCGTTGTCGTACACTAACCTGTACCCTAAACCGTCCCCGTCCCCGTCCCCTAACCCTAACCCTAACCCTAACCCAAACCCTTACCCGAAGCCTTACACTCACCCGTCGCCTAATCCTCACCCGTACGTTAACACTAACCCGTACCCTAACACGTACGCTCACCCTAAACCTTTGTCGTACACTAACCTGTACCCTAAACCGTCCCCGTCCCCGTCCCCTAACCCTAACCCTAACCCTAACCCTAACCCTTACCCGAAGCCTTACACTCACCCGTCCCCTAATCCTAACCCGTACGCTAACACTAACCCATACCCTAACACGTACGCTCACCCTAAACCGTTGTCATACCCTAACTTGTACCCTAAACCGTCCCCGTCCCCTAACCCTAACCCTAACCCTAACCCTAACCCTAACCCTTACCCGAAGCCTTACCCTCACCCGTCCCCTAATCCTAACCCGTACACTAATACTAACCCGTACCCTAACACGTACGCTCACCCTAAACCGTTGTCGTACCCTAACCTGTCCCCTAAACTGTCCCCGTCCCCTAACCCTAACCCTAACCGTAACCCTAACCCTAACCCTTACCCGAAGACATACCCTCACCCGTCCCCTAATCCTAACCCTTACGCTAACACTAACCCATACCCTAACACGTAAGCTCACCCTAAACTGTTTTCGTACCCTAACCTGTACCCTAAACCGTCCCCGTCCCCTAACCCTAACCCTAACCCTAACCCTAACCCTTACCCGAAGCCTTACCCTCACCCGTCCCCTAATCCTAACCCGTACGCCAACACTAACCCGTACGCTCACCCTAAACCGTTGTCGTACACTAACCTGTACCCTAAACCGTCCCCATCTCCTAACCCTAACCCTAACCCTAACCCTAACCCTTACCCGAAGCCTTACTGTCACCCGTCCCCTAATCCTAACCCGTACGCTTACACTAACCCGTACCCTAACACGTACGCTCACCCTAAACCGTTGTCATACCCTAACCTGTACCCTAAACCGTCCCCGTCCCCTAACCCTTCCCTAACCCTAACCCTATCCCTTACCCGAAGCCTTACCCTCACCCGTCCCCTAATCATAACCCGTACGCTAACACTAACCCGTACCCTAACACATACGCTCACCCTAAACCGTTGTCGTACCCTAACCTGTACCCTAAACCGTCCCTGTCCCCGTCCCGTAACCCTAACCCTAACCCTAACACTATCCCTAACCCTTACCCGAAGCCTTACCCTCACCCGTCCCCTAATCCTAACCCGTACGCTAACACTATCCCGTACCCTAACACGTACGCTCACCCTAAACCGTTGTCGTACCCTTACCTGTACCCTAAAGCGTCCCCGTCCCCTAACGCTAACCCTAACCCTAACCCTAACCCTAACCCTTACCCGAAGACTTACCCTGACCCGTCCCCTAATCCTAACCCTTACGCTAACACTAACCCGTACCCTAACACCTAAGCTCACCTTAAACCGTTGTTGTACCCTAAACTGTACCCTAAACCGTCCCCGTCCCGATCCCCTAACCCTAACCCTAACCCTAACCCTTACCCGAAGCCTTACCCTCACCCGTCCCCTAATCCTAACCCGTACGCCAACACTAACCCGTACCCTAACACGTACGCTCACCCTAAACCGTTGTCGTACACTAACCTGTACCCTAAACCATCCCCATCCCCTAACCGTAACCCTAACCCTAACCCTAACCCTTACCCGAAGCCTTACCCTCACCTGTCCCCGAATCCTAAACCGTACGCTAACACTAACCCGTACCCTAACACGTACGGTCACCCTAAACCGTTGTCGTACCCTAACCTGTACCCTAAACCGTCCCCGTCCCCTAAACCTAACCCTAACCCTAACCCTAACCCTAACCCTTACCCGAAGCCTTACCCTCACCCGTCCCCTAATCCTAACCCGTACGCTAACACTAACCCGTACCCTAACACGTAC